>NC_064560.1:126266462-126901712 GCF_937001465.1 Orcinus orca
GAAAAAAACTGTAAAAAATGCAAACACATGGAGGCTAAACAGTACACTACTAAATAACCAGGAGATCACTGAGAAATCAAAGAGGAAACCAAAAAGTACCTAGAAACAAATGACAATGAAAACACAACGACCCCAAACCTATGGGATGCCCCAAAAGCAGTTCTAAGAGGGAAGTTTATAGCACTACAATCCTACCTTAAGAAACAAGAAAAAGCTCAAATAAACAACCTAATCTTACACCTAAAGCCATTAGAGAAAGAAGAATAAAAGAACTCCAAATTTAGCAGAAGGAAAGAAGTCATAAAGATCAGATCAGGAATAAATGAAAAAGAAATGAAGGAAACAATATCCAAGATCAATAAAACTAAAAGTTCTTTCTTTGAGAAGATAAACAAATTGATAAACCACTAGTCAGACTCATCAAGAAAAAAGGGAAGGAGACTCAAATCAACAGAATTAGAAATGAAAAAGGAGAAGTAACAATTGACACTGCAGAAATACAAAGGATCATGAGGGATTACTACAAGCAACTATATGCCAATAAAATGGACAACCTGGAAGAAATGGACAAATTCTTAGAAAAGCACAACTTTCTGAGACTGAACCAGGAAGAAACAGAAAATATAAATAGACCAATCACAAGCACTGAAATTGAAGCTAGGATGAAAAATCTTCCAACAAACAGAAGCCCAGGACCAGTTGGCTTCACAGGCGAATTCTATCAAACATTTAGAGAAGAGCTAACACCATCCTTCTCAAACTCTTGCAAAATATAGCAGCGGGAGGAACACTCCCAAACTCATTCTATGAGGCCACCATCACCCTGATACCAAAACCAAAGGTGTCACAAAGAAAGAAAACTATAGACCAATATCACTGACGAACATAGATGCACAAATCCTCAACAAAATACTAGCAAACAGAATCCAACAACACATTAAAAGGATCATAAACCATGATCAAGTGAGGTTTATCCCAGGAATGCAAGGATTTTTCAGTATATGCAAATCGATCAATGTGATACACCATATTAACAAACTGAAGGATAAAAACGATATGATCATCTCAATAGGTGCAGAAAAGCTTTCAACAAAATTCAACACCTATTTATGATAAAAGCTCTCCACAAAGTAGGCATAGAGGGAACTTACCTCAACGTAACAAAGGCCATATATGACAAACCCACAGCCAACATCATCCTCAATGGTGAAAAACTGAAACCACTTCCTCTAAAATCAGGAACAAGACAAAGGTTGTCCACTCTCGCCACTATTATTCAAAATAGTTTTGGAAGTTTTAGCCACAGCAATCAGAAAAGAAAAAGAAATAAAAGGAATCCAAATCGGAAAAGAAGAAGTAAAGCTGTCACTGTTTGCAGATGACATGCTACTATACATAGAGAGTCCTAAAGATGATACCAGAAAACTACTAGAGCTTATAAATGAATCTGGTAAAGTAACAGGATACAAAAGTAATGCACAGAAATCTCTTGCATTCCTGTACACTAATGATGAAAAATCTGAAAGAGAAATTATGGAAACACTCCCATTTACTACTGCAATAAAAATAATAAAATACCTAGGAATAAACCTACTTAAAGAGACAAAAGACCTGTATGCAGAAAACTATAAGACACTGATGGAAGAAATTAAACAGATTTCTTCAGATGGAGAAACAGATAGACAGATATAACATGTTCTTCAATTGGAAGAAACAACATTGTGAAAATGACAATACTACCCAAAGCAATCTACAGATTCAATGCAATCCCTACCAAACTAACAATGGCATTTTTTTTTTACAGAACTAGAACAAAAAATTTTAAAATTGGCATGGAAACACAAAAGACCCTGAATAGGCAAAGCAATCTTGAGAAAGGAAAATGGATATGGAGGAATCAGGCTCCCTGACTTCAGACTATGCTACAAAGCTACAGTAATCAAGACAGTATGGTACTGGCTCAAAAACAGAAGTCTAGATCAGTAAAACAGGATAGAAAGCCCAGAGATAAACCCACGCACATATGATCACCTTATCTTTGATAAAGGAGGCAAGAATATACAATGGAGAAAACACAGCCTCTTCAATAAGTGGTGCTGGGAAAACTGGACAGCTACATGTAAAAGAATGAATTAGAACACTTTCTAACACCATACACAAAAATAATCTCAGAATGGATTTAAGACCTAAATGTAAGACCAGACACTATCAAACTCTTAGAGGAAAACATAGGCAGAACACTCCTTGACATAAATCACAGCAAGATCTTTTTTGACCCAACTCCTAGAGAAATGGAAATAAAACCAAAAATAAACAAATGGGACCTAATGAAACTTAAAAGCTTTTTCACAGCAAAGGAAATCATAAACAAGATAAAAAGATAACCCTCAGAATGGGAGAAAATATTTTGTTGCAAACGAAGCAACTGACAAACAATTAATCTCCAAAATATACAAGCAGCTCATGCAGCTCAATATCAAGGAAACAAACAACCCAATCCAAAACTGGGCAGAAGATCTAAATAGACATTTCTCCAAAGAAGATATATAGATTGCCAACAAATGCATGAAAAGATGCTCAACATCACTACTCATTAGAGAAATGTAAATCAAACTACAATGAGGTATCACCTCACACCGGTCAGAATGGCCATCATCAAAAATTCTACAAACAATAAATTTTAGAGAGGGTGTGGAGAAAAGGGAACCCTCTTGCACTGCTGGTGGGAATGTAAATTGATACAGCCACTATGGAGAACAGTATGGAGGTTCCTTAAAACCAGAACTATCATATGACCCAGCAATCCCACTACTGGGCATATACCCTGAGAAAACCGTAATTCAAAAAAAGCATGTACCACACTGTTCATTGAAACCCTGTTTACAATAGCCAGGACATGGAAGCAACCTAAATGTCCATGGACAGATGAATGAATAAAGAAGATGTGGCACATATATACAATGGAATATTACTCAGCCATAAAAAGAAACGAAATTGAGGTGTTTGTAGTGAGGTGGGTGGACATGGAGTCTGTCATACAGAGTGAAGTAATTCAGAAAGAGAAAAACAAATACCGTATGCTAACACATATATGTGGAATCTAAAAAAAAAGAAAAAAACGTTCTGATGAACTTAGGGGCAGGACAGGAATAAAGACGCAGATGTAGAGAATGGACTTGAGTACACAGGGAGGGGGAAGGGTAAGCTGGGACGAAGTGAGTGAGTAGCATTGACATCTATACACTACCAAATCTAGAATAGATAGCTAGTACGAAGTAGCTGCATCGCACGGGGAGATCACCTCGATGCTTTGTGCCCACCTAGAGGGGTGTGATAGGGAGGGTAGGGGGGAGATGCAAGAGGGAGGGTATATGGGGATATATGTATACATATAGCTGATTCACTTTGTTATACAGCAGAACCTAAGACAACATTGTAAAGCAATTATACTCCAATAAAGATGTTAAAAAACAAAAGTAAAAAGAAACCCATGTGTACATAGTCAATTAATTCATGAAAAAGAAGCCAAAAATATACTTTCAGGAAACGAAAGTCTCTTCAAGAAATGGTGTGAAGAAGAATGGAAAGCCCTATGCAAAAGAATGAAACTGGACACTTATCTTACACCATACACAAAAATCAACTCAAATTGGATTAGAGACTTGAACATAGACCTAACCCAATAAAACTCCTAGAAGAAAACATACAGAACAAATTCCTTGACATCAGTCTTGGCAATGATTTTTTGTATTTGACACCAAAAGCAAAGACAACAAAAGCAGTAATAAACAAGTGGGACTATATCAAACTGTGAGGCAAAAGAAACCAGGAACAAAATGAGAAGGCAATCTAGGGAATGGGAGAAAATATTTTCCAATTATATATCTGCTAAGTGGTTAATATCAAAATATATTAAAATATCATAAGATCAATAGAAAAACCAATCTGATTAAAAAATAGGCAGATCATCTGAATAAACATTTTCCCAAAGAAGCCATACAAATGGCCAATGGGTGAATTAGAAGATACTCAACATGACTAATAATCAGGGAAATGAAAATCAAAATGAAAATGAGGTATCACCTTACACCTGTCAGAATGGCTATTATCAAAAAGAAAAGGAAAAAACTGTTGGTAAGAATGTGAAAAAGAGGGAACCCTGTGAACTGTCAGTGGAAATGTAAATGAGTGCAGTGTCTATGGCAAACAGTATGGAGATGCCTCAAAAAAATTAAAACGAGCACTACTATACGATCCAGGATTTCCACTTCTGGGTAAATACCTGAAGGAAATAAAAGCACCATCTCAAAAAGATATCTCTTCATTGCAGCTCATGTACAATAGCCAAGACTTGGAAACAACCTAAGTGTCCATTGACAGATGAATGAACAAGGATAATGTCATCAAAAAAAAAAACAAACCCTGCCATTTACAACATGGATGAAACTAGAGGGCATAATGTTAAGTGAAGACAAAGTCAAATACTGTATGAAAATTAAAATTTAAAAAATACTGTATGAAATCACTTGTATGTGGAATCTAAAGCACAGGCACACACACAGACACACACACACAGACACACACACACATACACACACACACACACAGCAGAACTCATAGGTACAGAGAACAGATTGGCGATTGTCAGAATCAGTGGGGATGGGGGTGGGAGTCTGTGAAGGTGTTCAACAGGTACAAACTTCCAGGTAAAGATAAATTACTCCTGGGGATGCAATGTACAGCATGATGACTAGTTTAAAATTAAAAACAAAGATGTCACTATATGAATTCCTCTGGCTCTCAAAGTTCGTTTTGCTTTTTTTCTAGCAGTTTGAACAGTTTAATAACAAATTTGGAGTAGAATGTATATATGAGTAGAGTAGCTTTCACTTGAATGAAATATACAAGATTAAAATAAGATATAATGCCTGGATGGGAATGCATGGTCAGCATGAGAAAACAGTCATCAAGGCTGTCACAGGGAGGGACTAGGGAAGATCTGGGAACCCCAGTAGTGATTCTGTGCCCTCATATGATATGTGAATTTGGAATTCCCATAAAGGAATCAAGGAGAGTCTGAAGACAATCTACAACAGAATAACTCAGTTTTTCTCATTGGGGTTTCTTTATGAGGTGCTGAAACAAAAATAAAATGCTTGAAATTTGATCATTTGGCATAAACAACTTCATTAGATGAAATTTCAGGATAAAATGGAAAAGGATCTTCATTCCTTCAATGTCAAGAGAAGGAAATATTTTTATTTTGGAAAGCATTTATACTGTTAATAGTTTTTATATTTTCACTGATTAAACAGTATGTTATGAGAAGCTTTGTCTTCGTGACACTATAACAATAATTATAGAATTGCACCAAACAATATATGTGCACTCATGACAAACACATGGCTAAATATTTGGATTTAGAGGACCTGTGGAGCTTTGCTTCCTACAACTTCTAATAAGTTAAGCATAGAGTTACATCACAAGTGAATATGATTTTACTGCCACTACCATTTGTTATTCCAATACACAACTGGAGATATAACAGAAGTCAGAACCCTGTTTTGTTCTCATTTGTCTGAGTGATATTTGCTGTTGTGAAGTTACCAGTTCCCATGATTTGGCGGGTAAGTAGGAAGGAAGGGGGGTGATGGCTTCTGGCTTATCTTTTGTAGGGAAGTTGAGGATCAGTGAACATATTTCACCTTAGAATCGAAATTGGAGGCAAGAAAACAATCAGAAGAACATGAATGAATATTTGCAAACACAGCATGATTCATAATGAATTTGTTTCTGGTAAGCCCTTCAGATTCCATCACAGATTAATTTACTAAATTTGGAAATTTGAAGTAATAAATCTCCTTCCCATATGTCCTTCAATATTGATCACTGGACTGTCCTTTACTATATATAATCATTTATCATTAAACCACAAGGAAAGGGAGCACAATGTTTAAGGCAGGCCAAATCTCCCAACCTGGGTGTTATACACATGCAGACTTGATCCAGCCAGAAACTACATTTCAGAGACAGCTGCTATAGTGCAGCTGAGGGACCTTGCACCTTTACTGTCAGGAACTCAGAGCAGGGCCATTTCAACAAGGGGGAAATCCTGCCATTATGCTGCTCCCCAGACTGCTGTGGGCATTCATGGCTCTCCTCTGCTTAGCTACACATAATTGCAAACCAGGGCGTCAGCTGCCTGTCAGCACTCAGAGGTGAAATGGGACAGAGGAGTAGATGTCTCAACTAAACATACACTCTCACCCCTGCGTCACTCATGAATGAGTTATTTTGACCTTAAAGTCAAAGGACTAGCACTGTTTTAGAGACCTTGTCTGTACTTTCTTTTCTACTTGTCTATTTGCCTTCCGTTCTTTTATTTTAATTCTCCCGTTAAAACAATGAAACCAAATGGAAGATTGACAGCTACATTCCACAAGAACGTGTAACAGTATACAAAACGTCAGTTACCAACTTCTGTGGCATTGCCATGTACTGAGTGTTTACAGCCTGTAGATAACATGTTTTGTAGGAGTGCATTATAGCATTGTGTCACAGAAAGATCTGGCGTGCTTATCTTGACTTTATTTTACAAAGAGAAAAATAATCAGCTCCTCACAAGTGAGACTGAACACTTTGGACCAATGGGATAGAAAATGTGACATCAAGACAAGCATAGGACACACGATCTACTAAGTACAGTTCTACCTGGGGAGGCAACAGGACTGAGGATCCGGAATATCCTGATCTTCCTCAAAGTCTAATAAATAAGACTCAATGTCAGGTTTCAAAAGAATATATTATTCCTGCTATAATTTCATGAAAACATAAAAAACTGAATAGATTCTGAAAACCTGAGGGGCTGATTTTTTAACATTCCATGTTAAAGTAACTTTATTTAGTGAAAACTCTAAATAGAGCCCTAGAACCCGGTTAAAAAAAAGAGATACATTAATTATTTTGGATAATATTGCCTTTCACCAAGAAAGCTGAAAATCTGTGAGTTTTAAAAGAACTCCACTGATTCAGAATGGAGAAAAGTAAAGAGAGGCTAAATAAATGACCAGTAAGTAGATTACAAGAAGGGTGCATACCCTATACTAAATTCTATTTTAAATGGACCGGCAAAATTATTCTGCTGAATAATTATCAACACGTGTCAACCTGTTTAATCTGTAGTTCCCCTCAGCTCAAAACTTTAATACTAATTTTTCCATGCTCCTTTTCAGATACTGCCTAACAACTACCGTGGGAAGAAAACTCGACATAGTTTTGTGGTGAGCCAGACTTTTTCCCCATCTGTGCACTGACCACGTGGTCTATGAACATAACACCCTACTTCCTGTTTGGAGGAGTGACACAGAACCCAGGTACTATGTATATGTGCTCGAAACCCTCAAAGACACTGAACTCTCAGCTTGAGGCAGAACTGAAAACATATGTGCAGGGGAATTCTTGCCACATGGTGCTCTCCAGCCTGCCCTGGGTATTCCTGGCCTTCATCTTCTCTGGTAGGGATGGTTCCAAATATGGGTACAAATGTTCAGGTTGAAAGGACTGCACACAGGCACATGGTACTTCACATGGACTTGGGGAGGAAAGGAGGAT
This sequence comes from Orcinus orca, assembly GCF_937001465.1. Classification (NCBI taxonomy): domain Eukaryota; kingdom Metazoa; phylum Chordata; class Mammalia; order Artiodactyla; family Delphinidae; genus Orcinus; species Orcinus orca. The sequence continues at coordinate 126,274,074 of NC_064560.1, forward strand.
TGGAGAAAAGAAAGCTTATCATGATTTCAATTTAGTTTTTCTTTGGGTCCTAAATTAGTCTAATTCCTACATTATTTTGTTCACTACTTCAGCTCTGTTTTCTGATTTTTTCCCACAGGATTTGGTGCAGCCCAGAAAGTTACTCAAGTCCAGGGAGTCATGTCCAGTCAGCTAGGGGAGGCGGTCACCTTGAGCTGTCAGTATAAAACAAGCTTGAGGTGGTACGATATTTTTTGGTATAAGCAGCTTCCCAGTGGAGAGATGACTTTCCTTATTCATCAGAGTTCTTCTGGCCAAAATGCAAAGAATGGCCGCTATTCTGTAAACTTTCAGGAAAGACGAAAATTCATCAGCCTCACCATTTCAGCCTTACTGGTGGAAGATTCTGCAAACTACTTCTGTGCTCTCTGGGAACTCACAGTGCTTGAAGTAATAGGAAAAGCCAAACAAAAACCCCAGAGCTCAATAAGAGAGAGCCCCCTTGCTGCGGGAGCCACGCTGAAAGGCACACCTGCAGATGCCAGACAAGAAATGGTAGTCCTGTGGTTGCTTAATCTGTGGTCTGGATCAGGAGATTTAATTCTAAATAAAATCGCCTGCTATCTCACTTGGGAACAGATGTCCAGAGTAACTTTCTACTAATACATACTCAGTCTTGAATTTTTGACTTTAAGTCCATCACACAGAACATGTGTAAAATTGTCTAAAGTTGAAAACTTGCTCCATGATAATTTAAAGTGGCACTTCCACCTAAAGACACTCACATCACAAACCTGGGTCTAGTTATCTGAAATGGTCATGAAAATCATTTCCTTAGTCCTTTCCTCTTAGACTTTGTGTCAGGGTATAATCAGAGAAGCAAATCACAAGTGATCTAGAATAAGAGGCTCACTGTAGAGAATAGAACTCAGGCAATAGCTAGAGCTGGTGGAGGGGTCTATACAAAGCTGTTATCTTTGCATCTGGTGTTGAGCCTGAATTCACTGTTAGTCAGTTAGAGTGTCATTTGGGAAGGAAAGTTGGATGTGGACAAAAGCATGGACAGACTCTGACATGTACGGATACTAGAACCCATGAGGACAATGGTACCCACAAAGACACACTAAAACTTGTCTGTCTCTCACCTCCTTCAGTCTCACAATGGTGGGTGACCTCAAGGAGAAGTGGGTGTCATTTGCCCTCATGCTACACGCATACTTGGTCCAAGACAAAGAGAAGATGAGGAGGAGATCGGGTGGGCAGTAGAGGAGTTGTGAGTCAACAATAAGATGAGCTAGTTCATCAGCAGCCACATGTGTGAGTTGCCCAGTTCCTGGAGCCCTGCACCAACCAGCAGAGCTTAAAAAATGTGGCTACTTCATGACAACTACCTTCTAAACCTTGCGCAAGTCTTTTTTGTGGCCAACCCTAACCCAGAACAATACAGGGAAGCAAATTCTGGGACATAGATATCCAGATAGTTGAGACACTACAAAGCTACTACAGTACCCTCTATGTCAACTAGTCACCCATCTATACCTCTTTTAACAACACAACTTTCAAATAAAGACAACAGCAAAACTATGCTTCCTGTTAATAAGATGCAGTTATTCCCCATTCAACCAAAACCAAGCTAACCCTCTCCCGAAGAGAGTACACCCAGTTAATTTATCCATTTTGGGGTGGTGTTCTTTCCTCTTATACCTCATTCACACTGTCCCATTGAATCCTGCATCTTAACCACTGAGATACAATGAGATATGAGATAAACTTATACTTGCACATCATATGTTACCACAGGCAGACAAGTAGGGGAGAGATTTAAAAATGGTTAATGTATACATAACCATATTCATATCAAAATGAAAACGAAATTGTCATAAGTATTATAGTTCTTGTTTCTGCAAATGACCACATGATTGTAGGTGGTATTTATAACTACCATTTCCATTACCCATTCCATAACCTATTTGCTCATAGCAAGTACCTTCACTCACTGCTCTACTTGACTTCCTAAAAAACAAGTTTCTTATTCAGGAGCAATGCTATGTGGAAAACCATAAAGATGAGTAAGGAATTCTGCAAGTCCACCACTGTGGTTTTGGCAGAAATTTGCAAGGCATTGAAGGCAAATCTACTTAAATATTTAAGTGGAAATAATCTTGCCAATACCCAGGGAAAATCGATATATTGTATTCTGGGAAATATCATTAAGAATGATGCCTGATTTGACATCAGAAGTCACCAAGTGAAAACATTTTTGAAGTGTTAAAACAAATAAATAAAACTTTGAAACTGGCTTCTTATGAACATGAAAGTATATTTTAAAATTGTCTTTGTTAAAAATCACTGCTAGTAGGGGGGAAGTCAAGGCACAGAATGGTAAACTGTATTTGCAATGCATATATCTGATAAAGACTCAAATGCAATATATATTAAAAGCTCATGTAAATCAATAAGAAAAGAGTTAGTAAGAATGGCAAAACCTTGGAGATCCAATTCATAAATATTATATCCAATAGCTAATAAATATACAAAATTATCATTATTCATCAGGGAATATTATTATTATTATTCATTAGGGAAATGAAAATAAAACCTCATCTGTGTCCTTTTAGCATCCTGAGTGAATCAGTTTGGCTAGGAGAATATGACCTAAGAAGAGAGGGAAAAATAATGACTGTCTCCAGGAAAATAAGTGCTTAAGTAAATTTCTTAGAAGCTCCCATCATTGAACTGATGTGGAGAAAACAACAAGCAGTAACAGAACACAGACCCGGACATTGAAGGAAAGGAAGGTTTTACTAGAAAAAAGAAAGTTGGTACTTATTGGGCTTACTATATGTCAGGCACTGTACTATGCATCTCAGATTCATTATCTAATTCAAATATCATAAACCCTATGAGATAGATTTTATTGTTCCAATTTTTTTAATTTTTGGGAAATGAGAAAGAACTTTCCTAACTGTGAATATCATCTCTAACTTTTATTGCCAGCCAGAGTGTAGCATTTATGGGGCTCCTAAAGAGCAAGGTTTGAACTATGGAGAAGCACTTGGCCCCAGCTCAGGGCGGCTGGATGTCTCAGTGATGGTGACATTACTGGTTTAAACAGGAACCTAAAGGGAACTAGGAAAGAAGATGCCAAACCTAGGCACAAATTGCCCCAGGATCAATAGATGAGGAAATCATCCGCTAATCAGTTAACAGTGCTGAATGCTTTAGCAAGTTCCTTATGCAATAGTGTGCTGGGAAGAATAAGGGGCCTCAGGGAAAGATATTATTCCTTAAACGCTCCAAGCATGTTTCTATATCAAGACCTGTGCTCCTTGCCTTTGTCCTCTCTATTGTGATTTTATGCCCCCAAATATCTACATGGTGAACCTCTGAATTCCTTCACGTCTTTACTCAAATGTCACCCCTTTGGGAATCTTTTATCTTTTATCTCTTTAATCTTTCTATTTTCCTTCCTTGAGAATCAGGCTCTAGCACACTGCATGCAGCAGGAAAGAAAGCTGAAGCACTGCCACCTGGTGTCCTGCTCAAATATTTTGTGATGCTTACACTGGCCTCGCTGCTGCCCTCTAGTGATATTGGGTAAAATTGTGGTGAAGCCTAGTCACAATAGAAGCTGCCATTGCTGAACCAGTCAGTAAACTTCCCAATGCAGAAATCAGGAGAGAGAGGATTCAGGAGAACTGGCTGGTTTTTTTCTTTTGCTAGCCAGATGTGAAAGTGATTGATTTCAAATGACATATACAACACATGAGATGATTCTGCCTGTAGAGTTATAGGCTACCTTGGAAAGAAAGCTCAGAATTGTTGTGCAAGTTTGGGGTTTCTTCTCTGGTAAGTATAACTGTGTCTACTGCTCTGTCCTTTCTTGTACTATAGCAATATCCTGAGAAGTGGGAGCAAGAGTCAATAATGGGAAAAAATAAACAATTGTAGCAAATACTGGGTGGTACACTCATTTCATATTATAATATGCCCACCCAATCTCTCAATATGACACCTTAATGAATTGACTTCTCATTAACAGTAAGAACATGATAGACCATGGATACTTATGATAACACATGAAATCTGCCAGGTAACCTGCTACATATATCTCAGAAAACTACTGAAATTTATCTTGGGCTAGATTCCTCTGCGATTTCAGATTCTGTCTCCCAATACCCCACCCCCCACCCCCGCAAGATTCTGCACATTGTCTGCAGCTGGTTGAGTGCCTAAGCTAGGAAAGGTATTGTGTTGGGTGATTTGAATGTGTGTTCTCACTTAATTCTTACTGGAACCCTTCAAGGTTGGGTCCATCCTACTTTAGGGAGACAGTGTAGCAAAGTGCTTGAGACCAAAGACTTGGGTTGTATTTCTAGATCTACCACTCGGTAGCTGAGTGATCTTCGGAAACTGACTTAATAATTTTTATGCTTCCATTTCCTCATATCTACCATGTGGATATTGACAGAATCTACCATGCAGGGTTCTTATGAGAAGTGAATGAGATGATGAATGCCAGTGCTGAGCCCAGCACCCCCAGAAAGATACTGGCTACTTGCAGAAAAGGGAATTGAACATGAGAGAGGTTCGATACCTTGTCTGGTGTTACAGAATAAGTGTCGGAGTGGAGCCCTCTCTCCATACCCTGTCTAGAGCAGATGCCTTCCCTCACCCCAAGAACAACTCTCTAGCTCAATACAATATTGTATTTTTTAAGTGCTTATCACTATCTATAATTATCTTTTAAAAAAAATCCATTTATTCAATTCTTCCTCCTCCTACCGCACTGTAGGCCTTTTATATCCTTTCACTACAGAATCCTCTATGAGTGAACAATACTTAGTGCAGGAGGCTCAATTTATATGTGTGTGTGTGTGTGTGTGTGTATAAAATAAATGTACAAAAGATAAAATTATTTCTAGAGTCCATGCTATTCAAACACTGATATAAATGCTTAAGCTGGACTAATCTTTGTGTTGTTTATCTAGAACTGTCAATATGTATATCCTGCAAGTCACTTCATCTGAGATTTAATTTATGCAATATATCTAGCAATCAATTGGCTTCTCCTCGATTTCAGGTAAGGTGGGTTGCTGTAGATTACAGGATTCTACCTTACTAGTTGCATGAATGTCAAGGCTGTTGGAGGTATGCCTGTCTTATTCTGGACACATACCTTCCAATATCCGGGTGAATTTTTCAATGGATCAGTATTTTCATCAGAAATACGCTTCACAGCAAGTAGGCTTTATGATGGTGTGGTCATACCCACACTATCCTAATCATCAAGTGGTCTGATCTGGAGGAAAAAAAAAAAAAGGAACTTTACTTGTACTAGTTTCTGTTTGTCTAGCAGTCCATTCCTAACCTCAGCCTTTGCACTTCTAAATTGGGAGACATTAATGAGGTTTTTCAGGATTTCCTTTATTAACCACAGTGGCATCTCTTTTCTTGGGAAGGAAAGTCAGAGGTTAGCCATTGAGATATCTTCCAATCCTGTTCCACTTTCCAGAACACTGTTTGAGTGTGTGGAAGGTACTGTTCCCTGAGTTTAGTACCTTCCCCATGCTCTTTCCTTTATTTATTTCAGTTGTTCACTGGAAAGAAGGTTATATAGTCAATTTACACTGCCAATTTTCCAGAAGTATATTTAGATTCTGAACAATCTTAATTACTGCTATCTTGTACTGTTAAATTTCCCCTGGATGTCTTTTTTTTTTTTTCCAGCTGTTTTTTAAGCTTACAGGGAACAGAGAGTATTGCTTTCATAATTTTCAGATCTCTTAAGGATATTCTGGGCACAAGATGACTGTTTAAACTAATATGCGTATGTTCAATCAAACTAGCATTATTCCTGGACTGTGACACGGGCAAGATAGAACATAATTCTTATTTACTTTTAAACAACGCTATTTGAGGTAAAATTGACATTCCACAAAATTCATCCATTTTGAATGTACAGTTCAGTGATTTTTGGTAAATTAGCTGACTTATGAAACCATTACAATAATCCAGGTTTAAACACTTTTATCACCACAAAAAGCTCCTTCATGCTCAATTATAGTTAATCCCTGTTCCGATACCTGGCCACAGGCAACCAGTGATCTACTTTATATCTCCATAGGTTCCTTTTCTGAACCTTTCATGTAAATGGAGTCATTCAGTACATTTAAGTTGTTCCATTTTTTGGCTAGTAGAAAGAAACCCAAAAAGCAGACTCCTGTTATTTTTAGAACGTATCTTCTCTACCATTTAAAACATTTACTAAGTATCACAAATGTAAGTGGCATGGCAGATTCCAAACACCATGGACTCCTTACCAGATAGATATGTGTTCTAATTATTACCAGGTGTTTGACCTGGAGTGAATTCCTCAATCTCTTTCAGCTTTAGTTTTCCTGTTGGTAAACTGGGAATGGTAGTAATTCTATTGTGTGATTTCTGTATTCGAATAACGTACATAAAGCAATAGATAATTTAGCACATTGTATGTGTGCACATTTATAATATGAGGATTTGAAAGTTTTAGAAATTTTGTTGAAACTTCATATAAAAGATTCCTAACCGAAGTGTTTTTCCTGCCACAAATTGCCATCCCAATCTCTCTCAAGTTGAATGATTGCAGTGCACGATGGGGCAGCCCACTTCTGAATGGTTGTCAGCTCTCTTTGTGCTGTGGACTCATGGGGGATGTCCTCACTGTTTGTGAAGTTGGTCTCAAGAAAGCAGTGTTTGAGCCCTCCTTTTGAGTGACAGGAAACTGAGTCTAGGTCAGAAATTGTTGGTGTGTTTCTAGGACTTGTATGGGGTCTTGCCTCTGATTGGCTGGGCAACCAGATGCAGAATCCTATTTTCTGAAGAAGAATATTCCTCTGCTGAGGATACTTGGGCAGGATAAATGGAGAGGAATCCTTTGCCAGCTCCATTGTTAATCCTGTGACTTCATCTTGGCCTTAAGTCCAGGGGCTGCTAAAGACATTCTGAACAGTATGTGGCAGTGATGGAGAAGGAGGGGGACGTAGTCACGTAACTCTAGGTTCTATCTGGGAACGTGTGAAGACAATGAATACTCTGTAGAGAGATCAGTGTATGTCTGACTCTGCCTTTCCGAACATAAATGAGCAGCATATTGAGTGTGGAACAGATTTCTCCATCTCTGCATGTTCAAGAAGGAGGGAGCACCAATTTCACCTGCAGTTACCCTTCCAGCTCTTTTTATGCTTTATACTGGTATAGATGGGAAGTTGGAAAAAGCCCTACGGACCTGTTTTAATGACTTTAAATGAGGATGAAAAGGAGGAAGGATAAGTAAGAATCACTTTGAATACTAAGGAGGGTTACAGCTGCATGTACATCAAGGATCCCAGGCTGAAGACTCAGCCACATCTCTCTGTGCCTGCACACAGTGCCCTTCAGCCTCTGCAGCCCATGCCCAAGCCTGTGCCTGGTGCTGCTCTGGTACCAGCATTGAGAAAGAGCCATGTGTGAGGTGGAAAAGGCAAATTCAATGAATTACAGTGTTTTCTATAACCAGGGGGAAATGCAATGATAGATAAACAAGAGTTCCAGTCACTGTAGCTCCGTCAACTAACGGGACTGTCATTACACATCACTCACCTCCATTCCCACCAGTATATTGGCCATATCATTGAATCACATTCTTAGCCTCCTCTTTTGCCATGATTCCAAGTGAATTAGATAGTTACTCAAACCTTTCTAAAATAATCTGATTAAAGTAGGGTAATATTCACCACTCGTTGCTATATCCTACTTCATTGAAGGCATGTTCTTCAACACAAAAAGAACAAAGAAGAGAAATGGGAAAAGCAAATAAGTTTTTATTGATTTCTCCTAGGTCTTCACAAAAAACTTTCTTAAAGATTTTGAAGTGAATATACCTTCTTTTCCGTAAGGGAGTTAACATCAGAGTTCCCTATAAGCTCACTCTCATGTAGCTCATTTCCAAGAGTATTAGCGTGTATTATGTGTTGACTATTCATGCTCTCTCACCCTTACTGTGCTAATCTTTAGCTGGAGGATATTTTCTATACTTGGCCTCACTGTGGACTTTGGACACGGCAATGTGACCAGCTTTGACCAATGGAATGTGAGTGGATAGGAAGTATGTTCTATCATAGCTACAACTAAATATATTCACATGGCATGTCTTCTTTTGTTTCTTCCCTGCACTTACCAGGTAGCGGTTGTCCTTTCAGCTTTTATCCATAATGTGAAGAAGACACAAGGTCCAGAATGGAGAGATAACTCATAGTAGCAGAACAGAATCGTCCTGTATCCAGGAGCAGAGCCTCAGAGTGCTGGGACTGCAGTTGACCCACAGCTAACATACCATGGACAACTCAGTAAACTTTGTTCTTCTGAGCCACTGACATTGTGAGGTTGTTTGTACTGAGCATTGCCCTAGTCAAAGTTGACTGATATATGAAGTCATATCAATTCTGTCTTCTAAATATTTCTCACATTCAACCACCTTTTTTTTTTTGTTTTTGCGCTATGCGGGCCTCTCACCGTTGTGGCCTCTCTCGTTGGGGAGCACAGGCTCCGGACGCGCAGGCTCACCGGCCATGGCTCACGGGTCCGGCCGCTCCGCGGCATCTTCCTGGACCGGGGCACGACCCGTGTCCCCTGCATCGGCTGGCGGACTCTCAACCACTGCGCCACCAGGGAAGCCCTAACCACCTCTTTTTACTTGCCTTGTTACTATCCTGGTCCAGGTGCTCATAACCTCTCACTGAGTTGGTTGGAATAACTTCTTAAATGTATCCCCTATCCATGAGCTCTTACTTCCCAAATCTATCCCTGAAGTTATCATTCTAAAATACACATCAGATTAGATTGCTCTTCTATTTCAGGACCTGCTATGGCTCCCCATGACCCAAAAGTAAAAGCCAAGGTTTATGTGGCCATCTACAGTATTACTTCCAGTAAGTGTTCATCTTCCTCCCCAGTATTACACCAAGATTTCTGAATATCAGCCATATCAAATGAACTCACTCTCATATTTTCTTCTTATAAATATTATTTCTTTCTCAAGTTGGCAAAATCCTATTCAATCTTCAGGACCCAGTAAATGTCACATTTACTTTTTAAAAGATTTGCCCTCTCCCTCTTTTAGTGTTCTGTACACAGTTTTGCAATAGCACATATCTACTATGCTAAGAATATTTTTTGGTTTTAATGCTTCACTTGTGCAAATTCCTCAAGGATAGGGGCCCATACATATTATTCTTTAATCCCAGCTGTTATTATTGTCCCTGACTTACAAGAACCATTCAGTAGACCTGCCTACAGCTTGACCACAGTTTACTTTTGACAAGTGCACTGATTAATGAGAGCTGGTTTCTGAAGCTGGCTTATATGAGTGGGTTGGAAACCTTCCACTACGGGAACACTTGAAGATACTTCTACTTCATTATATCCCTCAAGCCAACACATGGCTATGTTTCCCACTCTTACACCTGGTTCTTACTTAAACCATCATCCCAGGAGGACAATGTGTCCCCATCTAAGCATATGTATCAACACAGCCATACAGAAGTTTGTCTCCATATATTCGTGGTTTTTAACATCAATTGTAAATGAAATGGTGCGTGAAAATTCTGTATGTTTTTAAAACGTATCATTTCTATACTTTACGATATCTCCTTTGACTCTCTTTGCTCTTAGTACAGCTTACCCAGGACCTTTTGATGAGTCATGGTAGATGACCATAAAGACAACGCGTATCATTAAATGAATCTTCCTCAACCTTCTGCTTTCCACATGAAACATTCCTGCTTTTACACATATAATTCACTTTCCCTCCGCTAATAATAAAAAAGATATCTCTCTTTCTTTTAAATAGTGTGCCTCTGTCCAAACGCTTCACCCACTCCATTCACTTTGACTTCTCTGGCACCTCAGCCCACTGATCGTCCAAACTCTATGGTCTGGTTCTTCAGGACTTTCTTGCTACTGATTTCTTCCCATCATTTAAAATATTCAAGCATGCTCCTCTTTAAAAATATTTAATATTCCTCCAAACTCATACATGCCTCTCCTGTAACCAATCTATTTTTTCTCAGAAATATGAATGATCTCCTTATTATTAAATCCAAAAGATATTTTTTACCTCCTTCATCTAGACAAGTGTTTCTCAAATTCTAATGTGCGCAGGAATCTTATTAAAATGCAGATTCTGACTCAGGAAGTCTGGGTAGGGCCTGAGCTTCTGCATTCACAATAGCTCCCCAGTGATGCAGATGCTACTCACCTGCAGACCACATTCAGAGCAGCCACTTTCTGTAGTGCTTGCCACTCCTTTCGGAGACTTTTGTGTTCCTGGCAGGAAGGAGGTGAGGAAGGTTCACAAAAATTGTGAACTGCTCTTTCTTTCTCTATCTGACCAATAGAGGGAGCTGTTGTGTAAACTGGAAATGGTTTTTCTATATAAGATCAGAATAATCGCACAAAAACCTTCCTTCCCTACAGTTTAAGATATTCTAACACCACTTTTTGCACAATGACATGTAAAGCATCTCAGACGCCCGAGGCAGGCAGTCTTGTTAAGACAGCCTCTCTCCCAACACACCTTACAACGTCCATCAGAAGAAGAAATCTAAATCCTGTGTCATTCCTTCTCAACCTCACAGCAACCTGGGTTCAAGTCCACCAGTCATCAGACTTTTGTTTGTGGAGAATCTCCCAGAAAGGAGCTCACTGCCTCCTCACTGCTCTGCCATGACCCTGGTGTTCACCTTGATGCTTGAGGTGCTCCTGTTCTTGAGTGAGTACTGTTCCATTTTACTCTTGTCCACACATGGAACATTGCTTTGGACTGACTTTGAATAGAGACTTTTTGTTCTGGCTGAGTTCATTGATTCAGCATTGATGTTTCAGGAGGAGCCGGAGCCCAGTCGGTGACCCAGCCTGACGGCCACATCACTGTCTCTGAAGGAGCCCGTCTGGAGCTGAGGTGCAGCTACTCATCTTCTGTTTCGTCCTCTCTCTTCTGGTATGTGCAGTACCCCAATCAAGGACTCCAGCTTCTCCTGAAGTACACATCTGGAAACAGCCTTGTCTCAGGTATCAAAGGTTTTGAGGCTGAATTTAGGAGGAGTGAGAAGTCCTTCCACCTGAGGAAAACATCAGCCCATTGGAAAGACTCGGCCAAGTACTTCTGTGCTCTGAGTGACACAGTGACTAAGACTACAGTGGGAGCTGAACACAGCTCCCTGAACACTCCTGAGACTTAGTAGCTTAAAGACTCAGGGTCTCAGCCTATGTTATTTTCAGGATGTTGGCATGTTCTGTGAAGGCAAACAGTACAGAGAATACAGAATCCTGAAAGTGTCTGGTTCTCATGGGCATCTTAGATTTCTTTTCTCTTTCTTTATTCTTTTGTAAAGGAAAGACTATTGGTTTCTTAATTTCAGTGCTCTCAGTAGTCTTGAGGCTGGTGGGTGGTTTCTTGTCAGTGTCACCTGAGCAGGCTGTGCCTATACTATACTGTTTTCTTCAGAGTAAGTTTTTATGTCATAAAAAGAAAACCCAATCTTAATATTCTTTTCCAAAATATAGTTGACAATTCCAAGGTATTTGTTCTCACTTATTTAGTTTGGTTCAAACAAATGGGATTCTGGTTGGAATCACATTGGAAACTGACATTTTAGGATATTATGTTTTCCTACCCAAGAATATTATATGCCTCTTCATTTATTCAGGTCTTGTTTTAGTCCTTTAAAAGTAAATTTTGCTTGCTTGTTTCCAGAAAAGTTGGAAAAAATGAAATGAATCATTGAATAAGTGGAGAGTTGATGTCTAGTGTTCTGTGTCTGTTCCTCTCTCTGAACAGGGAAGAGAGCCAACAGAAAGTGGAGCAGCATCCCCAGTCCACAAGTGCCAGGAGGGAGAGGTTTCTATTTTTAACACAGTCACACACGCAGCAAGAGTGAGAGTTCCAACCATTAAGAAGAACATATCTCTGTGCAGGTCATAGGCTCAGACTCCACCTTCTGCTCTGTAATCATGGGGACCCCGCCCACGTTCAGTCTGTTCACAACCCCACAGAAGGAGGCACTCACTTTCACACAAAATGATGTTTCTCAGAATTCACACTTGAGGTTGTTCTGTTTCCCCCTTTCTGCACACTTCGTTAGGCAATATAAAAATATTTTACGAATGATGCTTGTACACAAAGAGCTTACTACCTAACAGTCATAGGAATATCTCTCTCATTAGATTTAAGCTTTATGAAGATACCAATTTTTTTTTTTTACCAATACGCATTCACTTAACAATGGTTGAAAGAATGAATGGCTGATAATATTTATACCCATATATACAGGCAAATTTATAGCCAATTGTTAGAATTTGTATGGAAACTAATTTCAGCTCCCTATAAGGAAAAATGAACAATTAGAGGCTTTTCAAAACAAAACAGACTGCTTTGAGGTGTAAAATATTCCTCACTACAGGAACTAGTCAAAGAAAAGTGGAATGTCCATTTTCCAGTGATTTGCAGAAACGATTACAAAACAATATGATTTTGCACCAAACTAAGAATTTTAAGTTTTAAATGAGGGAAAATACCGTGAAAGAACTGAACAACCAAAAAGCTTGTAAAAGTCACCACAGATTAAAAAAAAAAAATCACTTCCAAATTCATGGAAATTGGATTTTGAATTTTTACTTGACGCATGTGTAGGAATTTAAGTGAGGGCAATGGTAGGAGAACACATTCCAAGCAGGGTAAACTTATTAAGAGCAAAGATCAAGAAACAATAAGCAAGAAGAGTTTAGGAAATTAAAAGTTTTTAATATTACTGAAAGGGACAATTTTTATTGGATGGTACTGTGAGATAATATGAAATGTTAGCTTGAGGCAGTAGTTCATCCAAGAGGGCCACACACAGCTCAGAACTGGGTTTCTTTCCAGATAAAAATACAACTGTCATGAGATTACCTGTCTTTAGCATAAGCAACATTAAGGAATATCTTGAAATTGTTTTTTAGAATGAGCTATTAATCTAAATTTAAACTGGTAGATAATATCAAAGATTTACTTTTACAAGCACACTTCTAAATGTATAGAAAAACTGGATTTCCATAATGATTGATTCAATAAACAAATAAATTTCGTTTTCCCTGAGCAATTCTACCACCAACTAATCGCCATATTGCAGGAAAGGAAAAATCTAAACACTTTCCCAATGTGTTGCAGTTTTATGATCACTTTGCAGCATGAGTTTTGTTTAGACGTAGGGGGAGACTAATAGCTTCTCTGCCTTCCTTAACCTCCCGTAAAGGACAAACTTTTAAATCAAATAATACAGACCAAACAAATAAAAATAACTACATTCTGCTTTGCTTTGTACTTTGTTCTCTTCCTCATCTGGCTGCAAAAACCCTTGCATGATTTTCACTGAAAATAACTCCTGAATTCATGTGAGATTTTGCCCTCCTCAGTACTTGTACTGGTATAGTTTAGATATGTTCCCATCTAATTCCCTGCTCTTCAGCGTACTGAGTTGCCATAAGGATAAGCCAGGCAGATAGTCCTTCAACATTAAGGCTAATTTCTAACTTACCCCCACTGTGCCTTTTATCATCACAAACATGTTTGTTGTCTAATTTGGCTCACTCTTAGAAGAGCATGGTTTGATGTACTTAAAAAAGGATATTCCTTCAGGCAGCAATATACTAAATTTTTAGGGGTCTTATAGCTCCATTTTTCTATTAAATGGTGCAAGGTTGAGAATCAAGTAAGCACATAAAAAATAGAAAACAACACCGTAGTAAAACTAAAATTGTTATTCCACCGTTTGGTGATTTAGTTTATATCCACATCGTTCAGAAAGAGAGAGACTTTCTTCAAAAGTAGAAACTGAGAAGAGTGAGGAAGAGAAATTATTTTATTGAATAAAAGACTTTCTGTAACACTCAGTGATGGATGAAGTGAGAGATGTGGAAACTTCCAGTCAAAGTTTGTACATTTTATTTTCATCAAATGTCTATGATCCATTCCAGAAAAGCAACCCATATATTTAGAATAGTCCCACTCACCATTGTTTCATCAAGGAAAAGTTTTCTTGGTGCTGAATGTTGGGTAATGCTATATACTATATACAACTGAATGTTGGGTAATGCTATATTTGGGGTCTTGAATGGTGGACGAGACCAAGAACAATTTAAGAGAAAGGGAGGGTAAATAAGAATAGACCATGGACAGAGAAGATTTGTCCAAAAGAGACTATTCAAGATTTGCTTTAATCTATCATTACCATTGAAATTTGAAAGAGTTATTAGAATAGCCTCACAGACTCTCAAAACTAGAAACCATTGTAGAAAAGAGGGTAAGCACAAAGATGCAAGCCATGAACACATCTGCTTTGCAGACATATTCATTTAAGTGGATATCTGTGGTTTTCGAGTTTTTTTCTACACGGTAGAGCTGCCATATCATTGTGAGCTGTGGAAGTTAATCACTGGACCATTTTAGGGAACATCATTCACACCTTAGCCTAAAATATAGAGAAAGACAATGCAGAGATATGAAGAAAGACAGATCTGAGAGCATCATCAGAGCCTATATATCCAGCTCTGCCTGGAACGGCAAAAGTCAAAATACTCTCATTGGGAACAAGCCAGCATGAGTTGAGATTCTGTCATGTACAACAAATAGATCCATAATTAATACAGAAGAAGGGGGGGGGAGCCTTTTGGTTTTGTACTATTTTATGAGCTGAATTTATGGTGCTGAGAAGCATTTTTCAGTCAAAATAACTAGAGTTATGTAGATACAGATCATCACTGGTCTACCTTCATTATAGTAAATATGAACCAGGTTAATCCTATGTATGTTTTATGAAGTTCTGATGGGAAAAAATTAGAAAAATACTGAAAACATCCACAACTCTGCCACATAGACAAGCACTCATTATTTTTACTTTTTTCTATCTTTTTCACAATTTTGCACGTTGTTACATCATATTATAGAGACAATTTTATGTCCTTTTTATTAACACTCACTTTTGTCATTAAAACTACCTTGTATTCATACTCTGAATTGATTATTCTACTATTCTACACCATAGATATACCACACTTAACTTTATAATTTTCCTGTTTGGGGATATCTTGATTATTTATTTCCAGTTTTTCATCATTTTAAATAGCATTATGGTATACGCCTTTAAATAAAAATTTGAATTTGAATTTCTCATCATTTTATTAGAACAGCGTCCTAGACTGGAATTAGTGGTTCAGTGGGTAAAAACAGGTTATAGTCTTTTTGCTCCTTGTGTCTCGGGAATGGGGAGTTAGTGTTTAGTGCGGACAGAGTTTCAGTTTAGGAAGGTGAAAAATTCCGCAGATGGATGATGGTGGGAGCTGCACAACGATGTGAATGTACTTAGTGCCACTGAACTGTACAGTTAAATACGGTTAAAATAGTATGTTCTATATTATGTGACTTCTACCACAATAAAAAAACATTTCCAAAAAGTATTCTAAATGTATCATCTCTACTCCCTAACACCTTTCTTACTTGAACCCACTACAGTTAGATTTTCATCCCTACCATTCCGTTGAAATCACTCTTGCTGAGGTCATCAGTGAGTTTAAATTTTATTTATTTATTTATTTATTTATTTATTTATTTATGGCTCTGTTGGGTGTTCGTTTCTGTGCGAGGGCTTTCTCTAGTTGCAGCAAGTGGGGGCCACTCTTCATCGCGGTGCACGGGGCTCTCACTATCGCGGCCTCTCTTGTTGCGGAGCACAGGCTCCAGAGGCGCAGGCTCAGTAGCTGTGGCTCACGGGCCTAGTTGTTCTGCGGCATGTGGGATCCTGCCAGACCAGGGCTTGAACCCATATCGCCTGCAGTGGAAGGCGGATTCTCTACCACTGCGCCACCACAGGGAAGCCCACCAGTGAGTTTTATATCAACAAATCCAATGATGCATTACCATTCTTTATCTTTTGAGTGTCTCCGAAGAATGTGGCATTATGGCTACTCTCTCCCTGAAACACCATCTTTGCCTAGATTCTGGAACTCCACATTCTCCTGGTTTGCCTTCTTCCTTGCAAACCGCTCCTGCTCAGTCTCCTTTTCCTACATCTTCCTCCTCTTGCTGGTGTCTACATGTTGTGTTTTCTCAGAGCTCAGTCCTCAAACATTTATTCTCTTCAAATGATCTTGGAGGGGTTCAGCACATGCCACCCCAAAACAGGCCACTAGTATAAAAGCACTTAAGCCTAGCCACTTTGGGTCTTCATTTTTCTATGAGGACCCCCATATACATGTAAAAATTATTAAATAAAATCTCTATGCTTTTCTCCTGTTAACCTGTTGTATGTCAACTTACTTCTCAGGTCCAGATGGAGAACCTAAGAGGGAACAGGTAAAGCTTTAGCTCCCCTACACTCTCATCTAGGGATATGGCTTTAATTGCTATTTATACATTGATGACACACAAATTTACATTTTCATCCCAACCTTCTCTATTGAAAGCCAGGCTCATATATACTGTAATCTATGTAACATCTACACTGGATAACTAACTGGCATCTAACATATCCTTAACATAAGGGATGATTTCCCCCCATAGGTTCTTCCCTCACTCTTTTCCATCTCAAAAAAAAAATGGCAATATAATTCACCTTACCAGAAATCTAGGGACTCCTCCTTAATTCTTCTGTTTCTCCCATACCTCACATTGTCAAACAAACCTGGCACGTAAGATTTATCTTTTTCTCATAAATAGTTTGACTTTGTTTTTCAGTTCAAACAATGATGTTACACGATGGGTTTCAGTGACCACCAATTCATTTCTGAATTCTAAGATGACAGATAGATAGATAGATAGTCAGATAGATAGATAAGATTAAGGAATCTTGTCTCGAGGTTGCTGCCTAGTTAAAACACCTCCCTGTCTTGCAATATTTCTTGCCTAGCTGTTCAGGACTTTCCCTCAGAAGCCAGGAGCCAATGAACTGCTTACTTCTTTGGTACCTTGGAGACTTTAGACTCTGGAGCAATGTACCATAGTAAGATTCAGGATGGTGGAGGATTTTTAAGGGAAAGTTAAGAGTGGAAAGTGAAATGGGAAAGAGGCAGCATGATATCTGGATCACAAGCATGTTCTAAAGCAGTTTTAGGGAAAAAAATTCCAATACACAAACCCATACACACACACACGCACACACACACACACACACACGACTAGATTCCTTTAGACTTATCTATGCCTGCATAAACCTTGGCAAACCTTCATATAATTTCAAGCGTATAGGAATCTCAGTTTAAAGACTACTGGTCTAAAATGGGACAGGGAATTCCCTGGCAGTCCAGTGGTCAGGACTCTGCACTTCCACTGTAGGGGGCATGGGTTCAATTCCTAGTCAGGGAAATAGATCCCACATGCCTTGCAAGCACAGCCAAAAATAATACAATACAATACAAATAAAGAAAAAAAATTTTTTAAGTAAAATAAAATGGGACACTCTCACTAACACACTTGTCACAATATACTTACTGAGAACTCATTCCTCCCCACTGATTTGAGATACTGTCTTTAACATATACTAAATTTCCATATACAATTAGGCTTAATTATTGATTTGCTATTCCATTTAATTGACCTATCTGCTTAGTCTTAACTTGTACTTAAGAAGGTTCTTGGGCTTCCCTGGTGGTGCAGTGGTTGAGAGTCCGCCTGCCGATGCAGGGGACACGGGTTCGTGCCCCGGTCCGGGAAGATCCCACATGCCGCGGAGCAGCTGGGCCCGTGAGCCATGGCTGCTGAGCCTGCGCGTCCGGAGCCTGTGCCCCGCAACGGGAGAAGACACAACACTGAGAAGCCCGTGTACCGCAAAAAAAAAAAAAAAAAAAATCTATAACTAACACTATGTATACATTTTGTAATTTAATATATCCAAAAGAGATCCACAAGTTCAGCTACTTGAGTTAATTTTACTCCTGCTAATGATTGGTTTTAAAGGGAGTTTAGAGTAGCTATTGCATAACCAGCTTGGTATTTTTTCTTTTCAATATTTAAAGTAAGATTATTTTAAAAACATGTCAATTCAGAACTTTGTATGAGAGTGTCCAAAAGATCTGTTCCGGACATGAAGGCATTTTGAATA
This sequence comes from Orcinus orca, assembly GCF_937001465.1. Classification (NCBI taxonomy): domain Eukaryota; kingdom Metazoa; phylum Chordata; class Mammalia; order Artiodactyla; family Delphinidae; genus Orcinus; species Orcinus orca. The sequence goes on from NC_064560.1 coordinate 126,292,202, forward strand.
ACAGAAGTACAATCATGGGATCCTTTAATTGAGAAGTGTAACAAAGTTGAATAATATGCGGAGAAATTAATATTTTATGATTAGTCAACTAACTGGTAGACAAAGTTTGAGTGGTTTAGATTGGAGAACAATTTGTACTGTATGTAGTACCATCAGATTTAAATGGAGATTCCGGAGCAAGATCTGAAGATGCTTCAACGAATTTAGCCAAGGCTGTAATTACTTAGAGACAAGGAGTATAAGTTTTGTTGAACTTTAAGGGGTAGGCCATGATAGGCAATGGGTCTTTGTTGTTTGCCATGTTGTTTAGTAATATCCTTAGGCATGGCTTTCCTTTTACATTCATACACAAAGAAAGGTTTATTACAATCAGTGGTGAACTTACGATCAGCTGTCTTATGGAGGTGTATGTCACCTGCAATATATTCCCTTTAGAGCTGGGCGCACAGAATACAGGGGCTTCTTCTGGCTCTTTTAGGGTCCCAATTGAGTTAATGGGAAAAATATAAATTAAAAGGTTTGACAGCCTAATGACCAAACTCTGGTATCTATTTTGGCCTTTCTGAACAGAGCTGGGATGTGAAAACTAATAGAGAAGAGAAGGGGACCTCTGTGACAGGACTCCGTGTCTGCAAGCTTCATTCTAGTCTTCTGCAAAGGGAGATTATCATTTCTCCTGCTATTAGGTCCCAAGATAGGTAACTGAACAGATGTTATGGTGAATAATTAAATTGATTGCTATAGCAATATATAGGTTGAAAAAGCTGCAGTAATTAGTCTAAAGAGATTTGCCTTCTTATCATAAAGTGATTTATTTCTACCTTAGGTGAAAGAAAAGCATACATAGGTGTAAGGATACATGATCATTACATCTTAGGTTGTTTCCATAATCCATTACATGTAGTATTTTAAAATAAGTTCCATCACAGACGCAACAACTAAACACAGCATTTGGTCGAATCATCAATCTCCCTTTCAATAACAAATTTACCTCGTGTTTATTTTCAGATGTAATTGCCATCAGTTGAAGTGCTGGTTAATGCAAAAGGAAGTCTGGGTTGAGTGAGACTCTCACCTAGTCCATAGAGAAGCTGACATGACCCACATCAACTTGCTCCTCCAGGAAACCCCTGTTTCCTGTTGCGGGGCAGCAGCAACACATAGCTCAACAATTCTTCCCTCACCCTGTCAGGCTCACCTCACCTTGCAGAGCCTTGAAATTGAAGAAGACACTTTCCATCTAGAGGAAGACCTCAAACATGCTTCTCTCCAGGCTTCTGAAGGTGGTCATGGCTTCATTGTGGCTAGGTAAGGAGGGCCCCAGTCGGATTGTACCCCTCTAGGACCTAAGGACTGGGGAACAGGTGGTTTATGGGCACCCTGGGAAGAAGGGGCACTAGAGTGTAAAACAGAATTTCTTTGTTCCAAAGTACTTATTCTTAAACTTCTGATTCTGCTTTTTTTTTCTTTAGGATCCAGTATTGCCCAGAAGGTAACTCAAGACCAACCAGTAATATTAGTGCAGGAGAAGGACGTTATGACCCTGGATTGCATATATGACACAAATGATATCACTTATAGTCTATACTGGTACAAGCAGCCCAGCAGTGGGGCGATGATTCTCCTTATTCGTCAGGACTCTTATAACCAGCAAAATGCAACAGAAGGTCGCTACTCACTGAATTTCCAGAAGGCAAACAAATCCATCAAACTTGCCATCTCAGCTTCACAGCTGGAGGACTCTGCAGTGTATTTCTGTGCACTGAGTGAGCCCACAGTGAGAGGCGTGTTGGAGGCAGGTATACCAAAACCCAGGGCTCTGCTTGATACATCTGCCTGCTATAGGGACCAGGGCAGGGAATTGCCTTCACAGACAGGAAGTGGTTAGGGCTGTGGCAGCACAGGTGTAGGGTTAGAGGGAAAACACTCCTTCTAAGAACATATTTCTCTGGGTTCGTAGACCAGGTCTAGAGCTATCATTCATCAAAAACAACCTTATCCCTGAAATTTTGGGTTCAAATTTTTTATTGAAGACAAAAAATAGCCACATAAAATCCTTGCCATTTAGTGATTAGAATGAGCTAGAAGAATTGACTAAGGAAATTCAGAGACATCTGATTCAAAAATTAGTAAAAATATGCGTGAATTTTTGGATTTTCAATTTGTTCATTAAATATTTATTGAATATATATTATATTACAGGTATTGTTTTGAAAAAGGAAGGTTGTGAAATCTTTTTGTGATTTTCCTCTTTTTGAATATTATGCAGTTTTACACCGTTTAATGAAGTTATTTAACTTAGTTTTGTTAGCTGAGTTAATGGTACACTTGTTTACTTTCTAAGGTGCCTGATATGTCACAAACTTTGTGCTAATCCTCATTCTGTCTTATTAACACCTCTAGCATGGAATAGCTCAATTACCATAATGTAAGCTTTACCTGCCTCCCATCAGTCTTATCCACAAAAAGATCAATAATTAGTGGCTCTTAAAAGGACATTGTGAGAAGCAGACTATGAATTATCCCGTTTCTCTGCTCTTGCCCTTCACTGCACCACTCCTTCAAAAGTATTTTTGCCATCATGTGGCACATTTTGGAAACCTCCAGGCCCTCTTTTTCAATCAGTGTTACACAATCCCAAATACTCCTTCCCTCAAATTTCCTCCTTCTACCTCTAATACCATTTTCTCAGTGTCTTAAAATTTGAATGGTAATGGGTGGTTGCTAAGTGATCTTGTATTGTAACTGCCTCTTGTTATTTGCATTTCAAAACCAGTTGTGTAGAGTAGAAATCTTAAAAGGAATGTCTTACAGTCCCTTCATTAAGTGGTGCTGGAAAAATTGGACAGCTACGTGTAAAAGGATGAAATTAGAACAGTCTCTAACACCATACATGAAAATAAAGATCTAAATGTAAGACCAAATAATATAAAACTCTTAGAGGAAAACATAGGCAGAACACTCTCTGACATAAATCACAGCAAGACCTTTTTTGGTCCACCTCCTAGAGTAATGAAAATAAAACCAAAAATATACAAGTGAAACCTAATGAAACTTAAAAGCTTTTGCACAGCAAAGGAAACCGTAAACAAAATGAAAAGACAAGACACAGAACGGGAGAAAATATTTGCCAATGAATGCACAAACAAGGGCTTATTCTCCAATATATACAAACAGCTCATGCAGCTCAATGTCAAAAAACCAAACATCCCAGTCAAAAAAATGGGTGGAAGATCTCAATAGACATTTCTCCAAAGAAGACATACACATGGCCAAGAGGCACATGAAAAGATGCTCAACATCATTAATTATTAGGGAAATGCAGATCAAAACTACAATGAGGGGGGCTTCCCTGGTGGGGCAGTGGTTGAGAATCCGCCTGCCGATGCAGGGGACACAGGTTCGTGCCCCGGTCCAGGAAGATCCCACATGACACGGAGCGGCTGGGCCCGTGAGCCATGGCTGCTGAGCCTGCGCGTCCAGAGCCTGTGGTCCACAACGGGAGAGGCCACAACAGTGAGGGGCCCACGTACCGCAAAAAACAAAACAAAACAAAACAAAAACTACAATGAGGTATCACCTCACACTGATCAGAATGGCCTTCATCCAAAAATCTGCAAACAATAAATGCTGGTGAGGGTGTGGAGAAAAGGGAACCCTCCTACACTGCTGGTGGGAATGTAAATTGATACAGCTACTATGGAGAACAGTATGGAGGTTCCTTAAAAAACTAAAAATAAAACTATCATATGATCCAGCAATCTCACTTCTGGGCATATATCCAGAGAAAACCATAAATCAGGAAGACATATGCACCCCAGTGTTCATTGCAGCTCTATGTACAATAGCCAGGACATGGAAGCAACCTAAATGTTCACCAATGGAGGAATAGATAAAGAAGATGTGGTACATACATACAATGGAACATTACTCAGCCATAAAAAAGAATGAAATAATGCCATTTGCAGCAACATGGATGGACCTAGAGATTGTCATACTGAGTGAAGTAAGTCAGACAGAGAAAGACAAATATTATATGATATTGCTTATATGTTCAATCTAAAAAAAATGGTACAAATGAACCTATTTACAAAACGGAAGTAGAGTCACAGATGTAGAAAACAAACTTATGGTTACCAAGGGGGAAATGGGGAGGAGGAATAAATTGGGAGATTGGGATTGCCATATAACACTACTATATATAAAATAGATAACTAATAAGAACCTACTGTATAGCATAGGGAACTCTACTGAATACTTACATGGGAATAGACTTACATGGGAATAGAATCTAAAAAAGAGTGTAATGATTTACATGGGAATAGAATCTAAAAAGAGTGGATATATGTACATGTATAACTGATTCACTCTGCTGTACAGCAGAAACTAACACAACATTGTAAATCTACTATACTCCAATAAAAATCATTTTAAAAGTCTTAAAAATTTTTAACTCAAAAAATCTTACCTTTTTTTTTTTTTGCGTTACGCGGGCCTCTCACTGTTGTGGCCTCTCCCGTGCGGAGCACAGGCTCCGGACGCACAGGCCCAGCGGCCATTGCTCACGGGCCCAGCCGCTCCGCGGCATGTGGGATCTTCCCGGACCGGGGCACGAACCCGTGTCCCCTGCATCGGAAGGCGGACGCTCAACCACTGCGCCACCAGGGAAGTCCTACTCCCTGATCTTTGATGACCATCTCAGTCTAGGACACTGATCACAAATGAAATTTTATAAACTGGCATCAGACTGGCTGCAACAAAACCATCTGGGAGCTTTAAAAAATTACACACTTGTGGGAATTCCCTGGCAGTCCAGTGGTTAGGACTCCGCACTTTCACTGCTGAGAGCCCGGATTCAATTCCTGGGTGGGGACCTAAGAGCCTACAAGCTGTGCAGCAGGGCCAAGGGAAAAAAAAAAACTACACAGTTGTGGGTCTCAATCCTGGAAAGTATGATTCATGAAGTTAGTTGTGGGATCCCAGAACCTGTAATTTTAAATCACTTACACATTGATTCTATTATCAGCTGTTGTATGAATATCAGCTGTGTCTTTAATAATTTGAAAAGCTGGGAAAAAAGAGAGTCCTAACTCATGCTCGAGGCTTTTGAAACAAATACACATCTTTAGAGTTACTAACCCAGTGGAGGAAAATTATTCGATTAAGTTTGGCAATAAAATATGGCAGATGGATGGTAACAGAAAGCATCCTTGAGGTTATTCACTAAGAGTATAAGATTAGTACTTGTCTGATTCATATAGGCCAACCCTTTTATCTTGGAGTCAAGAAAATAGTAGGAGAATAAGACATTGATCTCAGACCATTCTATAAGGATTTGATCATTTCAATTATGATATTTCTTTTGTTTTCACATTTTAATGATTCTGAAATTCAGGATTCTTTGACTATTGATAAGATAGCGTGGCTTTTTCCTCTGAAAAGATTTTATTAAAAAGATATTATTTGGGGACTGATAAAATATTATATTTCAAGTAGTAGTGATTCCTCAATCAGTGACCCTTGATTCATTAGTTTTGTTTGGTATAACAAATATTTAGTGAGCATGTAACACATGTCAGTCACTGTTGCTCTATAAATTGGGGTACAATGCTGAAACACAGAGATTCACTCAGTACTGATTTGGCTTCTTATTACGTCCTCTGTAATCAACCTCAGATTCTTTTCTGACATTCAGTGGATTATAGGCTGGCCCACCATGGATACCTGAGAATATAAAGTACTATATAAAGTGCTTAAGAGAACTGTTATCTTCTCAGCTGCAGAAATACCTGGGATGCTCTGTTAAAGAACTTCCATGTCAGGTAGTGTCCTAAGAGCAAAACAGACCTGAGAAGTTATGGCAGCTCTTGATCAGATTTCTAAGCACCACCTGAAGACTGGCATGTACCTCATGAACAAAGTCAAGGATAACATTTTTCTGACTTGAGGAGACCAGGAAACGTGCATCCCATTTCAGTGTCTGTCCACCAGGAGGTGCAGTTTCCCAACACAAACACATTTCCTGTCTGAAACTAGGCTTAGGTTTATCCCTTCACTGTGACTTCAATATTTCTTCATGTGAAGAGTCAAGGACATTATTCAGGAGACACTCTAGAGATGAACTCTTCTCCAGGCTTAGTGACTGTGATACTCTTAGTACTTGGTAAGCAAAATGCCTCTAAAAATTTGGATTCTTTCTTCTGTTATGTCAACAAAACCTTTAATCATAATTTTATCCCAGAGCTTTATGCCCAAAATGATACAGAACTCTTTTATTTTTCCCCAGGACAAACCCGTGAAGACTCAGTGACCCAGATGGATGGCCAAATGACTCTTCCAGAAGGGGCTGCCTTGACCATAAATTGCACTTATTCAGCCCCTGGGTACCCCATTACTTTCTGGTATGTTCAATATCCTGGAGAAGGTCCACAGGTCCTTCTGAAAGCCATGAAGGACAATGACAAGGGAACCAATAAGGAGTTTGAAGCCACATACCACAAAGAATCAAAATCCTTCCACTTGGAGAAAGCCTCAGTCCAAGATTCAGATTCGGCTGTGTACTACTGTGCTCTGAGTGACACAGTGATGGGAACCGCAGGGGCAACTGAGCGCAAACTCTTTGAGTGGCAACAAGGGGCCTGGAGGCTGAGTGTCTCTCCATTTGATCCACTCTGTGGCACAGTCTATGGTGGTTTGTCCCTCAGTCTCTGGTTGATACAAAACTCATACAAATTTCTAGAGAATAAGAACAAGAAGTGAATATTCCCTATACCCAACTCTTCATTAGTGATTTTGAAAAAAGAGTCTGACATCAATAATTCCTCATCCAGGGCAAAAGTAATTTCAAGGTAAAGTCACATAAACAATGAGACTTGGGGCCAATGTAAGAAGAAACAAGCAGCACTTGGAAGTGTGCTGTACCCCTGTGGAAGGGTTTAGAAACCTGAAGCATTAATTACACTTGAATAATTAGGGTGGATGGTGCTGTGTGTGTTTGTGTGTTTTGAGGGCGTTCAGGGAGTGAAGGCTGAAAATAGGAAGACTGAAAATATATAAGCAGCAGACTACCCATGTTCTCTACCAGTGCCTGTGTAACAAGCAGTGATCATTTCCCAAACCCAGCAGAAAATTGGAAGTTAGCCATTGATGAATTGAGCAATAGCACATATAAGTACATAAGCCAAAATAGTTAAAAATTTAAAATGTAATAATTAACTATTCACTTCAAGGAAAAAATTATTATTCAAGAAAGTAGCATACTCATAGTCTATGATTCAACTAAATTTTCTTCTAGATAAGTTTTACCACAATAGTCATGATTAGGCAGAATATCTATTTTCCCCAAACCTTGTGTATTACTAAGGTTCTGGACTGTTGCTTATCAGTTAGGCTTTTTAAAAAAAAATTAATAATTTAAAATTTATGAATGAGATGGAGCTTCATTTCAAAGTCATTTACATATTTTTGTATAAATTGTCTATTCATATATCTTCCCATCTACTGTGTTATAGTCATTTAAATATAGATTTTAAAGAACATTCTCTATGTTAAGAAAGTTGTCATAAGACTGTCACATATATGTGTCTTTTAAAAAAGTTTAATTAACCTATTTGACTTTGTTTATGGTCTTGTTTGGCAGGCAGAATTTTAAAAATAGTATGTAGTCAATTTTTGAAAAATTTCTTTTATGGATTCTGAGTTATTTCATGCTTAAAAATCTGTAGCACTCTAAAATGATAAAATTTTATCTCACATTTTCTTTAGTTTTTCTCAGATTAATTTTGTCTTTAAATCTTTAAATTTGCATGTGTGTGTGTGTGTGTGTGTATGTGTAGAGAGGTTGAGGTTTAAGCCTTTGTATTTTTCTTAATTTTTGTTTGTTAGTTTATTTTGAGGCAGCTTTCCAGGCTCAACATTTTGAATGACTCATTTTTCTGCCACTAGAAATTATGAAATTTTGAATTCAGGGAGGCTTAACTTCTGTGTGTGTAAACTATTTACAATATTTTGGAGGGCAGTTTTTTTAAGCATATCATATGAATCAAATCACAAATAATAATTCGGAGTCTTCTGTTCCATTGGCCTGTAAGTCTGTTTTTATGCCAGTACCATGCTGTTTTGATTACAAAAGCTTTGTATTATTATTATTTTTTTTTTATTTGCGGTACGCGGGGATCTCACTGTTGTGGCATCTCCCGTTGCGGAGCACAGGCTCCGGACACGCAGGCCCAGCAGCCATGGATCACGGGCTCAGCCGCTCGGCAGCATGTGGCATCTTCCCGGACCAGGGCACGAACCCGTGTCCCCTGCATCAGCTGGTGGACTCTCAACCACTGCGCCACCAGGGAAGCCCTGTATTATATTTTGAAATAAGGAAGTGAAATGCCTCCCACTTTGTTCTACTTGCTCAAGATTACTTTGGCTATTTGGGGTCCTTTGCGATTCCATATGAATTTTAGGATTGTAAAAAATGTCATTGGAATTTTGATACGCATGGCACCGAATCTGCAGATTTTGTGCAAAAGCTTTTAAGTTTAATTAGGTCCAACTTGTTTATTTTTGTTTTTATTTTCATTACTCTAGGAGGTGGGTCATTAAAGATCTTGCTGTGATTTATGTCAAAGAGTATTTTTCCTATGTTTTCTTCTAAGAGATTCAATAAATAAAGAATGCATTGAGTGAGATATTCTTTCTTTGTGAGAGCTTCCTTGTAAATGAATTCTTGATCACTGTCAAACTATGTGTCCTGATTTTTGGCTAGGGAAATTGTGTCACTGACTCTGATAATTTTTTCAGACTATATTTTCCCCAGATGAAGCCCTTATTTTTCTCTGAGGTATCATTTCCCTTTCTTTACTCCTTCCTGACATGTCTGATTACTGGGGCACTTTAAGTGGAGGCAATGTTGTGAGGGTGGAAAGCCTAGATATTTCTATACCTGTGATCAGCAATGTAGCAGACAGTAGGGCACTGGTCTCAGCAGCAATGCCAGTACCTTGCTGAAAAACTAGAAGGAAATCTCTTTGCTCTCCTACCTCCTTGTACTCCTCTTCGTTAAGGACAGCTGGGACTCAGCCTACCTGTTACTTTCTTCTCAGCTATTTGGGGGCTAGAGGAAAGGCTTTCCCCAAACAACTAATTTCCTTCTTAGATGTCCATTGATCTGTACATGCCAAGCTTTCTCTACAACCTATTGTTTTCTGCTCTTCATCCTGAAGTTCCCTGCTATTGACCCCAGATTTCTATATGAGCCTCAATGGGACACCTCCCTTAAGCTCTGTTGGCACAGCATGGCTGGCTTCCACAGAAGCTCCTTGGCTAAGCACAGGGGATCAGGGACATTTTAAATCTACCATCTTTCTAGAATTGCCTTATTCTTAGGTCAAAAAAACCCTGTAGAACTAAAATTCTAAAGGGCCATTCCTGGTGTGAGGAAGGTCAGAATCAATGATGATGAATGGAAAATACCTTGATATGGTAATGTTTACACATTTCATTAACATACTTGTACAGAAGCTTAAATTTCTGTGAAGGCTGATCTATCAATATTTTCCCTTATTCTTTCTGACTCTCATGTTTAGAAAATTCATGACCATCCTAAATTTATAGAAATATGCTTTCATTTTATTTAAAATATTAATTATCTCTCTTTGGAATTTATTTCGTAGCTGATGTTAAGGTATGCATCCAAATTTAGTTGCTGATCTCTAGATGACTTTCCATTCATGAAGACATATTTTACTGAATATACCATCTTTTCACTATTTTTTGATAACTAAATTTCCATAAATAATTTGTATGTTTGGACTTTCTATTATGTTCCGTCGATATCTCTATCTGGACCTTTCTGGTAACATGCTTCTTCACTTACTACAGCATTACACTTTGTCTTACTAACTGTGGAGGAAATCCCTCACCATTCTGTTTCAGAACTGAAGGCCTCCTGAAGCCCGAGATTATCTGCAGTATCAGATAGGGCCTCTAGAGGAAGATGCTACACAACTTGAACTTGATAGAAAGCCAGAAAGCAGCCAGCCCTTTGAGGAAGAGATTTTACTTTGCATGCCAGTGTAAACTCACTCACTGCTCTGTCAGGGTGTCCATGTGGCTGAACTGTTTCCAGGAAAAACCTGCAGAAAGGAGCTTCCTGTTTCCTCACAGCTCGGACATGAAGCCCACCCTCATCTCAGTGCTTGTGATGATATTCACACTCAGTGAGTAAAGTCTCTTTTTATTCTATCTTTCTCTGGTCTTCTGATTTAGAATCAGTTTAACAACTATTCTCCTCTGTCTGCAAGACAATCCCTGACCCAGAATTGGTGTTACAGGAGGAACAAGAGCCCAGACAGTGACTCAGCCTGAGGACCACATCTCCGTCTTTCAAGGGTCCCCAGTGCAGGTGAAGTGCAACTACTCATATTCTGGGAGTCCTGTGCTCTTCTGGTATGTACACTACCCCAAACAACACCTCCAGTTACTCCTGAGACACACCTCAAGAGAGAGTATCAGAGGTTTCACGGCTGACCTCAACAAGGGTGAGGCATCCTTCCATCTGAAAAAACTATCAGCTCAAGAGGAAGACTCAGCGGTGTATTACTGTGCTCTGAGGGACACAGTAACTGGTTTTACAAAGGAAGCAGAGCACAAACCCCTTAAGAGTTACTGAAAATATTTCTAAGTTCCCTATTTGGCCACAGTGGGGCATTCTCTCTCTAGAGACTGACACTGAGTTTATCTCTCAGATACAGTTGCCATCAGTTGTCAGTTAGCTATAGATTAATCTCAAAAATTTGTTCAAGGAAATTCTCATTACCTACAATGCCTAAATTAATTTTTAAAATAGTAAGTGCATTTATTCTATAGATTAGTACCTGGCAAAATACTTTTGAAATAAAACTATGTAATGGCATAAAAATCCTTTTCTTGGCCCAGAGGGGCTCCCCAGGCTTAAGTGGTGCAGTCCCTCCTCTCTATCTCCTCTGCCGTAGCATCCACCCCAACGTGTGCTCATCACCACGTACTGAAGCACAGTTCCTGAAAAGGAGGATACTGTTTCCCGACATGTGGTCGCTGATCTTTCTACAGCTAATGCCTTTCCTCTCATGCACTTCATGGACCCATATTACCCAAATCAAGTGCAATCAGGAGAAACATCATAGCAATTTGAAGAAGGAAAGTTTAATATAAAGAATTATTAACTAATAACAGGGAATTATTTACTAGTGAGTAAAAAGAACTCTAAAGAACATAAGAATAGCATAGGTAGGGAGACGCTGTTATCTCTAGGACTAAGCCAGAGTTCCGAGGAAACCAACACGTTGTAATTTGTACCCCCTTCTCCTACCAAGCCAATGACTCAGGCTTCATTGGGGATTGTGTGGCTGCAGCCTGCTGGATGGGGAAGTTTGCTGAGGTGCCAGAGAACAAGGTTGACAGGCAGAATAACACCTCCCAGGGTTCCAACACCATTAATAGAAAGCTGGCAAAGGAGTGCTGCTGAATTTGCTTGGGTGCTTGTGAAACCTGCCAAGAAACCACCTGGGGGGTTGTCATTAAATGTTGCTGGAGGTGAGCATCACTGGTGTCCCACAGGATGGCCAAGCACTGCAGGAACAAGAAGTGTGGAAGGGCTTCCCTGGTGGCGCAGTGGTTGAGAGTCCGCCTGCCGATGCAAGGGACATGGGTTCGTGCCCCGGTCCGGGAAGGTCCCACATGCCGCGGAGCGGCTGAGCCCGTGAGCCATGGCCGCTGGGCCTGTGCGTCCAGAGCCTGTGCTCCGCAGTGGGAGGGGCCACAGCAGTAAGTGGCCGGCGCAACGCAAATCAAAAACAAAAATAAAACAGAAGTGTGGAAAACATGCTAGGACCTGGAAGAGAGGCTGCTTCTTCCTGCAGTGTCCTTCCCGTTCCCTCTACTGACAAAGCTTAACAACATGGCAGCTGGCGAAGGAGAAATGTTTACAAGGTCCATGTCCAGAGTCACCCTCTGAATCCATGAAGGGTGGATTTATAATTGAAAGGCAATAAATTGACAAGTGGCATGCCTCATCTTTCTGATCTTTCCTACACTCCACTCCATACACATTTGAACTTCCAAACACGGTGAAATGACTCTATGTTTCTATCTAACAAGCTAAAGCTGTCCTTTGAACAAGTGAAGACGTTCTCATCATTTCCCCCAAATGAGGAGACCCATAATCCCAGCAGTCACTACGGATCACTGGCTGTATTACTTACTTCTAAAATTCAGAGGAAATTTCACTGAAAATGCTGTTATACACAGACTAAATTGTAAACTTAATCTCTGACAATCTGCATATAAAATAATTATGGTGAGGAGAAAGAAGAAGAGAATGGCAATGTATACAAAGGAACACACATATAAAAAGCAAAAAGAAAATATAGAAAACTACTACATTATTTGGTTCCCAATTTGGTCACGATACTACAATTGACATGGACGGCTTCTTTCTTTTATTACACAGTTTATATTTTCCCTGCCCTCAGCCATAACCTCAGTGGATTAGGTTACTTCCCTAGTGGTGTGATCCAAATCTTCATTCTCAAAGGGTCTGAGTACTCAAAAATCTTGTCTTTTTATTGCTTGCTGTAATTTAACATTAACGTTTAGTATCAGGCTTGGAAGTTCCCAGAGGCTCCCCTAGGAAATCTCCTGGGTTCCAGACATAGTCCTCTTTATATCTGTTGTGTGGCAGCTACCTAATTCCTCCTTGGTAATTGGTATCAATCACTCCAGTCAGTAGAGTAAGCTCATTTTCTAACCACTGCTGTGAGAAATATGTAGCCCAAATGGCCACATGGCTGTCTTATCTTCCAATTCAGTGAAATTATTGCTGTCTCCCCTGGTGAAAGCCTTCCTCCTTTCAGAGAGTAAGACCTCCAAACCAATAGAGCTCAAAGTTACAAACATTGGGAGCAAAAATACTGCTAGTAGGCTACTGGTAATAATCGTGAGAGCGTCCACTCCCAGAGCCACTTCCTTGATTCCTGGACTCATGCATTCTGGGTATGGGGGAGAAAACATCATATAATAGTCTCTGCTATAAAGCATATATTGCATCATATAAGACACAATCCCATCTTTTTACAGAGTTGTTTTCCAACTGCTGCTATAACGGAATCAATAAGCCATTCTACATTTCAACAGGCCGGCCACTTCTGGGTGATGGGGTATGAGGTAAGATAAATAATCCCATGGGCATGTGCCCACTGCTGTAATCCTGTGCAGTGAGAATAGTTTCTTCCTCAGAAGAAATACTGTGGGCAATCCCTTGATGAAATTAGGCATTCTGTGAGTTTATAAGGATGATGCTGGCAGAGTACAATGAGCAAGGAAGACAAATTCATATGCAGGTATCTGTGTCGACTCCTGTGAGAACACATCTCAGTCATCTCCATCATGGAAGATGTCTAATGCAATCCACTCGTCATCAGGTGTCTGGGCAGTCTCTCTGGGGAATGACACCATATCAGGGCCTCAGCATTAGTCTCTGAGTTTGGCAGATTAGTCACTGAGCAAGAGCATTAGCTAGGTCAAGCTTGGTAAGGGGAAATCAATATTTTTGACTTCATGCATATCTTCCATTCCTGCTAGCAAGGCCACTTTGCTCATGGGATCATTGACCAAGCATCGAGGTGGCTGGGGAAAGATGCTGACACATCCATAGAGTGCATTGTTTTGTCCATTATTAAGAGCTTCCATTTCCCTTGGCCAGTTTCCACATAGTGCATACTTATCTTGACAGTCTGTGCCCATTCTGAGAGGTCCATCCAGATACCTCTTTCCTAGATTTCCTTGGCACTAATCTTCCGATCTTGTTCCATCCAAGTCTCTTACCAGAAAAATCATTAGCAACTGCCGAAGAATCACTGTAGATCAGTACCTCTGGCCATCTCTCACTGTAGAGAACATGAATAACCAAAAGGTATCACCTGATGATGTGGAGGGATTGTCCTTCATCTTCAGCCTTCAGTGGGCTATAGTGCTAGTTTTGTGTGGTACCAAAATAATGTGCAAATCCATATGAAAAATAGGCTTGATTTTCTTGTTCCTTATTAACTGATTATAAGGAACTCCCCAGAAGCTTATAGGCATGGTTAAGGGAGAGTATACAAAAGAAGAAGAGTTTGTGTCAAAGGAATCTGAGGTGCTTACTCATTCAGCTTACCTGGATCTTCTGGGGATGCCTGAGCCCCGTCTCTTATATATCATTTCCACTTGATGATAGATTGCTGCTGGGCATGATCAACAGTGCAGGTATGTAGGTTGGACAACACTTGGTTCATGATGGAAGTTCAGGCTGCATGGTCACTAAGTTAGTTTTTTCCTAAGTTAGATATTCAGACTTTGCCATGGTCAATTAGCAAGTCAGAAACTGTTTCTTAAAAGGAGGATCAATATTTAAAGAAAAGGGCATATATTGCCCACAGCCCCCAATACCAGTGGACTATGCTGCAATTTTCCTGTTGGTGTTTCCCATGTCTCCATCCTATTCGCCATGGAAACGCCAAGCATCATTTTTGGATCTGCTGGATCATAAGACCAAAGTGATGAAGCAGATAGTGCTGAGATGTTCGTTCCTCTGCAATTTTTTGGAATAGTTTAAGAAGGATCAGTGTTAATTCTTCTTTAAATGTTTGGTAGACTGACTCAATAGCTTTTTTTTTTGTGCGGCACGTGGGCCTCTCACTAGTGTGGCCTCTCCCGTTGCGGAGCACAGGCTCCGGACGCGCAGGCTCAGCGGCCATGGCTCAAGGGCCCAGCCGCTCCGCGGCATGTGGGATCTTCCCAGACCGGGGCATGAACCCATGTCCCCTGCATCGGCAGGCGGAATCTCAACCACTGTGCCACCAGGGAAGCCCGATGCATTGTATTTTGAATGAACATCTTCTATATCAGTTAGAGACTGGGTCAGCTTCAAGTTACAAAAACTTCAAATAATAATGTTTTTAACAAGGTGGAGTTTACTTTCCTCTCACGTGAAGAAGCTCTGTCATATGTATCATATGCAGTCCAGGGCTGGTATACTACCGTCATCATGTTATAAAAAATCAAGGGGCTTCCTTCTAGCTCTCTGTCTCTTGTCCTTAAAGTGTCACTTTTGTTTATATACTTGGCAGAAACTGCTAGAGATCCATCCACTTTATACACATTACAGACAGAAAGAAAGAGAACGTCAAGATGCAAATGAGTACATGCTGGCCAAGTCAATCATTTCCAGAAAATCCACCCAACAGCTGCTACATTTCACTTACCAGAGTGTTATTCCATGTCCCCACCTTTCTCCCGTCTGCAAAGGAGTCTGGGATGTCAGTATTTTTTCAGTCTCAGCATGTTGTCACTCACATCAAAACTGTGGTTCTATTAGTAAGAAATAGGAGAGAATAGGCATTCTTTAGGCAAATAGCTATTTCTGCTATCCTCAGTTTAGGGTATATTAAGACTCATATGGGTTTTTTTGCTTCATAGTTATTCATTTTTGAAATAGTATATCTAGTCTATCTCCCAGTTCTGTTGACTTTGCTTCCTGAAGGTCTCCAGAACATGTCACAAACCCCACACGCTAATTCACCTCCACCATCCTAATTAAAAATCCATTTTAGTCCCTTGCTCCCCAGCATGTGACACACCCCATCATTCTTCAATGTAGTCCTCTGTACCACAGTGAGAATGATCTTGTCAGAGTACAGATTTGAGCATGTCAATCACCTGGATCCCCATTTGCTCTTAGAATAAAGAGAAACTTATTTTAAATTTTTTAGTTATTTTATTTTTGGCTGCATTGTGCCTTCGTTGCTGCGCGTGGGCTTTCTCTAGTTGTGGTAAGCCAGGGCTACTCTTCGTTGCGGTGCACAGGCTTCTCATTGTGGTGGCTTCTCTTGCTGTGAAGCACGGACTCTAGGTGCACAGGCTTCCGTAGTTGCAGCACGCAGGCTGAGTAGTTGCGGTACGCAGGCCCTAGAGTGCACGGGGTACAGTAGTCACGGTGTGTGGGCTCAGTAGTTGTGGCTCATAGGCTCTAGAGTGCAGGCGCACTAGTTGTGGTGCACAGGCTTAGTTGCTCCACGGCATGTGGGATCTTCCTGGACCAGGGCTCAAACCCATGTCCCCTGCATTGGCAGGTGGATTCTTAACCACTGTGCCACCAGGTAAGTCCCAAAACTTCTTAATATGACCTACAAAACCTTGCATAATTTAGGATCTTGTTATGTCTCCAACCTCATTTCACAATGTACTCCTAATCTCTCTCCCTCTCTGTCTCTCTCTCTCTTCAACAATACTGGTATTATTTTCTTTTTTTAAAATTAATTAATTATTTTTTGGCTGCGTTGGGTCTTTGTTGCTGCATGTGGGTTATCTCTAGTTGTGCTGAGTTGGGGCTACTCGTCGTTGTAGTTCGCGGGCTTCTCATTTCCGTGGCTTCTCTGTGGCACAGCACGTGCTCTAGGCGCACGGGCTTCAGTAGTTGTGGCACGTGGGCTCAGTAGTTGTGGCTCGTGGGCTCTAGAGCACAGGCTCAGCAGTTGTGGTGCACAGGCTTAGCTGCTCCACGGCATGTGGGATCTTCCTGGACCAGGGCTTGAACCCATGTCCCCTGCATTGGCAGGCGGATTCTTAACCACTGCACCACCAGGGAAGTCCTTAAGTTTCTTAAAAGTACCTTTTTCCTACTATATGACCCCTTCATAGCAACTGTAGGTGATTTCTTATTTATTTTCCTTTTCCTAAATTTTTTTCCTCCCTTCAAAAGAGTAAAAAAAAGAGTAAATGCCTATTCATTCTTATACATCTGTCCAAGAGTCAGTAGCTGAAGGAAGCTCAGGGGGCATATTTAGAATTATAGACCTCTGCATTTTCACATTTGCAGTTTCTGCTTTATTTCTTTGATTATTTGATTAAGACCTATTTTCACTACTACTTCTGTGAGTTCCTTAATGGTAGCGTCCATATCTGTGTGTCTCACCCTTGAAAACTCAGCATCAATGTATCTTAGGCATTAGGATCATCTAATTTCCTTCTTCTTCTTTTCTATCCGTTAATGTATTCTTTATTTTAAGTCTCCTCAAAAAGATATGATAATATTTATTAAAAAAAAGAAATCTTTGGAACTTTATGGATACCTTCTTATGGCATAGCAGGGATTGGCAAAGCACAGCCATAGGGCAGAGCAGCCTGCCACCTGTGTTTGTAAATAAAGTTTTATTGGAAAACAGCCATGTCCATTTATTTATGCATTGACCATGGATGCTTCGTGTTATAAGAGCATAGTTGAGTAGTCACGACACAGACTATATGACTTCAAAACCTAAACTATTTACTATTTGACCCTTTACAGAAAAACTGTTTGCCAACCTCTGGGGTGTAGGAATTACATGGGAATTTTTAGATTTGCAGTTTTTTGTTTGATAGCAACAAATTAAATAATAAAAGCATATTTCTAATCATCTGTATGGCCAACTTAGAATACTTCCCTTGGTTTCGAGGCTTTTGTTTTCTTTACGTTATTTTTAACAAATTAAAGACAAATGGAATAACTGCACTTTACAAATAAAAGCATCTCAGTTCTTTAAATGGATAAAAGTGTTAAGAATATTTTTTAAACATTTAAAATATTTTTACTGAAGTATAGTTGATTTACAGTGTTGTGTTAGTTTCAAGTGTACAGCAAAGTGATTCAGTTATACATACGTATCTATTCTTATTCAGATTCTTTTCCATTATAGGTTATTACAAGATATTGAGTATAGTTCCCTGTGCTATACAGGGATCTTGCAGGGCAGTTTGCCTTGCATAACACCTGAGCCAAGATTTTCTTGACGATTCCACCAAAGGATCAAGAAACTAGAGGAATAGTTCTGTCAACTTTTATGTAACTCCAAACAAAACCTCCTGCTGCTTCTTAGCCAGCCATGCTGTTTGCTTTCTGCATACTGCATAATGGAGAATTTAACAGTTGTCATAGTTTTAATGGTACTGGAAGATGTAGTCTCTGTCCTCACCTAACAGGGTGGATGTCTGGACAACCACCTGAAGGTAAACACTGCCTTCTTCCCTAACATTCTGGAGTCCTGCACACTGGGTGTTGGACACCTGAGCACTGGGAGTTAAACATCAGGATAAACAGGCCAAAGAAATGGAGAGGGAGATAAAAGAACAAAAATAAATCTAAATAGAGGAAATAAAGTATTCAAGCAGGTTTTATTTCCCTGGTGATAACTGCATCAGCTCTCTACTTCCAGTCTGAGCCCTCATTCCACATGGCTGGGTCCAGGCTAGTGGGAGTACAGGCAGGGCATACGATTTGTTTTACTTACCTGCTCCTCACTCAACTGAAAGCAATTTGAGATAGGAATCGTGTCTGGTTTTGGTTTACACATTGTAGACAACTCTGTAAATTTCCAGAATGAATGCTTGAGCCTAGGGATCGCTGAACACGCACAATAATATAAGAGTACCTAGGTGGTCCGCTGAGCCAGAGTCTTGCCAGAAGGATAACTCTACTCAAGACCCTAATTTTAGTAAGAGCTAAAAAATAGATCATTTTAACTGGTGAGAAAATCTATGTAGGTGAATATGTATCATTTGAAGAAGACGATTCTTGTGTTCAAATGACTTAGTCATAGCCATTGTTACTAGATTGACAGCACTGCCCTGAGAGTCCGTGTAAGGCAACATCACAGCTGTCTGCAGAAACAAAGTCCCCATGCCTTAAAATAGTTGATGTGAGCAAGTAACAATGTTTTGACTTCTTGCTATAAATACAGTCATACTTTGCATAAAGTAAACCTAATCCTAGGGAAAGAACAAGCTATGAAATGACCCTGTCAAATCTTCTGCTGTGTTCACTTCACTAGCACAAATAATTGCACAAGAAACTAGACAAACAAGCTGACCGACACTGAGCAAACAGTTCTTTACATTGAGATTCCTGAATCCCTAATAATACAAAGAAACAGGAGACAGATAAATACCACACACGTGCCTCTGGAATGAAGAGAGTCTGGCTAATACTATTAAGTATCGAAACTCTACTTTCTTAATAAATTACTTACTTGAATTAAAACAAGAATGTGACAAGAAGTGAAAAGAAGGTGTTTCAAAACAACTAAATGAAGTGGAGAAGGCAACCTTCCAGAAAAAGAATTCAGAATAATGATAGTGATCCAGGACCTCAGATAAAGAACGGCGGCGAAGATTGAGCAGATGCAAGCAATGTTTAACAAAGACCTAGAAGAATTAAAGAACAATCACCGAGAAGAATTCAAGAACAAGCAAACAGAGTTGAAAAATACAATAACTGAAATGAAAAACACACTAGAAGGAATCGATAGCACTATAACTGAGGCAGAAGAATGGATAAGTGGCCTGGAAGACAGAATGGTGGAATTCACTGCCATGGAACAGAATAACAAAAGAAGAATGAAAAGAAATAAAGACAGCCTAAGAGACCTCTGGGACAACATTAAACTCACCAACATTTGCATTGTAGTGGTCCCAGAAGGAGAAGAGAGAGAGAAAGGAGCCAAGAAAATACTTGAAGAGAATATAGTCGAAAACTTCCCTAACATGGGAAAGGAAATAGCCACCCAAGTCCAGGAAGCACAGAGAGTCCCAGGCAGGATAAACCCAAGGAGAAACACACTGAGACACATAGTAATCAAAGAGACAAAAATTAAAGACAGAGGAAAATTATGAAAAGCACACAAGGGAAAAACTACAAATAGCATACAAGAGAACTCCTGTAAGGTTAACAGCTGACTTCTCAGCAGAAACTCCGTAAGCCAGAAGGGAGTGGCACAATATATTTAAAGTGATGAAAGGGAAGAACCTACAACCAAGATTACTCTATCCAGCAAAGATCTCATTCAGATTTGATGGAGAAATCAAAAGTTTTACAGACAAGCAAAAGCTAAGAGAACTCAGCACCACCAATCCAGCTCTAAAACAAATGCGAAAGGAACTTCTCTAAGTGGGAAACACAAGAGAAGAAAAGGACCTACAAAAACAAACCCACAACAATTAAGAAAATGGGAATAGGAACATATATATCCATAATTACCTTAAATGTGAATGGATTAAATGCCCCAACCAAAAGACACAGGCTCGCTGAATGCATACAAAAACAAGACCCATATATATGCTGTCTACAAGAGGCCCACTTCAGACCTTGGGACACATACAGACTGAAAGTGAGGGGATGGAAAAAGATATTCCATGCAAATGGAAATCAAAAGAAAGTTGAGTAGCAATACTCATATCAGATAAATAGACCTCAGAATAAAGAATGTTACAAGAGACAAGAAAAGACACTACATAATGATCAAGGGATCAATCCAAGAAGAAGATATAACAATTATAAATATATATGCACCCAACATAGGAGCACCTCAATACATAAGGCAAATGCTAACAGCTAGAGGAAATCGACAGTAACACAATAATAGTGGGGGACTTTAACACCTCACTTACACCAATAGACAGATCATCCAGACAGAAAATTAATAAGGAAACACAAGCTTTAAATGACACAATAGACCAGGTAGATTTAATTGATATTTACAGGACACTCAATCCAAAAACAG
Organism: Orcinus orca; assembly: GCF_937001465.1. NCBI lineage: Eukaryota > Metazoa > Chordata > Mammalia > Artiodactyla > Delphinidae > Orcinus > Orcinus orca. The sequence goes on from NC_064560.1 coordinate 126,312,805, forward strand.
CAGATTACACTTTCTTCTCAAGTGCCCATGGAACATTCTCCAGGACAGACCACATCTTGGGTCACAAATCAAGCCTCAGTAAATTTAAGAAAATTAAAATTATATCAAGCTTGTTTTCCAACCACAATGCTATGAGATTAGAAATAAATTAGAGGGAATAAAACGTAAAAAAAACACAAACACATGGAGGTTAAACAATAAGTGACTAATTAACCAAGAGATCACTGCAGAAATCAAAGAAGAAATGAAAAAATACCTAGAAACAAGTGACAATGAAAACACAATGATCCAAAACCTATGGGATAAAGCAAACGCACTTCTAAGAGGTAAGTATATAGCAATACAATCCTACCTCAAGAAACAAGAAACATCTCAAATAAACAGTCTAACCTTACACCTAAAGGAAGTAGAGAAAGAACAAACAAAACCCAACGTTGGTAGAAGGAAAGAAATCATAAAGATCAGAAAGGAAATAAATGAAATAGAAACAAAGAAAAAAGTAGCAAAAATCAATGAAACTAAAAACTCGATCTTTGAGAAGATAAACAAAATTGATAAACATTTAGCCAAACTCATCAAGAAAAAGAGGGAGAGGACTCAAATTAATAAAATTAGAAATGAAAAAGGAGAAGTTACAATGGACACCCCAGAAATACAAGGCATCATAAGAGACAGAAATACAAGGCATCATAAGAAATACAAGGCATCATAAGACTCAACCAGGAAGAAACAGAAAATATAAACAGACCAATCACAAATAATGAAATTGAAACTGTGATTAAAAATCTTCCAAGAAACAAAAGTCCAGGACCAGATGGCTTCACAGGTGAATTCTATCAAACATTTAGAGAAGAGCTAACACCCATCCTTCTCAAACTCTTCCAAAAAATTGCAGAGGAAGGAACACTCCAAAACTCATTCGACAAGGCCACCATCACGCTGATACCAAAACCAGACAGAGATACTACAAAAATGAAAATTACAGACCAATATCACTGATGAATATAGATGCAAAAATCCTCAACAAAATACTAGCAAACAGAATCCAACAATACATTAAAAGGATCATACACCGTGATCAAATGGGATTTATCCCAGGGATGCAAGTATTCTTCAATATACACAAATCAGTGTGATACACCATATTAATAAATTGAAGAATAAAAACCATATGATCCTCTCAATAGAGGCAGAAAAAGCTTTTGACAAAATTGAACACTAATTTATGATAAAAACTCTCCAGAAAGTGGGTACAGAGGGAACATACCTCAACATCATAAAGGCCATGTACGACAAACCCACAGCAAACATCACTCTCAATGGTGAAAAACTGAAAGCATTTCCTCTAAGATCAGGAACAAAACAAGGATGTCCACTCTTTCCACTTTTATTCAACATAGTTTTGGAAGTCCTAGCCACTGAGATCAGAGAAGAGAAAGAAATAAAAGGAATCCAAATTGGAAAATAGGAAGTAAATCTGTCACTGTTTGTAGATGACATGCTACTATACATAGATAATCTTAAAGATGTCACCAGAAAACTACTGGAGCTAATCAGTGAATTTGGTTTAGTTGCAGGATACAAAATTAATGCATAGAAATGTCTTGCATTTCTACACATTAACAGCAAAAGGTCAGAAAGAGATATTAAGGAAACAATCCCATTTAACATCACATCAAAAAGAATAAAACACTTAGGAACAAACCTACCTAAGGAGACAAAAGACCTGTACTCAGAAAACTATAAGATACTGATGAAAAAATCAATGATGACAGTAACAGATGGAGATATATACCATGTTCTTGGATTGGAAAAAGCAATATTGTGAAAATGACTATACTACCCAAAGCTTGATAGGGATTCCACTGAATCTACAGATTCGGTGAAATCCCTATCAAACTACCAATGGCATTTTTCACAGAACTAGAACAAAAACTTTCACAATTTGTATAGAAACACAGAAGACCCTGAATAGCCAAAGCAATCTTGAGAAAGAAAACTGGTGCTGGAGGAATCAGGCTCCCTTACTTCAGACTATATTACAAAGCTACAGTAATCAAGACAGTATGGTACTGGCACAAAAACAGAAATATAGATCAATGGAACAGGATAGAAAGCCCAGAGATAAACCCATGCATCTATGGTCAACTAATCTATGACAAAGGAGGCAAGGATATACACTGGAGAACAGAGAGTCTCTTCAATAAGTGGTGCTGGAAAAACTGGACAGCTACATGTAAAAGAATGAAATTAGAACACTCCCTAACATCATACACAAAAATGAACTCAAAATGGATTAAAGACCTAAATGTAAGACCAGACAATATAAAACTCTTAGAGGAAAACATAGGAAGAACACTCTTTGACATAAACAACAGCAAGATCTTTTTTGACTCACCTCCTAGAGTAATGGAAATAAAAACAAAAATAAACAAATGGGATCGAATGAAACTTACAAGCTTTTACACAGCAAAGGAAACTATAAACAAGATGAAAAGACAACCCTCAGAATGGGAGAAAAAATTTGCAAACCAATCAATGGACAAAAGATTAATCTAAAAAATATATAAACAGCTCATGTAGCTCAATATTAAAAAAACAAGCAACCCAAACCAAAAATGGGCAGAAGACCTAAATAGTCATTTCTAAAAAGAAGACATGCAGATGGCCAAGAAGCACATGAAAAGCTGCTCAACATCACTAATTATTAGAGAAATGCAAATCGAAACTACAATGAGGTATCACCTCACACTGGTTGGAATGGGCATTATCAGAAAACCTACAACAACAAATTCTGGACAGGGTGTGGAGAAAAGGGAACCCTCTTGTACTGCTGGTGGGAATATAAATTGATACAGCCACCATGGAGAACAGTATGGAGGTTCCTTAAAATCTAAAAGTAGAACTACCATATGACCCAGCAATCCCACTACTGGGCATATACCCAAAGAAAACCATAATTCAAAAAGACACATGCACCCCAATGTTCATTGCAGCACTGTTTACAAAAGCCAGGTCATGGAAGCAACCTAAATGCCCATTGACAGACGAATGGATAAAGAAGATGTGGCACATATATACAATGGAATATTACTCAGCCATAAAGAGGAACGAAATTGGGTCATTTGTAGAGATGTGTATGGACCTAGAGACTGTCATACAGAGTGAAGTAAGTCAGAAAGAGAAAAACAAATATCACATATTAACGCATATATGTGGGATCTAGAAAAATGGTACAGATGAACCAGCTTCCAAGGCAGGAATAGAGACACGATGTAGACAGCAAATATATGGACACCAACGGGGGAAAGCGGGGTGGGAGGGGGTGGTGGCGGGATGAATTGGGAGATTGGGACTGACATATATATACTAATATGTATAAAATAGATACCTAATAAGAACCTGCTGTATAAAAAATAAAATAAAAGAAGGTGTTTCAAGAACCAAGACACCTAAGTAAGGTCACCTATCCCTCGTAAGGCTGCTGTTACCTAAGTATGGTTCATGGGCCCAAAGGAGGCCTTTTCAGGGTGGTTTACCAAACCCGATGAGTTTTCTCTCTTTTGTTGCAGATTAGTACTCCGCACAGGATTCACAGTGACCCCCCTGTCATTATCTCTCTCTCTCTCTCTTTTTGTACACGTCCCTCCTCTCTGGTACACTGGTCCACAAATTCTAGGTGATTCAAGATCCCTAATCTCCTATTCCATCTCAATCTCACAGTGAGACAGCTGGGCTATTTTTGGTAAATCCCTCCTGCACTGGTGCCGAGAAGCTGCCTGCATGAAGTAAGCTGGGCAATGGTCGGGCTCACCTCATCTGTTTTCCTTATCTCTGTGCTACCTGTAGTCCAATGTCCAAAAGTTGTTTCATACAGTTTGTCCAGTTTTCCAGTTGGAAGGAAGGTCAACTCTACCTTTATCAATGAAGAAGTTACAGTAATTTGTTTTTATTGTATTTTACAAATATGTCATTTCATGATGGATAGGGATAAAAACCTCTTCAACCAACCACACATTACTTGAGACCTGCCTTAGGTAATTTTTCCTCTGTGGCATGCTGAATGAGTCTTGGGGATGAATAGTAATTCAGGCAAAGGATTTGGGGAGATTAGGGAGCACTTTCTAGGCAGATGAATCCCTCTCTTACCCATGGGAGTCATGGAGACATATGCAAGGAAGAGACCTCTGACTATTCCAGTTAAAAATTCTGCCTGGGATTATTTGGGTAGCTAGAGATACTTGTACCATGCAGAAAATGATGGAAGCAACAACTGAATATTTCCCTAAGCATGCTCGTGTTTAGAGCTCTCTTCTGAGTCCTGTCCCATTCTCCTTTATCTATGCCTCAAGCTATTAATATTTTATCAGGAGAAAGAGGTCAGATATAGCTGTGGTGCAATTTTCAGGATGAACACCAGAGGGCGGGGTTTCCTACAAATGTGGTTCCTCTTTTTATCCAGGTGCTGGTTTGACTTGTTTACTTTGTAGCCACAAGACAGATTACTGCTGCTGTGCAGAAAGGGGCTCTCAGTTTCTAAGTGAGGAGTTTCTATAATATTCAGCTGCAAACTAGCCCCATTAGATTTGGTGTATCCTAGGGAGCAAGGACCGTTGCCAACATGTTTTCTGCCACTCATTCTGTTCTTGTGATCTTCTTAATATTCAGTAAGTAACATTTTATCTTAAATGTTCATGATTTTTCATTTTCCTATAATTATGGGTAACTTTTAGTTTTCTTCTCTGGCTGAAAACTCTCCTTCTGTCCATTTATAACATAAAAAAGTGATTCTCTTGTAGGAGGGACCAATGGAGACTCAGTGAACCAGACAGAAGGCCCAGTGACTGTCTCAGAGGGGGCGCCTAGGACCCTGCCCTGCACTTACCAGACCTCTGGTTCAAATATCTATCTTTTCTGGTACGTCCAGTATCTCAACAAAGCTCCGCAACTCCTCCTGAAGGGCTCGAAGGCAAACCGGAGGGCAGAGCATCAAGGTTTTCAGGCCACTCTTGTTACGAGTGACAGCTCCTTCCACCTGCAGAAACCCTCAATGCAAGCATCAGACTCGGCTGTGTATTACTGTGCTCTGAGTGACACGGTGAGAGGGGCTGCAGGGGGAGCTGAACACAAACCCAAGGGGAGCAGGAGGGCTGAAGTGAGCAGCCTTGGGAGGAAGAGGTATATTCTCTCCTTGGGCAGTGTTTAGTTTATTTAGAGCTTTTCAGGAAAATAAATCAAGCTCAGATCTAATTCCTAGAAACCCAGGAGGTTGGGACTTGTTCGTCAGGGAGAATAGGGTGGACGTCAGTCTTAAAGAAAACCCAAGCTATGATCCCCAGAAGCGTCCCTGTTCAGCCAGAAAGACTCCTCGCTTCTCTAGACTGACTTTCAAAAACATCTATTTTCTCTTAATGTAAGATGCATGTTAGAGGTCACGATATTAATATATTCATTTAGGGAAGAGAAAAGGAATAGATGACTAAAAGCTGCATCAGCTGAATCACAATCATAAATCAGCACAGGGATGCCAAGCAAATCATACACAAATTTTCACGCGGCTGAGACGTAAGGCTGTTGAGGCGCTGCTCTTAGTGAAATGAGCCAGAGCTGCTGCAGCAGTGGGATGAAAAGGCATTTGTGATTTTTGAATGGCTACATTTTTTTTTTTTTTTTTTTTGAGGTACACGGGCCTCTCACTGTTGTGGCCTCTTCCGTTGCAGAGCACAGGCTCCGGACACGCAGGCCCAGCGGCCATGGCTCACGGGCCTAGCCGCTCCACGGCATGTGGGATCATCCCGGACCGGGGCACGAACCCGTGTCCCCTGCATCGGCAGGTGGACTCTCAACCACTGCGCCATCAGGGAAGCCCGAATGGCTACATTTTTGATATAAGGAACTAGGAATGCATGGTCTGGTGATTGTGCATTCATTTTGACTATAGGATGGAATACTTGAAAGGAAGGTGTTTCTAGCACAGACTGACTATTGATTGGCATTAGACACGTACAGCTGGACAAATTTTGTCCACCAGGAAACTTGCTGTGATAGCATTAAGCAGACAAGGAACTTTATCCAATGTAAATTTCCCCAGGAACCAATGCCTTGGAGTGAAGGAAGAAAAGTTATGATGACTGAGGGTAAATAGTTTGACCTTCCTGTCCGGAAGAAGAATCTGTGAGCTTATTTCACTGTAGAGTTTGGCTGCAGGCCAAAAAAAAAAAAAAAAAGCCATAAAAAAACATGGATGACTATTTGTTCTCAGAAGTCACCATAATCATAACAAATTGTATTGCTCATAAAACTTACGTCTATCCTAGATGCATTGGCTGCATATGGCAAATGACTGCAGCACTGATATAATTGTTGTCAACTTAATTACAATAAAGTCTAAATAGGTAGGTTAGATTCACCAAGCAGGTCAACAAGCCATGACGTGCCACAGGCAAACTGATAGCGGCAAATTACATTTCCTGTTCTGGTGCAGAAGCATCTCACACTTCAGTACTTGTGCACGTGCCCTGTCAGGCACAGGGCAGGCATTTAGACCTGAATTTGAGACAGAACACAGCACATTTCACTCAGAGGAAGAGCTTCCAACATGGGGTTCCCTGGCCTGCTGAGAGTTGTCATAGCCTCCGTCCGCCTTGGTAAGGCTGGTAAGGATGGCCACAAAAAGACTCAGCTCTACTCAGCTCCCATGTTTGGGGGTAGGGCAGGTTATTATTGTCTGGTGGATGTAGGAGAGTTGAGTAATGGGTAGAGGAATTAGAAGTCTTAGTCCAATGTTTGTTCCTTGCAGCCCTCGGGGTTCCACCAGGAGAATCAGCCTAATTCTTTCTCTCTGTCTCTCTGTCTGTCTCTCTCCATTATATATTATATATATAAATTTTTTTCTTCTCCCCAGGATCCATCACAGCCCAGAAAGTCACTCACGACTAGCCAGGGGCTTCCCTGGTGGTGCAGTGGCTGAGAATCTGCCTGCTAATACAGGAGACACGGGTTCGACCCCTGGTCTGGGAGGATCCCACGTGCCGCGGAGCAACTACTGAGCCTGCGCGTCTGGAGCCTGTTCTCCACAACAAGAGAGGCCGCGATAGTGAGGGGCCCGCACACCGCGATGAAGAGTGGCCCTCGCTTGCCACAACTAATGAAAGTCCTTGCACAGAAACGAAGACCCAACACAGCAAAAATAAATAAATTAATTACTAAACTCCTACCCCCAACATCTTCTTAAAAAAAAAAAAAAAAGAATTAAAAAATAAAGGACCAGCCAGAAATTTTTATGCTGGAGAAGGAGGATGTAACCTTGGATTGTGTATATGAAGCTAGTAGTTATAGTTATTATTTATTATGGTACAAACAAACACCAAGTGGGGAAATGATTTTCCTTATTCATCAGGAGTCTTACAATGAGTGAATACAACAGAGGGTCGGTAGTTTTTGGACTTCCAGAAAACGGCCAGTTCCATCAGCCTTACCATCACACCGTTGCAGCTTGGGGACTCAGCGGTGTATTTCTGTGCTCTGAGAGACCACAGTGATGCAGGTCCCTGTGGGAACCCCACAGAAACCTCAAATCTCAACGTGAGGTGTCCCCCAGCTATGAAAACCTTAGTGAGATTCTCGGTAAGGACACGAGAAGGCAGGGGCCGTGTCAGCGGGGCAGGGGAGTTAGAAGTGGAAACCTCACTCTAAGGAAAATGCTCTCTCTCTGGCTCAGAGAACATACCTAAAAGTGTCATTCATCAAAAGCATCTTTATCTTCAATTCTTCATCTTGAAGTAGATCATTTGCCAAAAAAATTTAAAACTTTTTTATGGTGATTATATTAAAGCAAGTGATTTGGTTTAAAAAAATTCAGTAATATTTGGCCAAATCTGCACCTGAATTGTTAGACTTTTAGGTTCACTGCACAAATATTCATGCATTGCTGACTAAGTCTTGTCACTATGTTAGATCTGAAGTATCTGTTAAATGGCACTTCTTGGACTCTCCCTGTCCCATTGTCTCATGCTGTGCCATGAATGACCTGGAATGATGTACACAGAATAAATGTCACCACAAGTCTTGACACCAAGGAGGAATGAAGCTCTTCAGTTTGCTCAGAACCAGCCCCATTACCTGATCACATTCTCTATATGCAAGTTTAATGCAGATAAAATAGAATATCCAAAGAAGTAATACTCAAAACAAAACAGAACAACTCAAAAATTCTACTAGTCAGGAAAAACTCTGCTACAGAATCACATCTTATAGGATGTTTTCCATTCTGCGTTTTTACCCAACAGTATATTATGAAATAATTATTTGCACAGCATTATTTACAGATCAAAATCACACATTCTAATGGCGATATTCCAATGTATGATTTTTTTTTAAGAAGATGTTGGGGGTAGGAGTTTATTAATTAATGTATTTATTTTTGCTGTGTTGGGTCTTCGTTCCTGTGCGAGGGCTTTCTCCAGTTGTGGCAAGCGGGGGCCACTCTTCATTGTGGTACGCGGGCCTCTCACTATCACGGCCTCTCCTGTTGCGGAGCACAGGCTCCAGACGCGCAGGCTCAGTAGTTATGGCTCACGGGCCTAGTTGCTCCGCGGCATGTGGGATCCTCCCAGACCAGGGCTCGAACCCATGTCCCCTGCATTAGCAGGCAGATTCTCAACCACTGCGCCACCAGGGAAGCCCCCAATGTATGATTTTATAATACTTTTTTGGCAAATTCCGTCTTACTAGGTTTTTAGATTGTTTTACTCACAGTAACAAATAATGCTGGAATGAACACACAGGTATTTGATGATTTCCTTGACAATTCCCAGGAGGTGAAGAGGAATTTACCTTTAGTCTTTCTGGTATGGGCTCCCTGATCATTTCTGTGACCCTGGAGTATAGCACATTTTCACTCTACAACTACTAAACACTCATATTTTGCCTGTTACAGAAAATTCTCTTACATCAAGGCTTTGCTTTACAGTTTAGCTCCTAATGACTCCAGATGGCCTCAATTTCAGACAATTCTGTACCACATATGTTCAGAGTAGCTGTAATATAACATCTGAAAGAGTAATGTCTCTGTGCTATTGTGTGGTGATATTAGGTGGCAATTAACCTGGTGGATATGTTTTCATCTGGAATTCCAAAAGAAAGATATTCTTCCTTGTGTAAGGATTTTCTATCCCTAGTATACAAAAAACAATGATCCCAATACAGAACCACTTTCCAGAAAAGAAAGCATAAGTGTGTGTGTGTGCGTGTGCGTGTGTGTGTGTGTGTGTGTGTGTGTGTGTGTGTGTCAGGGAGAAGGAGAGAGAGAGAGCGAGACCACGATAGACTTATGTAGCCAAGTCATGAAGTAATTAACTAAACAGTTAAATTTCGTAAAATGTATCAGAAATAAGTAAAGTCTTTCAGAGACAACTTTTAATGAAGAAAATAGATGTAAGTAGTTTACAAGGGAATAAATCCAAGATTTGAAGCAGGAAAAATGTATCTTAGAATCTGGTGCAGGAAGCGGTATTGGCGAGAGGTACTCAAAGGAGGATTCCCAAAAGTTAGCAAAAATTTTTAAAAACACCAGACCGAAAATAATCAATGACCTATCTTGTTTAACAATTATTTCAATCTATTTGTTTAACAATTATTTCAATCTATTTGTATCTTCTAAAATGTTGTGGATAACATGCATACCAGCTCAAACTGGAGCCGTTGTAAAATCACGGTCACTAGTCTCTACTTGATCCCTAACATCCCCCAAATCATATCCCGTCTCCTTAATCAATGAGCTGTCTAATCATAATCGCCTTTTTAAACTTTCTTGATTGTCACATGACTCTAATATTTCTAATATCTCCATCAGATTATTTTGACAATAAATAAGTAAATGCCATCTGGGAAGGAATGCATTAACAGTGTGCCTGTAACTTGTTTTCTGCTTCCTCTGAGGTCACCTGAGGCCTTTGGGGTTTCCTGAGGTGACCTCAAAGAGTGCTAATAACCTCGGTGTTGTAAATCAACCGAAATTTCCAAACCTCATCATTGCTGACCTCTCAGAAACTTTACACACATGAGTTGTGACCATTTACTCTTGCTTCAAATCCTCTCTTCCTTACAGAAAGTTTCTCTCTTTCTTAGAGAAACAGCTTCTTCTCTGACAAAACACTCTCTGAGGTTTGTACCTACTTCTTGGGCTGTTCCCTCTCTCACTCCCGCACACACCTTCATCTCCCTTCCAGTCATTAATTATTGTGCGTCTGCAAGGTTTAGCTCTAGACTGTGTCCTCTCTTTGTGTTATTCTCTCTCTCTCTGACATTTTACTCATGTCTACATGACTCCGGGTCATACCTCATCATCTTTCTCTAGCTTCTCACTCAATTTAACAAGTATGAGCCACCTTTCTGTCACATATACACAGAGATAAAAATAACAGAGTAATCAGCATTCTGGCCATAAGTACAGTAAAGTGAGAGAAATTGTCATTGCCGCCTAGTGTGACCCTCTGAATCCTCCAAACTCCAGGGGATTCATTTCAAACTCTCAGAGCCAATCTTCTGAATCTCCTCTAACTTGGCTTGAGGAAGATTGAGGAAGACACACCATCACAGCTTCACTTCTGTTTGCTCTAACTCTTCAGTGAATTATCAGTTTTCTCATATATCATTACTCTGCATAATAGGCTAAGGAAAGTTGAACAAATGCACTTCATATATGTTTTGGAAGTGTACCCAAGCATGTATTGTGGACTCTCTCCATGGGTTCTCATGTACTGAAGGCTCTCTTCCAAGTCCAAGACAAAAGGAAGTGTTGCAATTAATATGTTTTTGTAATCTACATCTATATCTATACTTATGTATAGACTTCTAAAATTCCTGCTATGGCTGTAACTGTGAGTTCCATACAGTCAGGAAACATGTATGTATTGTACATTACACAGTACATGGCACATAGTGGTTGCACATTAAATACTGGCTAACTGAAGAATGAATTAATTGATAATATCAACAGACACAGAGCTTCTACCCTTTGGATGCTGTTAGATAATTGTGTATCAATTAGTTCTTGTATTCGTCCAATTCTCATCACCATAAGGATACTTCTATTTCCATGTACCATAAATCCCCTTTCTGTTTGTACAGATTTTTGTCATATGGTACTATTTTCAGGTTTGCAATTAGATGGTCTCCCTCTTTTTGGCGTAGACAGAGCCATCTTCATCACCTGAGTGAGTCTATAGGAAGATGTATATCGAATTCATTTTCTTGTGGACTTGGAAGTCCCTCTTATCGGTGAGTCTTCCGGTTTCACCTGGTGATGACGTATTCCTGTAATATCTCTTTTCTGCTTTCTTCTCTAGAGCTTTTATCTTAGAATTTCAGCCTCAAATATTTATTTCCTGTGGCTAGAGATATGAGTCCTATAACGCTAAGGGTGGTAGTGGGCAGAGAGTGGGGGAGTGGTCCAGGCCGAAAGAAAATCACAGTTAACTTAGTTCTCTTTGAGTGTCACTACTTTTCCTTTCCATCCTAACTCCTAGGGCTCAAAGGAAATGACGTGTTTATAATAGGTGTTCTCCATACACTAGATGTTGCCCATGAGTACAACTGGATGGTGTTAAACTATCTGTTTCTATTTATCTTTACCATTGCCATCACTTGTTCTGCTTCTTTGTATATTTTTAATTTCCAGTCTAGTGACCTAGTTTGGGGGTAGATATTCCTACCATTGGGAGTCCTAGCTTGAGACAAGAAAAATGTCTTGTCTGTTTTTCTAATTTCCTGATTCTGGTTCCAAGGGCTGAATTATTTCAATCAAGAATCCTTTTAAGTTCCTGGATTCTCAACCCTTAAGAAAACTTTTAGGAAGTATTATCCTCGATTGTAATATTGGTATTTTAAAAGTTCTCCTATGAGAGCAAAAATCAGGACTCTGCCTCTGGCACAGTAGAAAGAAGAGTCACTACATCCTTGGGGAAATGAGCTATTTGACCTTGGAATGGTGACTGTGATAAAAGGTAGATGGAAGCATGTAATTTTAGCAAAAAGTAATAAGAGAAAGAGGGAATTCTCTTTCTTGTGACAATTTGTAGAGAATATTCTCTTTTTCAAGAAACACATGCTCAATTATAGGAAAGAAGTTATAGCAAGGAAAAGACTCTCATTTTAGTTCACTTTGATGACTTAAATATTAATAGGCATTTTGTTTCTCAGAGAACTTTAAAGTTTAAAAGAATGTGAATTTTAGGAAAGATTACAGTTATCCTTGATCATAAGATAGATGTAACCATTTTCCAAATCTATACTAGAAAACATTGCCCTGTAATACATGATAGATGATTTCAGAGGCTGATATGTTGAGAAGGGTTTGGGTTTGTACTATAGTTTTAACTTTACTTTTAATTTAGAGAAATCACAGTAAGTATAAACAGGGAAGCTCACAGGCTCAAAGCATAAAAGTTTTTTTCAGTCTTCTATGAGAAGTGCTCAAGCTACATTTTGGTTATGCTGCTTTGAACTAGTTACTTGATAAGAGCAAATAGGTAAAGCTTAAGACAAAGATGATGACAGATTCCTCTTTTCTAAAAAAGATCTTCTTAAAAATATACATTATAAAAACCAACTCAAAATGGATCATAGACTTAAATGTAAAATATAAACTATGAAACTTGAAAAAAAATAAGAGAAAATCTTCAGGACTGGAGCTAAGTAAATCTTAGATTTGACACCAAAAGCATGATACAGACACACACACACACACACACACACACACACACACACACACACACACACACACACACACACACACCCCTAACTGAATCAAATTTAAAAACTCTTCCTCTACAAAAGACCCTGTTAAGAATATGAAAGGATAAGCTACAGACTGGGGGTAAATATTTACAAACCATGTATCTGACACAATACTTGTATCTAGAATATATAAAGAACTCTACAAGCTAAATGGTATAGAAAATGAACAACCAATTAGAAAAACGGGTGAAAGACTCAGATTGATATTTCACCAAAGAGGATATACAAACTGCAAATCAGCCCATGAAAAGATGCTCAACATCATTAGCCATCAGAGAAACGCAAATTAAAACCACAATGAAATATCACTATACAACTATCAGTGGGGCTAAAATAAAAAAATAGTGACAACACCTAATTCTGGCAAACATGTGGGGAAAACTGGATCACTCATAAACTGCTGATGGGAATATAGAATGATACAGGCACTCTGGAAAATGGCCTGGCAATTTCTTATAAAACTAAACATGCAATGCAGACTTGGACACTTATCCTAGATAAATAGAAGATTTCATTTACATAAAAATCTGTACCTGAATATTCATAACAGCTTTATTCATAGCAGCCAAAATATGGAAACCTGATGTCCCTTAGTAGGTGACTGGTTAAACAAACTGTGGCACATCCCTACCATGGAATACTACTCAGAAATAAAAAGAAACAAACAGGTTGGTTACACACTATTACCTGGACAAATCTCATGTTTTTACTACTCATTCTGAGTGAAAAAAATCTCAATGCTTACTTCTATATAATTCCATTTATATAACATTATTAAAATAACAAAATCGTAGGAATGAAGAACAGGTTAGTGATTGTCAGGGGTTAAGGACTAGGGAAGGGGTGGGTGTGGCTACAAAGGGGTGGCATGAGGAAGCCTTGTGGTTATGAAACAGCTGTGCATCTTCATTGTGGCAGTGAACCTATACATGTGATATACATGAATGTATGAATCTGTACATGTGTAAAATTGCATAGAACTACACACACACACACAAATGGCTGCATGTAAACTGTGGCAATCTAATAAGCCCTGTGTGTTTTACTAATGTTAATTTCCTGGTTGAGACACCCCTGGAGGACATAGGGTGAAGAGTACACAGAGCCTCCCTGTATATTTTTGGAAACTTCCATAAATCTATAATTATTTCAAATTAAAAATGTTTTTTAAAATTACAAACAAATTTCATAAAAATCACAACTGTAAATCATCTCCTTGGTTTCATTACACATCACACATTCAGCTTCTGGGTTCTTTTAGAGTCTATCCTACAAAGAGCTCCAGCATTAATCCTGCAGTTATCTTTTTAACGTTCTTTCTGAGACACACATTCAGAAACAGAGAAACACAGCCTTTTAAATATGATTTGTAAGAGTCAGAGTTTGCTAAGTGTGACTAGAATAAATCAAATCAAAGGATGAGAAAATGGATACAAGTTAGATTAATGACTTTCAGATCACTGAGAAATTATCAGATTTGCAAAGAAAACGTCAAAGAACAACAAACCCCTTACCTACACTGTTAGTGCAATAATTCTGTGCAGCTTATTCTTTTCTATTCCCTGAGTGGGTGAGGGATGAAGTGACATCAAAGCAGTGCGTCTGAGGGTTGATGTTCTTTTTATGGGTTGTAGCTAATGGGGGTAGAGCGTGCTCTTCGGACAAGTCTGAGGAGACCTTATATAAATGGTGGTCAACTGTGCAACATCAACACATGTTCAGTGACAAAACCCAGTGGAGTGGGGCTTCCGGGAAGATGGCGGACGAGTAACACGCGGAGATCACCTTCCTCCCCACAGATACACCAGAAATACATCTACAAGTAGAACAACTCCTACAGAACACCTACTGAACGCTGGCAGAAGACCTCAGACCTCCCAAAAGGCAAGAAACCCCCCACATACATGGGTAGGGCAAAAGAAAAAAGAATAAACAGAGACAAAAGGATACGGACGGGACCTGCACCAGTGGGAGGGAGCAGTGAAGGAGGAAACGTTTCCACACACTGGGAAGCCCCTTCGTGGGCGGAGACTGTGGGTGGCGGAGGGGGAAAGCTTCGGAGCCACAGAGGAGAGCACAGCAACAGGGGAGCTGAGGGCAAAGGGGAGAGATTCCCGCACAGAGAGTCAGTGCCGACCGGCACTCACCTGGCCGAGAGGCTTGTCTGCTCACCAGCCGGGGCAGACGGGGCTGGGATCTGAGGCTCAAGCTTCGGTCGGAGCGCTGGGAGAGGACTGGGGTTGGTGGCGAGAACACAGCCTGCAGGGGGTTAATGCGCCACAGCTAGCCGGGAGAGAGTCCCGGGAAAAGTCTGGACCTGTTGAAGAGGCAAGAGACTTTTTCTTCCCTCTTTGTTTCCTGGTGCGCGAGGAGAGGGGATTAAGAGCGCTGCTTAAAGGAGCTCCAGAGATGGGCGCGAGCCGCGGCTAAAAGCGCGGACCCCAGAGGCGGGCAGGAGACGCTAAGGCTGCTGCTGCCGCCACCGAGAAGCCTGTGTGCGAGCACAGGTCACTCTCCACACCCCCTTCCGGGGAGCCTGTGCAGCCCGCCTTTGCCAGGGTCCCGGGATCCAGGGACAACTCTCCTGGAAGACCGCACGGCGCGCCTCAGGCTCGCGCAACGTCATGCCGGCCTCTGCCGCCGCAGGCCCGCCCCTCCCTCCGTGCCCCTCCCTCCGCCCCGCCTGAGTGAGCCAGAGCCCCCGAATCAGCGGCTCCTTTAACCCCGTCCTGTCTGAGCGAAGAACAGCTGCTCTCCGGCGACCTACACGCAGAGGCAGGGCCAAATCCAAAGCTGAGCCCCTGGGAGCTGTGAGAACAAAGAAGAGAAAGGGAAATCTCTCCCAGAAGCCTCAGAAGCAGGGGATTAAAGCTCCACAATCAATTGACATACCCTGCATCTGTGGAATACATGAATAGACAACGAATCATCCCAAATTGAGGAGGTGGACTTTCAGAGCAAGATTTATGATTTTTTCCCCTTTTCGTCTTTTTGAGAGTGTGTATGCTTCTGTGTGAAATTTTGTCTGTATAGCTTTGCTTCCACCATTTGCCCTAGGGTTCTATCCGTCCGTTTTTTTTTTTTCTCTTAATAATTATTTTAATTTTAATAACTTTATTATATTTTATCTTATTTTAGTTTATTATACTTTATCTTCTTTCTTTCTGTTTTCCTTCCTTCTCTCCTTCCTCCCTCCCTCGTTTCTTTCTTTGTTTCTTTCTTTCTACTTCTACTAATTATTTCCTTCTATTTTTTCTCCATTTTATTCTGAGCCGAATGGATGAAACGCTCTTGGTGCTACAGCCAGGAGTCAGTGCTGTGCCTCTGAGGTGGGAGAGCCAACTTCAGGACACTGGTCCACAAGAGACCTCCTAGCTCCACATAATATCAAACAGCGAAAATCTCCCAGATATCTCCATCTCAACACTAGCACCCAGCTTCACTCAACGACCAGCAAGCTACAGTGCTGGACATCCTGTGCCAAACAACTAGCAAGACACGAACACAATCCCACCCATTAGCAGAGAGGCTGCCTACAATCATAATAAGTCCACAGACACCTCAAAACACACCACCAGACGTGGACCTGCCCACCAGAAAGACAAGATCCAGCCTCATCCAACACAACACAGGCACTAGTCCCCTCCACCAGGAAGCCTACACAACCCACTGAACCAACCTTAGCCACTGGGAACAGACACCAAAAACAACGGGAACTATGAACCTGCAGCCTGCAAAAAGGAGACCCCAAACACAGTAAGATAAGCAAAATGAGAAGACAGAAAAACACACAGCAGATGAAGGAGCAAGATAAAAACCCACCACACCTAACAAATGAAGAGGAAATAGGCAGTCTACCTAAAAAAGAATTCAGAATAATGATAGTAAAGATGATCCAAAATCTTGGAAATAGATAGACAAAATGCAAGAAACATTTAACAAGGACCTGGAAGAACTAAAGATGAAACAAACAACGATGAACAGCACAATAAATGAAATTAAAAATACTCTAGATGGGATCAATAGCAGAATAACTGAGGCAGAAGAACAGATAAGTGACCTGGAAGATAAAATAGTGGAAATAACTACTGCAGAGCAGAATAAAGAAAAAAGAATGAAAAGAACTGGGAAAGTCTCAGAGACCTCTGGGACAACATTAAATGCACCAACATTTAAATTCTAGGGATTCCAGAAGAAGAAGAGAAAAAGAAAGGGACTGAGAAAATATTTGAAGAGATTATAGATGAAAACTTCCCTAATATGGAAAAGGAAATAGTTAATCAAGTCCAGGCAGCACAGAGAGTCCCATACAGGGTAAATCCAAGGAGAAACATGCCAAGACACATACTAATCAAACTGTCAAAAATTAAATACAAAGAAAACGTATTAAAAGCAGCAAGGGAAAAACAACAAAAAACACACAAGGGAATCCCCATAAGGTTAAGAGCTGATCTTTCAGCAGAAACTCTGCAAGCCAGAAGGGACTGGCAGGACATATTTAAAGTGATGAAGGAGAAAAACCTGCAACCAAGATTACCCAGCAAGGATCTCATTCAGATTTGATGGAGGACTTAAAACCTTTACAGACAAGGAAAAGCTGAGAGAGTTCAGCACCACCAAACCAGCTTTACAACAACTGCTAAAGGAACTTCTCTAGGCAAGAAACACGAGAAGGAAAAGACCTACAATAACAAACCCAAAACAATTAAGAAAATGGGAATAGGAACATACATATCGATAATTACCTTAAATGTAAATGGACTAAATGCTCCCACCAAAAGACACAGATTGGCTGAATGGATACAAAAACAAGACCCATATATTTGCTGTCTACAATAGACCCACTTCAGACCTAGAGACACATATAGACTGAAAGTAAGGGGATGGAAAAAGATATTTCATGCAAATGGAAACCAAAAGCAAGCTGGAGTAGCAATTCTCATATCAGACAAAATAGACTTGAAAATAAAGACTATTAGAAGAGACAAAGAAGGACACTACATAATGATCAAGGGATCGATCCAAGAAGAAGATATAACAATTGTAAATATTTATGCAGCCAACATAGGAGCACCTCAATACATAAGGCAAATAGTAACAGCCATAAAAGAGGAAATCGACAGTAACACATTCATAGTAGGGGGCTTTAACACCCCACTTTCACCAATGGACAGATCATCCAAAATGAAAATAAATAAGGAAACACAAGCTTTAAATGATACATTAAACAAGATGGACTTAATTGATATTTATAGGACATTCCATTCAAAAACAACAGAATACACATTTTTCTCAAGTGCTCATGGAACCTTCTCCAACATAGATCACATCTTGGGTCACAAATCAAGCCTTGGTAACTTTAAGAAAATTCAAATTGTATCAAGTGTCTTTTCTGACCACAACGCTATGAGACTAGATATCAATTACAGGAAAAGATCTGTAAAAAATACAAACACATGGAGGATGAACAATACACTACTTAATAACGAAGTGATCACTGAAGAAATCAAAGAGGAAATAAAAAAAAATACCTAGAAACAAATGACAATGGAGACATGACGACCCCAAATCTATGGGATGCAGCAAAAGCAGTACTAACGGGGAAGTTTATAGCAAAACAATCCTACCTTAAGAAATAGGAAACATCTCGAATAAACAACCTAACCTTGCACCTAAAGCAATTAGAGAAAGAACAAACAACCCCCAAAGTTAGCAGAAGGAAAGAAATCATAAAAATCAAATCAGAAATAAATGAAAAAGAAATGAAGGAAATGATAGCAAAGATCAAAAAAACTAAAAGCTGGTTTTTTGAGAAGATACATAAAATTGATAAACCATTAGGCAGACTCATCAAGAAAAAAAGGGAGAAGACTCAAATCAATAGAATTAGAAAAGAAAAAGGAGAAGTAACAATTGACACTGAAGAAATACAAAAGATCATGAGAGATTACTACAAGCAACTCTATGCCAATAAAATGGACAACCTGGAAGAAATGGACAAATTCTTAGAAATGCACAACCTGCCAAGACTGAATCAGGAAGAAATAGAAAATATGAACAGACCAATCACAAGCACTGAAATTGAAACTGTGATTAAAAATCTTCCAGCAAACAAAAGCCCAGGACCAGGTGGCTTCACAGGCGAATTCTACCAAACATTTAGAGAAGAGCTAACAGCTATCCTTCTCAAACGCTTGCAAAATATAGCAGAGGGAGGAACGCTCCAAAACTCATTCTACGAGGCCACCATCACTCTGATACCAAAACCAGACAAGGATGTCACAAAGAAAGAAAACTACAGGCCAATATCACTGATGAACATAGATGCAAAAATCCTCAACAAAATACTAGCAAACAGAATACAACAGCACATTAAAAGGATCATACACCATGATCAAGTGGGGTTTATCCCAGGAATGCAAGGATTCTCCAATATATGCAAATCAATCAATGTGATACACCATATTAACAAACTGAAGGAGAAAAACCATATTATCATCTCAATAGATGCAGAGAAAGCTTTCAACACCCATTTATGATAAAATCTCTGCAGAAAGCAGGCACAGAGGGAACATTCCTCAACATAATAAAGGCTATATATGACAAACCCACAGCCAACATCATCCTCAATGGTGAAAAACTGAAAGCATTTCCACTAAAATCAGGAACAAGACAAGGTTGCCCACTCTCACCACTGCTATTGAACATAGTTTTGGAAGTTTTAGCCACAGCAATCAGAAAAGGAAATAAAAGGAATCCAAGTCGGAAAAGAAGAAGTAAAGCTGTCACTGTTTGCAGATTACATGATACTATACATAGAGAATCCTAAAGATGCTACCAGAAAACTACTAGAGCTAATCAATGAATTTGGTCAAGTTACAGGATACAAAATTAATGCACAGAAATCTCTGGTATTCCTATACACTAATGATGAAAAATCTGAAAGTGAAATCAAGAAAACACTCCCATTTACCACTGCAACAAAAAGAATAAAATATCTAGGAATAAACCTACCTAAGGAGACAAAAGACCTGTATGCAGAAAATTATAAGACACTGATGGAAGAAATTAAAGATGATACAAATAGATGGAGAGATATACCATGTTCTTGGATTGGAAGAATCAACATTATGAAAATGACTCTACTACCCAAAGCAATCTACAGATTCAATGCAATCCCTATCAAACTACCACTGGGATTTTTCACAGAACTAGAACAAAAAATTTCACAGTTTTTATGGAAACACAAAACACCCCGAATGGCCAAAGCAATTTTGAGAACGAAAAACGGAGCTGGAGGAATCAGGGTCCCTGACTTCAGACTATACTACAAAGCTAGAGTAATCAAGACAGTATGGTACTGGCACAAAAACAGAAAGATAAATCAATGGAACAGGATAGAAAGCCCAGAGATAAACCCACGCACATATGGTCACCTTATCTTTGATAAAGGAGGCAGGAATGTACAGTGGAGAAAGGACAGCCTCTTCACTAAGTGGTGCTGGGAAAACTGGACAGCTACATGTAAAAGTTTGAGATTAGATCACTCCCTAACAGCATACACAAAAATAAGCTCAAAATGGATTAAAGACCTAAATTTAAGGCCAGAAACTATCAAACTCTTAGAGGAAAACATAGGCAGAATACTCTATGACATAAATCACAGCAAGTTCCTTTTTGACCCACCTCTTAGAGAAGTGGAAATAAAAACAAAAATAAACAAATGGGACCTAATAAAACTTCAAAGCTTTTGTACAGCAAAGGAAACCATAAACAAGACCAAAAGACAACCCTCAGAATGGGACAATATATTTGCAAATGAAGCAACTGACAAAGGATTAATCTCCAAAATTTATAAGCAGCTCATGCAGCTCAATAACAAAAAGACAAACAACCCAATCCAAAAATGGGCAGAAGACCTAAATAGACATTTCTCTAAAGAAGATATACAGACTGCCAACAAACACATGAAAGAATGCTCAACATCATTAATCATTAGAGAAATGCAAATCAAAACTACAATGAGATATCATCTCACACCGGTCAGAATGGCCATCATCAAAAAATCTAGAAACAATAAATGCTGGAGAGGGTGTGGAGAAAAGGGAACCCTCTTGCACTGGTGGTGGGAATGTAAATTGATACAGGCACTGTGGAGAACAGTATGGACGTTCCTTAAAAAACTACAAATACAACTACCATATAACCCAGCAATCCCACTATTGAGCATATACCCTGAGAAATCCATAACTCAAAAAGAGTCATGTACCAAAATGTTCATTGCAGCTCTATTTACAATAGCCCGGAGATGGAAACAACCTAAGTGTCCATCATCGGATGAATGGATAAAGAAGGTGTGGCACATATATACAATGGAATATTACTCAGCCATAAAAAGAAACGAAATTGAGCTGTTTGTAATGAGGTGGATAGACCTAGAGTCTGTCATACAGAGTGAAATAAGTCAGAAAGAGAAAGACAAGCACCGTATGCTAACACATATATATGGAATTTAAGGGGAAAAAATGTCATGAAGAAGCTAGGAATAAAGACACAGACCTACTAGAGAATGGACTTGAGGATATGGGGAGGGGGAAGGGTGAGCTGTGACAAAGCAAGAGAGAGGCATGGACAAATATACACTAACAAATATAAGGTAGATAGCTAGTGGGAAGCAGCGGCAAAGCACAGGGATATCAGCTCGGTGCTTTGTGACAGCCTGGAGGGGTGGGATAGGGAGGGTGGGAGGGAGGGAGACGCAAGAGGGAAGAGATATGGGAACATATGTATATGTATAACTGATTCACTTTGTTATAAAGCAGAAACTAACACACCATTGTAAAGCAATTATACTCCAATAAAGATGTAAAAACAAAAACAAAACAAAACAAAAAACCCAGCGGAGTGTCATAGAACCAAACAAATTAAACAATACTAGTTTTGCTATACGTATCTTCCTGTTCCCCACTCTGTCTGTGATGTTCTGATCTCTCCAGGGTCTAGAATGGAGAGCTCTGCTTTCCCTCTGCCATGCTCTTCCCTCCTGTTCTCCTAAGATCTATCAAGTTCGTGACCCTGAGTTGTAGTTGCACTTGGTCCCTGTAGCCAGGCATAAAATTATTTGAAGCAATGGTTTCTTAACTTATGTTCCCAATTCTCTGTCAAAGAGGTCTCCAGACATACCCACAGCTATTCTATTCCCCCGCTTTTTTCAGCACTCTAGTCCTTTTAAGGTCTCACCTGCTGAGATTCTTGTGTACTATAAAGAGAAACACAATCCATTACACCTATGCTTGGGTTCAACTTTTATAACCTCTGGTAGCGTTTAGCTTTAAAGGCCAAACAAGGAAAAATGAAACGATTCAAATTGCAGGCAGAGAAGGCTTTTCTGATTACTACTTTAAACCTCATATGCACAATTCCCACCAATATAAAAAATGTCCTCCCATCAATTTTTGTCTTTGTAGGGGGCATGGAGTGGGTCCTGTGAGATGTTTGTGTTTGTGACCACCAGGTGGCAGTGGTTCCATTCCTCTCATTCCTCCAGTGCCTTAACCATCAAAAGCATGACAGCTACTAGAGGATTTGCTCTTGATTGGCTGAGCCACCAACAGAAAGGCTATCTCGTGCATTAGAGAAGGAGAACTAAGACACAGGAGCAGCTCCTCAGGGGAGAAGATTTGGAATCATTAAAATTGTATCAAGAGTGTGAATCAGGATGGAGAACATGCTGGAATGTGCATTCATAGTCTTGTGGCTTCAGCTTGGCTGTACGTTGGAGGTTAAGAGATGAGAACCATAAAGACACATTTATCCAAAGCTGGAGAGAAGAGAGAGAGGGGTTTAGTCTCAGCTCATCCCAGGCTTTTTGTTGGAATTTTTCAAAACTGCTGAACCGAAAGCTTTGTTTCATTTCTGATTTTGTTTTCCTGAACAGGGTTGAGGGGAGAAGACAAGGTGGAGCAGAGTCCTCAGACCCTGAAAATCCAGGAGGGAGACAGTCTCATCCTCAACTGCAGCTACACGGTCAGCAATTTTAACGGGCTACTGTGGTATAGACAGGATCCTAGGAAGGGACCCGAACTTCTCTTCCGTCTTTACTCAGTTGGGGACGAAAAGCAGAACGAAAGACTAAAAGCCACCTTGTTAAAGAAGGGAAGCTCTCTGCACATCGCAGCCCCTAAACCTGAAGACTCAGCCGCTTACCTCTGTGCTGTGGAGACACAGTGCTCCCCGGGCACCTGCAGCCTGTACACAAACCCTGCAGCTGGGGCTCTGGAATCAGGGCATCTTTGGTGTTTTCCTTCCTCGATGAAGTAGTTGCTTAGCACCCAGAACTTCTTTTCAAGTAGTCCTATGGAGAATGAAATCTTGTGACATAGCCAAACAGCAGAGATTACTGTTCATTCTGTCCAGGATCCTGAGTGATACTGGTATTCAACTTTGTCTTTCATTAAAATGTTTAGGTCAGATTTTGGTATCAAGATGATAATAGTTCATTAGATAAGTTGCAATTTATGGCTCCTTTTCTATCTATAGAAGAATTTGTGCAAGGTTTTTAATAATTTTTTTTTTAATTTTCAGAAAGTTCACTAGTGAGCCATCTAAGCATAGTTTCACTTATGGGAGAAACTTAATAATCCTTCAATTATGGATTCAGTTACTTTAACGGGTAAGGGCTTCTTTATATATTTGTTTTTTCTTGTGAAAGTTGGTCAATTTAGTTATTTCCGCACATAGTTTATTATTTGCTACCTTTACTTTCATTTTTTTATCTTGCTACTTTTTCTAGTTCTTTGAGTTGCAAGTTTGACTATTCATTCTCAACATTTCTTCTTTCCTAACAAATATAATTTAAATCCATAAATTTGCCTCTAATTACAAATGTTCCTTGACTTCCAGTGGGGTTACGTCCCAATAAACCCGTAAGTTGAAAATATCTTAAGTCAAAAGTGCATTTAATACACCTAAACTCCAGACATCATAGCTTAGCCTAGCTTACCTTGAACGTGCTCAGAACACTTATATTAGCCTACAGTTGGGCAAGATTATCTAACACAAAGCCTATTTTATAATATGGTGCTGACTCTCTCATGTAATTTATTGAATACTGTACTGAAAACAAAAAGCAGAGTGGTTGTCTGGGTTCAGACCGGTTTTGTTTTGTTTTTGTTAACATCTTTATTGGAGTATAATTGCTTTACAATGGCATGTTAGGTTCTGCTTTATAACAAAGTGAATCAGCTATACATATACATATATCCCCATATCTCCTACCTCTTGTGTCTCCCTCCCACCCTCCCTATCCCACCCCTCTAGGTGGTCACAAAGCACCGAGCTGATCTCCCTGTGCTATGCAGCTGCTTCCCACTAGCTATCTATTTTACGTTTGGTACTAGTGTGATGGTCGTTTACCCTTGTGATCCAGTGACTGGCTGGGAGCTGTCCAGCATCAAAAGAGAGCATCATACTAGCCCAGGAAAAGATGAAAATTCAAAATTTGAAGTGTGGTTTCTACTTAATGCATATCACTTTCATACCATCATAAGTCAGAAAACCGTAAGTCAGGGACCTTCTGTACTGCTTTTGCTGTATCCCACATGTTTCGATATGTCATATATTATTATTCAACTAAAATGTTTGGTAATTTCCATTTGAAGTGGGGATTTTATGTCCCATGATGATATTTCCAGGGACGTAAGATTGGCCTAATCCTGCCCTGCTCACCACTGGGAAGATTCCTGAGGATGCTTACATGTATTAGCTTAATACAAATGGAAAGTGAAGAAGGACTTTCAGCCGAACCAGGACCTGATTACCTCTAAAGCAGGAAAGGTGGGTTGAGGTTCAGGCCTAAGTGGAGTTTCCTACTTCCTTCTGAATCCAGAAAAGCAAGCTCAGAATTCCTATAAGGATGAGTAGGAGAGATAGGCCATGCCTCAAACTAGCCAAGGGTTGACTTGATTTTCAAGTATCTGAGCTGAAATCGAAAGAGAAAGAGGTAGCCAATCACAGGGTACTAAATTAGCTCTCCTTAGATTTGCTTATTATCACAGGTAGGCAAAGACTTAAAATGCAAGCGATATAAGCAGAGTGAGTGGAGTCTTGAGTCCTACATTTTAAGTTAGACTAAGGACTAATTTCCTACTCATAAATGGACTGCGAACAACAGAATCAGCCCTCCTCACCCCTCCCGTGTGGGGAGGGGAAGAGGCAAGGTCTACAAAGAAGGAAAGCAGAAGTGGAAATTTCCTGATTTAGGGAAAGAGAGGTATTCTTTAATCCACACCATCTGGTTTTGTTTAATTTTAATCTTTTGGGTTTACAGCTTTAAAGTCTGCCCAGTGTGTTCAGGGAAAGAGATCAGAGAATTATCATGGGATCCTTGTTTCCACCTGCCCTTATTTTGTCATTCGCATCATTACCACAATCATCTTTATTATCATTTATGGAACACTTACCATATGCCAAGTCCATTGCTAAGCACTTTACAACTCATTTTATAATCTAAAAACTGCAAAGTAATATTAACCCATCCTCAGTTGAGGTAAACTAAGGCTTAAAAATGTTTAAAGATGAAGGGATTTCTGAGATAAAGTAAATGCTGCAGGCAATATAAGATGAGATTAAAAAATAAAAACTCCAGAGTTAACCAATTGGACAGTATTTGTCAAAGTTTACTATACATTTAAGAATCACATTTAGAAAAAATATGTCTTATTCTGATCAACAGATTCTGATTCAATAGGTCTGGCATGAGGTTGGGGGTTTACTTTTTTAGTGAGTTACTTGATGAGTTTGGTTCAAGTGACTGGGAGATTTTACTCTGAAAAACTCTGAAAAATATGTAAGACTGCTGAATTTCAGGAGGATGGATGATATGAAAATGTATGTGTTGTGTACTCACTTAGATGTTAGGTGGTTAGAGAACCTCAGAACCCACCTGGGGACACCTAATGCACGTAACACCTTATTCTGATTAAACCATATCCTATTTTGATTAGTAAAAATAAACTCTCTTTTTTAATGATAAACAAGGTAATGACTTTTGTTTTCAACAACAGCAAAAAGAAATTTATCCATGGTTTAATGAATGGTGAGATTTGGTATAAAACTGATGTAAGTGCAAGTTTTTGTCACGTTAATGAGCTAGGCCAGCTGTTAGTGGAATGCCTTTTGTAACTGCAGGTACTCAAACGTGAAATGGAGAAAGTCTGAATTCTATGCCAAGGGCTATTGTTATGATGATGGACGCTGTTGGATCAAAGATTTTTGTAAGTGTTCGTTGTTTATTTGTTTTCATTCTTTATTTTTAATTAAAAAACAAAACCTCTCTATATGTTAAAGGCCATGAGTCAGTTATTTCTTAATATTTCCTCCTCTGTTCTAAAGGTTAAATATATTATACTTCATAATTTTAATTAATCTTTTTACTCTTTCTGGATTCTTTACAATATTTAAAATTCATATTGAAGAAAGCAATTTACAACACTGATAAAATTTTGTTTATTGCAAAATATAGCACAATAATTATCTAACCTCTGCCTTCATAGTTCTCCTAATAATTTCCAGGAGAGACCACACTGATGACTTATAATTGTTTTATGACCATGTTTAATCTTCGGCCATATCCTCACAGCCAGGCTTTCCTTTTCCTGTATCTGTGGTGACTTGGTTGGTGCAGGGCTTACTACTGAATTTTGTTCCTCAAGCTCATCTAATTGGTAAATATTAATTGATATTACTAATATTATTGGAATATATTTAATTATAATATATATAAATTACACAATATAAAATATTGGACTATATATGTATATTTTTAAATTTTGTCTTAAGAATTAGAAACCTTTATTTAGAATCACTTATAAAATCAAAGAGATTTTTTTTCCATTTAGATGAATAAGATGTACTCTGGAGCATTTTTCATTGTCACAAATTTGGCAGCTGGGACCCAGAACTAGGGACCAAGAGGCATTAAGCATTCATCATTTTCCATTAAGAACAACTCACAGCCAGGCACTCCAGGATTTATGAAGAAGCAACTGTACAGACCCTGCAACCCCTGATCTTCACTTCTTTAGCTGATGTGAGGGATGCAGCAGTCAGCAGAACAGTATCATCAGAGTGTTCCACTTTCCCCATGAGCCACTTCAGACATCGCTATCCTAAAATACTTGCTTTTAAAGACAGAGATCATCAGAGTAAAAAGGAAAACTGCATGGCATTCTGTCTTTGGATATCTGTTTCTGGAGCAGATTTTGATCTATTTTTGCATCTACTGAAGCAGAAGATGAGGAAATCAGAGAAGGATGGTACAGTGAAGGGGGGCAGCATTGGGGCTGCCTGGGTGTCTCCATGAGGCACGGTGAGGAGGAGTGAGTGCTGTGTCCCACAGGTGCCACCTCTGAAGGCAGCAGGCCTGAGTCATCAGCCAGTTCTCCACCAGGAAAAGGGGAGACAAGAGGCCATGGGGAGTGCTTCCTGAATGGGATCTGACAGGGAGGGGGAGATCCTACCTTAAGGAGGCTCCTGAGGGTCCCCGGCTGCTCTCTCACAGGGATGCTCGCACATCGAGGCCATCAGTGGTTGGGCAGGAAAGCAGTGACACCCAAAGGTGCACACCAGTTAAATGAGAAAGTGTCTGCCATTTTAAAAAAATTCTTCTTAACTTTTGTTTCTTCCCTAACCTCAAGGGAATTAGAACCAAAGAAAAAAGGCAGAGGAAGAGAACAGAGCAAGCCATGCTGACCTTACTGCAGCCAGGAGTCAAGCCTCAGGTTCAAAGAGCAGAAGAGAGAAATGAAGATGGAAGTTTTAACCAGGGCTGCACTGAGATTTATTTAATACATGAAAGTGGCCCAGAGGTCTTGTGGTTTTCTTTCCAAGATGTCTCTAGGGGAGAAGGTTCAATGTTCCTCCAAGGACCCATCGATACTTATGCCTCCTTGCTTTACTCGGATACTCTCTCCTCTCCCCCTTGCTCCACTTAGAAAATGCTTATTTTGCCTCAGGTAGGCTAACTTGTATTATTTCAGTGTATCATCTCCTAAATCTGTAACTGATGCTTGTCCTTTGATTTGCCTATAGGACTAAAACTTTTGAAATAAAATGGTAAGCAAGGCAGCTTTATTTTTTTCCCAGCAGTACATCCTTTCCTTGAAGTGATGAGCTGAGAATCACCCATCTGCCTGAATGAAGGAAACATCATGTGGTTTTAAAAATGAAAAAAAGCAAAAACTCTGTAAATACTGCAACAATTGTCTTGTTACACACAGTGATCATTCTAAAAACTTAAATGACCAAAACTGTCCCATCTGTAACATGAGATGCACATCTAAGCTGTTCTCTTCCATTATCCGTACAGTAACTTTACAAAAGCTGGTAGGTGGACTTGCCTGGGATCTGGTGACGGCATTCGTGTGTTTAGTCGCAAGAGGGGCCTGCTGTATCTCTGTCAGTAACGTCCCTGATCAGATGGGGAAAGAGTAGTTAGCTCTCATGCAATATTGAAGTCATGTGGAAACTATGACAAATGATATATTTTATTCTCTTTGTTATAAGCAGAATAGTCTGGGCATAGCTTCCAAACATTCAATGATTCCTGGCCTTGTCCCAATCCATTATGAAAGGTTTTCTTGCTACTTCAAATGGGATGACACACAAAGAGGAAGACAGGAAGTTGCTATGCAGCTTTCCAGCTTAATTGATCCATTTCTGTCAATTTTTTGTAGGAACAAAGAAAAGTGTAATTTTTTTTCCAATGGGAAGAGAATTATTTTTCCTCAATCTCTTTTAGTTCTCTTAAACTTGAAAAGATAACAAGAAAACGTTTTCAAGTCTACTCCCCCTTCTTTCTTACAGTGTCTTTCCTTTTTTCCCTCCTTTCTCTCCTCCTGGCCAGTCCAGTCTGTGTTGGGGTCGCTAGGCACACGCAGAGAATGGGGAAAGACCAGTTATGAACAGGGTTTGTGGAGCGTAAGGATGAGTGCCAGGTCTATTGTTTCCTTTATACCAAGACATGCCGTCTATAAATGCCCTCCTAGTAACACATGATCCCTAGAAACATTTTAGGAGACCAGAGAATCGGGCAACTTGGCTTCTAGGTTAGGATCTGACCTTAACCTTCTCAGTCACTTTGAGCACATCACCCTCTGTATCTGAGTCTCATTTACTCTTTCTTGTCATTTTTTTAAAAGTATTTCTTTCCTTTAAAATTTTTATGAATTTATTTATTTTATTTTTGGCTGTGTTGGGTGTTCGTTGCAGCGCACGGGCTTTCTCTAGTTGCGGAGAGCGGGAGCTACTCTTCGTTGCAGTGTGCAGGCTTCTCATTGCGGTGGCTTCTCTTGTGGAGCATGGGCTGTAGGCGCCTGGGCTTCCGTAGTTGCGGCACATGGGCTCAGTAGTTGTGGCTCACGGGCTCTAGAGCGCAGGCTCAGTAGTTGTGGTGCATGGGCTTAGTTGCTCTGTGGCATGTGGGATCTTCCCAGACCAGGGCTCGAACCCGTGTCCCCTGCATTGGCAGGCAGATTCTTAACCACTGCACCACCAGGGAAGCCCCATCTTTCTTGTCATTTAGAGAGACTTTCCCCCTCCTCTCAAGGCTGTATAAGACTTGGTGTTCTTCCTGAATAGGCCACAGAAATGCCGATAAAAATTCCATTAGAAAAATCTTTTAACTTGCTTATGAACTAAACGTTGTTCAACCGAAAATAAACAGCATAGAGACTTCCTACTCCAGTTCTTAATGTGCACTTTTTCATACACAAAAAGAGAAAGTGAAAAGAAAATCACATCATTTGGCTTAGCAGTGGGAGACATGCCCACAAGATGTCAGTATATGTTAGAACTAATATACAAATTCAGTAAAGTTGCGGGATACAAAACCAATACACAAAAATCAGTTGTGCTTCCACATACTACTAACAAACTATCAGAAGGTGATGTTAAGAAAACAATTCCATTTACAATTGCATCGAACAGAAAATATTTAGGAATACATTTAAACAAGGAAGTGAAAGACCTGTACATTGAAATCTATAAGACATTGATTAAGGAAATTGAGAAGACAAAAATAAATGGGAAGATACTTTGTTCTCATGGACATAAAAAATTAAATTGTTGAAATATCCATAGTACCCAAAGCAATCTACAGACTGAATGAAATCCTTGTCAAAATTCTATAGCACTTTTCACAGAAATAGAACAAAACAATCCTGAAGTTTGTATGGTACCAAAATAGACCACCAGTAGCCAAAGCAATCTAGAGAAAGAGGAACAAAACTGAGGGCATCACATTTGCTTATTTCAAACTATATTACAAAGCAACAGTAGTCAAAACACTGGTACTGGCATAAAAACAGACACATTGATCAATGGAGCAGAATGGAGAGTCCAAATATAAGCCCCTGTTGTCTAGGTGATCCGGCCTGGTGTCAGGCCTGAGCCTCTTAGGTGGGAGAGCTGCGTTCAGGACACTGGACCACTAGAAACCTCCCGGCCACATGTAATATCAATCAGTGAGAGCGCTCCCAGAGATCTCCGCCTCAATGTTAAGACCCTGCTCCACCCAATGGCCAGCAAGCTCCAGTGCTGGATACCCTATGCCAAACAACTTGTAAGACAGGAACACAGCCTTACCCATCAGCAGAGAGGCTGCCTAAAATAATATTAAGCTCACAGACACCACAAAACACACCACTGGACGCAGCCCTGACCACCAGAAAGACAAGATCCAACCCTACCCACCAGAACAAAGACACCAGTCCCCTCCACGAGGAAGCCTACACAAGACACTGAACTAACCTTATCCAATGGGGGCAGACACCAAAAGCATGGGGAATTATGAACCTGCAGCCTGCAAAAAGGAAACCCCAAACACAGTAAGTTAAACAAAATGAGAAGACAGAGAAATATGCAGCAGAGAAAAGAGTAAGGGAAAAACCCACCAGAGCGAAAAACATGAAGAGGAAATAGGCAGTCTACCTGAAAAAGGATTCAGAGTAATGATAGGAAGGATGATCCAAAATCTTGGAAATAGAATGGAGAAAATACAAGAAACGTTTAACAAGGACCTAGAAGAACTAAAGAGCAAACAAACAATGATGAACAACAAAATAAATGAAATTAAAAATTCTCTAGAAGGAATCAATAGAGAATAACTGAGACAGAAGAACGGGTAAGTGACCTGAAAGAGAGAATAGTGGAAATAACTACCACAGAGCGGAATAAAGAAAAAAGAATGAAAAGAATCAACGACAGTCTCAGAGACCTCTGGCACAAAATTAAATGCACCAACATTCGAATTATAGGGGTCCCAGAAGAAGAAGAGAAAAGGAAAGGGACTGAGAAAATACTGGAGAGATTATAGTTGAAAACTTCCCTAATATGGGAAAGGAAATTGTCAGTCAAGTCCAGGAAGTGCAGAGAGTCCCATACAGGATAAATCCAAGGAGAAACACGCCAATTCACATATTAATCAAACTATCAAAAGTTGAATACAAAGAAAAAATATTAAAGGTAGCAAGGGAAAAACAACAAATAATATACAAGGGAATGCCCATACAGCTGATCTTTCAGCAGAAACTCTGCACGCCAGAAGGGAGTGCCAGGACATATTTTAAGTGATGAAAGGGAAAAACCTACAACCAAGATTACTCTACCCAGCAAGGATCTCATTCAGATATGATGGACAAATTAAAACCTTTAAGACAAGCAAAAGCTAAGAGGATTCAGCATCACCAAACCAACTTTACAACAAATGCTAAAAGAACTTCTCTAGGCAGGAAACACAAGAGAAGGAAAAGACCTACAATAACAAACCCAAAACAATTAAGTAAATGGGAATAGGAACTACATATTGATAATTACCTTAAATGTAAATGGGTTAAATGCTCCAACCAAAAGACATAGACTGGCTGAATGGATACAAAAGCAAGACCTGTATATATGCTGTCTACAAGAGACCCACTTCAGACCTAGGGACACATACACACTGAAAGTGAGGGGATGGAAAAAGATATTCCATGCAAATGGAAATCAAAAGAAAGCTGGAGTAGCAATTCTCATATCAGACAAAATAGAGTTTAAAATAAAGACGACTACAAGAGACAAAGAGCGACACTACATAATGATCAAGGGATCAATCCAAGAAGATATAACAATTGTAAATATTTATACACCCAACATAGCAGCACCTCAATACATAAGGCAAATGCTAATAGCCATAAAAGGGGATATTGACAGTAACACAATCATAGTAGTGGACTTTAACACCTCACTTTCAGCAGTGGACAGATCATCCAAAATGGAAATAAATAAGGAAACACAAGCTTTAAATGACACATTAAACAACATGGATTTAATTGACATTTATAGGACATTCCATCCAAAACAACAGAATACACTTTCTTCTCAAGTGCTCATGGAATATTCTCCAGGAGAGATCACATCTTGGGTCACAAATCCAGCCTTGGTAAATTTAAGAAAATTTAAATTATATCAAGTATCTTTTCTGACCACAACACTATGAAACTAGATATCAATTACAGGAAAAAAACTGTAAAAAATGCAAACACATGGAGGCTAAACAGTACACTACTAAATAACCAGGAGATCACTGAGAAATCAAAGAGGAAACCAAAAAGTACCTAGAAACAAATGACAATGAAAACACGACGACCCCAAACCTATGGGATGCCCCAAAAGCAGTTCTAAGAGGGAAGTTTATAGCACTACAATCCTACCTTAAGAAACAAGAAAAAGCTCAAATAAACAACCTAATCTTACACCTAAAGCCATTAGAGAAAGAAGAATAAAAGAACTCCAAATTTAGCAGAAGGAAAGAAGTCATAAAGATCAGATCAGGAATAAATGAAAAAGAAATGAAGGAAACAATATCCAAGATCAATAAAACTAAAAGCTCTTTCTTTGAGAAGATAAACAAATTGATAAACCACTAGTCAGACTCATCAAGAAAAAAGGGAAGGAGACTCAAATCAACAGAATTAGAAATGAAAAAGGAGAAGTAACAATTGACACTGCAGAAATACAAAGGATCATGAGGGATTACTACAAGCAACTATATGCCAATAAAACGGACAACCTGGAAGAAATGGACAAATTCTTAGAAAAGCACAACTTTCTGAGACTGAACCAGGAAGAAACAGAAAATATAAATAGACCAATCACAAGCACTGAAATTGAAGCTAGGATGAAAAATCTTCCAACAAACAGAAGCCCAGGACCAGTTGGCTTCACAGGCGAATTCTATCAAACATTTAGAGAAGAGCTAACACCATCCTTCTCAAACTCTTGCAAAATATAGCAGAGGGAGGAACACTCCCAAACTCTTTCTATGAGGCCACCATCACCCTGATACCAAAACCAAAGGTGTCACAAAGAAAGAAAACTATAGACCAATATCACTGACGAACATAGATGCACAAATCCTCAACAAAATACTAGCAAACAGAATCCAACAACACATTAAAAGGATCATAAACCATGATCAAGTGAGGTTTATCCCAGGAATGCAAGGATTTTTCAGTATATGCAAATCAATCAATGTGATACACCATATTAACAAACTGAAGGATAAAAATGATATGATCATCTCAATAGTGCAGAAAAAGCTTTCAACAAAATTCAACACCTATTTATGATAAAAGCTCTCCACAAAGTAGGCATAGAGGGAACTTACCTCAACGTAACAAAGGCCATATATGACAAACCCACAGCCAACATCATCCTCAATGGTGAAAAACTGAAACCACTTCCTCTAAAATCAGGAACAAGACAAAGGTTGTCCACTCTCGCCACTATTATTCAAAATAGTTTTGGAAGTTTTAGCCACAGCAATCAGTAAAGAAAAAGAAATAAAAGGAATCCAAATCGGAAAAGAAGAAGTAAAGCTGTCACTGTTTGCAGATGACATGCTACTATACATAGAGAGTCCTAAAGATGATACCAGAAAACAACTAGAGCTTATAAATGAATCTGGTAAAGTAACAGGATACAAAAGTAATGCACAGAAATCTCTTGCATTCCTATACACTAATGATGAAAAATCTGAAAGAGAAATTATGGAAACACTCCCATTTACTACTGCAATAAAAAGAATAAAATACCTAGGAATAAACCTACCTAAAGAGACAAAAGACCTGTATGCAGAAAACTATAAGACACTGATGGAAGAAATTAAACAGATTTCTTCAGATGGAGAAACAGATAGACAGATATAACATGTTCTTCAATTGGAAGAAACAACATTGTGAAAATGACAATACTACCCAAAGCAATCTACAGATTCAATGCAATCCCTACCAAACTAACAATGGCATTTTTTTTTTACAGAACTAGAACAAAAAATTTTAAAATTGGCATGGAAACACAAAAGACCCTGAATAGGCAAAGCAATCTTGAGAAAGAAAAATGGATATGGAGGAATCAGGCTCCCTGACTTCAGACTATGCTACAAAGCTACAGTAATCAAGACAGTATGGTACTGGCTCAAAAACAGAAGTCTAGATCAGTAAAACAGGATAGAAAGCCCAGAGATAAACCCACGCACATATGATCACCTTATCTTTGATAAAGGAGGCAAGAATATACAATGGAGAAAACACAGCCTCTTCAATAAGTGGTGCTGGGAAAACTGGACAGCTACATGTAAAAGAATGAATTAGAAAACTTTCTAACACCATACACAAAAATAATCTCAGAATGGATTTAAGACCTAAATGTAAGACCAGACACTATCAAACTCTTAGAGGAAAACATAGGCAGAACACTCCTTGACATAAATCACAGCAAGATCTTTTTTGACCCAACTCCTAGAGAAATGGAAATAAAACCAAAAATAAACAAATGGGACCTAATGAAACTTAAAAGCTTTTTCACAGCAAAGGAAATCATAAACAAGATAAAAAGATAACCCTCAGAATGGGAGAAAATATTTTGTTGCAAACGAAGCAACTGACAAACAATTAATCTCCAAAATATACAAGCAGCTCATGCAGCTCAATATCAAGGAAACAAACAACCCAATCCAAAACTGGGCAGAAGATCTAAATAGACATTTCTCCAAAGAAGATATACAGATTGCCAACAAATGCATGAAAAGATGCTCAACATCACTACTCATTAGAGAAATGTAAATCAAACTACAATGAGGTATCACCTCACACCGGTCAGAATGGCCATCATCAAAAATTCTACAAACAATAAATTTTAGAGAGGGTGTGGAGAAAAGGGAACCCTCTTGCACTGTTGGTGGGAATGTAAATTGATACAGCCACTATGGAGAACAGTATGGAGGTTCCTTAAAAACAGAACTATCATATGACCCAGCAATCCCACTACTGGGCATATACCCTGAGAAAACCGTAATTCAAAAAAAGCATGTACCACACTGTTCATTGAAACCCTGTTTACAATAGCCAGGACATGGAAGCAACCTAAATGTCCATGGACAGATGAATGAATAAAGAAGATGTGGCACATATATACAATGGAATATTACTCAGCCATAAAAAGAAACGAAATTGAGGTGTTTGTAGTGAGGTGGGTGGACATGGAGTCTGTCATACAGAGTGAAGTAATTCAGAAAGAGAAAAACAAATACCGTATGCTAACACATATATGTGGAATCTAAAAAAAAAGAAAAAAACGTTCTGATGAACTTAGGGGCAGGACAGGAATAAAGACGCAGATGTAGAGAATGGACTTGAGTACACAGGGAGGGGGAAGGGTAAGCTGGGACGAAGTGAGTGAGTAGCATTGACATCTATACACTACCAAATCTAGAATAGATAGCTAGTACGAAGTAGCTGCATCGCACGGGGAGATCACCTCGATGCTTTGTGCCCAACTAGAGGGGTGTGATAGGGAGGGTAGGGGGGAGATGCAAGAGGGAGGGTATATGGGGATATATGTATACATATAGCTGATTCACTTTGTTATACAGCAGAACCTAAGACAACATTGTAAAGCAATTATACTCCAATAAAGATGTTAAAAAACAAAAGTAAAAAGAAACCCATGTGTACATAGTCAATTAATTCATGAAAAAGAAGCCAAAAATATACTTTCAGGAAACGAAAGTCTCTTCAAGAAATGGTGTGAAGAAGAATGGAAAGCCCTATGCAAAAGAATGAAACTGGACACTTATCTTACACCATACACAAAAATCAACTCAAATTGGATTAGAGACTTGAACATAGACCTAACCCAATAAAACTCCTAGAAGAAAACATACAGAACAAATTCCTTGACATCAGTCTTGGCAATGATTTTTTGTATTTGACACCAAAAGCAAAGACAACAAAAGCAGTAATAAACAAGTGGGACTATATCAAACTGTGAGGCAAAAGAAACCAGGAACAAAATGAGAAGGCAATCTAGGGAATGGGAGAAAATATTTTCCAATTATATATCTGCTAAGTGGTTAATATCAAAATATATTAAAATATCATAAGATCAATAGAAAAACCAATCTGATTAAAAAATAGGCAGATCATCTGAATAAACATTTTCCCAAAGAAGCCATACAAATGGCCAATGGGTGAATTAGAAGATACTCAACATGACTAATAATCAGGGAAATGAAAATCAAAATGAAAATGAGGTATCACCTTACACCTGTCAGAATGGCTATTATCAAAAAGAAAAGGAAAAAACTGTTGGTAAGAATGTGAAAAAGAGGGAACCCTGTGAACTGTCAGTGGAAATGTAAATGAGTGCAGTGTCTATGGCAAACAGTATGGAGATGCCTCAAAAAAATTAAAACGAGCACTACTATACGATCCAGGATTTCCACTTCTGGGTAAATACCTGAAGGAAATAAAAGCACCATCTCAAAAAGATATCTCTTCATTGCAGCTCATGTACAATAGCCAAGACTTGGAAACAACCTAAGTGTCCATTGACAGATGAATGAACAAGGATAATGTCATCAAAAAAAAAAACAAACCCTGCCATTTACAACATGGATGAAACTAGAGGGCATAATGTTAAGTGAAGACAAAGTCAAATACTGTATGAAAATTAAAATTTAAAAAATACTGTATGAAATCACTTGTATGTGGAATCTAAAGCACAGGCACACACACAGACACACACACACAGACACACACACACATACACACACACACACACAGCAGAACTCATAGGTACAGAGAACAGATTGGCGATTGTCAGAATCAGTGGGGATGGGGGTGGGAGTCTGTGAAGGTGTTCAACAGGTACAAACTTCCAGGTAAAGATAAATTACTCCTGGGGATGCAATGTACAGCATGATGACTAGTTTAAAATTAAAAACAAAGATGTCACTATATGAATTCCTCTGGCTCTCAAAGTTCGTTTTGCTTTTTTTCTAGCAGTTTGAACAGTTTAATAACAAATTTGGAGTAGAATGTATATATGAGTAGAGTAGCTTTCACTTGAATGAAATATACAAGATTAAAATAAGATATAATGCCTGGATGGGAATGCATGGTCAGCATGAGAAAACAGTCATCAAGGATGTCACAGGGAGGGACTAGGGAAGATCTGGGAACCCCAGTAGTGATTCTGTGCCCTCATATGATATGTGAATTTGGAATTCCCATAAAGGAATCAAGGAGAGTCTGAAGACAATCTACAACAGAATAACTCAGTTTTTCTCATTGGGGTTTCTTTATGAGGTGCTGAAACAAAAATAAAATGCTTGAAATTTGATCATTTGGCATAAACAACTTCATTAGATGAAATTTCAGGATAAAATGGAAAAGGATCTTCATTCCTTCAATGTCAAGAGAAGGAAATATTTTTATTTTGGAAAGCATTTATACTGTTAATAGTTTTTATATTTTCACTGATTAAACAGTATGTTATGAGAAGCTTTGTCTTCGTGACACTATAACAATAATTATAGAATTGCACCAAACAATATATGTGCACTCATGACAAACACATGGCTAAATATTTGGATTTAGAGGACCTGTGGAGCTTTGCTTCCTACAACTTCTAATAAGTTAAGCATAGAGTTACATCACAAGTGAATATGATTTTACTGCCACTACCATTTGTTATTCCAATACACAACTGGAGATATAACAGAAGTCAGAACCCTGTTTTGTTCTCATTTGTCTGAGTGATATTTGCTGTTGTGAAGTTACCAGTTCCCATGATTTGGCGGGTAAGTAGGAAGGAAGGGGGGTGATGGCTTCTGGCTTATCTTTTGTAGGGAAGTTGAGGATCAGTGAACATATTTCACCTTAGAATCGAAATTGGAGGCAAGAAAACAATCAGAAGAACATGAATGAATATTTGCAAACACAGCATGATTCATAATGAATTTGTTTCTGGTAAGCCCTTCAGATTCCATCACAGATTAATTTACTAAATTTGGAAATTTGAAGTAATAAATCTCCTTCCCATATGTCCTTCAATATTGATCACTGGACTGTCCTTTACTATATATAATCATTTATCATTAAACCACAAGGAAAGGGAGCACAATGTTTAAGGCAGGCCAAATCTCCCAACCTGGGTGTTATACACATGCAGACTTGATCCAGCCAGAAACTACATTTCAGAGACAGCTGCTATAGTGCAGCTGAGGGACCTTGCACCTTTACTGTCAGGAACTCAGAGCAGGGCCATTTCAACAAGGGGGAAATCCTGCCATTATGCTGCTCCCCAGACTGCTGTGGGCATTCATGGCTCTCCTCTGCTTAGCTACACATAATTGCAAACCAGGGCGTCAGCTGCCTGTCAGCACTCAGAGGTGAAATGGGACAGAGGAGTAGATGTCTCAACTAAACATACACTCTCACCCCTGCGTCACTCATGAATGAGTTATTTTGACCTTAAAGTCAAAGGACTAGCACTGTTTTAGAGACCTTGTCTGTACTTTCTTTTCTACTTGTCTATTTGCCTTCCGTTCTTTTATTTTAATTCTCCCGTTAAAACAATGAAACCAAATGGAAGATTGACAGCTACATTCCACAAGAACGTGTAACAGTATACAAAACGTCAGTTACCAACTTCTGTGGCATTGCCATGTACTGAGTGTTTACAGCCTGTAGATAACATGTTTTGTAGGAGTGCATTATAGCATTGTGTCACAGAAAGATCTGGCGTGCTTATCTTGACTTTATTTTACAAAGAAAAAAATAATCAGCTCCTCACAAGTGAGACTGAACACTTTGGACCAATGGGATAGAAAATGTGACATCAAGACAAGCATAGGACACACGATCTACTAAGTACAGTTCTACCTGGGGAGGCAACAGGACTGAAGATCCGGAATATCCTGATCTTCCTCAAAGTCTAATAAATAAGACTCAATGTCAGGTTTCAAAAGAATATATTATTCCTGCTATAATTTCATGAAAACATAAAAAACTGAATAGATTCTGAAAACCTGAGGGGCTGATTTTTTAACATTCCATGTTAAAGTAACTTTATTTAGTGAAAACTCTAAATAGAGCCCTAGAACCCGGTTAAAAAAAAGAGATACATCAATTATTTTGGATAATATTGCCTTTCACCAAGAAAGCTGAAAATCTGTGAGTTTTAAAAGAACTCCATTGATTCAGAATGGAGAAAAGTAAAGAGAGGCTAAATGAATGACCAGTAAGTAGATTACAAGAAGGGTACATATCCTATACTAAATTCTATTTTAAATGGACCGGCAAAATTATTCTGCTGAATAATTATCAACACGTGTCAACCTGTTTAATCTGTAGTTGCCCTCAGCTCAAAACTTTAATACTAATTTTTCCATGCTCCTTTTCAGATACTGCCTAACAACTACCGTGGGAAGAAAAGTCGACATAGTTTTGTGGTGAGCCAGACTTTTTCCCCATCTGTGCACTGACCACGTGGTCTATGAACATAACACCCTACTTCCTGTTTGGAGGAGTGACACAGAACCCAGGTACTATGTATATGTGCTCGAAACCCTCAAAGACACTGAACTCTCAGCTTGAGGCAGAACTGAAAACATATGTGCAGGGGAATTCTTGCCACATGGTGCTCTCCAGCCTGCCCTGGGTATTGCTGGCCTTCATCTTCTCTGGTAGGGATGGTTCCAAATATGGGTACAAATGTTCAGGTTGAAAGGACTGCACACAGGCACATGGTACTTCACATGGACTTGGGGAGGAAAGGAGGATTGGAGAAAAGAAAGCTTATCATGATTTCAATTTAGTTTTTCTTTGGGTCCTAAATTAGTCTAATTCCTACATTATTTTGTTCACTACTTCAGCTCTGTTTTCTGATTTTTTCCCACAGGATTTGGTGCAGCCCAGAAAGTTACTCAAGTCCAGGGAGCCATGTCCAGTCAGCTAGGGGAGGCGGTCACCTTGAGCTGTCAGTATGAAACAAGCTTGAGGTGGTACTATATTTTTTGGTATAAGCAGCTTCCCAGTGGAGAGATGACTTTCCTTATTCATCAGAGTTCTTCTGGCCAAAATGCAAAGAATGGCCGCTATTCTGTAAACTTTCAGGAAAGACGAAAATTCATCAGCCTCACCATTTCAGCCTTACTGGTGGAAGATTCTGCAAACTACTTCTGTGCTCTCTGGGAACTCACAGTGCTTGAAGTAATAGGAAAAGCCAAACAAAAACCCCAGAGCTCAATAAGAGAGAGCCCCCTTGCTGCGGGAGCCACGCTGAAAGGCACACCTGCAGATGCCAGACAAGAAATGGTAGTCCTGTGGTTGCTTAATCTGTGGTCTGGATCAGGAGATTTAATTCTAAATAAAATCTCCTGCTATCTCTCTTGGGAACACATGTCCAGAGTAACTTTCTACTAATACATACTCAGTCTTGAATTTTTGACTTTAAGTCCATCACACAGAACATGTGTAAAATTGTCTAAAGCTGAAAACTTGCTCCATGATAATTTAAAGTGGCACTTCCACCTAAAGACACTCACATCACAAACCTGGGTCTAGTTATCTGAAATGGTCATGAAAATCATTTCCTTAGTCCTTTCCTCTTAGACTTTGTGTCAGGGTATAATCAGAGAAGCAAAT
Organism: Orcinus orca; assembly: GCF_937001465.1. NCBI lineage: Eukaryota > Metazoa > Chordata > Mammalia > Artiodactyla > Delphinidae > Orcinus > Orcinus orca. The sequence goes on from NC_064560.1 coordinate 126,353,631, forward strand.
CACAAGTGATCTAGAATAAGAGGCTCACTGTAGAGAATAGAACTCAGGCAATAGCTAGAGCTGGTGGAGGGGTCTATACAAAGCTGTTATCTTTGCATCTGGTGTTGAGCCTGAATTCACTGTTAGTCAGTTAGAGTGTCATTTGGGAAGGAAAGTTGGATGTGGACAAAAGCATGGACAGACTGTGACATGTACGGATACTAGAACCCATGAGGACAATGGCACCCACAAAGACACACTAAAACTTGTCTGTCTCTCACCTCCTTCAGTCTCACAATGGTGGGTGACCTCAAGGAGAAGTGGGTGTCATTTGCCCTCATGCTACACGCATACTTGGTCCAAGACAAAGAGAAGATGAGGAGGAGATCGGGTGGGCAGTAGAGGAGTTGTGAGTCAACAATAAGATGAGCTAGTTCATCAGCAGCCACATGTGTGAGTTGCCCAGTTCCTGGAGCCCTGCACCAACCAGCAGAGCTTAAAAAATGTGGCTACTTCATGACAACTACCTTCTAAACCTTGCGCAAGTCTTTTTTGTGGCCAACCCTAACCCAGAACAATACAGGGAAGCAAATTCTGGGACATAGATATCCAGATAGTTGAGACACTACAAAGCTACTACAGTACCCTCTATGTCAACTAGTCACCCATCTATACCTCTTTTAACAACACAACTTTCAAATAAAGACAACAGCAAAACTATGCTTCCTGTTAATAAGATGCAGTTATTCCCCATTCAACCAAAACCAAGCTAACCCTCTCCCGAAGAGAGTACACCCAGTTAATTTATCCATTTTGGGGTGGTGTTCTTTCCTCTTATACCTCATTCACACTGTCCCATTGAATCCTGCATCTTAACCACTGAGATACAATGAGATATGAGATAAACTTATACTTGCACATCATATGTTACCACAGGCAGACAAGTAGGGGAGAGATTTAAAAATGGTTAATGTATACATAACCATATTCATATCAAAATGAAAACGAAATTGTCATAAGTATTATAGTTCTTGTTTCTGCAAATGACCACATGATTGTAGGTGGTATTTATAACTACCATTTCCATTACCCATTCCATAACCTATTTGCTCATAGCAAGTACCTTCACTCACTGCTCTACTTGACTTCCTAAAAAACAAGTTTCTTATTCAGGAGCAATGCTATGTGGAAAACCATAAAGATGAGTAAGGAATTCTGCAAGTCCACCACTGTGGTTTTGGCAGAAATTTGCAAGGCATTGAAGGCAAATCCACTTAAATATTTAAGTGGAAATAATCTTGCCAATACCCAGGGAAAATCGATATATTGTATTCTGGGAAATATCATTAAGAATGATGCCTGATTTCACATCAGAAGTCACCAAGTGAAAACATTTTTGAAGTGTTAAAACAAATAAATAAAACTTTGAAACTGGCTTCTTATGAACATGAAAGTATATTTTAAAATTGTCTTTGTTAAAAATCACTGCTAGTAGGGGGGGAAGTCAAGGCACAGAATGGTAAACTGTATTTGCAATGCATATATCTGATAAAGACTCAAATGCAATATATATTAAAAGCTCATGTAAATCAATAAGAAAAGAGTTAGTAAGAATGGCAAAACCTTGGAGATCCAATTCATAAATATTATATCCAATAGCTAATAAATATACAAAATTATCATTATTCATCAGGGAATATTATTATTATTATTCATTAGGGAAATGAAAATAAAACCTCATCTGTGTCCTTTTAGCATCCTGAGTGAATCAGTTTGGCTAGGAGAATATGACCTAAGAAGAGAGGGAAAAATAATGACTGTCTCCAGGAAAATAAGTGCTTAAGTAAATTTCTTAGAAGCTCCCATCATTGAACTGATGTGGAGAAAACAACAAGCAGTAACAGAACACAGACCCGGACATTGAAGGAAAGGAAGGTTTTACTAGAAAAAAGAAAGTTGGTACTTATTGGGCTTACTATATGTCAGGCACTGTACTATGCATCTCAGATTCATTATCTAATTCAAATATCATAAACCCTATGAGATAGATTTTATTGTTCCAATTTTTTTAATTTTTGGGAAATGAGAAAGAACTTTCCTAACTGTGAATATCATCTCTAACTTTTATTGCCAGCCAGAGTGTAGCATTTATGGGGCTCCTAAAGAGCAAGGTTTGAACTATGGAGAAGCACTTGGCCCCAGCTCAGGGCGGCTGGATGTCTCAGTGATGGTGACATTACTGGTTTAAACAGGAACCTAAAGGGAACTAGGAAAGAAGATGCCAAACCTAGGCACAAATTGCCCCAGGATCAATAGATGAGGAAATCATCCGCTAATCAGTTAACAGTGCTGAATGCTTTAGCAAGTTCCTTATGCAATAGTGTGCTGGGAAGAATAAGGGGCCTCAGGGAAAGATATTATTCCTTAAACGCTCCAAGCATGTTTCTATATCAAGACCTGTGCTCCTTGCCTTTGTCCTCTCTATTGTGATTTTATGCCCCCAAATATCTACATGGTGAACCTCTGAATTCCTTCACGTCTTTACTCAAATGTCACCCCTTTGGGAATCTTTTATCTTTTATCTCTTTAATCTTTCTATTTTCCTTCCTTGAGAATCAGGCTCTAGCACACTGCATGCAGCAGGAAAGAAAGCTGAAGCACTGCCACCTGGTGTCCTGCTCAAATATTTTGTGATGCTTACACTGGCCTCGCTGCTGCCCTCTAGTGATATTGGGTAAAATTGTGGTGAAGCCTAGTCACAATAGAAGCTGCCATTGCTGAACCAGTCAGTAAACTTCCCAATGCAGAAATCAGGAGAGAGAGGATTCAGGAGAACTGGCTGGTTTTTTTCTTTTGCTAGCCAGATGTGAAAGTGATTGATTTCAAATGACATATACAACACATGAGATGATTTTGCCTGTAGAGTTATAGGCTACCTTGGAAAGAAAGCTCAGAATTGTTGTGCAAGTTTGGGGTTTCTTCTCTGGTAAGTATAACTGTGTCTACTGCTCTGTCCTTTCTTGTACTATAGCAATATCCTGAGAAGTGGGAGCAAGAGTCAATAATGGGAAAAAATAAACAATTGTAGCAAATACTGGGTGGTACACTCATTTCATATTATAATATGCCCACCCAATCTCTCAATATGACACCTTAATGAATTGACTTCTCATTAACAGTAAGAACATGATAGACCATGGATACTTATGATAACACATGAAATATGCCAGGTAACCTGCTACATATATCTCAGAAAACTACTGAAATTTATCTTGGGCTAGATTCCTCTGCGATTTCAGATTCTGTCTCCCAATACCCCACCCCCCACCCCCGCAAGATTCTGCACATTGTCTGCAGCTGGTTGAGTGCCTAAGCTAGGAAAGGTATTGTGTTGGGTGATTTGAATGTGTGTTCTCACTTAATTCTTACTGGAACCCTTCAAGGTTGGGTCCATCCTACTTTAGGGAGACAGTGTAGCAAAGTGCTTGAGACCAAAGACTTGGGTTGTATTTCTAGATCTACCACTCGGTAGCTGAGTGATCTTCGGAAAATGACTTAATAATTTTTATGCTTCCATTTCCTCATATCTACCATGTGGATATTGACAGAATCTACCATGCAGGGTTCTTATGAGAAGTGAATGAGATGATGAATGCCAGTGCTGAGCCCAGCACCCCCAGAAAGATACTGGCTACTTGCAGAAAAGGGAATTGAACATGAGAGAGGTTCGATACCTTGTCTGGTGTTACAGAATAAGTGTCGGAGTGGAGCCCTCTCTCCATACCCTGTCTAGAGCAGATGCCTTCCCTCACCCCAAGAACAACTCTCTAGCTCAATACAATATTGTATTTTTTAAGTGCTTATCACTATCTATAATTATCTTTTAAAAAAAATCCATTTATTCAATTCTTCCTCCTCCTACCGCACTGTAGGCCTTTTATATCCTTTCACTACAGAATCCTCTATGAGTGAACAATACTTAGTGCAGGAGGCTCAATTTATATGTGTGTGTGTGTGTGTGTGTGTGTATAAAATAAATGTACAAAAGATAAAATTATTTCTAGAGTCCATGCTATTCAAACACTGATATAAAAGCTTAAGCTGGACTAATCTTTGTGTTGTTTATCTAGAACTGTCAATATGTATATCCTGCAAGTCACTTCATCTGAGATTTAATTTATGCAATATATCTAGCAATCAATTGGCTTCTCCTCGATTTCAGGTAAGGTGGGTTGCTGTAGATTACAGGATTCTACCTTACTAGTTGCATGAATGTCAAGGCTGTTGGAGGTATTCCTGTCTTATTCTGGACACATACCTTCCAATATCCGGGTGAATTTTTCAATGGATCAGTATTTTCATCAGAAATACGCTTCACAGCAAGTAGGCTTTATGATGGTGTGGTCATACCCACACTATCCTAATCATCAAGTGGTCTGATCTGGAGGAAAAAAAAAAAAAGGAACTTTACTTGTACTAGTTTCTGTTTGTCTAGCAGTCCATTCCTAACCTCAGCCTTTGCACTTCTAAATTGGGAGACATTAATGAGGTTTTTCAGGATTTCCTTTATTAACCACAGTGGCATCTCTTTTCTTGGGAAGGAAAGTCAGAGGTTAGCCATTGAGATATCTTCCAATCCTGTTCCACTTTCCAGAACACTGTTTGAGTGTGTGGAAGGTACTGTTCCCTGAGTTTAGTACCTTCCCCATGCTCTTTCCTTTATTTATTTCAGTTGTTCACTGGAAAGAAGGTTATATAGTCAATTTACACTGCCAATTTTCCAGAAGTATATTTAGATTCTGAACAATCTTAATTACTGCTATCTTGTACTGTTAAATTTCCCCTGGATGTCTTTTTTTTTTTTTCCAGCTGTTTTTTAAGCTTACAGGGAACAGAGAGTATTGCTTTCATAATTTTCAGATCTCTTAAGGATATTCTGGGCACAAGATGACTGTTTAAACTAATATGCGTATGTTCAATCAAACTAGCATTATTCCTGGACTGTGACACGGGCAAGATAGAACATAATTCTTATTTACTTTTAAACAACGCTATTTGAGGTAAAATTGACATTCCACAAAATTCATCCATTTTGAATGTACAGTTCAGTGATTTTTGGTAAATTAGCTGACTTATGAAACCATTACAATAATCCAGGTTTAAACACTTTTATCACCACAAAAAGCTCCTTCATGCTCAATTATAGTTAATCCCTGTTCCGATACCTGGCCACAGGCAACCAGTGATCTACTTTATATCTCCATAGGTTCCTTTTCTGAACCTTTCATGTAAATGGAGTCATTCAGTACATTTAAGTTGTTCCATTTTTTGGCTAGTAGAAAGAAACCCAAAAAGCAGACTCCTGTTATTTTTAGAACGTATCTTCTCTACCATTTAAAACATTTACTAAGTATCACAAATGTAAGTGGCATGGCAGATTCCAAACACCATGGACTCCTTACCAGATAGATATGTGTTCTAATTATTACCAGGTGTTTGACCTGGAGTGAATTCCTCAATCTCTTTCAGCTTTAGTTTTCCTGTTGGTAAACTGGGAATGGTAGTAATTCTATTGTGTGATTTCTGTATTCGAATAACGTACATAAAGCAATAGATAATTTAGCACATTGTATGTGTGCACATTTATAATATGAGGATTTGAAAGTTTTAGAAATTTTGTTGAAACTTCATATAAAAGATTCCTAACCGAAGTGTTTTTCCTGCCACAAATTGCCATCCCAATCTCTCTCAAGTTGAATGATTGCAGTGCACGATGGGGCAGCCCACTTCTGAATGGTTGTCAGCTCTCTTTGTGCTGTGGACTCATGGGGGATGTCCTCACTGTTTGTGAAGTTGGTCTCAAGAAAGCAGTGTTTGAGCCCTCCTTTTGAGTGACAGGAAACTGAGTCTAGGTCAGAAATTGTTGGTGTGTTTCTAGGACTTGTATGGGGTCTTGCCTCTGATTGGCTGGGCAACCAGATGCAGAATCCTATTTTCTGAAGAAGAATATTCCTCTGCTGAGGATACTTGGGCAGGATAAATGGAGAGGAATCCTTTGCCAGCTCCATTGTTAATCCTGTGACTTCATCTTGGCCTTAAGTCCAGGGGCTGCTAAAGACATTCTGAACAGTATGTGGCAGTGATGGAGAAGGAGGGGGACGTAGTCACGTAACTCTAGGTTCTATCTGGGAACATGTGAAGACAATGAATACTCTGTAGAGAGATCAGTGTATGTCTGACTCTGCCTTTCCGAACATAAATGAGCAGCATATTGAGTGTGGAACAGATTTCTCCATCTCTGCATGTTCAAGAAGGAGGGAGCACCAATTTCACCTGCAGTTACCCTTCCAGCTCTTTTTATGCTTTATACTGGTATAGATGGGAAGTTGGAAAAAGCCCTACGGACCTGTTTTAATGACTTTAAATGAGGATGAAAAGGAGGAAGGATAAGTAAGAATCACTTTGAATACTAAGGAGGGTTACAGCTGCATGTACATCAAGGATCCCAGGCTGAAGACTCAGCCACATCTCTCTGTGCCTGCACACAGTGCCCTTCAGCCTCTGCAGCCCATGCCCAAGCCTGTGCCTGGTGCTGCTCTGGTACCAGCATTGAGAAAGAGCCATGTGTGAGGTGGAAAAGGCAAATTCAATGAATTACAGTGTTTTCTATAACCAGGGGGAAATGCAATGATAGATAAACAAGAGTTCCAGTCACTGTAGCTCCGTCAACTAACGGGACTGTCATTACACATCACTCACCTCCATTCCCACCAGTATATTGGCCATATCATTGAATCACATTCTTAGCCTCCTCTTTTGCCATGATTCCAAGTGAATTAGATAGTTACTCAAACCTTTCTAAAATAATCTGATTAAAGTAGGGTAATATTCACCACTCGTTGCTATATCCTACTTCATTGAAGGCATGTTCTTCAACACAAAAAGAACAAAGAAGAGAAATGGGAAAAGCAAATAAGTTTTTATTGATTTCTCCTAGGTCTTCACAAAAAACTTTCTTAAAGATTTTGAAGTGAATATACCTTCTTTTCCGTAAGGGAGTTAACATCAGAGTTCCCTATAAGCTCACTCTCATGTAGCTCATTTCCAAGAGTATTAGCGTGTATTATGTGTTGACTATTCATGCTCTCTCACCCTTACTGTGCTAATCTTTAGCTGGAGGATATTTTCTATACTTGGCCTCACTGTGGACTTTGGACACAGCAATGTGACCAGCTTTGACCAATGGAATGTGAGTGGATAGGAAGTATGTTCTATCATAGCTACAACTAAATATATTCACATGGCATGTCTTCTTTTGTTTCTTCCCTGCACTTACCAGGTAGCGGTTGTCCTTTCAGCTTTTATCCATAATGTGAAGAAGACACAAGGTCCAGAATGGAGAGATAACTCATAGTAGCAGAACAGAATCGTCCTGTATCCAGGAGCAGAGCCTCAGAGTGCTGGGACTGCAGTTGACCCACAGCTAACATACCATGGACAACTCAGTAAACTTTGTTCTTCTGAGCCACTGACATTGTGAGGTTGTTTGTACTGAGCATTGCCCTAGTCAAAGTTGACTGATATATGAAGTCATATCAATTCTGTCTTCTAAATATTTCTCACATTCAACCACCTTTTTTGTTTTTGTTTTTGCGGTATGCGGGCCTCTCACCGTTGTGGCCTCTCTCGTTGGGGAGCACAGGCTCCGGACGCGCAGGCTCACCGGCCATGGCTCACGGGTCCGGCCGCTCCGCGGCATCTTCCTGGACCGGGGCACGACCCGTGTCCCCTGCATCGGCTGGCGGACTCTCAACCACTGCGCCACCAGGGAAGCCCCAACCACCTCTTTTTACTTGCCTTGTTACTATCCTGGTCCAGGTGCTCATAACCTCTCACTGAGTTGGTTGGAATAACTTCTTAAATGTATCCCCTATCCATGAGCTCTTACTTCCCAAATCTATCCCTGAAGTTATCATTCTAAAATACACATCAGATTAGATTGCTCTTCTATTTCAGGACCTGCTATGGCTCCCCATGACCCAAAAGTAAAAGCCAAGGTTTATGTGGCCATCTACAGTATTACTTCCAGTAAGTGTTCATCTTCCTCCCCAGTATTACACCAAGATTTCTGAATATCAGCCATATCAAATGAACTCACTCTCATATTTTCTTCTTATAAATATTATTTCTTTCTCAAGTTGGCAAAATCCTATTCAATCTTCAGGACCCAGTAAATGTCACATTTACTTTTTAAAAGATTTGCCCTCTCCCTCTTTTAGTGTTCTGTACACAGTTTTGCAATAGCACATATCTACTATGCTAAGAATATTTTTTGGTTTTAATGCTTCACTTGTGCAAATTCCTCAAGGATAGGGGCCCATACATATTATTCTTTAATCCCAGCTGTTATTATTGTCCCTGACTTACAAGAACCATTCAGTAGACCTGCCTACAGCTTGACCACAGTTTACTTTTGACAAGTGCACTGATTAATGAGAGCTGGTTTGTGAAGCTGGTTTATATGAGTGGGTTGGAAACCTTCCACTACGGGAACACTTGAAGATACTTCTACTTCATTATATCCCTCAAGCCAACACATGGCTATGTTTCCCACTCTTACACCTGGTTCTTACTTAAACCATCATCCCAGGAGGACAATGTGTCCCCATCTAAGCATATGTATCAACACAGCCATACAGAAGTTTGTCTCCATATATTCGTGGTTTTTAACATCAATTGTAAATGAAATGGTGCGTGAAAATTCTGTATGTTTTTAAAACGTATCATTTCTATACTTTACAATATCTCCTTTGACTCTCTTTGCTCTTAGTACAGCTTACCCAGGACCTTTTGATGAGTCATGGTAGATGACCATAAAGACAACGCGTATCATTAAATGAATCTTCCTCAACCTTCTGCTTTCCACATGAAACATTCCTGCTTTTACACATATAATTCACTTTCCCTCCGCTAATAATAAAAAAGATATCTCTCTTTCTTTTAAATAGTGTGCCTCTGTCCAAACGCTTCACCCACTCCATTCACTTTGACTTCTCTGGCACCTCAGCCCACTGATCGTCCAAACTCTATGGTCTGGTTCTTCAGGACTTTCTTGCTACTGATTTCTTCCCATCATTTAAAATATTCAAGCATGCTCCTCTTGAAAAATATTTAATATTCCTCCAAACTCATACATGCCTCTCCTGTAACCAATCTATTTTTTCTCAGAAATATGAATGATCTCCTTATTATTAAATCCAAAAGATATTTTTTACCTCCTTCATCTAGACAAGTGTTTCTCAAATTCTAATGTGCGCAGGAATCTTATTAAAATGCAGATTCTGACTCAGGAAGTCTGGGTAGGGCCTGAGCTTCTGCATTCACAATAGCTCCCCAGTGATGCAGATGCTACTCACCTGCAGACCACATTCAGAGCAGCCACTTTCTGTAGTGCTTGCCACTCCTTTCGGAGACTTTTGTGTTCCTGGCAGGAAGGAGGTGAGGAAGGTTCACAAAAATTGTGAACTGCTCTTTCTTTCTCTATCTGACCAATAGAGGGAGCTGTTGTGTAAACTGGAAATGGTTTTTCTATATAAGATCAGAATAATCGCACAAAAAACTTCCTTCCCTACAGTTTAAAGAGATATTCGGACACCACTTTTTGCACAATGACATGTAAAGCATCTCAGACGCCCGAGGCAGGCAGTCTTGTTAAGACAGCCTCTCTCCCAACACACCTTACAACGTCCATCAGAAGAAGAAATCTAAATCCTGTGTCATTCCTTCTCAACCTCACAGCAACCTGGGTTCAAGTCCACCAGTCATCAGACTTTTGTTTGTGGAGAATCTCCCAGAAAGGAGCTCACTGCCTCCTCACTGCTCTGCCATGACCCTGGTGTTCACCTTGATGCTTGAGGTGCTCCTGTTCCTGAGTGAGTACTGTTCCATTTTACTCTCTTGTCCACACATGGAACTTTGCTTTGGACTGACATTGAATAGAGACTTTTTGTTCTGGCTGAGTTCATTGATTCAGCATTGATGTTTCAGGAGGAGCCGGAGCCCAGTCGGTGACCCAGCCTGACGGCCACATCACTGTCTCTGAAGGAGCCCGTCTGGAGCTGAGGTGCAGCTACTCATCTTCTGTTTCGTCCTCTCTCTTCTGGTATGTGCAGTACCCCAATCAAGGACTCCAGCTTCTCCTGAAGTACACATCTGGAAACAGCCTTGTCTCAGGTATCAAAGGTTTTGAGGCTGAATTTAGGAGGAGTGAGAAGTCCTTCCACCTGAGGAAAACATCAGCCCATTGGAAAGACTCGGCCAAGTACTTCTGTGCTCTGAGTGACACAGTGACTAAGACTACAGTGGGAGCTGAACACAGCTCCCTGAACACTCCTGAGACTTAGTAGCTTAAAGACTCAGGGTCTCAGCCCATGTTATTTTCAGGATGTTGGCATGTTCTGTGAAGGCAAACAGTACAGAGAATACAGAATCCTGAAAGTGTCTGGTTCTCATGGGCATCTTAGATTTCTTTTCTCTTTCTTTATTCTTTTGTAAAGGAAAGACTATTGGTTTCTTAATTTCAGTGCTCTCAGTAGTCTTGAGGCTGGTGGGTGGTTTCTTGTCAGTGTCACCTGAGCAGGCTGTGCCTATACTATACTGTTTTCTTCAGAGTAAGTTTTTATGTCATAAAAAGAAAACCCAATCTTAATATTCTTTTCCAAAATATAGTTGACAATTCCAAGGTATTTGTTCTCACTTATTTAGTTTGGTTCAAACAAATGGGATTCTGGTTGGAATCACATTGGAAACTGACATTTTAGGATATTATGTTTTCCTACCCAAGAATATTATATGCCTCTTCATTTATTCAGGTCTTGTTTTAGTCCTTTAAAAGTAAATTTTGCTTGCTTGTTTCCAGAAAAGTTGGAAAAAATGAAATGAATCATTGAATAAGTGGAGAGTTGATGTCTAGTGTTCTGTGTCTGTTCCTCTCTCTGAACAGGGAAGAGAGCCAACAGAAAGTGGAGCAGCATCCCCAGTCCACAAGTGCCAGGAGGGAGAGGTTTCTATTTTTAACACAGTCACACACGCAGCAAGAGTGAGAGTTCCAACCATTAAGAAGAACATATCTCTGTGCAGGTCATAGGCTCAGACTCCACCTTCTGCTCTGTAATCATGGGGACCCCGCCCACGTTCAGTCTGTTCACAACCCCACAGAAGGAGGCACTCACTTTCACACAAAATGATGTTTCTCAGAATTCACACTTGAGGTTGTTCTGTTTCCCCCTTTCTGCACACTTCGTTAGGCAATATAAAAATATTTTACGAATGATGCTTGTACACAAAGAGCTTACTACCTAACAGTCATAGGAATATCTCTCTCATTAGATTTAAGCTTTATGAAGATACCAATTTTTTTTTTTTACCAATACGCATTCACTTAACAATGGTTGAAAGAATGAATGGCTGATAATATTTATACCCATATATACAGGCAAATTTATAGCCAATGGTTAGAATTTGTATGGAAACTAATTTCAGCTCCCTATAAGGAAAAATGAACAATTAGAGGCTTTTCAAAACAAAACAGACTGCTTTGAGGTGTAAAATATTCCTCACTACAGGAACTAGTCAAAGAAAAGTGGAATGTCCATTTTCCAGTGATTTGCAGAAACGATTACAAAACAATATGATTTTGCACCAAACTAAGAATTTTAAGTTTTAAATGAGGGAAAATACCGTGAAAGAACTGAACAACCAAAAAGCTTGTAAAAGTCACCACAGATTAAAAAAAAAAAACACTTCCAAATTCATGGAAATTGGATTTTGAATTTTTACTTGACGCATGTGTAGGAATTTAAGTGAGGGCAATGGTAGGAGAACACATTCCAAGCAGGGTAAACTTATTAAGAGCAAAGATCAAGAAACAATAAGCAAGAAGAATTTAGGAAATTAAAAGTTTTTAATATTACTGAAAGGGACAATTTTTATTGGATGGTACTGTGAGATAATATGAAATGTTAGCTTGAGGCAGTAGTTCATCCAAGAGGGCCACACACAGCTCAGAACTGGGTTTCTTTCCAGATAAAAATACAACTGTCATGAGATTACCTGTGTTTAGCATAAGCAACATTAAGGAATATCTTGAAATTGTTTTTTAGAATGAGCTATTAATCTAAATTTAAACTGGTAGATAATATCAAAGATTTACTTTTACAAGCACACTTCTAAATGTATAGAAAAACTGGATTTCCATAATGATTGATTCAATGAACAAATAAATTTCGTTTTCCCTGAGCAATTCTACCACCAACTAATCACCATATTGCAGGAAAGGAAAAATCTAAACACTTTCCCAATGTGTTGCAGTTTTATGATCACTTTGCAGCATGAGTTTTGTTTAGACGTAGGGGGAGACTAATAGCTTCTCTGCCTTCATTAACCTCCCGTAAAGGACAAACTTTTAAATCAAATAATACAGACCAAACAAATAAAAATAACTACATTCTGCTTTGCTTTGTACTTTGTTCTCTTCCTCATCTGGCTGCAAAAACCCTTGCATGATTTTCACTGAAAATAACTCCTGAATTCATGTGAGATTTTGCCCTCCTCAGTACTTGTACTGGTAAAGTTTAGATATGTTCCCATCTACTTCCCTGCTCTTCAGGGTACTGAGTTGCCATAAGGATAAGCCAGGCAGATAGTCCTTCAACATTAAGGCTAATTTCTAACTTACCCCCACTGTGCCTTTTATCATCACAAACATGTTTGTTGTCTAATTTGGCTCACTCTTAGAAGAGCATGGTTTGATGTACTTAAAAAAGGATATTCCTTCAGGCAGCAATATACTAAATTTTTAGGGGTCTTATAGCTCCATTTTTCTATTAAATGGTGCAAGGTTGAGAATCAAGTAAGCACATAAAAAATAGAAAACAACACCGTAGTAAAACTAAAATTGTTATTCCACCGTTTGGTGATTTAGTTTATATCCACATCGTTCAGAAAGAGAGAGACTTTCTTCAAAAGTAGAAACTGAGAAGAGTGAGGAAGAGAAATTATTTTATTGAATAAAAGACTTTCTGTAACACTCAGTGATGGATGAAGTGAGAGATGTGGAAACTTCCAGTCAAAGTTTGTACATTTTATTTTCATCAAATGTCTATGATCCATTCCAGAAAAGCAACCCATATATTTAGAATAGTCCCACTCACCATTGTTTCATCAAGGAAAAGTTTTCTTGGTGCTGAATGTTGGGTAATGCTATATACTATATACAACTGAATGTTGGGTAATGCTATATTTGGGGTTTTGAATGATGGAAGAGACCAAGAACAATTTAAGAGAAAGGGAGGGTAAATAAAAATAGACCATGTACAGAGAAGATTTGTCCAAAAGGGACTATGCAAGATTTGCTTTAATCTATTATTAACATTGAAATTTGAAAGAGTTATTAGAATAGATTCACGGACTCTCAAAGCTAGAAACCATTGTGGAAAAGAGGGTAAGCACAAAGATGCAAGCCATGAACACATCTGCTTTGCAGACATATTCATTTAAGTGGATATCTGTGGTTTTCGAGTTTTTTTCTACACGGTAGAGCTGCCATATCATTGTGAGCTGTGGAAGTTAATCACTGGACCATTTTAGGGAACATCATTCACACCTTAGCCTAAAATATAGAGAAAGACAATGCAGAGATATGAAGAAAGACAGATCTGAGAGCATCATCAGAGCCTATATATCCAGCTCTGCCTGGAACGACAAAAGTCAAAATACTCTCATTGGGAACAAGCCAGCATGAGTTGAGATTCTGTCATTTACAACAAATAGATCCATAATTAATACAGAAGAAGGTTGGGGGGAGCCTTTTGGTTTTGTACTATTTTATGAGCTGAATTTATGGTGCTGAGAAGCATTTTTCAGTCAAAATAACTAGAGTGATATAGATACAGATCATCACTGGTCTACCTTCATTATAGTAAATATGAACCAGGTTAATCCTATGTATGTTTTATGAATTTCTGATGGGAAAAAATTAGAAAAATACTGAAAACATCCACAACTCTGCCACATAGACACTCATTATTTTTACTTATTTCTATCTTTTTCACAATTTTGCACGTTGTTACATCATATTATAGAGACAATTTTATGTCCTTTTTATTAACACTCACTTTTGTCATTAAAAATACCTTGTATTCATACTTTGAATTGATTATTCTACTATTCTACACCATAGATATACCACACTTAACTTTATAATTTTCCTGTTTGGGGATACCTTGATTATTTATTTCCAGTTTTTCATCATTTTAAATAGCATTATGGTATACGCCTTTAAATAAAAATTTGAATTTGAATTTCTCATCATTTTATTAGAACGGCATCCTAGAACTGGAATTAGTGGTTCACTGGGTAAAAACAGGTTATAGTCTTTTTGCTTCTTGTGTCTCGCGAATGGGGAGTTAGTGTTTGGTGCGGACAGAGTTTCAGTTTAGGAAGGTGAAAAATTCCGCAGATGGATGATGGTGGGAGCTGCACAACGATGTGAATGTACTTAGTGCCACTGAATTGTACAGTTAAATACGGTTAAAATAGTATGTTTTATATTATGTGACTTCTACCACAATAAAAAAACATTTCCAAAAACTATTCTCAATGTATCATCTCTACTGCCTAACACCTTTCTTACTTGAACCCACTACAGTCAGATTTTCATCCCCACCATTCCGTTGAAATCACTCTTGCTGAGGTCACCAGTGAGTTTTAAATTTTATTTATTTATTTATTTATGGCTGTGTTGGGTCTTCGTTTCTGTGCGAGGGCTTTCTCTAGTTGCAGCAAGTGGGGGCCACTCTTCATCGCAGTGCGTGGGCCTCTCACTATCGTGGCCTCTCTTGTTGCGGAGCACAGGCTCCAGACGCGCAGGCTCAGTAGTTGTGGCTCATGGGCCTAGCTGCTCTGCGGCATGTGGGATCCTCCCAGACCAGGGCTCGAACCCGTGTCCCCTGCATTGGCAGGCGGATTCTCTACCACTGCGCCAACAGGGAAGCCCACCAGTGAGTTTTATATCAACAAATCCAATGATGCATTACCATTCCTTATCTTATTGAGTGTCTCCAAAGAATGTGGCATTATGGCTACTCTCTCCCTGAAACACCATCTTTGCCTGGATCCTGGAACTCCACATTCTCCTGGTTTGCCTTCTTCCTTGCAGACTGCTCCTGCTCAGTCTCCTTTTCCTATATCTTCCTCCTCTTGCTGGTGTCTACATGTTGTGTTTTCTCAGAGCTCAGTCCTCAAACATTTATTCTCTTCAAATGATCTTGGAGGGGTTCAGGACATGCCACCCCAAAATAGGCCACTAGTATAAAAGCACTTAAGCCTAGACACTTTGGGTCTTCATTTTTCTATGAGGACCCCTATGTACATGTAAAAATTATTAAATAAAATCTCTATGCTTTTCTCCTGTTAACCTGTTGTATGTCAACTTACTTCTCAGGTCCAGATGGAGAACCTAAGAGGGAACAGGTAAAGCTTTAGCTCCCCTACAATCTCACCTAAGGATATGGCTTTAATTACTATTTATACATTGATGACACACAAATTTACATTTTCATCCCAACCTTCTCTATTGAAAGCCAGACTCATATATACTGTAATTTTTGTAACATCTACACTGGATATCTAATTGGCATCTAACATATCCTTAACATAAGGGCTGATTTCCCCCCATAGGTTCTTCCCTCACTCTTTTCCATCTCAAAAAAAAAAAAGGCAATATAATTCACCTTACCAGAAATCTAGGGACTCCTCCTCAATTCTTCTGTTTCTCCCATACCCCACATTGTCAAACAAACCTGCCACATAAGATTTATTTTTTTCTCATAAATAGTTTGACTTTGTTTTTCAATTCAAACAATGATGTTACACGATGGGTTTCAGTGACCACCAATTCATTTCTGAATTCTAAGATGACAGATACATAGACAGATAGATAGATAGTTAGATAGATAGATAAGATCAAGGAATCTTGTCTCGAGGTTGCTGCCTAGTTAAAACACCTCCCTGTCTTGCAATATTTCTTGCCTAGCTGTTCAGGACTTTCCCTCAGAAGCCAGGAGCCAATGAATTGCTTACTTCTTTGGTACCTTGGAGATTTTAGACTCTGGAGCAATGTACCATAGTAAGATTCAGGATGGTGGAGGTTTTTTTAAGGGAAAGTTAAGAGTGGAAAGTGAAATGGAAAAAAGGCAGCATGATATCTGGATCACAAGCATGTTCTAAAGCAGTTTTAGGGAAAAAAATTCTAATACACAAACCCATACACACACACGCACACACACACACACACACACATGACTAGATTCCATTAGAATTATCTATGCCTGCATAAACCTTGGCAAACCTTCATATAATTTCCAGCGCATAGGAATCCCAGTTTAAAGACTACTGGTCTAAAATGGGACAGGGAATTCCCTGGCAGTCCAGTGGTCAGGACTCTGCACTTCCACTGTAGGGGGCATGGGTTCAATTCCTGGTCAGGGAAATAGATCCCACATGCCTTGCAAGCACAGCGAAATATAATACAATACAATACAATACAAATAAAGAAAAAAAATTTTTTAAGTAAAATAAATGGGACACTCTCACTAACACACTTGTCACAATATACTTACTGAGAACTCATTCCTCCCCACTGATTTGAGATACTGTCTTTAACATATACTAAATTTCCATATACAATTAGGCTTAATTATTGATTTGCTATTCCATTTAATTGACCTATCTGCTTAGTCTTAACTTGTACTTAAGAAGGTTCTTGGGCTTCCGTGGTGGCGCAGTGGTTGAGAGTCCGCCTGCCGATGCAGGGGACACGGGTTCGTGCCCCGGTCCGGGAAGATCCCACATGGTGCGGAGCAGCTGGGCCCGTGAGCCATGGCCGCTGAGCCTGCGCGTCCGGAGCCTGTGCCCCGCAACGGGAGAGGCCACAACACTGAGAGGCCCGCGTACCGCAAAAAAAAAAAAAAAAAAAAAAAAAAAAAATCTATAACTAACACTGTATGTATACATTTTGTAATTTAATATATCCAAGAGAGATCCACAAGTTCAGCTACTTGAGTTAATTTTACTCCTGCTAATGATTGGTTTTAAAGGGAGTTTAGAGTAGCTATTGCATAACCAGCTTGGTATGTTTTCTTTTCAATATTTAAAGTAAGATTATTTTAAAAACATGTCAATTCAGAATTTTGTATGAGAGTGTCCAAAAGATCTGTTCCGGACATGAAGGCATTTTGAACAACAGAAGTACAATCATGAGATCCTTTAATTGAGAAGTGTAACAAAGTTGAATAATATGCGGAGAAATTACTATTTTATGATTAGTCAACTAACTGGTAGACAAAGTTTGAGTGGTTTAGATTGGAGAACAATTTGTACTGTATGTAGTACCATCAGATTTAAATGGAGATTCCGGAGCAAGATCTGAAGATGCTTCAACCAATTTAGCCAAGGCTGTAATTACTTTGAGACAAGGAGTATAAGTTTTGTTGAACTTTAAGGGGTAGGCCATGATAGGCAATGGGTCTTTGTTGTTTGCCATGTTGTTTAGTAATATCCTTAGGCATGGCTTTCCTTTTACATTCATACACAAAGAAAGGTTTATTACAATCAGTGGTGAACTTACGATCAGCTGTCTTATGGAGGTGTATGATCCATAAGCTGTCTTATGGAGGTGGATGTCACCTGCAATATATTCCCTTTAGAGCTGGGCGCACAGAATATAGGGGCTTCTTGTGGCTCTTTTAGGGTCTCAATTGAGTTAACGGGAAAAATATAAATTCAAAGGTTTGATAACCTAATGACCAAACTCTGGCATCTATTTTGGCCTTTCTGAACAGAGCTGGGATGTCAAAACTAACAGAGAAGAGAAGGGGACCTCTGTGACAGGACTCCATGTCTGCAAGCTTCATTCTAGTCTTCTGCAAAGGGAGATTATCTTTTCTCCTGCTATTAGGTCCCAAGATAGGTAACTGGACAGATGTTGTGGTGAATAATTATATTGATTGCTATAGCAATATATAGGTTGAAAAAGCTGCAGTAATTAGTCTAAAGAGATTTGCCTTCTTATCATAAAGTGATTTATTTCTACCTTAGGTGAAAGAAAAGCATACGTAAGTGTAAGGATACATGATCATTACATCTTAGGTTGTTTCCATAATCCATTATATGTAGTATTTTAAAATAAGTTCCATCACAGACGCAACGACTAAACACAGCATTTGGTCAAATCATCAATCTCCCTTTCAATAACAAATTTACCTCGTGTTTATTTTCAGATGTAATTGCTACCAGTTGAAGAGCTGGTTAATGCAAAAGGAAGTCTGGGTTGAGTGAGACTCTCACCTAGTCCACAGAGAAGCTGACATGACCCACATCAACATGCTCCTCCAGGAAACCCCTGTTTCCTGTTGTGGGGCAGCAGCAACACATAGCTCAGCAATTCTTCCCTCACCGTGTCAGGCTCACCTCACCTTGCAGAGCCTTGAAATTGAAGAAGACACTTTCCATCTAGAGGAAGACCTCAAACATGCTTCTCTCCAGCCTTCTGAAGGTGGTCATGGCTTCATTGTGGCTAGGTAAGGATGGCCCCAGTGGGACTGTACCCCTGTAGGACCTAAGGACTGGGGGAAGAGGTGGTTTATGGGCACCCTGGGAAGAAGGGGCACTAGAGTGTAAAACAGAATTTCTTTGTTCCACAGTACTCATTCTTAAACTTCTGATTCTGCTTTTTTTTTCTTTAGGATCCAGTATTGCCCAGAAGGTAACTCAAGACCAACCAGTAATATTAGTGCAGGAGAAGGAGGTTGTGACCCTGGATTGCATATATGACACAAATGATTTTACTTATAGTCTATACTGGTACAAGCAGCCCAGCAGTGGGGCGATGATTCTCCTTATTCGTCAGGACTCTTATAACCAGCAAAATGCAACAGAAGGTCGCTACTCACTGAATTTCCAGAAGGCAAACAAATCCATCAAACTTGCCATCTCAGCTTCACAGCTGGAGGACTCTGCAGTGTATTTCTGTGCACTGAGTGAGCCCACAGTGAGAGGCGTGTTGGAGGCAGGTATACCAAAACCCAGGGCTCTGCTTGATACATCTGCCTGCTATAGGGACCAGGGCAGGGAATTGCTTTCACAGACAGGAAGTGGTTAGGGCTGTGGCAGCACAGGTGTAGGGTTAGAGGGAAAACACTCCTTCTAAGAACATATTTCTCTGGGTTCGTAGACCAGGTCTAGAGCTATCATTCATCAAAAACAACCTTATCCCTGAAAATTTGGGTTCAAATTTTTTATTGAAGACAAAAAATAGCCACATAAAATCCTTGCCATTTAGTGATTAGAATGAGCTAGAAGAATTGACTAAGGAAATTCAGAGACATCTGATTCAAAAATTAGTAAAAATATGCGTGAATATTTGGATTTTCATTTCAATGTGTTCATTAAATGTTTATTGAATATATATTGTTTTGAATAAGAAAGGTTGTGAAATCTCTGTGATTTTCCTCTTTTTGAATATTATGCAGTTTTACACCGTTTAATGAATTCATTTAATTTAGTTTTGTTAGCTGAGTTAATGGTACACTTGTTTACTTTCTAAGGTGCCTGATATGTCACAAACTTTGTGCTAATCCTCATTCCGTCTTATTAACACCTCTAGCATGGAATAGCTCAATTACCATAATGTAAGCTTTACCTGCCTCCCATCAGTCTTATCCACAAAAAGATCAATAATTAGTGGCTCTTAAAAGGACATTGTGAGAAGCAGACTATGAATTATCCCGTTTCTCTGCTCTTGCCCTTCACTGCACCACTCCTTCAAAAGTATTTTTGCCATCATGTGGCACATTTTGGAAACCTCCAGGCCTTCTTTTTCAATCAGTGTTACACAATCCCAAATACTCCTTCCCTCAAATTTCCTCCTTCTACCTCTAATCCCATTTTCTCAGTGTCTTAAAATTTGAATGGTAATGGGTGGTTGCTAAGTGATCTTGTATTGTAACTGCCTCTTATATTTGCATTTCGAAAGCAGTTGTGTAGAGTAGAAATCTTAAAAGGAATGTCTTACAGTCCCTTCATTAAGTGGTGCTGGAAAAATTGGACAGCTACGTGTAAAAGGATGAAATTAGAACAGTCTCTAACACCATACATGAAAATAAAGATCTAAATGTAACACCAAATAATAACTCTTAGAGGAAAACATAGGCAGAACACTCTCTGACATAAATCACAGCAAGATCTTTTTGGTCCACCTCCTAGAGTAATGAAAATAAAACCAAAAATATACAAGTGGGACCTAATGAAACTTAAAAGCTTTTGCACAGCAAAGGAAACCATAAACAAAATGAAAAGACAACCCACAGAAAGGGAGAAAATATTTGCCAATGAATTCACAAAAAAGGGATTAGTCTCCAATATATACAAACAGCTCATGCAGCTCAATGTCAAAAAAACCAAACAACCCAGTCAAAAAAATGGGTGGAAGATCTCAATAGACATTTCTCCAAAGAAGACATACACATGGCCAAGAGGCACATGAAAAGATGCTCAACATCATTAATTATTAGGGAAATGCAGATCAAAACTACAATGAGGGGGGCTTCCCTGGTGGCACAGTGGTTGAGAGTCCGCCTGCCGATGCAGGGGACACGGGTTCGCGTCCCGGTCCAGGAAGATCCCACATGCCGCGGAGCAGCTGGGCCCGTGAGCCATGGCCGCTGAGCCTGCGTGTCCGGAGCCTGTGCTCCACGACGGGAGATGCCACAACAGTGAGAGGCCCATGTAGCGCAAAAAGCAAAACAAAACGAAAACTACAATGAGGTATCACCTCACACTGATCAGAATGGCCTCCATCAAAAAATCTACAAACAATAAATGCTGGAGAGGGTGTGGAGAAAAGGGAACCCTCCTACACTGCTGGAGGGAATGTGAATTGATACAGCTACTATGGAGAACAGTATGGAGGTTCCTTAAAAAACTAAAAATAAAACTATCATATGATCCAGCAATCTCACTTCTGGGCATATATCCAGAGAAAACCATAAATCAAAAAGACATATGCAGCCCAGTGTTCATTGCAGCTCTATTTACAATAGCCAGGACATGGAAGCAACCTAAATGTTCACCAATGGAGGAATAGATAAAGAAGATGTGGTACATATATACAATGGAACATTACTCAGCCATAAAAAAGAATGAAATAATGCCATTTGCAGCAACATGGATGGACCTAGAGATTGTCATACTGAGTGAAGTAAGTCAGACAGAGAAAGACAAATATCAAATGATATTGCTTATATGTTCAATCTAAAAAAAATGGTACAAATGAACCTATTTACAAAACAGAAGTAGAGTCACAGATGTAGAAAACAAACTTATGGTTACCAAGGGGGAAATGGGGAGGAGGGATAAATTGGGAGATTGGGATTGACATATAACACTACTATATGTAAAATAGATAACTAATAAGAACCTACTGTATAGCATAGGGAACTCTACTGAATACTTACATGGGAATAGACTTACATGGGAATAGAATCTAAAAAAGAGTGTAATGATTTACATGGGAATAGAATCTAAAAAAGCGTGTAATGACTTACATGGGAATAGAATGTAAAGTAATGACTTACATGGGAATAGAATCTAAAAAAGAGTGGATATATGTACATGTATAACTGATTCATTCTGCTGTACAGCAGAAACTAACACAACATTGTAAATCTACTATACTCCAATCAAAATCAATTTTAAAAGTCTTAAAAATTTTTAACTAAAAAATCTTACCTTCTTTTTTTTTTTTGCGTTACGGGGGCCTCTCACTGTTGTGGCCTCTCCCGTTGCGGAGCACAGGCTCCGGACGCACAGGCCCAGCGGCCATGGCTCACGGGCCCAGCCGCTCCGTGGCATGTGGAATCTTCCCGGACCGGGGCACGAACCCATGTCCCCTGCATCGGCAGGCGGACTCTCAACCACTGCGCCACCAGGGAAGCCCTACTCCCTGATCTTTGATGACCATCTCGGTCTAGGACACTGATCACAAATGAAATCTTATAAACTGGCATCAGACTGGCTGCAACAAAACCATCTGGGAGCTTTAAAAAATTACACACTTGTGGGAATTCCCTGGCAGTCCAGTGGTTAGGACTCCGCACTTTCACTGCTGAGAGCCCGGATTCAATACCTGGGTGGGGACCTAAGAGCCTACAAGCTGTGCAGCAGGGCCAAGTGAAAAAAAAAAAACTACACAGTTGTGGGTCTCAATCCTGGAAAGTATGATTCATGAAGTTAGTTGTGGGATCCCAGAACCTGTAATTTTAAATCACTTACACATTGATTCTATTATCAGCTGTTGTATGAATATCAGCTGTGTCTTTAATAATTTGAAAAGCTGGGAAAAAAGAGAGTCCTAACTCATGCTCGAGGCTTTTGAAACAAATACACATCTTTAGAGTTCCTAACCCAGTGGAGGAAAATTATTCGATTAAGTTTGGCAATAAAATATGGCAGATGGATGGTAACAGAAAGCATCCTTGAGGTTATTCACTAAGAGTATAAGATTAGTACTTGTCTGATTCATATAGGCCAACCCTTTTATCTTGGAGTCAAGAAAATAGTAGGAGAATAAGACATTGATCTCAGACCATTCTATAAGGATTTGATCATTTCAATTATGATATTTCTTTTGTTTTCACATTTTAATGATTCTGAAATTCAGGATTCTTTGACTATTGATAAGATAGTGTGGCTTTTTCCTCTGAAAAGATTTTATTAAAAAGATATTATTTTGGGACCGATAAAATATTATATTTCAAGTAGTAGTGATTCCTCAATCAGTGACCCTTGATTCATTAGTTTTGTTTGGTATAACAAATATTTAGTGAGCATGTAACACATGTCAGTCACTGTTGCTCTATAAATTGGGGTACAATGCTGAAACACAGAGATTCACTCAGTACTGATTTGGCTTCTTATTACGTCCTCTGTAATCAACCTCAGATTCTTTTCTGACATTCAGTGGATTATAGGCTGGCCCACCATGGATACCTGAGAATATAAAGTACTATATAAAGTGCTTAAGAGAACTGATATCTTCTCAGCTGCAGAAATACCTGGGATGCTCTGTTAAAGAACTTCCATGTCAGGCAGGGTCCTAAGAGCAAAACAGACCTGAGAAGTTATGGCAGCTCTTGATCAGATTTCTAAGCACCACCTGAAGACTGGCATGTACCTCATGAACAAAGTCAAGGATAACATTTTTCTGACTTGAGGAGACCAGGAAACGTGCATCCCATTTCAGTGTCTGTCCACCAGGAGGTGCAGTTTCCCAACACAAACACATTTCCTGTCTGAAACTAGGCTTAGGTTTATCCCTTCACTGTGACTTCAATATTTCTTCATGTGAAGAGTCAAGGACATTATTCAGGAGACACTCTAGAGATGAACTCCTCTCCAGGCTTAGTGACTGTGATACTCTTAGTACTTGGTAAGCAAAATGCCTCTAAAAATTTGGATTCTTTCTTCTGTTATGTCAACAAAACCTTTAATCATAATTTTATCCCAGAGCTTTAGGCCCAAAATGATACAGAACTCTTTTATTTTTCCCCAGGACAAACCCGTGAAGACTCAGTGACCCAGATGGATGGCCAAATGACTCTTCCAGAAGGGGCTGCCTTGACCATAAATTGCACTTATTCAGCCCCTGGGTACCCCATTACTTTCTGGTATGTTCAATATCCTGGAGAAGGTCCACAGGTCCTTCTGAAAGCCATGAAGGACAATGAGAAGGGAACCAATAAGGAGTTTGAAGCCACATACCACAAAGAATCAAAATCCTTCCACTTGGAGAAAGCCTCAGTCCAAGATTCAGATTCGGCTGTGTACTACTGTGCTCTGAGTGACACAGTGATGGGAACCGCAGGGGCAGCTGAGCGCAAACTCTTTGAGTGGCAACAAGGGGCCTGGAGGCTGAGTGTCTCTCCATTTGATCCACTCTGTGGCACATCTATGGTGGTTTGTCCCTCAGTCTCTGGTTGATACAAAACTCATACAAATTTCTAGAGAATAAGAACAAGAAGTGAATATTCCCTATACCCAACTCTTCATTAGTGATTTTGAAAAAAGAGTCTGACATCAATAATTCCTCATCCAGGGCAAAAGTAATTTCAAGGTAAAGTCACATAAACAATGAGACTTGGGGCCAATGTAAGAAGAAACAAGCAGCACTTGGAAGTGTGCTGTACCCCTGTGGAAGGGTTTAGAAACCTGAAGCATTAATTACACTTGAATAATTAGGGTGGATGGTGCTGTGTGTGTTTGTGTGTTTTGAGGGCGTTCAGGGAGTGAAGGCTGAAAATAGGAAGACTGAAAATATATAAGCAGCAGACTACCCATGTTCTCTACCAGTGCCTGTGTAACAAGCAGTGATCATTTCCCAAACCCAGCAGAAAATTGGAAGTTAGCCATTGATGAATTGAGCAATAGCACATATAAGTACATAAGCCAAAATAATTAAAAATTTAAAATGTAATAATTAACTATTCACTTCAAGGAAAAAATTATTATTCAAGAAAGTAGCATACTCATAGTCTATGATTCAACTAAATTTTCTTCTAGATAAGTTTTACCACAATAGTCATGATTAGGCAGAATATCTATTTTCCCCAAACCTTGTGTATTACTAAGGTTCTGGACTGTTGCTTATCAGTTAGGCTTTTTAAAAAAAAATTAATAATTTAAAATTTATGAATGAGATGGAGCTTCATTTCAAAGTCATTTACATATTTTTGTATAAATTGTCTATTCATATATCTTCCCATCTACTGTGTTATAGTCATTTAAATATAGATTTTAAAGAACATTCTCTATGTTAAGAAAGTTGTCATAAGACTGTCACATATATGTGTCTTTTAAAAAAGTTTAATTAACCTATTTGACTTTGTTTATGGTCTTGTTTGTTTGGCAGGCAGAATTTTAAAAATAGTATGTAGTCAATTTTTGAAAAATTTCTTTTATGGATTCTGAGTTATTTCATGCTTAAAAATCTGTAGCACTCTAAAATGATAAAATTTTATCTCACATTTTCTTTAGTTTTTCTCAGATTAATTTTGTCTTTAAATCTTTAAATTTGCATGTGTGTGTGTGTGTGTGTGTATGTGTAGAGAGGTTGAGGTTTAAGCCTTTGTATTTTTCTTAATTTTTGTTTGTTAGTTTATTTTGAGGCAGCTTTCCAGGCCCAACATTTTGAATGACTCATTTTTCTGCCACTAGAAATTATGAAATTTTGAATTCAGGGAGGCTTAACTTCTGTGTGTGTAAACTATTTACAATATTTTGGAGGGCAGTTTTTTTAAGCATATCATATGAATCAAATCACAAATAATAATTCGGAGTCTTCTGTTCCATTGGCCTGTAAGTCTGTTTTTATGCCAGTACCATGCTGTTTTGATTACAAAAGCTTTGTATTATTATTATTTTTTTTTTATTTGCGGTACGCGGGGATCTCACTGTTGTGGCATCTCCCGTTGCGGAGCACAGGCTCCGGACACGCAGGCCCAGCAGCCATGGATCACGGGCTCAGCCGCTCGGCAGCATGTGGCATCTTCCCGGACCAGGGCACGAACCCGTGTCCCCTGCATCAGCTGGTGGACTCTCAACCACTGCGCCACCAGGGAAGCCCTGTATTATATTTTGAAATAAGGAAGTGAAATGCCTCCCACTTTGTTCTACTTGCTCAAGATTACTTTGGCTATTTGGGGTCCTTTGCGATTCCATATGAATTTTAGGATTGTAAAAAATGTCATTGGGATTTTGATACGCATTGCACCGAATCTGCAGATTTTGTGCAAAAGCTTTTAAGTTTAATTAGGTCCAACTTGTTTATTTTTGTTTTTATTTTCATTACTCTAGGAGGTGGGTCATTAAAGATCTTGCTGTGATTTATGTCAAAGAGTATTTTTCCTATGTTTTCTTCTAAGAGATTCAATAAATAAAGAATGCATTGAGTGAGATATTCTTTGTTTGTGAGAGCTTCCTTGTAAATGAATTCTTGATCACTGTCAAACTATGTGTCCTGATTTTTGGCTAGGGAAATTGTGTCACTGACTCTGGTAAGTTTTTCAGACTATATTTTCCCCAGATGAAGCCCTTATTTTTCTCTGAGGTATCATTTCCCTTTCTTTACTCCTTCCTGACATGTCTGATTACTGGGGCACTTTAAGTGGAGGCAATGTTGTGAGGGTGGAAAGCCTAGATATTTCTATACCTGTGATCAGCAATGTAGCAGACAGTAGGGCACTGGTCTCAGCAGCAATGCCAGTACCTTGCTGAAAAACTAGAAGGAAATCTCTTTGCTCTCCTACCTCCTTGTACTCCTCTTCGTTAAGGACAGCTGGGACTCAGCCTACCTGTTACTTTCTTCTCAGCTATTTGGGGGCTAGAGGAAAGGCTTTCCCCAAACAACTAATTTCCTTCTTAGATGTCCATTGATCTGTACATGCCAAGCTTTCTCTACAACCTATTGTTTTCTGCTCTTCATCCTGAAGTTCCCTGCTATTGACCCCAGATTTCTATATGAGCCTCAATGGGACACCTCCCTTAAGCTCTGTTGGCACAGCATGGCTGGCTTCCACAGAAGCTCCTTGGCTAAGCACAGGGGATCAGGGACATTTTAAATCTACCATCTTTCTAGAATTGCCTTATTCTTAGGTCAAAAAAACCCTGTAGAACTAAAATTCTAAAGGGCCATTCCTGGTGTGAGGAAGGTCAGAATCAATGATGATGAATGGAAAATACCTTGATATGGTAATGTTTACACATTTCATTAACATACTTGTACAGAAGCTTAAATTTCTGTGAAGGCTGATCTATCAATATTTTCCCTTATTCTTTCTGACTCTCATGTTTAGAAAATTCATGACCATCCTAAATTTATAGAAATATGCTTTCATTTTATTTAAAATATTAATTATCTCTCTTTGGAATTTATTTCGTAGCTGATGTTAAGGTATGCATCCAAATTTAGTTGCTGATCTCTAGATGACTCTCCATTCATGAAGACATATTTTACTGAATATACCATCTTTTCCCTATTTTTTGATAACTAAATTTCCATAAATAATTTGTATGTTTGGACTTTCTATTATGTTCCGTCGATATCTCTATCTGGACCTTTCTGGTAACATGCTTCTTCACTTACTACAGCATTACACTTTGTCTTACTAACTGTGGAGGAAATCCCTCACCATTCTGTTTCAGAACTGAAGGCCTCCTGAAGCCCGAGATTATCTGCAGTATCAGATAGGGCCTCTAGAGGAAGATGCTACACAACTTGAACTTGATAGAAAGCCAGAAAGCAGCCAGCCCTTTGAGGAAGAGATTTTACTTTGCATGCCAGTGTAAACTCACTCACTGCTCTGTCAGGGTGTCCATGTGGCTGAACTGTTTCCAGGAAAAACCTGCAGAAAGGAGCTTCCTGTTTCCTCACAGCTCGGACATGAAGCCCACCCTCATCTCAGTGCTTGTGATGATATTCACACTCAGTGAGTAAAGTCTCTTTTTATTCTATCTTTCTCTGGTCTTCTGATTTAGAATCAGTTTAACAACTATTCTCCTCTGTCTGCAAGACAATCCCTGACCCAGAATTGGTGTTACAGGAGGAACAAAAGCCCAGACAGTGACTCAGCCTGAGGACCACATCTCCGTCTTTCAAGGGTCCCCAGTGCAGGTGAAGTGCAACTACTCATATTCTGGGAGTCCTGTGCTCTTCTGGTATGTACACTACCCCAAACAACACCTCCAGTTACTCCTGAGACACACCTCAAGAGAGAGTATCAGAGGTTTCACGGCTGACCTCAACAAGGGTGAGGCATCCTTCCATCTGAAAAAACTATCAGCTCAAGAGGAAGACTCAGCGGTGTATTACTGTGCTGTGAGGGACACAGTAACTGGTTTTACAAAGGAAGCAGAGCAAAAACCCCTTAAGAGTTACTGAAAATATTTCTAAGTTCCCTATTTGGCCACAGTGGGGCATTCTCTCTCTAGAGACTGACACTGAGTTTATCTCTCAGATACAGTTGCCATCAGTTGTCAGTTAGCTATAGATTAATCTCAAAAATTTGTTCAAGGAAATTCTCATTACCTACAATGCCTAAGTTAATTTTTAAAATAGTAAGTGCATTTATTCTATAGATTAGTACCTGGCAAAATACTTTTGAAATAAAACTATGTAATGGCATAAAAATCCTTTTCTTGGCCCAGAGGGGCTCCCCAGGCTTAAGTGGTGCAGTCCCTCCTCTCTATCTCCTCTGCCGTAGCATCCACCCCCACGTGTGCTCATCACCACGTACTGAAGCACAGTTCCTGAAAAGGAGGATACTGTTTCCCGACATGTGGTCGCTGATCTTTCTACAGCTAATGCCTTTCCTCTCATGCACTTCATGGACCCATATTACCCAAATCAAGTGCAATCAGGAGAAACATCATAGCAATTTGAAGAAGGAAAGTTTAATATAAAGAATTATTAACTAATAACAGGGAATTATTTACTAGTGAGTAAAAAGAACTCTAAAGAACATAAGAATAGCATAGGTAGAGAGACGCTGTTATCTCTAGGACTAAGCCAGAGTTCCGAGGAAACCAACACGTTGTAATTTGTACCCCCTTCTCCTACCAAGCCAATGACTCAGGCTTCATTGGGGATTGTGTGGCTGCAGCCTGCTGGATGGGGAAGTTTGCTGAGGTGCCAGAGAACAAGGTTGACAGGCAGAATAACACCTCCCAGGGTTCCAACACCATTAATAGAAAGCTGGCAAAGGAGTGCTGCTGAATTTGCTTGGGTGCTTGTGAAACCTGCCAAGAAACCACCTGGGGGGTTGTCATTAAATGTTGCTGGAGGTGAGCATCACTGGTGTCCCACAGGATGGCCAAGCACTGCAGGAACAAGAAGTGTGGAAGGGCTTCCCTGGTGGCGCAGTGGTTGAGAGTCCGCCTGCCGATGCAAGGGACATGGGTTCGTGCCCCGGTCCGGGAAGGTCCCACATGCCGCGGAGCGGCTGAGCCCGTGAGCCATGGCCGCTGGGCCTGTGCGTCCAGAGCCTGTGCTCCGCAGTGGGAGGGGCCACAGCAGTAAGTGGCCGGCGCAACGCAAATCAAAAACAAAAATAAAACAGAAGTGTGGAAAACATGCTAGGACCTGGAAGAGAGGCTGCTTCTTCCTGCAGTGTCCTTCCCGTTCCCTCTACTGACAAAGCTTAACAACATGCCAGCTGGCGAAGGAGAAATGTTTACAAGGTCCATGTCCAGAGTCACCCTCTGAATCCATGAAGGGTGGATTTATAATTGAAAGGCAATAAATTGACAAGTGGCATGCCTCATCTTTCTGATCTTTCCTACACTCCACTCCATACACATTTGAACTTCCAAACACGGTGAAATGACTCTATGTTTCTATCTAACAAGCTAAAGCTGTCCTTTGAACAAGTGAAGACGTTCTCATCATTTCCCCCAAATGAGGAGACCCATAATCCCAGCAGTCACTACGGATCACTGGCTGTATTACTTACTTCTAAAATTCAGAGGAAATTTCACTGAAAATGCTGTTATACACAGACTAAATTGTAAACTTAATCTCTGACAATCTGCATATAAAATAATTATGGTGAGGAGAAAGAAGAAGAGAATGGCAATGTATACAAAGGAACACACATATAAAAAGCAAAAAGAAAATATAGAAAACTACTACATTATTTGGTTCCCAATTTGGTCACGATACTACAATTGACATGGACGGCTTCTTTCTTTTATTACACAGTTTATATTTTCCCTGCCCTCAGCCATAACCTCAGTGGATTAGGTTACTTCCCTAGTGGTGTGATCCAAATCTTCATTCTCAAAGGGTCTGAGTACTCAAAAATCTTGTCTTTTTATTGCTTGCTGTAATTTAACATTAACGTTTAGTATCAGGCTTGGAAGTTCCCAGAGGCTCCCCTAGGAAATCTCCTGGGTTCCAGACATAGTCCTCTTTATATCTGTTGTGTGGCAGCTACCTAATTCCTCCTTGGTAATTGGTATCAATCACTCCAGTCAGTAGAGTAAGCTCATTTTCTATTCATTGCTGTGAGACATATGTAGCCCAAATGGCCACATGGCTATCTTATCTTCCAATTCAGTGAAATTATTGCTGTGTCCCCTGGTGAAAGCCTTCCTCCTTTCAGAGAGTAAGACCTCCAAACCAATACAGCTCAAAGTTACAAACATTGGGAGCAAAAATACTGCTAGTAGGTTACTGGTAATAATAGTGAGAGCATCCACTCCCAGAACAACTTCCTTGATTCCTGGACTCATGCATTCTGGGTATGGGGGAGAAAACATCATATAATACTCTCTGCTATAAAGCATATATTGCATCATATAAGACAGAATCCCATCTATTTACAGAGTTGTTTTCCAACTAGTGCTATAACGGAATCAATAAGCCATTCTACATTTCAACAGGCCAGCCACTTCTGGGTGATGGGGTATGAGGTAAGATAAATAATCCCATGGGCATGTGCCCACTGCTGTAATCTTGTGCAGTGAGAATAGTTTCTTCCTCAGAAGAAATACTGTGGGCAATCCCTTGATGAAATTAGGCATTCTGTGAGTTTATAAGGATGATGCTGGCAGAGTACAATGAGCAAGGAAGACAAATCCATGTGCAAGGATCTGTGTCTACTCCTGCGAGAACACATCTCAGTCATCTCCATCATGGAAGATGTCTAATGCAATCCACTCGTCATCAGGTGTCTGGGCAGTCTCTCTGGGGAATGACACCATATCAGGGGCTCAGCATTAGTCTCTGTGTTTGGCAGATTAGTCGCTGAGCAACAGCATTAGCTAGGTCAAGCTTGGTAAGGGGAAATCAATGTTTTTGACTTCATGCATATCTTCCATTCCTGCTAGCAAGGCCACTTTGCTCATGGGACCACTGACCAAGCATCGGGGTGGCTGGGGAAAGATGTTGACACATCCATAGAGTGCATTGTTTTGTCCATTATTAAGAGCTTCCATTTCCCTTGGCCAGTTTCCACATAGTGCATACTTATCTTGACAGTCTGTGCCCATTCTGAGAGGTCCATCCAGATACCTCTTTCCTAGATTTCCTTGGCACTAATCTTCCGATCTTGCTCCATCCAAGTCTCTTACCAGGAAAATCATTAGCAACTGCCCAAGAATCACTGTAGATCAGTACCTCTGGCCATCTCTCACTCTAGAGAACATGAATAACCAAAAGGTATCACCTGATGATGTGGAGGGATTGTCCTTCATCTTCAGCCTTCAGTGGGCTATAGTGCTAGTTTTGTGTGGTACCAAAATAATGTGCAAATCCATATGAAAAATAGGCTTGATTTTCTTGTTCCTTAGTTAACTGATTATAAGCAACTCCCCAGAAGGTTATAGGCATGGTAAGGGAGAGTATACAAAACAAGA
Organism: Orcinus orca; assembly: GCF_937001465.1. Classification (NCBI taxonomy): domain Eukaryota; kingdom Metazoa; phylum Chordata; class Mammalia; order Artiodactyla; family Delphinidae; genus Orcinus; species Orcinus orca. The sequence goes on from NC_064560.1 coordinate 126,385,137, forward strand.
AGAGTTTGTGTCAAAGGAATCTGAGGTGCTTACTCATTCAGCTTACCTGGATCTTCTGGGGATGCCTGAGCCCCGTCTCTTATATATCATTTCCACTTGATGATAGATTGCTGCTGGGCATGATCAACAGTGCAGGTATGTAGTTCGACAACACTTGGTTCATGATAGAAGTTCAGGCTGCATGGTCACTAAGTTAGTTTTTTCCTAAGTTAGATATTCAGACTTTGCCATGGTCAATTAGCAAGTCAGAAGCTGTTTCTTAAAAGGAGAATCAATATTTAAAGAAAAGGGCATATATTCCCCACAGCCCCCAATACTAGTGGACTATGCTGCAATTTTCCTGTTGGTGTTTCCCATGTCTCCATCCTATTTGCCATGGAAACGCCAAGCATCATTTTTGGATCTGCTGGATCATAAGACCAAAGTGATGAAGCAGATAGCACTGAGATATTCCTTCCTCTGCAATTTTTTGGAACAGTTTAAGAAGGATCAGTGTTAACTCTTCCTGAAATGTTTGGTAGACTGACTCAATAGTTTTTTTTTTTGCAGTACGCGGGCTTCTCACTATTGTGGCCTCTCCCGTAGCGGAGCACAGGCTCCGGATGCGCAGGCTCAGTGGCCATGGCTCGTGGGTCCAGCCGCTCCGCAGCATGTGGGATCCTCCCGGACCGGGGCACGAACCCGTGTCCCCTACATCGGCAGGTGGACTCTTAACCACTGCGCCACCAGGGAAGCCCTCAATAGCTTTTGACTCCAGTTATTTGACCCTATTGGAGATGCTGAGGCAAACCCAATATTAATTAACTTATTCCTTTTTTACTTAATTCAGCCAGAGTCAGTTTCTGTTACTCACCAATAAGAATCCTGACTTATATACAATCTCATTCCAGCATTAGGCAAATTAGAAAAAAGAAAAGAAAGCTCATATATAAAACACCAGAAGTGATTGTAAGAAACCTAACAGTGCTCCTCAGAGGTATTCTGTAAATCCAGGCATCAATATTCTTTCTTCATTGAGTTTGTACATGAATTAAGCTGTATCTGTTCTTACTCTAGGCTAGAACTGGAGTGTAATAAAGGCAAAGAATAGACCAGCTTTGTAATTTCTTCTGTATCAGCTCTAATGCTTCACCTTCCACAGCCAGCTCTATTAGCAGGATGATGTTGTCACCACAAGATGGCAGTACCCTCTCTCCTCAGAGTTGCTTGGTTTGAAATCAACATGTTTGTATTGAAAGCGCAGGATTGAGCTCCCTCTGATTGGCTGGGTAAGAAGCCTGAGTCTCTCTCTGGGATCCAGAGGGACTAGATAAATATACCCAGAAAAAAGAACTAGACTGAGGAACCTGGCTTCATTTCAGGCTCCGGAGCTGAGTCTCCTGTGATCCCAATAAGGAAGGAGAATGGAGAAACTCCTGACCGTGTCTTTGGTGATTCTGTGGCTTCAACTGGCCAGTGAGTTGGGGCTCTTGGCGATGGGAAGAGGGTGACCAAAGTTCCGAGCCCACAAGACAGAGGGGCAAAATCTTCTTGTTAATTGGGAAATGTACCCCCAAATTATGGAAGGAAATGCAAACACTAGAGAGTGAAAATGCAGTGACTGACTCCTGGCCTCTGGCCTTGTGTTTCTGCCTAGGGGTGAATAGCCAGCAAGGAGAAGAGAATCTTCAGGCCCTGAGCATCCAGGAGGGTGAAAATGCCACCATGAACTGCAGTTATAAAACTGCTATAGACACCTTACATTGGTACAGACAGGATTCAAGGAGAGGCTTTGCCCACCTGATTTTAATACGTTCAAATGAGAGAGAGAAGCTTAGTGGAAGACTGCGAGTCACGCTTGACAACTCCATCAAAGGCAGTTCCCTGTCCATCACGGCTTCCCAGGCTGCAGACACTGCTACTTACCTCTGTGCTACGGATACACAGTGCTCACCAGGCAACTGCAGCCCCAACGCAAACCCTGCCAGAGCTGCCTCTTAGAAGCCGCAACAGTGTGTAGAGGTGGTGGTTATGTCTTCCCACAAAGGAGAGTCTACAAACAGCTGGCAACAGGAAAGGGAGGCCTGTCAAATTCCTGATGTTTTTGGCAGCATGTTAGACTAGGGTAAAGGGCATGAGATTTAGAACGGGAAACTGAAATACCAGCTTCAGCTCTGCCCATCCTGGCTCTGTGTCCTTAAGCACACCATCGGTGTAGCAGCCTTCAGTTTCCTCACTTTAAACAAAGGATTTGGACTCATGAGCCTAAAGACCCTTCAAGCTCTAATTTTACCAGGTCACTTGTGGAGGATGAGGAAGGACTTGTCAGTATTAGAAGGTCTCATCTGTTATATGTACAGCCCCCTCAGGACTTAGGTGGCTTTGAGATGCATGAGAGGATTTTTGCATTTCTCTAATTCTAACAGTAGATTCATCAGACATTAGAGTTAAAAAGGATCTTAGGACTCTTTCAACCAAACTTGTCATTTTAAAGCTGAGGGGTGAAAACGTTGTATAATTATAGACACAAAGATCTGAATCTTTGGAGTAGTAGAGACAAAGATCTGAATCTGACTCTCCCATTTATTAGTTGTGTGATTTCCAAGCTTCAATTTCTCCATTAAAGAGATGGGAATTTATCAGAGTCATAATCTTTCCTCATACAAGTGAGAGATGTATGTTCTCGGCTACCAGCTCCTAAAATATTGTGTTTTGAAAGTGGATACTTCTATTATCACATATATAACAGTTTTCCATCCATTTTATTCTTGCTTCTGGTAAGAAGTTTTTTTGATACATTTTTGATGCTACTGAAAATGTGTTTGTGGAGAAAGTGCATTTGTACTTATGTGATGCTTGGTGGAAAAGGTGGGGGAGGGCAGGCGAAAGGTTGGTAGGACTGTGGTTCCCAAATGTCAGAGCTTCAACCACCAACATCACCTATATCAGAATCACTTACAGCACCTTGAAGATCTGGGTTATTAGGCACTTACTCAATCAGACTCTGATGCACTGATGCATTGTATTTATTTATTTTTTTTTGCGGTACGCGGGCCTCTCACTGTTGTGGCATCTCCCGTTGCGGAGCACAGGCTCCGGACGCGCAGGCTCAGCGGCCATGGCTCACGGGCCCAGCCGCTTCGCGGCATGTGGGATCTTCCCAGACCGGGGCACGAGCCCGTGTCCCCTGCATCGGCAGGCGGAATCTCAACCACTGCGCCACCAGGGAAGCCCGATGCATTGTATTTTTAATGAACATCTTCTATATCAGTTAGAGACTGGGTCAGCTTCAAGTTACAAAAACTTCAAATATAATATTTTTAACAAGGTGGAGTGTACTTTCCTCTCACGTAAAGAAGCTCTGTCATATGTATCATATGCAGTCCAGGGCTGCTATACTACTGTCATCATGTTATAAAAAATCAAGGGGCTTCCTTCTAGCTCTCTGTCTCTTGTCCTTAAAGTGTCACTTTTGTTTATATACTTGGCAGAAACTGCTAGAGATCCATCCACTTTATACACATTCCAGGCAGAAAGAAAGAGAAGGTCAAGCTCAAATGAGTACACGCTGGCCAAGTCAATCATTTCCAGAAAATCCACCCAACAGCTGCTACATTTCACTTACCAGAGTGTTATTCCATGTCCCCACCTTTCTCCCGTCTGCAAAGGAGTCTGGGATGTCAGTATTTTTTCAGTCTCAGCATGTTGTCACTCACATCAAAACTGTGGTTCTATTAGTAAGAAATAGGAGAGAATGGACATTCTTTAGGCAAATAGCAATTTCTGCTATCCTCAGCTTAGGGTATATTAAGGCTCATATGGGGTTTTTTGCTTCATAGTTATTCATTTTTGAAATAGTATATCTAGTCTATCTCCCAGCTCTGTTGACTTTGCTTCCTAAAGGTCTCCAGAAGATGTCACAAACCCCACACACTAATTCACCTCCACCATCCTAATTAAAAATCCATTTTAGTCCCTTGCTCCCTAGCATGTGACACACCCCATCATTCTTCAATGTAGTCCTCTGTACCACAGTGAGAATGATGTTGTCAGAGTGCAGATTTGAGCATGCCAGTCACTGGATCCCCATTTGCTCTTAGAATAAAGACAAACTTCTTTTAAAATTTTTATTTATTTTATTTTTGGCTGCATTGTGTCTTCATTACTGCGCGCGGGCTTTCTCTAGTTGTGGTAAGCCAGGGCTACTCTTCGTTGCGGTGCACAGGCTTCTCATTGTGGTGGCTTCTCTTGCTGTGGAGCACGGACTCTAGGTGCACAGGTTTCAGTAGTTGCAGCACGCAGGCTGAGTAGTTGCGGTACACAGGCCCTAGAGTGCAAGGGCTTCGGTAGTCACGGTGTGTGGGCTCAGTAATTGTGGCTCGTAGGCTCTAGAGCGCAGGCTCACTAGTTGTGGTGCACAGGCTTAGTTGCTCCACGACATGTGGGATCTTCCTGGACCAGGGCTCAAACCCGTGTCCCCTGCATTGGCAGGTGGATTCTTAACCACTGTGCCACCAGGGAAGTCCCAAAACTTCTTAATATGACCTACAAAACCTTGCATAATTTAGGATCTTGTTACCTCTCTAACCTCAATTCACAATGTACTCCTAATCTCTCTCCCTCTCTGTCTCTCCCTCTCTTCAACAATACTGGTATTATTTAAGTTTCTTTTTTTAAAATTAATTAATTTTTGGCTGCGTTGGGTCTTTGTTGCTGCGTGCGGGTTTTCTCTCGTTGTGGTGAGTGGGGGCTGCTCGTCATTGCAGTTCGCGGGCTACTCACTGCGGTGGCTCCTTTTGTGGCAGAGCACGTGCTCTAGGCACGTGGGCTTCAGTAGTTGTGGCACGTGGGCTCAGTAGTTGTGCCTCGCGGGCTCTAGAGTGCAGGCTCAGTAGTTATGGTGCACAGGCTTAGTTGCTCCGGAGCATGTGGGATCCTCCTTGACCAGGGCTTGAACCCATGTCCCCATGCATTGGCAGGCGGATTCTTAACCACTGCACCACCAGGGAAGTCCTTAAGTTTCTTAAAAGTACCTTTTTCCTACTATATGACCCCTTCATAGCAACTGTAGGTGATTTCTTATTTATTTTCCTTTTCCTAATTTTTTTTCCTCCCTTCAAAAGAGTAAAAAAAAATAGTAAATGCCTATTCATTCTTATACATCTGTTCAAGAGCCTGTAGCTGAAGGAAGCTCAGGGGGCATTTTTAGAATTATAGACCTCTGCATTTTCACATTTGCAGTTTCTCCTTTATTTCTTTGATTATTTGATTAAGACCTGTTTTCACTACTACTTCTGTGGGTTCCTTAATGGTAGCGTCCATATCTGTGTGTCTCACCCTTGAAAACTCAGCATCAATGTATCTTAGGCATTAGGATCATCTAATTTCCTTCTTCTTCTTTTCTATCCATTAATGTATTCCTTATTTTAAGTCTCCTCAAAAAGATATGATAATATTTATTAAAAAAAAGAAATCTTTGGAAGTTTATGGATACATTCTTATGGCATAGCAGGGATTGGCAAAGCACAGCCCACAGGGCAAAGCAGCCTGCCACCTGTGTTTGTGAATAAAGTTTTATTGGAAAACAGCCATGTCCATTTATTTATGCATTGACCATGGATGCTTCGTGTTATAAGAGCATAGCTGAGTAGTCACGACAGAGACTATATGACTTCAAAACCTAAACTATTTACTATTTGACCCTTTACAGAAAAACCGTTTGCCAACCTCTGGGGTGTAGGAATGACATGGAAATTTTTAGATTTGCAGTTTTTTGTTTGATAGCAACAAATTAAATAATAAAAGCATACGACTAATCAACTGTATGGCCAACTTAGAATACTCCCCTTGGTTTTGAGGCTTTTGTGTTCTTTACCTTATTTTTATCAAATGAATGACAAATGGAATAACGGCACTTTACGAATAAAAGCATCTTCGTTCTTTAAATGGATAAAAGTGTTAAGAATATTTTTTAAACATTTAATACATTTTTACTGAACTATAGTTGATTTACAGTGTTCTGTTAGTTTCAAGTGTACAGCAAAGTGATTCAGTTATACATACGTATATATTCTTTTTCAGATTCTTTTCCATTATAGGTTATTACAAGATATTGAGTATCATTCCCTGTGCTATACAGGGATCTTGCAGGGCAGTTTGTCTTGCATAACACCCGAGCCAAGATTTTCTTGACGATTCCACCAAAGGATCAAGAAACTAGAGGAATAGTTCTGTCAACTTTTATGTAACTCCAAACAAAACCTCCTGCTGCTTCTCAGCCAGCCATGCTGTTTGCTTTCTGCATGCTGCATAATGGAGAATTTAACAGTTATCATAGTTTTAATGGTACTGGAGGATGTAGTCACTGTCCTCACCTAACAGGGTGGATGTCTGGACACCCACCTGAAGGTAAACACTGCCTTCTTCCCTAACATTCTGGAGTCCTGCACACTGGGTGCTGGACACCTGAGCATTGGGAGTTAAACATCAGGATAAACAGGCCAAAGAAATGGAGAGGGAGATAAAAGAACAAAAATAAATCTAAATAGTGGAAATAAAGTATTCAAGCAGGTTTTATTTCCCTGGTGATAACTGCATCAGCTCTCTACTTCCAGTCTGAGCCCTCATTCCACATGGCTGGGTCCAGGCTAGTGGGAGTACAGGCAGGGCATAAGATTTGTTTTACGTACCTGCTCCTCACTCAACTGAAAGCAATTTGAGATAGGAATCGTGTCTGGTTTTGGTTTACACATTGTAGACAACTCTGTAAATTTCCAGAATGAATGCTTGAGCCTAGGGATTCCTGAACACGCACAATAATATAAGAGTACCTAGGTGGTCTGCTGAGCCAGAGAGTCTTGCCAGCAGGATAACTCTACTCAAGACCCTAATTTTAGTAAGAGCTAAAAACATAGTTCATTATAACTGGAGAAAAATCACATAGGTGAATATGTATCATTTGAAGAAGACTATACTTGTGTTCAACTGACTTAGTCATAGCTATTGTTACTAGATTGACAGCACTGCCCTGAGAGCCTGTGTAAGGCAACATCACAGCTGTCTGCAGAAACAAAGTCCGCATGCCTTAAAATGGTTGATGTGAGCAAGTAACAATGTTTTGACTTCTTGCTATAAATACTTTATACTATAAATACTTTATGCAAAGTCATACTTTGCATAAAGTAAACCCAATCCTAGGGAAAGAATAAGCTATGAAATGACCCTGTCAAATCTTCTGCTGTGTTCAGTTCACTAGCACAAATAATTCCACAAGAAACTAGACAAACAAGCTGACTGACATTGAGCAAACGGTTCTTTACATTGAGATTCCTAAATCCCTAATAATACAAATAAACAGGAGACAGATAAGTACCACACACGTGCCTCTGGAATGAAGAGAGTCTGGCTAATACTATTAAGTATCTAAACTCTACTTTCTTAAAAAATTACTTAGTTGAATAAAACAAGAATGTGACAAGAAGCGAAAAGAAGGTGTTTCAAAACAACTAAATGAAGTGGAGATAGGCAACCTTCCAGAAAAAGAATTCAGAATAACGATAGTGATCCAGGACCTCAGATAAAGAATGGAGGCGAAGATTGAGCAGATGCAAGCAATGTTTAACAAAGACCTAGAAGAATTAAAGAGTAAACACCAAGAAGAATTCAAGAACAAGCAAACAGAGTTGAAAAATACAATAACTGAAATGAAAAATACACTAGAAGGAATCGATAGCAGTATAACTGAGGTAGAAGAATGGATAAGTGACCTGGAAGACAGAATGGTGGAATTCACTGCCATGGTACAGAATAACAAAACAAGAATGAAAAGAAATAAAGACAGCCTAAGAGACCTCTGGGACAACATTAAATTCACCAACATTCACATTATAGTGGTTCCAGAAGGAGAAGAGAGAGAGAAAGGAGCCAAGAAAATATTTGAAGAGAATATAGTCGAAAACTTCCCTAACATGGGAAAGGAAATAGCCACCCAAGTCCAGGAAGAACAGAGAGTCCCAGGCACGATAAACCCAAGGAGAAACACACTGAGACACAGAGTAATCAAAGAGACAAAAATTAAAGACAAAGGAAAATTATGAAAAGCACACAAGGGAAAAACAACAAATATCATACAAGAGAACTCCTGTAAGGTTAACAGCTGACTTCTCAGCAGAAACTCTATAAGCAGAAGGGAGTGGCACAATATATTTAAAGTGATGAAAGAGAAGAATCTACAACCAAGATTACTCTATCCAGCAAAGATCTCATTCACATTTGATGGAGAAATCAAAAGTTTTACAGACAAGCAAAAGCTAAGAGAACTCAGCACCACCAATCCAGCTCTAAAACAAATGCTAAAGGAACTTCTCTAAGTGGGAAACACAAGAGAAGAAAAGGACCTACAAAAACAAACCCACAACAATTAAGTAAATGGTAATAGGAACATACGTATCAATAAATACTTTAAATGTGAGTGGATTAAATGCCCCAACCAAAAGACACAGGCTCGCTGAATGGATAGAAAACAAGACCCATATATATGCTGTCTACAAGAGACCCACTTCAGACCTAGAGATACATACAGACTGAAAGTGAGGGGATGGAAAAAGATATTCCATGCAAATGGAAATCAAGAGAAAGTTGGAGTAGCAATACTCATATCAGACAAATAGGCTTCAGAATAAAGAATGTCACAAGACACAAGAAAAGACACTACATAGTGATCAAGGGATCAATCCAAGAAGAAGATATAACAATTATAAATATATATGCACCCAAGATAGGAGCACCTCAATACATAAGGCAAATGCTAACAGCTATAAAAGAGGAAATCGACAGTAACACAATAATAGTGGGAGACTTTAACACCTCACTTACACCAATAGACAGATCATCCAGACAGAAAATTAATAAGGAAACACAAGCTTTAAATGACAGAATAGACCAGGTAGATTTAATTGATATTTACAGGACGTTCCATCCAAAAACAGCAGATTACACTTTCTTCTCAAGTGCACACGGAACATTCTCCAGGACAGACCACATCTTGGGTCACAAATCAAGCCTCAGTAAATTTAAGAAAAATAAAATTATATCAAGCTTCTTTTCCGACCACAACGCTATGAGATTAGAAATAAATTACAGGGAATAAAACGTAAAAAAACACAAACACATGGAGGTTAAACAATAAGTGACTAATTAACCAAGAGATCACTGCAGAAATCAAAGAAGAAATGAAAAAATACCAAGAAACAAGTGACAATGAAAACACAATGATCCAAAACCTATGGGATGAAGCAAACGCAGTTCTAAGAGGGAAGTTTATAGCAATACAATCCTACCTCAAGAAACAAGAAACATCTCAAATAAACAGTTTAACCTTACACCTAAAGGAACTAGAGAAAGAACAAACAAAACCCAACGTTGGTAGAAGGAAAGAAATCATAAAGATCAGAGACGAAATAAATGAAATAGAAACAAAGAAAAAAGTAGCAAAGATCAATAAAACTAAAAGCTGGATCTTTGAGAAGATAAACAAAATTGATAAACATTTAGCCAGACTCATCAAGAAAAAGAGGGAGAGGACTCAAATCAATAAAATTAGAAATGAAAAAGGAGAAGATACAATGGACACCCCAGAAATACAAGGCATCATAAGAGACAGAAATACAAAGCATCGTAAGAAATACAAGGCATCATAAGACTCAACCAGTAAGAAACAGAAAATATAAACAGACCAATCACAAATAATGAAATTGAAACTGTGATTAAAAATTTTCCAAGAAACAAAAGTCCTGGACCAGATGGCTTCACAGCTGAATTCTATCAAACATTTAGAGAAGAACTAACACCCATCCTTCTCAAACTCTTCCAAAAAATTGCAGAGGAAGGAACACTCCAAAACTCATTCTACAAGGCCACCATCACGCTGATACCAGAAACAGACAGAGATACTACAAAAATGAAAATTACAGACCAATATCACTGATGAATATAGATGCAAAAATCCTCAACAAAATACTAGCAAACAGAACACAACAATACATTAAAAGGACCATACACAGTGATGAAGTAGGATTTATCCCAGGGATGCAAGTATTCTTCAATATACACAAATCAATCAGTGTGATACACCATATTAATAAATTGAAGAATAAAAACCATATGATCATCTCAATAGATGCAGAAAAAGCTTTTGACAAAATTCAACACTAATTTATGATAAAAACTCTCTAGAAAGTGGGTACAGAGGGAACATACCTCAGCATCATAAAGGCCATATACGACAAACCCACAGCAAACATCACTCTCAATGGTGAAAAACTGAAAGCATTTCCTCTAAGATCAGGAACAAAACAAGGATGTCCACTCTCGCCACTTTTATTCAACATAGTTTTGGAAGTCCTAGCCACTGAGATCAGAGAAGAAAAAGAAATAAATGGAATCCAAATTGGAAAGGAAGAAGTAAATCTGTCACTGTTTGCAGATGACATGCTACTATAAATAGATAATCTTAAAGATGTCACCAGAAAACTACTGGAGCTAATCAGTGAATTGGGTTTAGTTGCAGGATACAAAATTAATGCATAGAAATGTGTTGCATTCCTACACATTAACAGCAAAAGATCAGAAAGAGATATTAAGGAAACAATCTCATTTAACATCACATCAAAAAGAATAAGACACTTAGGAACAAACCTACCTAAGGAGACAAAAGACCTGTACTCAGAAAACTATAAGATACTGTTGAAAAAATCAATGATGACACAAACAGACGGAGATATATACCATGTTCTTGGATTGGAAAAAGCAATATTGTGAAAATGACTATACTACCCAAAGCTTGATAGGGATTGCACTGAATCTACAGATTCGGTGAAATCCCTATCAAACTACCAATGGCATTTTTCACAGAACTAGAATAAAAAATTTCACAATTTGTATAGAAACACAGAAGACCCTGAATAGCCAAAGCAATCTTGAGAAAGAAAAATGGTGCTGGAGGAATCAGGCTCCCTTACTTCAGACTATACTAAGAAGCTACAGTAATCAAGACAGTATGGTACTGGCACAAAAACAGAAAGATAGATCAATGGAACAGGATAGAAAGCCCAGAGATAAACCCATGCATCTATGGTCAACTAATCTATGACAAAGGAGGCAAGGATATACATTGGAGAAAAGACAGTCTCTTCAATAAGTGGTGCTGGGAAAACTGGACAGCTACATGTAAAAGAATGAAATTAGAACACTCCCTAACACCATACACAAAAATGAACTCAAAATGGATTAAAGACCTAAATGTAAGACCAGACAATATAAAACTCTTAGAGGAAAACACAGGAAGAACACTCTTTGACATAAACAACAGCAAGATCTTTTTTGACTCACCTCCTAGAGTAATGGAAATAAAAACAAAAATAAACAAATGGGACCTAATGAAACTTAAAAGCTTTTACACAGCAAAGGAAACTATAAACAAGATGAAAAGACAACCCTCAGAATGGGAGAAAATATTTGCAAACGAATCAATGCACAAAGGATTAATCTAAAAAATATATAAACAGCTCATGTAGCTCAATATTAAAAAAACAAACAACCCAATCCAGAAATGGGCAAAAGACGTAAATAGTCATTTCTAAAAAGAAGACATGCTGATGGACAAGAAGCACATGAAAAGCTGCTCAACATCACTAATTATTAGAGAAATGCAAATCAAAACTACAATGAGGTATCACCTCACACTGGTTAGAATGGGTATTATCAGAAAATCTACAACAACAAATTCTGGACAGGGTGTGGAGAAAAGAGAACCCTCTTACACTGTTGGTGGGAATGTAAATTGATACAGCCACCATGGAGAACAGTATGGAGTTTCCTTAAAAACTAAAAGTAGAACTACCATACGACCCAGCAATCCCACTACTGGGCATATACGCAAAGAAAACCATAATTCAAAAATACACATGCACCCCAATGTTCATTGCAGCACTGTTTACAAAAGCCAGGTCATGAAAGGAACCTAAATGCCCATTGACAGACAAATGGATAAAGAAGATGTGGCACATATATACAATGGAATATTACTCAGCCATAAAGAGGAACGAAATTGGGTCATTTGTAGAGACGTGTAAGGACCTAGAGACTGTCATACAGAGTGAAGTAAGTCAGAAAGAGAAAAACAAATATCATGTATTAACGCATATATGTGGGATCTAGAAAAACGGTACAGATGAACTGGTTTCCAAGACAGGAATAGAGACATGATGTAGAGAACAAATATATGGACACCAAGGGGGGAAAGCGGGGTGGGAGGGGGTGGTGGTGGGATGAATTGGGAGATTGGGACTGACATATATATACTAATATGTATAAAATAGATACCTAATAAGAACCTGCTGTATAAAAAATAAAATAAAACAAGGTGTTTCAAGAACCAAGACACCTAAGTAAGGTCACCTATCCCTCATAAGGCTAAAGGTGTAAGGCTGCTGTTATCTAAGTATGGTTCATGGGCCCAAAGGAGGCCCTTTCAGGGCGGTTTACCAAACTCGATGAGTTTTCTCTCTTTTGTTGCAGATTAGTACTCCGCACAGGATTCACAGTGACCCCCTCTGTCATTATCTCTCTCTCTCTCTCTCTCTTTTTCTACACGTCCCTCCTCTCTGGTACACTGGTCCACAAATTCTAGGTGCTTCAAGATCCCCAATCTCCGATTCTGTCTCAATCTCACAGTGAGACAGCTGGGCTATTTTTGGTAAATCCCTCCCGCACTGGTGCCGAGAAGCTGCCTCCATGAAGTAAGCTGGGCAATGGTCGGGCTCACCTCATCTGTTTTCCTTATCTCTGTGCTACCTGTAGTCCAATGTCCAAAAGTTGTTTCATATAGTTTGTCCAGTTGTCCAGTTGGAAGGAAGGTCAACTCTACCTTTATCAATGAAGAAGTTACAGTAATTTGTTTTTATTGTATTTTACAAATATGTCATTTCATGATGGATAAGGATAAAATCGTTTTCAACCAACCACACATTATTTGAGACCTGCCTTAGGTAATGTTTCCTCTGTGGCATGCTGAATGAGTCTTGGGGATGAACAGTAATTCAGGCAAAGGATTTGGGGAGATTAGGGAGCACTTTCTAGGCAGATGAATCCCTCCCTTACCCATGGGAGTCATGGAGACATATGCAAGGAAGAGACCTCTGACTATTCCAGTTAAAAATTCTGCCTGGGATTATTTGGGTAGCTAGAGATACTTGTACCATGCAGAAAATGATGGAAGCAACAATTGAATATTTCCCTAAGCATGCTCATGTTTAGAGCTCTCTTCTGAGTCCTGTCCCATTCTCCTTTACCTATGCCTCAAGCTATTAATATTTTATCAGGAGAAAGAGGTCAGATATAGCTGTGGTGCAATTTTCAGGATGAACACAAGAGGGCGGGGTTTCCTACAAATGTGGTTCCTCTTTTTATTCGGGTGCTGGTTTGACTTGTTTACTTTGTAGCCACAAGACAGATTACTGTTGCTGTGCAGAAAGGGGCTCTCAGTTTCTAAGTGAGGAGTTTCTATAATATTCAGCTGCAAACTAGCCCCATTAGATCTGGTGTATTCTAGGGAGCAAGGACCGTTGCCAACATGTTTTCTGTCACTCACTCTGTTCTTGTGATCTTCTTAATATTCAGTAAGTAACATTTTATCCTAAATGTTCATGATTTTTCATTTTCCTATAATTATGGGTAACTTTTAGTTCTCTTCTCTGGCTGAAAACTCTCCTTCTGTCCATTTATAACATAAAAAAGTGATTCTCTTCTAGGAGGGACCAATGGAGACTCAGTGAACCAGACAGAAGGCCCAGTGACTGTCTCAGAGGGGGCGCCTAGGACCCTGCACTGCACTTACCAGACCTCTGATCCAGGTCCCTATCTTTTCTGGTACGTCCAGTATCTCAACAAAGCTCCGCAACTCCTCCTGAAGGGCTCGAAGGCAAACCAGAGGGCAGAGCATCAAGGTTTTCAGGCCACTCTTGTTACGAGTGACAGCTCCTTCCACCTGCAGAAAACCTCAATGCAAGCATCAGACTCGGCTGTGTACTACTGTGCTCTGAGTGACACGGTGAGAGGGGCTGCAGGGGGAGCTGAACACAAACCCAAGGGGAGCAGGAGGGCTGAAGTGAGCAGCCTTCCGAGGAGGAGGTATATTCTCTCCTTGGGCAGTGTTTAGTTTATTTAGAGCTTTTCAGGAAAATAAATCAAGCTCAGATCTAATTCCTAGAAACCCAGGAGGTTGGGACTTGTTCGTCAGGGAGAATAGGGTGGATGTCAGTCTTAAAGAAGACCCAAGCTCTGATCCCCAGAAGCGTCCCTGTTCAGCCAGAAAGACTCCTCCCTTCTCTAGACTGACTTTCAAAAACATCTATTTTCTCTTAATGTAAGATGGATTTTAGATGTCACGATATTAATATATTCATTTAGGGAAGAGAAAAGGAATAGATGACTAAAAGCTGCATCAGCTGAATCACAATCATATATCAGCACAGGGATGCCAAGCAAATCATACACAAATTTTCACGCGGCTGAGACGTAACGCTGTTGAGGCGCTGCTCTCGGTGAAATGAGCCAGAGCTGCTGCAGCAGTGGGATGAAAAGGCATTTGTGATTTTTGAATGGCTACATTTTTGATATAAGGAGCTAGGAATGCATGGTCTGGTGACTTTGCATTCATTTTGACTATAGGATGGGATACTTGAAAGCAAGGTGTTTCTAGCACAGACTGACTATTGATTGGCATTAGACACGTACAGCTGGACAAATTTTGTCCACCAGGAAACTTGCTGTGTGATAGCATTAAGCAGACAAGGAACTTTATCCAATGTAAATTTCCCCAGGAACCAATGTCTTGGCGTGAAGGAAGAAAAGTTATGATGACTGAGGGTAAATAGTTTGACCTTCCTGTCCGGAAGAAGACTCTGTGAGCTTATTTCACTGTAGAGTTTGGCTGCAGGCCAAAAAAAAAAAAAAAAAAAGCCATACAAAAACATGGATGACTATTTGTTCTCAGAAGTCACCATAATCATAACAAATTGTATTGCTCATAAAACTTATGTCTATCCTAGACGCATTGGCTGAATATGGCAAATGGCTGCAGCACTGATATAATTGTTGTCAACTTAATTAAAATAAAGTCTAAAGAGGCAGGTTAGATTCACCAACCATGTCAACAAGCCATGACGTGCCACAGGCAAACTGATAGCAGCAAGTTACATTTCCTGTTCTGGTGCAGAAGCATCTCACCCTTCAGTACTTGTGCACGTGCCCTGTCAGGCACAGGGCAGGCATTTAGACCTGAATTTGAGACAGAACACAGCACATTTCACTCAGAGGAAGAGCTTCCAACATGGGGTTCCCTGGTCTGCTGAGAGTTGTCATAGCCTCCGTCCGCCTTGGTAAGGCTGGTAAGGATGGCCACAAACAGACTCAGCTCCACTCAGCTCCCATGTTTGGGGGTAGGGCAGGTTATTATTGTCTGGTGGTGTGTAGGAGAGTTGAGTAATGGGTAGAAGAATTAGAAGTCTTAGTCCTGTTTGTCCCTTGCAGCCCTCGGGGTTCCACCAGGAGAATCAGCCTAATTCTTTCTCTGTGTCTCTCTGTCTGTCTCTCTCCATATATATTATATATATAATTTTTTTTCTTCTCCCCAGGATCCATCACAGCCCAGAAAGTAACTCAAGACCAGCCAGGGGCTTCCCTGGTAGTGCAGTGGTTGAAATTCTGCCTGCTAATACAGGGGACATGGGTTCGAGCCCTGGTCTGGGAGGATCCCACATGCCGCGGAGTAACTAGGCCCGTGAGCCACAACTACTGAGCCTGTGCGTCTGGAGCCTGTGCTCCGCAACAAGAGAGGCCGCGATACTGAGAGGCCCGCACACCGCGATGAAGAGTGGCGCCCGCTGGCCACAACTAGTAAAAGCCCTCGCACAGAAACTAAGACCCAACACAGCAAAAATAAATAAATTAATTACTAAACTCCTACCCCCAACATCTTCTTAAAAAAAAAAAAAAAAAGAATTGAAAAAAATAGGACCAGCCAGAAATTTCTATGCTGGAAAAGGAGGATGTAACCTTGGATTGTGTATATGAAGCTAGTAGTTACAGTTATTATTTATTCTGGTACAAACAAACACCAAGTGGGGAAATGATTTTCCTTATTCATCAGGAGTCTTACAATGAGTGAATACAACAGGGGGTCGGTAGTTTTGGACTTCCAGAAAACGGCCAGTTCCATCAGCCTTACCATCACAGCATTGCAGCTTGGGGACTCAGCGGTGTATTTCTGTGCTCTGAGACACCGCAGTGATGCAGGTCCCTGTGGGAACCCCACAGAAACCTCAGATCTCAACGTGAGGTGTCCCCCAGCTATGAAAACCTTAGTGAGATTCTCGGTAAGGACAGGAGAAGGCAGCGGGGCAGGGGAGTTAGAAGTGGAAACCTCACTCTAAGGTAAATGCTATCTCTTTGGCTCAGAGAACATATCTAAAAGTGTCATTCATCAAAAGCATCTTTATCTTCAATTCTTCATCTTGAAGTAGATCATTTGCCAAAAAAATATTTAAAACTTTTTTATGGTGATTATATTAAAGCAAGTGATTTGGTTTAAAAAAATTCAGTAATATTTGGCCAAATCTGCACCTGAATTGTTAGACTTTTAGGTTCACTGCACAAATATTCATGCATTGCTGACTAAGTCTTGTCATTATGTTAGATCTGAAGTATCTGTTAAATGGCACTTCTTGGACTCTCCCTGTCCCATTGTCTCATGCTGTGCCATGAATGACCTGGAATGATGTACACAGAATAAATGTCACCACAAGTCTTGACACCAAGGAGGAATGAAGCTCTTCAGTTTGCTCAGAACCAGCCCCATTACCTGATCACATTCTCTATATGCAAGTTTAATGCAGATAAAATAGAATATCCAAAGAAGTAATACTCAAAACAAAACAGAACAACTCAAAAATTCTACTAGTCAGGAAAAACTCTGCTACAGAATCACATCTTATAGGATGTTTTCCATTCTGCGTTTTTACCCAACAGTATATTATGAAATAATTATTTGCACAGCATTATTTACAGATCAAAATCACACGTTCTAATGGCGATATTCCAATGTATGATTTTTTTTTAAGAAGATGTTGGGGGTAGGAGTTTATTAATTAATGTATTTATTTTTGCTGTGTTGGGTCTTCTTTTCTGTGCGAGGGCTTTCTCCAGTTGTGGCAAGCGGGGGCCACTCTTCATTGTGGTGCGCGGGCCTCTCACTATCACGGCCTCTCCTGTTGCGGAGCACAGGCTCCAGACGCGCAGGCTCAGTAGTTGTGGCTCACGGGCCTAGTTGCTCCGCGGCATGTGGGATCCTCCCAGACCAGGGCTCGAACCCGTGTCCCCTGCATTAGCAGGCAGATTCTCAACCACTGCGCCACCAGGGAAGCCCCCAATGTATGATTTTATAATACTTTTTTGGCAAATTCCATCTTACTAGTTTTTTAGATTGTTTTACTCACAGTAACAAATAATGCTGGAATGAACACACAGGTATTTGATGATTTCCTTGACAATTCCCAGGAGGTGAAGAGGAATTTACCTTTAGTCTTTCTGGTATGGGCTCCCTGATCATTTCTGTGACCCTGGAGTATAGCACATTTGCAGTCTACAACTACTAAACACTCATATTTTGCCTGTTACAGAAAATTCTCTTACATCAAGGCTTTGCTGTACAGTTTAGCTCCTATGACTCCAGATGGCCTCAATTTCAGACAATTCTGCACCACATATGTTCACAGTAGCTGTAATATAACATCTGAAAGAGTAATGTCTCTGTGCTATTGTGTGGTGATATTAGGTGGCAATTAACCTGGTGGATATGTTTTCATCTGGAATTCCAAAAAGAAAGATATTCTTCCTTGTGTAAGGATTTTCTATCCCTACTATACAAAAAACAATGATCCCAATACAGAACAACGTTCCAGAAAAGAAAGCATAAGTGTGTGTGTGTGTGTGTGTGTGTGTGTGTGTGTCAGGGAGAAGGAGAGAGAGAGAGAGAGACCAAGATAGAGTTATGTAGCCAAGACATGAAGTAATTAACTAAACAGTTAAATTTCGTAAAACGTATCAGAAATAAGTAAAGTCTTTCAGAGACAACTTTTAATGAAGAAAATAGATGTAAGTAGTTTACAAGGGAATAAATCAAAGATTTGAAGCAGGAAAAATGTATCTTAGAATCTGGTGCAGGAAGCGGTATTGGCGAGAGGTACTCAAAGGAGGATTCCCAAAAGTTAGCAAAAATTTTTAAAAACACCAGACCGAAAATAATCAATGACCTATCTTGTTTAACAATTATTTCAATCTATTTGTACTTTGAAAGTCTGAGAAATCTTCTAAAATGTTTTGGATAACATGCATACCAGCTCAAACTGGAGCCGTTGTAAAATCACGGTCACTAGTCTCTACTTGATCCCTAACATCCCCCAAATCATATCCCGTCTCCTTCATCAATGAGCTGTCTAATCATAATCGCCTTTTTAAATTTTATTGATTGTCACATAACCCTAATTTTTCTAATATCTCCATCAGATTATTTTGCCAATAAATAAGTAAATGCCATCTGGGAAGGAATGCATTAACAGTGTGCCTGTAACTTGTTTTCTGCTTCCTCTGAGGTCACCTGAGGCCTTTGGGGTTTCCTGAGCTGACCCCTTTGTGGACACAGTAATCTCATTTATACTTGAAAAGTAAAGAGGAGTTTTTAGGAGTTGTTCCGTACTAAGTTCTTATCCAGAATGACCTTAGCAGGACACCCAGGATATTTCTACATTATTCATTGCAAATAAACTAGAATTTATGGACATGGGATATATCTGATTGGAAAATGGCAGTCAACTAATGTTGGATCTCTTGTACATGATTAGAAAAACCTGAAAGACCCCAAACCTCTATGACTTCCCTGTTGCAACCTGTGTTGCTATAGTTGATGCTTGTCATACTGAACCCCAAGTCTGCCCTGGTGTTAAAAAAGGGACTTTGTGAAGCTTCATTTGAACAATACATGAGCTTCCAGAGACTGAAGCTGGGTCTGCTGCTCTTTCTTGCTTGGTTTTGCTCTTCAGAAGCCCTGTTTTATCCCCTTCTGGTCACTACCATCCTTCCAAGGAAACCACAGTCCCATAGATAGATTGGTTTTGCACATTTCTGAACATTATACAACTAAAATAATATAGTTTTTTCTATCTGGATATTTTTCTTAATATCAGATTTCTAAGAGTCATCCATGTTGTATTCAGTTTAGTTTATTCTCATTGCTGTATGAACATACCAGAATTTATTTAGCAACCTGCTTAACTGGTTCTTTGGATTTTTCCTGCCTTTGGCTGTTATCAATAGTGGTATTATGAATATTCTTATACACGTTCTTTGGTGAACATATTTACACACTGCTATTGGGCATATATATTAGAATTTCTGGATTAAAGGGTATACATATATCTGGCTTTAATTCCTCCACTAGCTAAGCCCTCAAAGGGTGCTAATAACCTCGGTGTTGTGAATCAACCGCAATTTCCAAACCTCCTCATTGCTGACCTCTCAGAAACTTTACACACATGAGTTGTGACCATTTACTCTTGCTTAAAATCCTCTCTTCCTTAGAGAAAGTTTCTCTCTTTCTTAGAGAAACAGCTTCTTCTCTGACAAAACACTCGCTGAGGTTTGTACCTACTTCTTGGGCTGTTCCCTCTCTCACTCCTGCACACAACTTCATCTCCCTTCCAGTCATTAAGTATTGTGTGTCTGCAAGGTTTAGCTCTAGACTGTGTCCTCTCTTTGTGTTACTCTCTCTCTCTCTGACATTTTACTCATGTCTACATGACTCCGTGTCATACCTCATCAACTTTCTCTAGCTTCTCACTCAATTTAACAAGTATGAGCCACCTTTCTGTCACATATACACAGAGATAAAAATAACAGAGTAATCAGCATTCTGGCCATAAGTACAGTAAAGTGAGAGAAATTGTCATTGCCGCCTAGTGTGACCCTCTGAATCCTCCAAACTCCAGGGGATTCATTTCAAACTCTCTGAGCCAATCTTCTGAATCTCCTCTAACTTGGCTTGAGGAAGATTGAGGAAGACACACCATCACAGCTTCACTTCTGTTTCCTCTAACTCTTCAGTGAATTATCAGTTTGCTCATATATCATTACTCTGCATGATAGGCTAAGGAAAGTTGAACAAATGAACTTCATATATGTTTTGGAAGTGTACCCAAGCATGTATTGTGGACTCTCTCCATGGGTTCTCATGTACTGAAGGCTCTCTTCCAAGTCCAAGACAAAAGGAAGTGTTGCAATTAATATGCTTTTATAATCTACATCTACATCTATACTTATGTATAGACTTCTAAAATTCCTGCTATGCCTGTAACTGTGAGTTCCATACAGTCAGGAAACATGTATGTATTGTACATTACACAGTACATGGCACATAGTGGTTGCACATTAAATATTGGCTAACTGAAGAATGAATTAATTGATAATATCAACAGATACAGAGCTTCTACCTTTTGGATGCTGTTAGATAATTGTGTATCAACTAGTTCTTGTATTCGTCCAATTCTCATCACCATAAGGATACTTCTATTTCCATGTACCATAAATCCCCTTTCTGTTTGTACAGATTTTCGTCATATGGTACTATTTTCAGGTTTGCAATTAGATGGTCTCCCTCTTGTTGGCGTAGACACAGCCATCTTCATCACCTGAGTGAGTCTATAGGAAGATGTATATCGAATTCATTTTCTTGTGGACTGGGAAGTCCCTCTTATCGGTGAGCCTTCCGGTTTCACCTGGTGATGACGTATTCCTGTATTATCTCTTTTCTGCTTTCTTCTCTAGAGCTTTTATCTTAGAATTTCAGCCTCAAATATTTATTTCCTGTGGCTAGAGATATGACTCCTATAAAGCTAAGGGTGGTAGTGGGCAGAGAGTGGGGGAGTGGTCCAGGTCGAAAGAAAATCACAGTTAACTTAGTTCTCTTTGAGTGTCACTACTTTTCCTTTCCATCCTAACTCCTAGGGCTCAAAGGAAATGACGTTCTTACAATAGGTGTTCTCCATACACTAGATGTTGCCCATGAGTACAATTGGATGGTGTCGAACTATCTGTTTCTATTTATCTTTACCATTGCCATCACTTGTTCTGCTTCTTTGTATATTTTTAATTTCCAGTCTAGTGACCTAGTTTGGGGGTAGATATTCCTACCATTGGGAGTCCTAGCCTGAGACAAGAAAAATGTCTTGTCTGTTTTTCTAATTTCCTGATTCTGGTTCCAAGGGCTGAATTATTTCAATCAAGAATCCTTTTAAGTTCCTGGACTCTCAACCCTTAAGAAAACTTTTAGGAAGTATTATCCTCGATTGTAATATTGGTATTTTAAAAGTTCTCCTATGAGAGCAAAAATCAGGACTCTGCCTCTGGCACAGTAGAAAGAAGAGTCACTACATCCTTGGGGAAATGAGCTATTTGACCTTGGAATGGTGACTGTGATAAAAGGTAGATGGAAGCATGTAATTTTAGCAAAAAGTAATAAGAGAAAGAGGGAATTCTCTTTCTTGTGACAATTTGTAGAGAATATTCTCTTTTTCAAGAAACACATGCTCCATTATAGGAAAGAAGTTATAGAAAGGAAAAGACTCTCACTTTAGTTCACTTTGATGACTTAAATATTAATAGGCATTTTGTTTCTCAGAGAATTTTAAAGTTTAAAAGAATGTGAATTTTAGGAAAGATTACAGTTATCCTTGATCATAAGATAGATGTAACCATTTTCC
Organism: Orcinus orca; assembly: GCF_937001465.1. Lineage (NCBI taxonomy): Eukaryota > Metazoa > Chordata > Mammalia > Artiodactyla > Delphinidae > Orcinus > Orcinus orca. Next base: position 126,406,985 of record NC_064560.1, read on the forward strand.
AAATCTACACTAGAAAACATTGCCCTGTAGTACGTGATAGATGATTTCAGAGGCTGATATGCTGAGAAGGTTTGGGTTTGTACTATAGTTCTAACTTTACTTTTAATTTAGAGAAATCACAGTAAGTATAAAAAGGGAAGCTCACAGGCTCAAAGCATAAAAGTTTTTTTCAGTCTTCTATGAGAAGTGCTCAAGCTACATTTTGGTTATGTTGCTTTGAACTAGTTACTTGATAACAGAAAATAGGTAAAGCTTAAGACAAAGATGATGACAGATTCCTCTTTTCTAAAAAAGATCTTCTTAAAAATATACATTATAAAAATCAACTCAAAATGGATCATAGACTTAAATGTAAAATATAAACTATGAAACCTGAAAAAAAATAAGAGAAAATCTTCAGGACTGGAGCTAAGTAAATCTTAGATTTGACACCAAAAGCATGATACACACACACACACACACACACACACACACACACACACACACACCCCTAACTGAATCAAATTTAAAAACTTTTCCTCTACAAAAGACCCTGTTAAGAATATGAAAGGATAAGCTACAGACTGGGGGTAAATATTTACAAACCATGTATCTGACATAGTACTTGTATCTAGAATATATAAAGAACTCTAAAAGCTAAATGGTATAGAAAATGAACAACCAATTAGAAAAACGGGTGAAAGACTCAGATTGATATTTCACCAAAGAGCATATACAGATTGCAAATCAGCCCATGAAAAGATGCTCAACATCATTAGCCATCAGAGAAACGCAAATTAAAACCACAATGAAATATCACTATACAACTATCAGTGGGGCTAAAATAAAAAAATAGTGACAACACCTAATTCTGGCAAACATGTGGGGAAAACTGGATCACTCATAAACTGCTGATGGGAATGTAGAATGATACAGGCACTCTGGAAAATGGCCTGGCAATTTCTTATAAAACTAAACATGCAATGCAGACTTGGATACTTATCCTAGATAAATAGAAGATTTCATTTACATAAAAATCTGTACCTGAATATTCATAACAGCTTTATTCATAGCAGCCAAAATATGGAAACCTGATGTCCCTTAGTAGGTGACTGGTTAAACAAACTGTGGCACATCCCTACCATGGAATACTACTCAGATATAAAAAGAAACAAACAGGTTGGTTACACACTATTACATGGACAAATCTCATGTTTTTACTACTCATTCTGAGTGAAAAAAATCTCAATGCTTACTTCTATATAATTCCATTTATATAACATTATTAAAATAACAAAATCGTAGGGATGAAGAACAGGTTAGTGATTGTCAGGGGTTAAGGACTAGGGAAGGGGTGGGTGTGGCTACAAAGGGGTGGCATGAGGAAGCCTTGTGGTTATGAAACAGCTGTGCACCTTGATTGTGGCAGCGAAGCTATACATGTGATATACATGAATGCATGAATCTGTACATGTGTAAAATTGCATAGAACTACACACACACACACAAATGGCTGCATGTAAACTGTGGAAATCTAATAAGCCCTGTGTGTTTTACTAATGTTAATTTCCTGGTTTAGAGACCCCTGGACGACATAGGGTGAAGAGTACACAGAGCCTCCCTGTACATTTTTGGAAACTTCCATGAATCTATAATTATTTCAAATTAAAAATGGTTTTTAAAATTACAAACAAATTTCATAAAAATCACAACTGTAAATCATCTCCTTGGTTTCATTACACATCACACATTTAGCTTCTGGGTTCTTTTAGAGTCTGTCCTACAAAGAGCTCCTGCATTAATCCTGCAGTTATCTTTTTAACGTTCTTTCTGACACACATTCAAAAACAGAGAAACACAGCCTTTTAAATATGATTTGTAAGAGTCACAGTTTGCTAAGTGTGACTAGAATAAATCAAATCAAAGGATGAGAATATGGATACAAGTTAGTTTAATGACTTTTAGATCACTGAGAAATTATTAGATTTTCAAAGAAAACGTCAAAGAACAACAAACCCCTTACCTACACTGTTAGTGCAATAATTCTGGGAAGCTTATTCTTTTCTAGTCCCTGAGTGCGTGAGGGATGAAGTGACATCAAAGCAGTGCGTCTGAGGGTTGATGTTCTTTTTCTGGGTTGTAGCTAATGGGGGTAGAGTGTGCTCTTCGGACAAGTCTAAGGAGACCTTATATAAATGGTGGTCAACTCTGCAACATCAACACATGTTCAATGACAAAACCCAATGGAGTGGGGCTTCCGGGAAGATGGCGGAAGAGTAAGACGCGGAGATCACCTTCCTCCCCACAGATACAACAGAAATACATCTACAAGTGGAACAACTCCTACAGAACACCTACTGAACGCTGGCAGAAGACCTCAGACCTCCCAAAAGGCAAGAAACCCCCCACATACATGGGTAGGGCAAAAGAAAAAATAAACAGAGACAAAAGGATAGGGACGGGACCTGCACCAGTGGGAGGGAGCGGTGAAGGAGGAAACGTTTCCACACACTGGGAAGCCCCTTCGCGGGCGGAGACTGCGGGTGGCGGAGGGGGAAAGCTTCCGAACCACGGAGGAGAGCACAGCAACAGGGTTACCGAGGGCAAAGCGGAGAGATTCCCGCACAGAGAGTCAGTGCCGACCGGCACTCACCTGGCCAAGAGGCTTGTCTGCTCACCCGCCGGGGCAGGCGGGGCTGGGAGCTGAGGCTCGGGCTTCGGTCGGAGCGCCGGGAGAGGACTGGGGTTGGTGGCGAGAACACAGCCTGCAGGGGGTTAGTGCGCCACGGCTAGCCGGGAGGGAGTCCGGGGAAAGTCTGGACCTGCTGAAGAGGCAAGAGACATTTTCTTCCCTCTTTGTTTCCTGGTGCGCGAATAGAGGGGATTAAGAGCGCTGCTTAAAGGAGCTCCAGAGACGGGCGCGAGCCGCGGCTAAAAGCGCGGACCCCAGAGACGGGCAGGAGACGCTAAGGCTGCTGCTGCCGCCACCAAGAAGAAGCCTGTGTGCGAGCACAGGTCACTCTCCACACCCCCCTTCCGGGTAGCCTGTGCAGCCCGCCTTTCCCAGGGTCCCGGGATCCAGGGACAACCCCCCCGGAAGAACGCACTGCGCGCCTCAGGCTGGTGCAACGTCTCGCCGGCCTCTGCCGCCGCACGCTCGCTCCGCCCTCCGTGCCCCTCCCTCCGCCTCTCCTGAGTGAGCCAGAGCCCCCGAATCAGCGGCTCCTTTAACCCCGTCCTGTCTGAGCGAAGAACAGCCGCCCTCCAGCAACCTACACGCAGAGGCAGGGCCAAATCCAAAGCTGAGCCCCTGGGAGCTGTGAGAACAGAGAAGAGAAAGGGAAATCTCTCCCAGAAGCCTCAGAAGCAGCGGATTAAAGCTCCACAATCAACTTGATATACCCTGCATCTGTGGAGTACATGAATAGACAACGAATCATCCCAAATTAAGGAGGTAGACTTTGAGAGGAAGATTTATGATTTTTTCCCCTTTTCGTCTTTTTGAGAGTGTGTATGCTTCTGTGTGAGATTTTGTCTGTATAGCTTTTCTTCCACCATTTGCCGTAGGGTTCTATCCGTCCGTTTTTTTCTTTTTCCTTTTTTTTCTCTTAATAATTATTTTAATTTTAATAACTTTATTATATTTTATCTTATTTTATTTTATTATACTTTATCTTCTTTCTTTCTGTTTTCCTTCCTTCTCTCCTTCCTCCCTCCCTCCCTTCTTTCTTTCTTTCTTTGTTTCTTTCTTTCTACTTCTACTAATTATTTCTTTCTACTTCTTCTCCCTTTTATTCTGAGCCGTGTGGATGAAAGGCTCTTGGTGCTACAGCCAGGAGTCAGTGCTGTGCCTCTGAGGTGGGAGAGCCAACTTCAGGACACTGGTCCACAAGAGACCTCCCAGCTCCACATAATATCAAATGGCAAAAATCTCTCAGAGATCTCCATCTCAACACCAGCACACAGCTTCACTCAACGACCAGCAAGCTACAGTGCTGGACATCCTATGCCAAACAACTAGCAAGACAGGAACACAATCCCACCCATTAGCAGAGAGGCTGCCTAAAATCATAATAAGTCCACAGACACCCCAAAACACACCACCAGACGTGGACCTGCCCACCAGAAAGACAAGATCCAGCCTCATCCACCAGAACACAGGCACTAGTCCCCTCCACCAGGAAGCCTACACAACCCACTGAACCAACCTTAGCCACTGGGAACAGACCAAAAACAACGGGAACTACGAACCTGCAGCCTGCAAAAAGGAGACCCCAAACACAGTAAGATAAGCAAAATGAGAAGACAGAAAAACACACAGCAGATGAAGGAGCAAGATAAAAACCCACCACACCTAACAAATGAAGAGGAAATAGGCAGTCTACCTAAAAAGGAATTCAGAATAGTGATAGTAAAGATGATCCAAAATCTTGGATATAGATAGACAAAATGCAAGAAACATTTAACAAGGACCTAGAAGAACTAAAGATGAAACAAACAACGATGAACAACACAATAAATGAAATTAAAAATACTCTAGATGGGATCAATAGCAGAATAACTGAGGCAGAAGAACAGATAAGTGACCTGGAAGATAAAATAGTGGAAATAACTACTGCAGAGCAGAATAAAGAAAAAAGAATGAAAAGAACTGGGACAGTCTCAGAGACCTCTGGGACAACATTAAATGCACCAACATTTAAATTATAGGGATTCCAGAAGAAGAAGAGAAAAAGAAAGGAACTGAGAAAATATTTGAAGAGATTATAGATGAAAACTTCCCTAATATGGAAAAGGAAATAGTTAATCAAGTCCAGGAAGCACAGAGAGTCCCATACAGGGTAAATCCAAGGAGAAACACACCAAGGCACATACTAATCAAACTGTGAAAAATTAAATACAAAGAAAACATATTAAAAGCAGCAAGGGAAAAACAACAAATAACACACAAGGGAATCCCCATAAGGTTAAGAGCTGATCTTTCAGCAGAAACTCTGCAAGCCAGAAGGGACTGGCAGGACATATTTAAAGTGATGAAGGAGAAAAACCTGCAACCAAGATTACCCAGTAAGGATCTCATTCAGATTTGATGGAGAACTTAAAACCTTTACAGACAAGGAAAAGCTGAGAGAGTTCAGCACCACCAAACCAGCTTTACAACAACTGCTAAAGGAACTTCTCTAGGCAAGAAACACAAGAGAAGGAAAAGACCTACAATAACGAACCCAAAACAATTAAGAAAATGGGAATAGGAACATACATATCGATAATTACCTTAAATGTAAATGGACTAAATGCTCCCACCAAAAGACACAGATTGGCTGAATGGATACAAAAACAAAACCCATATATTTGCTGTCTACAGTAGACCCACGTCAGACCTAGAGACACATACAGACTGAAAGTAAGGGCATGGAAAAAGATATTTCATGCAAATGGAAACCAAAAGCAAGCTGGAGTAGCAATTCTCATATCAGACAAAACAGACGTTAAAATAAAGACTATTAGAAGAGACAAAGAAGGACACTACATAATGATCAAGGGATCGATCCAAGAAGAAGATATAACAATTGTAAATATTTATGCACCCAACATAGGAGCACCTCAATACATAAGGCAAATAGTAACAGCCATAAAAGAGGAAATCGACAGTAACACATTCATAGTAGGGGGCTTTAACACCCCACTTTCACCAATGGACAGATCATCCAAAATGAAAATAAATAATGAAACACAAGCTTTAAATGATACATTAAACAAGATGGACTTAATTGATATTTATAGGACATTCCATCCAAAAACAACAGAATACACATTTTTCTCAAGTTCTCATGGAACATTCTCCAGGATAGATCATATCTTGGGTCACAAATCAAGCCTTGGTAAATTTAAGAAATTTCAAATTGTATCAAGTATCTTTTATGACCACAACGCTATGAGACTAGTTATCAATTACAGGAAAAGATCTGTAAAAAATACAAACACATGGAGGATGAACAATACACTACTTAATAACGAAGTGATCACTGAAGAAATCAAAGAGGAAATAAAAAAAATACCTAAAAACAAATGACAATGGAGACATGACGACCCAAAATCTATGGGATGCAGCAAAAGCAGTACTAAGAGGGAAGTTTATAGCAATACAATCCTACCTTAAGAAATAGGAAACATCTCGAATAAACAACCTAACCTTGGACCTAAAGCAATTAGAGAAAGAACAAACAACTCCCAAAGTTAGCAGAAGGAAAGAAATCATAAAAATCAAATCAGAAATAAATGAAAAAGAAATGAAGGAAACGATAGCAAAGATCAAAAAACTAAAAGCTGGTTTTTTGAGAAGATAAAGAAAATTGATAAACCATTAGGCAGACTCATCAAGAAAAAAAGGGAGAAGACTCAAATCAATAGAATTAGAAATGAAAAAGGAGAAGTAACAACTGACACTGCAGAAATACAAAAGCTCTTGAGAGATTACTACAAGAAACTCTATGCCAATAAAATGGACAACCTGGAAGAAATGGACAAATTCTTAGAAATGCACAACCTGCCAAGACTGAATTCAGGAAGAAATAGAAAATATGAACAGACCAATCACAAGCACTGAAATTGAAACTGTGATTAAAAATCTTCCAACAAACAAAAGCCCAAGACCAGGTGGCTTCACAGGCGAATTCTACCAAACAGAGAAGAGCTAACAGCTATCCTTCTCAAACTCTTGCAAAATATAGAGGGAGGAACACTCCAAAACTCATTCTACGAGGCCACCATCACTCTGATACCAAAACCAGACAAAGATGTCACAAAGAAAGAAAACTACAGGCCAATATCACTGATGAACATAGATGCAAAAAATCCTCAACAAACTACTAGCAAACAGAATCCAACAGCACATTAAAAGGATCATACACCATGATCAAGTGGGGTTTATTCCAACAATGCAAGGATTCTTCAATATACGCAAATCAATCAATGTGATACACCATATTAACAAATTGAAGGAGAAAAACCATATGATCATCTCAATAGACGCAGAGAAAGCTTTCAACAAAATTCAACACCTATTTATGATAAAATCCCTGCAGAAAGTAGGCATAGAGGGAACATTCCTCAACAGAATAAAGGCCATATATGACAAACCCACAGCCAACATCATCCTCAATGGTGAAAAACTGAAAGCATTTCCGCTAAAATCAGGAACAAGACAAGGTTGTCCACTCTCACCACTCTTATTCAACATAGTTTTGGAAGTTTTAGCCACAGCAATCAGAGAAGAAAAGGAAATAAAAGGAATGCAAGTCAGAAAAGAAGAAGTAAAGCTGTCACTGTTTGCGGATTACATGATACTATACATAGAGAATCCTAAAGATGCTACCAGAAAACTACTAGAGCTAATCAATGAATTTGGTAAAGTTACAGGATACAAAATTAATGCACAGAAATCTCTGGCATTCCTATACACTAATGATGGAAATCTGAAAGTGAAATCAATAAAACACTCCCATTTACGATTGCAACAAAAAGAATAAAGTATCTAGGAATAAACCTACCTAAGGAGACAAAAGACCTGTATGCAGAAAATTATAAGACAGTGATGAAAGAAATTAAAGATGATACAAATAGATGGAGAGATACACCATGTTCTTGGATTGGAAGAATCAACATTATGAAAATGACTCTACTACCCAAAGCAATCTACAGATTCAATGCAATCCCTATCAAACTACCACTGGGAGTTTTCACAGAACTAGAACAAAAAATTTCACAATTTATATGGAAACACAAAAGACCCCGAATAGCCAAAGCAATTTCGAGAATGAAAAACGGAGCTGGAGGAATCAGGCTCCCTGACTTCAGAGTATACTACAAAGCTACAGTAATCAACACAGTATGGTACTGCCACAAAAACAGAGAGATAGATCAATAGAACAGGATAGAAAGCCCAGAGATAAACCCACGCACATATGGTCACATTATCTTTGAAAAAGGAGGCAGGAATGTACAGTGGAGAAAGGACAGCCTCTTCAATAAGTGGTGCTGGGAAAACTGGACAGCTACATGTAAAAATTTGAGATTAGATCACTCCCTAACAGCATACACAAAAATAAGCTCAAAATGGATTAAAGACCTAACTGTAAGGCCAGAAACTATCAAACTCTTAGAGGAAAACATAGGCAGAATACTCTATGACATAAATCACAGCAAGTTCCTTTTTGACCCACCTCCTAGAGAAGTGGAAATAAAAACAAAAATAAACAAATGGGACCTAATAAAACTTCAAAGCTTTTGTACAGCAAAGGAAACCATAACAAGACCAAAAGACAACCCTCAGAATGGGACAAAATATTTGCAAATGAAGGAAGTGACAAAGGATTAATCTCCAAAATTTATAAGCAGCTCATGCACCTCAATAAGAAAAAGACAAACAACCCAATCCAAAAATGGGCAGAAGACCTAAATAGACATTTCTCTAAAGAAAATATACAGACTGCCAACAAACACATGAAAGAATGCTCAACATCATTAATCATTAGAGAAATGCAAATCAAAACTACAATGAGATATCATCTCACACCGGTCAGAATGGCCATCATCAAAAAATCTAGAAACAATAAATGCTGGAGAGGGTGTGGAGAAAAGGGAACCCTCTTGCACTGGTGGTGGGAATGTAAATTGATACAGGCACTGTGGAGAACAGTATGAAGGTTCCTTAAAAAACTACAAATACAACTACCATATGACCCAGCAATCCCACTACTGGGCATATACCCTGAGAAAACCATAATTCAAAAAGAGTCATGTACCAAAATTTTCATTGCAGCTCTATTTACAATAGCCCGGAGATGGAAACAACCTAAGTGTCCATCATCGGATGAATGGATAAAGAAGGTGTGGCACATATATACAATGGAATATTACTCAGCCATAAAAAGAAACGAAATTGAGCTGTTTGTAATGAGGTGGATAGACCTAGAGTCTGTCATACAGAGTGAAGTAAGTCAGAAAGAGAGAGACAAATACCTTATGCTAACAGATATATATGGAATTTAAGAAAAAAAATGTCATGAAGAAGCTAGGGGTAAGACAGGAATAAAGACACAGACCTACTAGAGAATGGACTTGAGGATACGGGGAGGGGGAAGGGTGAGCTGTGACAAAGCGAGAGAGAGGCATGGACATATATACACTACCAAACGTAAGGTAGATAGCTAGTGGGAAGCAGCCGCATAGCACAGGGAGATCAGCTCGGTGCTTTGTGACCGCCTGGAGGGGTGGGATAGGGAGGGTGGGAGGGAGGGAGACGCAAGAGGGAAGAGATATGGGAACATATGTATATGTATAACTGATTCACTTTGTTAGAAAGCAGAAAGTAACACACCATTGTAAAGCAATTATACTCCAATAAAGATGTAAAAACAAAAACAAAACAAAACAAAAAAACCCAGCGGAGTGTCATAGAACCAAACAAATTAAACAATACTAGTTTTGCTATACGTATCTTCCTGTTCCCCACTCTGCTCTGTGATGTTCTGATCTCTCCAGGGTCTAGAATGGAGAGCTCTGCTTTCCCTCTGCCATGCTCTTCCCTCCTGTTCTCCTAAGATCTATCAAGTTCGTGACCCTGAGTTGTAGTTACACTTGGTCCCTGTAGCCAGGAATAAAATTAATTGAAGCAGTGGTTTCTTAACTTATGTTCCCAATTCTCTGTCAAAGAGGTCTCCAGACATATCCACAGCTATTCTATCCCCCCGCTTTTTTCAGCACTCTAGTCCTTTTAAGGTCTCACCTGCTGAGATTCTTGTGTACTATAAAGAGAAACACAATCCATTACACCTATGCTTGGGTTCAACTTTTATAACCTCTGGTAGCGTTTAGCTTTAAAGGCCAAACAAGGACCAATGAAATGATTCAAATTGCAGGCAGAGAAGGCTTTTCTGATTACTGCTTTAAACCTCATATGCACTATGCCCACCAATATAAAAAATATCCTCCCCTCAATTTTTGTCTTTGTAGGGGGCATGAAGTGGGTCCTGTGAGATGTTTGTGTTTGTGACCACCAGGTGGCAGTGGTTCCATTCCTCTCATTCCTCCTGTGCCTTAACCGTCAAAAGCATGACAGCTACTAGAGGATTTGCTGTTGATTGGCTGAGCCACCAACAGAAAGGCTATCTCGTGCATTAGAGAAGGAGAACTAAGACACAGGAGCAGCTCCTCAGGGGAGAAGATTTGGAATCATTAAAATTGTATCAAGAGTGTGATATCAGGATGGAGAACATGCTGGAATGTGCATTCATAGTCTTGTGGCTTCAGCTTGGCTGTAAGTTGGAGGTTAAGAGATGAGAACCATAAGGGCACATTTATCCAAAGCTGGAGAGAAGAGAGAGAGGGGTTTAGTCTCAGCTCATCCCAGGTTTCTTGTTGGAATTTTTCAAAACTGCTGAACTGAAAGCTTTGTTTAATTTCTGATTTTGTTTTCCTGAACAGGGTTGAGGGGAGAAGACCAGGTGAAGCAGAGTCCTCAGACCCTGAAAATCCAGGAGGGAGACAGTCTCATCCTCAACTGCAGCTACACGATCAGCAATTTTAACAGGCTACTGTGGTATAGACAGGATCCTGGGAAGGGACCCGAATTTCTCTTTGCTCTTTACTCAGTTGGGGACGAAAAGCAGAACGAAAGACTAAAAGCCACCTTGTTAAAGAAGGGAAGCTCTCTGCACATCGCAGCCCCTAAACCTGAAGACTCAGCCACTTACCTCTGTGCTGTGGAGACACAGTGCTCCCCAGGCACCTGCAGCCTGTACACAAACCCTGCAGCTGGGGCTCTGGAATCAGGGCATCTTTGGTGTTTTCCTTCCTCGATGAAGTAGTTGCTTAGCACCCAGAACCTCTTTTCAAGTAGTCCTATGGAGAATGAAATCTTGTGACATAGCCAGACAGCAGAGATTACTGTTCATTCTGTCCAGGATCCTGAGTGATACTGGTATTCAACTTTGTCTTTCATTAAAATGTTTAGGTCAGATTTTGGTATCAAGATAATAATAGTTCATTAGATAAGTTGCAACTTATGGCTCCTTTTGTATCTATAGAAGAATTTGTGCAGGGTTTTTAATAATTTTTTTTTAATTTTCAGAAAGTTCACTAGTGAGCCATCTAAGCATAGTTTCACTTATGGGAGAAACTTAATAATCCTTCAATTATGGATTCAGTTACTTTAACGGGTAAGGGGTTCTTTATATATTTGTGTTTTTTTCTTGTGAAAGTTGGTCAATTTTGTTATTTCCGCACATAGTTTATTATTTGCTACCTTTACTTTCTTTTATTTATCTTGCTACTTTTTCTAGTTCTTTGAGTTGCAAGTTTGACTATTGATTCTCAACATTTCCTTTCCTAACAAATATAATTTAAATCCATAAATTTGCCTCTAATTACAAATATTCCTTGACTTCCAGTGGGGTTACGTCCCAATAAACCCATCATAAGTTGAAAATATCTTAAGTCAAAAGTGCATTTAATACACCTAAACTCCGGACATCATAGCTTAGCCTAGCTTACCTTGAATGTGCTCAGAACACTTTTATTAGCCTACAGTTGGGCAAGATTATGTAACACAAAGCCTATTTTATAATATGGTGCTGACTCTCTCATGTAATTTATTGAATACTGTACTGAAAACAAAAAGCAGAGTGGTTGTCTGGGTTCAGACCAGTTTTGTTTTGTTTTTTTTTAACATCTTTATTGGAGTATAATTGCTTTACAATGGCGTGTTAGGTTCTGCTTTATAACAAAGTGAATCAGCTATACATATACATATATCCCCATATCTCCTACCTCTTGCGTCTCCCTCCCTCCCACCCTCCCTATCCCACCCCTCCAGGTGGTCACAAAGCACCGAGCTGATCTCCCTGTGCTATGCAGCTGCTTCCCACTAGCTATCTATTTTACGTTTGGTACTAGTGTGATGGTCATTTACCCTTGTGATCCAGTGACTGGTTGGGAGCTGTCCAGCATCAAAAGAGAGCATCATACTAGCCCAGGAAAAGATCAAAATTCAAAATTTGAAGTGTGGTTTCTACTTAATGCATATCACTTTCATACCATCATAAAGTCAGAAAACCATAAGTCAGGGACCTTCTGTACTGCTTTTGCTGTATCCCACATGTTTCAATATGTCATATATTCATTATTATTCAACTAAAATGTTTGGTAATTTCCATTTGAAGTGGGGATTTTATGTCCCATGATGATATTTCCAGGGATGTAAGAATGGCCAAATCCTGCCCTGCTCACAATTGGGAAGATTCCTGAGGATGCTTATATGTATTAGCTTAATACAAATGGAAAGTGAAGAAGGACTTTCAGCCGAACCAGGACCTGATTACCTCTAAAGCAGGAAAGGTGGGTTGAGGTTCAGGCCTAAGTGGAGTTTCCTACTTCCTTCTGAATCCAGAAAAGCAAGCTCAGAATTCCTATAAGGATGAGTAGGAGAGATAGGCCACGCCTCAAACTGGCCAAGAGTTGACTTGATTTTCAAGTATCTGAGCCTAAAGAGAAAGAGAAAGAGGTAGCCAATCACAGCGTACTAAATTAGCTCTCCTTAGATTTGCTTATTATCACAGGTAGGCAAAGACTTAAAATGCAAGCGATATAAGCAGAGTGAGTGGAGTCTTGAGTCCTACATTTTAAGTTAGACTAAGGACTAATTTCCTACTCATAAATGGACTCCGAACAACAGAATCAACCCTCCTCACCCCTCCCGTGTGGGGAGGGGAAGAGGCAAGGTCTACAAAGAATGAAAGCAGATGTGGAAATTTCCTGATTTAGGGAAAGAGAGGTGTTCTTTTATCCACACCATCTGGTTTTGTTTAATTTTAATCTTTTGGGTTTACAGCTTTAAAGTCTGCCCAATGTGTTCAGGGAAAGAGATCAGAGAATTATCATGGGATCCTTGTTTCCACCTGCCCTTATTTTGTCATTCGCATCATTACCACAATCATCTTCATTATCATTTATGGAACACTTACCATATGCCAAGTCCATTGCTAAGCACTTTACAACTCATTTTATAATCTAAAAACCGCAAAGTAATATTAACCCATCCTCAGTTGAGGAAAACTAAGGCTTAAGAATGTTTAAAGATGAAGGGATTTCTGAGATAAAGTAAATGCTGCAGGCAATATAAGATGAGATTAAAAAATAAAAACTCCAGAGTTAACCAATTGGACAGTATTTCTCAAATTTTACTGTACATTTAAGAATCACATTTAGAAAAAATATGTCTTATTCTGATCAACAGATTCTGATTCAATAGGTCTGGCATGAGGTTGGGGTTTACTTTTTTAGTGAGTTACTTGATGAGTTTGGTTCAAGTGACTGGGAGATTTTACTCTGAAAAACACTATAAATGGAAGACTGCTGAATTTCAGGAGGATGGATGATATGAAAATGTATGTGTTGTGTATTCACTTAGATGTTAGGTGGTTAGAGAACCTCAGAACCCACCTGGGGACACCTAATGCACGTAACACCTATTCTGATTAAACCATATCCTATTTTGATTAGTAAAAAAAAAAAAACTCTCTTTTTTAATGATAAACAAGGTAATGACTTTTGTTTTCAACAACAGCAAACAGAAATTTATGCATGGTTTAATGAATGGTGAGATTTGGTATAAAACTGATGTAAGTGCAAGTTTTTGTCACGTTAATGAGCTAGGCCAGCTGTTAGTGGAATGCCTTTTGTAACTGCAGGTACTCAAACGTGAAATGGAGAAAGTCTTAATTCTATGCCAAGGGCTACTGTTATGATGATGGATGCTGTTGGATCAAAGATTTTTGTAAGTGTTCGTTGTTTATTTGTTTTCATTCTTTATTTTTAATTAAAAAACAAAACCTCTCTATATGTTAAAGGCCATGAGTCTGTTATTTCTTAATATTTCCTCCTCTGTTCTAAAGTTTAAATATATTATACTTCATAATTTTAATTAATCTTTTTACTCTTTCTGGATTCTTTACAACATTTAAAATTCATATTGAAGAAAGCAATTTACAACATTGATAAAATTTTATTTATTGCAAAATATAGAACAATAATTATCTAACCTCTGCCTTCATAGTTCTCCTAATAATTTCCAGGAGAGACCACACTGATGACTTATAATTGTTTTATGACCATGTTTAATCTTCTGCCATATCCTCACAGCCAGGCTTTCCTTTTCCTGTATCTGTGGTGATTTGTTTTGTGCAGGGCTTATTATTGAATTTTGTTCCTCAAGCTCATCTAATTGGTAAATATTAATTGATTTACTAATATTATTCGAATATATTTAATTATAATATATATTTATAAATTACACAATATAAAATATTGGACTATATATGTATATTTTTTTATTTTGTCTTAAGAATTAGAAACCTTTATTTAGAATCACTTAAGAATCAAAGAGAGTTTTTTTCCATTTAGATGAATAAGATGTACTCTGGCGCATTTTTCATTGTCACAAATTTGGCAGCTGGGACCCAGAACTAGGGATCAAGAGGCATTAAGCATTCATCATTTTCCATTAAGAACAACTCACAGCCAGGCACTCTAGGATTTATGAAGAAGCAACTGTACAGACCCTGCAACCCCTGATCTTCACTTCTTTAGCTGATGTGAGGGATGGAGCAGTCAGGAGAAGAGTATCATCAGAGTGTTCCACTTTCCCCATGAGCCACTTCAAACATCGCTATCCTAAAATACTTGCTTTTAAAGACAGAGATCATCGGAGTAAAAAGGAAAACTGCACGGCATTCTGTCGTTGGATATCTGTTTCTGGAGCAGATTTTGATCTATTTTTGCATCTACTTAAGCAGAAGATGAGGAAATCAGAGAAGGATGGTACAGTGAAGGGGGGCAGCATTGGGGCTGCCTGGGTGTCTCCATGAGGCACGGTGAGGAGGAGTGAGTGCTGTGTCCCACAGGTGCCACCTCTGAAGGCAGCAGGCCTGAGTCATCAGCCAGTTCTCCACCAGGAAAAGGGGCGACAAGAGGCCATGGGGAGTGCTTCCTGAATGGGATCTGACAGGCAGGGGAAGATCCTGCCTTGAGGAGGCTCCTGAGGGTCGCCGGCTGCTCTCTCACAGGGATGGTCGCACATCGAGGCTATCACTGGTTGGGCAGGAAAGCAGTGCACCCAAAGGTGCACACCAGTTAAATGAGAAAGTGTCTGCCATTTTTAAAAAATTCTTCTTAATTTTTGTTTCTTTCCTAACCTCAAGGGAATTAGAACCAAAGAAAAAAGGCAGAGGAAGAGAACAGAGCAAGCCATGCTGACCTTACTGCAGCCAGGAGTCAAGCCTCAGGTTCAAAGAGCAGAAGAGAGAAATGAAGATGGAAGTTTTAACCAGGGCTGCACTGAGATTTATTTAATACATGAAAGTGGCCCAGAGGTCTTATGGTTTTCTTTCCAAGATGTCTCTAGGGGATAAGGTTCAATGTTCCTCCAAGGACCCATCGATACTTATGCCTCCTTGCTTTACTCGGATACTCTCTCCTCTCCCCCTTGCTCCACTTAGAAAATGCTTATTTTGCCTCACGTAGGTTAACTTGTATTATTTCAGTGTATCATCTCCTAAATCTGTAACTGACGCTTGTCCTTTGATTTGCCTATAGGACTAAAACTTTTGAAATAAAATGGTAAGCAAGGCAGCTTTATTTTTTTCCCAGCAGTACATCCTTTCCTTGAAGCGATGAGCTGAGAATCACCCATCTGCCTGAATGAAGGAAACATCATGTGGTTTTAAAAATGAAAAAAAGCAAAAACTCTGTAAATACTGCAACAATTGTCCTGTTACACACAGTGATCATTCTAAAAACTTAAATGACCAAAACTGTCCTATCTGTAACATGAGACGCACATCTAAGCTGTTCTCTTCCATTATCCGTACAGTAACTTTACAAAAGCTCGTAGGTGGACTTGCCTGGGATCTGGTGACGGCATTCATGTGTTTAGTCGCAAGAGGGGCCTGTTGTATCTGTCAGTAACGTCCCTGATCAGATGGGGAAAGAGTAGTTAGCTCACATGCAATATTGAAGTCATGTGGAAACTATGACAAATGATATATTTTATTCTCTTTGTTATAAGCAGAATAGTCTGGGCACAGCTTCCAAACATTCAGTGATTCCTGGCCTTGTCCCAAGCCATTATGAAAGGTTTTCTTGCTACTTCAAATGGGATGACACACAAAGAGGAAGACAGGAAGTGGCTATGCAGCTTTCCAGCTTAATTGATCCATTTTTGTCAATTTTTTGTAGGAACAAAGAAAAGTGTAATTTTTCTTCCAATGGGAAGAGAATTATTTTTCCTCAATCTCTTTTAGTTCTCTTAAACTTGAGAAGATAACAAGAAAACGTTTTCAAGTCTACTCCCCCTTCTTTCTTACAGTGTCTTTCCTTTTTTCCCTCCTTTCTCTCCTCCTGGCCAGTCCACTCTGTGTTGGGGCCGCTAGGCACATGCAGAGAATGGGGAAAGACCAGTTATGAACAGGGTTTGTGGACCGTAAGGGTGAGTGCCAGGTCTATTGTTTCCTTTATACCAAGACATGCCGTCTATAAAGGCCCTCCTATTAACACATGATCCCTAGAAACATTTTAGGAGACCAGAGAATCGGGCAACTTGGCTTCTAGGTTAGGATCTGACCTTAACCTTCTCAGTCACTTTGAGCACATCACCCTCTGTATCTGAGTCTCATTTACTCTTTCTTGTCATTTTTTTAAAAGTATTTCTTTTCTTTAAAATTTTTATGAATTTATTTTATTTTTGGCTGTGTTGGGTGTTCGTTGCAGCGCACGGGCTTTCTCTAGTTGCGGAGAGCGGGAGCTACTCTTCGTTGCAGTGCGCAGGCTTCTCATTGCGGTGGCTTCTCTTGTGGAGCATGGGCTGTAGGCGCCTGGGCTTCCGTAGTTGCGGCACATGGGCTCAGTAGTTGTGGCTCACGGGCTCTAGAGCGCAGGCTCAGTAGTTGAGGTGCATGGGCTTAGTTGCTCTGTGGCATGTGGGATCTTCCCAGACCAGGGCTCGAACCCGTGTCCCCTGCATTGGCAGGCAGATTCTTAACCACTGCACCACCAGGGAAGCCCCATCTTTCTTGTCATTTAGAGAGACTTTCCCCCTCCTCTCAAGGCTGTATAAGACTTGGTGTTCTTCCTGAATAGGCCACAAAAATGCCAATAAAAATTCCATTAGAAAAATCTTTTAACTTGCTTATGAACTAAACGTTGTTCAACCGAAAATAAACAGCATAGAGACTTCCTACTCCAGTTCTTAATGTACACTTTTTCATACACAAAAAGAGAAAGTGAAAAGAAAATCACATCATTTGGCTTAGCAGTGGGAGACATGCCCACAAGATGTCAGTATATGTTAGAACTAATACACAAATTCAGTAAAGTTGCACGATACAAAATCAATACACAATCAGTTGTGTTTCCACATACTACTAACAAACTATCAGAAGGTGATGTTAAGAAAACAATTCCATTTACAATTGCATCGAACAGAAAATATTTAGGAATAAATTTAAACAAGGAAGTGAAAGACCTGTACATTGAAATCTATAAGACATTGATTAAGGAAATTGAGAAGACAAAAATAAATGGGAAGATACTTTGTTCTCATGGACATAAAAAATTCAATTGTTGAAATATCCATAGTACCAAAGCAATCTACAGATTGAATGAAATCCGTGTCAAAATTCTATGGCACTTTTCACAGAAATAGAACAAAAAAATCCTGACGTTTGTATGGTACCAAAATAGACCACCAATAGCCAAAGCAACCTAGAGAAAGAGGAACAAAACTGAGGGCATCAGATTTGCTTATTTCAAACTATATTACGAAGCTATAGTAGTCAAAACACTGGTACTGGCATAAAAACAGACACATTGATCAATGGAGCAGAATGGAGAGCCCAAATATAAGCCCCTGTTGTCTAGGTGCTCCAGCCTAGTGTCAGGCCTGAGCCTCTGAGGTGGGAGAGCTGAGTTCAGGACATTGGACCACTAGAAACCTCCCGGCCACATGTAATATCAATCAGTGAGAGCGCTCCCAGAGATCTCCGCCTCAATGTTAAGACCCTGCTCCACCCAATGGCCAGCAAGCTCCAGTGCTGCACACCCTATGCCAAACAACTTGTAAGACAGGAACACAGCCTTACCCATCAGCAGAGAGGCTGCCTAAAATAATATTAAGCTCACAGACACCACAAAACACACCACTGGACGCAGCCCTGACCACCAGAAAGACAAGATCCAACCCCACCCACCAGAACAAAGACACCAGTCCCCTCTACGAGGAAGCCTACACAAGACACTGAACTAACCTATCCAATGGGGGCAGACACCAAAAGCAAGGGGAATTATGAACCTGCAGCCTGCAAAAAGGAAACCCCAAACACAGTAAGTTAAACAAAATGAGAAGACAGAGAAATATGCAGCAGAGGAAAGAGTAAGGGAAAAACCCACCAGAGCAAAAAATATGAAGAGGAAATAGGCAGTCTACCTGAAAAAGGATTCAGAGTAATGATAGGAAGGATGATCCAAAATCTTGGAAATAGAATGGAGAAAATACAAGAAACGTTTAACAAGGACCTAGAAGAACTAAAGAGCAAACAAACAATGATGAACAACAAAATAAATGAAATTAAAAATTCTCTAGAAGGAATCAATAGAGAATAACTGAGACAGAAGAACGGGTAAGTGACCTGAAAGAGAGAATAGTGGAAATAACTACCACAGAGCGGAATAAAGAAAAAAGAATGAAAAGAATCAACGACAGTCTCAGAGACCTCTGGCACAAAATTAAATGCACCAACATTCGAATTATAGGGGTCCCAGAAGAAGAAGAGAAAAGGAAAGGGACTGAGAAAATACTGGAAGAGATTATAGTTGAAACCTTCCCTAATATGGGAAAGGAAATTGTCAGTCAAGTCCAGGAAGTGCAGAGAGTCCCATACAGGATAAATCCAAGGAGAAACACGCCAATTCACATATTAATCAAACTATCAAAAGTTGAATACAAAGAAAAAATATTAAAGGTAGCAAGGGAAAAACAACAAATAATATACAAGGGAATGCCCATAAGGTTAACAGCTGATCTTTCAGCAGAAACTCTGCACGCCAGAAGGGAGTGCCAGGACATATTTTAAGTGATGAAAGGGAAAAACCTACAACCAAGATTACTCTACCCAGCAAGGATCTCATTCAGATCTGACGGACAAATTAAAACCTTTAAGACAAGCAAAAGCTAAGAGGATTCAGCATCACCAAACCAACTTTACAACATATGCTAAAAGAACTTCTCTAGGCAGGAAACACAATAACAAACCCAAAACAATTAAGAAAATGGTAATAGGAACTACATATTGATAATTACCTTAAATGTAAA
Organism: Orcinus orca; assembly: GCF_937001465.1. Classification (NCBI taxonomy): domain Eukaryota; kingdom Metazoa; phylum Chordata; class Mammalia; order Artiodactyla; family Delphinidae; genus Orcinus; species Orcinus orca. Next base: position 126,426,387 of record NC_064560.1, read on the forward strand.
TGGATTAAATGCTCCAACCAAAAGTCATAGACTGGCTGAATGGATACAAAAGCAAGACCTGTACATATGCTGTCTACAAGAGACCCACTTCAGACCTAGGGACACATACACACTGAAACTGAGGGGATGGAAAAAGATATTCCATGCAAATGGAAATCAAAAGAAAGCTGGAGTAGCAATTCTCATATCAGACAAAATAGAGTTTAAAATAAAGACGACTACAAGAGACACAGAGCAACACTACATAATGATCAAGGGATTAATTCAAGAAGATATAACAACTGTAAATATTTATACACCCAACGCAGGAGCACCTCAATACATAAGGCAAATGCTAATAGCCATAAAAGGGGATATTGACAGTAACACAATCATAGTAGTGGACTTTAACACCTCACTTTCAGCAGTGGACAGATCATCCAAAATGGAAATAAATAAGGAAACAGAAGCTTTAAATGACACATTAAACAACATGGATTTAATTGACATTTATAGGACATTCCATCCAAAACAACAGAATACTTTCTCCTCAAGTGCTCATGGAATATTCTCCAGGAGAGATCACATCTTGGGTCACAAATCCAGCCTTGGTAAATTTAAGAAAATTTAAATTATATCAAGTATCTTTTCTGACCACAACACTATGAAACTAGATATCAATTACAGGACAAAAACTGTAAAAAATGCAAACACATGGAGGCTAAACAATACACTACTAAATAACCAGGAGATCACTGAGAAATCAAAGAGGAAACCAAAAAGTACCTAGAAACAAATGACAATGAAAACACGACGACCCCAAACCTATGGGATGCCCCAAAAGCAGTTCTAAGAGGGAAGTTTATAGCAATACAACCCTACCTTAAGAAACAAAAAAAAGCTCAAATAAACAACCTAAACTTACACCTAAGGCTATTAGAGAAAGAAGAACAAAAGAACCCCAAATTTAGCAGGAGGAAAGAAGTCATAAAGATCAGATCAGGAATAAATGAAAAAGAAATGAAGGAAACAATATCCAAGATCAATAAACCTAAAAGCTCTTTCTTTGAGAAGATAAACAAATTGATAAACCACTAGTCAGACTCATCAAGAAAAAAGAGAAGGAGACTCAAATCAACAGAATTAGAAATGAAAAAGAAGTAACAATTGACACTGCAGAAATACAAAGGATCATGAGGGATTACTACAAGCAACTACATGCCAATAAAACGGACAACCTGGAAGAAATGGACAAATTCTTAGAAAAGCACAACTTTCTGAGACTGAACCAGGAAAAAATAGAAAATATAAATAGCCCAATCACAAGCACTGAAATTGAAACTGGGATTAAAAATCTTCCCACAAACCGAAGCCCAGGACCAGTTGGCTTCACAGGCGAATTCTATCAAACATTTAGAGAAGAGCTAACACCATCCTTCTCAAACTCTTGCAAAATATAGCAGAGGGAGGAACACTCCCAAACTCATTCTATGAGGCCACCATCACCCTGATACCAAAACCAAAGGTGTCACAAAGAAAGAAAACTATAGATCAATATCACTGATGAACATAGATGCACAAATCCTGAAGAAAATACTAGCAAACAGAATCCAACAACACATTAAAAGGATCATAAACCATGATCAAGTGAGGTTTATCCCAGGAATGCAAGGATTTTTCAGTATATGCAAATCGATCAATGTGATACACCATATTAACAAACTGAAGGATAAAAACGATATGATCATCTCAATAGGTGCAGAAAAGCTTTCAACAAAATTCAACACCTATTCATGATAAAAGCTCTCCAGAAAGTAGGCATAGAGGGAACTTACCTCAATGTAACAAAGGCCATATATGACAAACCCACAGCCAACATCATCCTCAATGGTGAAAAACTGAAACCACTTCCTCTAAAATCAGGAACAAGACAAAGGTTGTCCACTCTCGCCACTATTATTCAAAATAGTTTTGGAAGTTTTAGCCACAGCAATCAGAAAAGAAAAAGAAATAAAAGGAATCCATATCGGAAAAGAAGAAGTAAAGCTGTCACTGTTTGCAGATGACATGCTACTATACATAGAGAGTCCTAAAGATGATACCAGAAAACTACTAGAGCTTATAAATGAATCTGGTGAAGTAACAGGATACAAAATTAATGAATAGATATCTCTTGCATTCCTATACACTAATGATGAAAAATCTGAAAGAGAAATTATGGAAACACTCCCATTTACTATTGCAACAAAAAGAATAAAATACCTAGGAATAAACCTACCTAAAGAGACAAAAGACCTGTATGCAGAACATTATAAGACACTGATGGAAGAAATTAAACAGCTTTCTTCAGATGGAGAAACAGATAGAGAGATATACCATGTTCTTCAATTGGAAGAATCAACATTGTGAAAATGACAGGACTACCCAAAGCAATCTACAGATTCAATGCAATCCCTACCAAACTAACAATGGCATTTTTTTTACAGAACTAGAACAAAAATTTTAAAATTTGCATGGAAACACAAAAGACCCTGAATAGGCAAAGCAATCTTGAGAAAGGAAAATGGATCTGGAGGAATCAGGCTCCCTGACTTCAGACTATGCTACAAAGCTACAGTAATCAAGACAGTATGGTACTGGCACAAAAACAGAAGTCTAGATCAGTGAAACAGGAGAGAAAGCCCAGAGATAAACCCACGCACATATGATCACCTTATCTTTGATAAAGGAGGCAAGAATATACAATGGAGAAAACACAGCCTCTTCAATAAGTGGTGCTGGGAAAACTGGACAGCTACATGTAAAAGAATGAATTAGAACACTTTCTAACACCATACACAAAAATAAACTCAGAATGGATTAAAGACCTAAATGTAAGACCAGACACTATCAAACTCTTAGAGGAAAACATAGGCAGAACACTCCTTGACATAAATCACAGCAAGATCTTTTTTCACCCACCTCCTAGAGAAATGGAAATAAAAACAAAAATAAACAAATGGGACCTAATGAAACTTAAAAGCTTTTTCACAGCAAAGGAAATCATAAACAAGACAAAAAGATAACCCTCAGAATGGGAGAAAATATTTTGTTGCAAGCGAAGCAACTGACAAACAATTAATCTCCAAAATATACAAGCAGCTCATGCAGCTCAATATCAAGGAAACAAACAACCCAATCTAAAACTGGGCAGAAGATCTAAATAGACATTTCTCCAAAGAAGATATACAGATTGCCAACAAATGCATGAAAAGATGCTCAACATCACTACTCATTAGAGAAGTGCAAATCAAAACTACAATGAGGTATCACCTCACACCGGTCAGAATGGCCATCATCAAAAATTCTACAAACAATAAATTTTAGAGAGGGTGTGGAGAAAAGGGAACCCTCTTGCACTGTTGGTGGGAATGTAAATTGATACAGCCACTATGGAGTACAGTATGGAGGTTCCTTAAAAAACTAAAAACAGAACTATCATATGACCCAGCAATCCCACTACTGGGCATATACCCTGAGAAAACCGTAATTCAAAAAGAAGCATGGGGGAGGGGGAAGGGTGAGCTGTGACAGGGCGAGAGAGAGTCATGGACATATACACACTAACAAACGTAGTAAGGTAGATAGCTGGTTGGAAGCAGCCGCATGGCACAGGGATATTGGCTTGGTGCTTTGTGACAGCCTGGAGGGGTGGGATAGGGAGGGTGGGAGGGAGGGAGATGCAAGAGGGAAGAGATATGGGAACATATGTATATGTATAACTGATTCACTTTGTTATAAAGCAGAAACTAACACACCATTGTAAAGCAATTATACCCCAATAAAGATGTTAAAAAAAAAAAAAAAAAAAAAGAAGCATGTTCCACACTGTTCATTGAAACCCTATTTACAATAGCCAGGACATGGAACCAACCTAAATGTCCATGGACAGATGAATGAATAAAGAAGATGTGGCACATATATACAATGGAATATTACTCAGCCATAAAAAGAAACGAAATTGAGTTGTTTGTAGTGAGGTGGATGGACCTGGAGTCTGTCATACAGAGTGAAGTAATTCAGAAAGAGAAAAACAAATACCGTATGCTAACACATATATGTGGAATCTAAAAAAAAAGAAAAAAAGTTCTGATGAACTTAGTGGCAGGACAGGAATAAAGACGCAGATGTAGAGAATGGACTTGAGTACACAGGGAGGGGGAAAGCTGGGACGAAGTGAGTGAGTAGCATTGACATATATACACTACCAAATCTAGAATAGATAGCTAGTAGGAAGCAGCTAGTAGGCATAGCTAGTAGGAAGCAGCTGCATCGCACAGGGAGATCACCTCGGTGCTTTGTGCCCACCTAGAGGGGCGTGATAGGGAGGGTCGGGGGGAGATGCAAGAGGGAGGGTATATGGGGATATACGTATACATATAGCTGATTCACTTTGTTATACAGCGGAACCTAACACAACATTGTAAAGCAATTATACTCCAATAAAGATGTTGAAAAACAAAAGTAAAAATAAACCCATGTGTACATAGTTAATTAATTCATGAAAAAGAAGCCAAAAATATACTTTCAGGAAAGGAAAGTCTCTTCAATAAATGGTGTTAAGAAGAATGGAAAGCCCTATGCAAAAGAATGAAACTGGACACTTCTCTTACACCATACACAAAAATCAACTCAAATTGGATTAGAGACTTGAACATAGACCTAACCCAATAAAACTCCTAGAAGAAAACATACAGAACAAATTCCTTGACATCAGTCTTGGCAATGATTTTTTGTATTTGACACCAAAAGCAAAGACAACAAAAGCAGTAATAAACAAGTGGGACTACATCAAACTGTGAGGCAAAAGAAACCAGGAACAAAATGAGAAGGCAATCTAGGGAATGGGAGAAAATATTTTCCAATTATATATCTGCTAAGTGGTTAATATCAAAATATATTAAAATATCATATGATCAATAGAAAAACCAATCTGATTAAAAAATAGGCAGATCATCTGAATAAACATTTTCCCAAAGAAGCCATACAAATGGCCAAAGGGTGAATTAGAAGATCCTCAACATGACTAATAATCAGGGAAATGAAAATCAAATTGAAAATGAGGTATCACCTTACACCTGTCAGAATGGCTATTATCAAAAAGAAAAGAAAAAAAGTGTTGGTAAGAATGTAAACAAGAGGGAACCCTGTGAACTGTCAGTGGAAATGTAAATGAGTGCAATGTCTACGGCAAACAGTATGGAGATGCCTCAAAAAAATTAAAACGAGCACTACTATACGATCCAGGATTTCCACTTCTGGGTATATACCTAAAGGAAATAAAAGCACCATCTCAAAAAGATATCTCTTCATTGCAGCTCATGTACAATAGCCAAGACTTGGAAACAACCTAAGTGTCCATTGACAGATGAATGAACAAGGATAATGTCATCAAAAAAAAAAAGAAACCCTGCCATTTACAACATAGATGAAACTAGAGGGCATAATGTTAAGTGAAGACAAAGTCAAATACTGTATGAAAATTAAAATTTAAAAAATACTGTATGAAATCACTTGTATGTGGAATCTAAAGCACAGGCACAGACATACACACACAGCAGAACTCATAGGTACAGAGAACAGATTGGCGATTGTCAGAATCAGTGGGGATGGGTTGCGAGTCTTTGAAGGTGCTCCACAGGTACAAACTTCCAGTTAAAGATAAATTACTCCTGGGGATGCAATGTACAGCATGATGACTATAGTTTAAAATTTAAAAACAAAGATGTCACTATATGAATTCCTCTGGCTCTCAAAGTTCGTTTTGCTTTTTTTCTAGTAGTTTGAACAGTTTAATAACAAATTTGGAGTAGAATGTATATATGAGTAGAGTAGCTTTCACCTGAATGAAATATACAAGATTAAAATAAGATATAATGCCTAGATGGGAATGCATGGTCAGCATGAGAAAACAGTCATCAAGGATGTCACAGGGAGGGACTAGGGAAGATCTGGGAACCGCAGTAGTGATTCTGTGCCCTCATATGGTATGTGAATTTGGAATTCCCATAAAGGAATCAAGGAGAGTATGAAGACAATCTACAACAGAATAACTCAGTTATTCTCATTGGGGTTTCTTTATGAGGTGCTGAAACAAAAATAAAATGCTTGAAATTTGATCATTTGGCATAAACAACTTCATTACATGAAATTTCAGGATAAAATGGAAAAGAATCTTCATTCCTTCAATGTCAAGAGAAGGAAATATTTTTATTTTGGAAAGCATTTATACTGTTAATAGTTTTTATATTTTCACTGATTAAGCAGTATGTTATGAGAAAATTTGTCTTCGCGACAACTATAACGATAATTATAGAATTGCACCAAACAATATATGTGCACTCATGACAAACACATGGCCAAATATTTGTATTTAGAGGACCTGTGGAGCCTTGCTTCCTACAACTTCTAATAAGTTAAGCATAGAGTTACATCACAAGTGAATATGATTTTACTGCCACTACCATTTGTTATTCCAATACACAACTGGAGATATAACAGAAGTCAGAACCCTGTTTTGTTCTCATTTGTCTGAGTGATATTTGCTGTTGTGAAGTTACCAGTTCCCATGATTTGGCGGGTATGTAGGAAGGAAGGGGGGTGATGGCTTCTGGCTTATCTTTTGTAGGGAAGTCGAGGATCAGTGAACATATTTCACCTTAGAATCGAAATTGGAGGCAAGAAAACAATCAGAAGAACATGAATGAATATTTGCAAACACAGCATGATTCATAATGAATTTGTTTCTGGTAAGCCCTTCAGATTCCATCACAGATTTATTTACTAAATTTGGAAATCTGAAGTAATAAATCTCCTTCCCATATGTCCTTCAATATTGATCACTGGACTGTCCTTTACTATATATAATCATTTATCATTAAACCACAAGGAAAGGGAACACAATGTTTAAGGCAGGCCAAATCTCCCAACCTCGGTGTTATACACATGCAGACTTGATCCAGCCAGAAACTACATTTCAGAGACAGCTGCTATAGTGCAGCTGAGGGACCTTGCACCTTTACTGTCAGGAACTCAGAGCAGGGCCATTTCAACAAGGGGGAAATCCTGCCATTATGCTGCTTCCCAGACTGCTGTGGGAATTCATGGCTCTCCTCTGCTTAGCTACACATAATTGAAAACCAGGGCGTCAGCTGCCTGTCAGCACTCAGAGGTGAAATGGGACAGAGGAGTAGATGTCTCAACTAAAAATACACTCTCAGCCCTGCGACACTCATTAATGAGTCATTTTGACCTTAAAGTCAAAGGACTAGCACTGTTTTAGAGACCCTGTCTGTACTTTCTTTTCTACTTGTCTATTTGCCTTTGGTTCTTTTAATTCTCTCGTTAAAACAATGAAACCAAATGGAAGATTGACAGCTACATTCCACAAGAACGTGTAACAGTATACAAAACGTCAGTTACCAACTTCTGTGGCATTGCCATGTACTGAGTGTTTACAGCCTGTAGATAACATGTTTTGTAGGAGTGCATTATAGCATTGTGTCACAGAAAGATCTGGCGTGCTTATCTTGACTTTATTTTACAAAGAGAAAAATAATCAGCTCCTCACAAGTGAGACTGAACACTTTGGACCGATGGGATAGAAAATGTGACATCAAGACAAGCATAGGACACACGATCTACTAAGTACAGTTCTACCTGGGGAGGCAACAGGACTGAGGATCCGGAATATCCTGATCTTCCTCAAAGTCTAATAAATAAGACTCAATGTCAGGTTTCAAAAGAATATATTATTCCTGTTATAATTTCATGAAAACATAAAAAACTGAATAGATTCTGAAAACCTGAGGGGCTGATTTTTTAACATTTCATGTTAAAGTAACTTTATTTAGTGAAAACTCTAAATAGAGCCCTAGAACCCGGTTAAAAAAAAGAGATACACTAATTATTTTGGATAATACTGCTTTTCACCAAGAAAGCTGAAAATCTGTGAGTTTTAAAAGAACTCCACTGATTCAGAATGGAGAAAAGTAAAGAGAGGCTAAATGAATGACCAGTAAGTAGATTACAAGAAGGGTGCATACCCTATACTAAATTCTATTTTAAATGGGCCGGCAAAATTATTCTGCTGAATAATTATCAACGTGTGTCAACCTGTTTAATCTGTAGTTCCCCTCAGCTCAAAACTTTAATACTAATTTTTCCATGCTCCTTTTCAGATACTGCCTAACAATTACCGAGGGAAGAAAAGTAACATAGTTTTGTGGTGAGCCAGACTTTTTCCCCATCTGTGCACTGACCACGTGGTCTATGAACATAACACCCTACTTCCTGTTTGGAGGAGTGACACAGGAACCCAGGTACTATGTATATGTGCTGCGAGGCCCTCAAAGACACTGAACTCTCAGCTTGAGGCAGAACTGAAAACATATGTGCAGGGGAATTCTTGCCACATGGTGCTCTCCAGCCTGCCCTGGGTATTGCTGGCCTTCATCTTCTCTGGTAGGGATGGTTCCAAATATGGGTACAAATGTTCAGGTTGAAAGGACTGCACACAGGCACATGGTACTTCACATGGACTTGGGGAGGAAAGGAGGATTGGAGAAAAGAAAGCTTATCATGATTTCAATTTAGTTTTTCTTTGGGTCCTAAATTAGTCTAATTCCTACATTATTTTGTTCACTACTTCAGCTCTGTTTTCTGATTTTTTCCCTCAGGATTTGGTGCGGTCCAGAAAGTTACTCAAGTCCAGCGAGCCATGTCCAGGCAGCTAGGGGAGGCGGTCACCTTGAGCTGTCAGTATGAAACAAGCTGGAGCCAGTACTATATTGTTTGGTATAAGCAGCTTCCCAGTGGAGAGATGACTTTCCTTATTCATCAGAGTTCTTCTGGCCAAAATGCAAAGAATGGCCGCTATTCTGTAAACTTTCAGGAAAGACAAAAATTCATCAGCCTCACCATTTCAGCCTTACTGGTGGAAGATTCTGCAAACTACTTCTGTGCTCTCTGGGAACTCACAGTGCTTGAAGTAATAGGAAAAGCCAAACAAAAACCCCAGAGCTCAATAAGAGAGAGCCCCCTTGCTGCGGGAGCCACGCTGAAAGGCACACCTGCAGATGCCAGACAAGAAATGGTAGTCCTGTGGTTGCTTAATCTGTGGTCTGGATCAGGAGATTTAATTCTAAATAAAATCTCCTGCTATCTCACTTGGGAACAGATGTCCAGAGTAACTTTCTACTAATACATACTCAGTCTTGAATTTTTGACTTTAAGTCCATCACACAGAACATGTGTAAAATTGTCTAAAGTTGAAAACTTGCTCCATAATAATTTAAAGTGGAACTTCCACCTAAAGACACTCACATCACAAACCTGGGTCTAGTTATCTGAAATGGTCATGAAAATCATTTCCTTAGTCCTTTCCCCTTAGACTTTGTGTCAGGGTATAATCAGAGAAGCAAATCATAAGTGATCTAGAATAAGAGACTCACTGTAGAGAATAGAACTCAGGCAATAGCTAGAGCTGGTGGAGGGGTCTATACAAAGCTGTTATCTTTGCATCTGGTGTTGAGCCTGAATTCACTGTTAGTCAGTTAGAGTGTCATTTGGGAAGGAAAGTTGGATGTGGACAAAAGCATGGACAGACTGTGACATGTACGGATACTAGAACCCATGAGGACAATGGTACTCACAAAGATACACTAAAACTTGTCTGTCTCTCACCTCCTTCAGTCTCACAATGGTGGGTGACCTCAAGGAGAAGTGGGTGTCATTTACCCTCATGCTACACGCATACTTGGTCCAAGACAAAGAGAAGATGAGGAGGAGATCGGGTGGGCAGTAGAGGAGTTGTGAGTCAGCAATAAGATGAGCTAGTTCATCAGCAGCCACATGTGTGAGTTGCCCAGTTCCTGGAGCCCTGCACCAACCAGCAGAGCATAAAAAATGTGGCTACTTCATGACAACTACCTTCTAAACCTTGCGCAAGTCTTTTTTGTGGCCAACCCTAACCCAGAACAATACAGGGAAGCAAATTCTGGGACACAGATATCCAGATAGTTGAGACACTACAAAGCTACTACAGTACCCTCTATGTCAACTAGTCACCCATCTATACCTCTTTTAACAACACAACTTTCAAATAAACACAACAGCAAAACTATGCTTCCTGTTAATAAGATGCAGTTATTCCCCATTCAACCAAAACCAAGCTAACCCTCTCCCGAAGAGAGTACACCCAGTTAATTTATCCATTTTGGGGTGGTGTTCTTTCCTCTTATACCTCATTCACACTGTCCCATTGAATCCTGCATCTTAACCACTGAGATACAATGAGATATGAGATAAACTTATACTTGCACATCATATGTTACCACAGGCAGACAAGTAGGGGAGAGACTTAAAAATGGTTAATGTATACATAACCATATTCATATCAAAATGAAAACGAAATTGTCATAAGTATTATAGTTCTTGTTTCTGCAAACGACCACATGATTGTAGGTGGTATTTATAACTACCATTTCCATTACCCATTCCATAACCTATTTGCTCATAGCAAGTACCTTCACTCACTGCTCTACTTGACTTCCTAAAAAACAAGTTTCTTATTCAGGAGCAATGCTATGTGGAAAACCATAAAGATGAATAAGGAATTCTGCAAGTCCACCACTGTGGTTTTGGCAGAAATTTGCAAGGCATTGAAGGCAAATCCAGGGGTCTATTTAAGTGGAAATAATCTTGCCAATACACAGGGAAAATCGATATATTGTATTCTGGGAAATATCATTAAGAATGATGCCTGATTTCACATGAGAAGTCACCAAGTGAAAACATTTTTGAAGTGTTAAAACAAATAACTAAAACTTTGTAACTGGCTTCTTATGAACATGAAAGTATATTTTAAATTGTCTTTGTTAAAAATCACTGCTAGTAGGGGAGAAAGTCAAGGCACAGAATGGTAAACTGTATTTGCAATGCATATTTCTGATAAAGACTCAAATGCAATATATATTAAAAGCTCATGTAAATCAATAAGAAAAGAGTAAGAATGGCAAAACCTTGGAGCTCCAATTCAGAAATATTATTTCCAATAGCTAATAAATATACAAAATGATCATTATTCATCAGGGAATGTTATTATTATTATTCATTAGGGAAATGAAAATAAAACCTCATCTGTGTCCTTTAAGCATCCTGAGTGAATCAGTATGGCTAGGAGAATAGGACCTAAGAAGAGAGGGAAAAATAATGACTGTCTCCAGGAAAATAAGTGCTTAAGTAAATTTCTTAGAAGCTCCCATCATTGAACTGATGTGGAGAAAACAACAAGCAGTAACAGAACACAGACCTGGACATTGAAGGAAAGGAAGGTTTTACTAGAAAAAAGAAAGTTGGTCCTTATTGGGCTTACTATATGTCAGGCACTATAGTATGCATCTCAGATTCATTATCTAATTCAAATATCATAAACCCTATGAGATAGATTTTATTGTTCCAATTTTTTTAATTTTTCAGAAATAAGAAAGAACTTTCCTAACTGTGAATATCATCTCTAACTTTTATTGCCAGCCAGAGTGTAGCATTTATGGGGCTCCTAAAGAGCAAGGTTTGAACTATGCAGAAGCACTTGGCCCCAGCACAGGGTGGCTGGATGTCTCAGTGATGGTGACATTACTGGTTTAAACAGGAACCTAAAGGGAACTAGGAAAGAAAATGCCAAACCTAGGCACAAATTGCCCCAGGATCAATAGATGAGGAAATCATCCGCTAATCAGTTAACAGTGCTGAATGCTTTAGCAAGTTCCTTATGCAATAGTGTGCTGGGAAGAATAATGGGCCTCAGGGAAAGATATTATTCCTTAAACACTCCAAGCATGTTTCTATATCAAGACCTGTGCTCCTTGCCTTTGTCCTCTCTATTGTGATTTTATGCCCCCAAATATCTACATGGTGAACCTCTGAATTCCTTCATGTCTTTACTCAAATGTCACCCCTTTGGGAATCTTTTATCTTTTAACTCTTTAATCTTTCTATTTTCCTTCCTTGAGAATCAGGCTCTAGCACACTGCATGCAGCAAGAAAGAAAGCTGAAGCACTGCCACCTGGTGTCCTGCTCAAATATTTTGTGATGCTTACACTGGCCTCGCTGCTGCCCTCTAGTGATATTGGGTAAAATTGTGCTGAAGCCTAGTCACAATAGAAGCTGCCATTGCTGAACCAGTCAGTAAACTTCCCAATGCAGAAATCAGGAGAGAGAGGATTCAGGAGAACTGGCTGGTTGTTTTCTTTTGCTAGCCAGATGTGAAAGTGATTGATTTCAAATGACATATACAACACATGAGATGATTTTGCCTGTAGAGTTATAAGCTACCTTGGAAAGAAAGCTCAGAATTGTTGTGCAAGTTTGGGGTTTCTTCTCTGTTAAGTATAACTGTGTCTACTGCTCTGTCCTTTCTTGTAGTATAGCAATATCCTGAGAAGTGGGAGCAAGAGTCAATAATGGGAAAAAATAAACAATTGTAGCAAATACTGGGTGGTACACTCATTTCATATTGTAATATGCCCACCCAATCTCTCAATATAACACCTTAATGAATTGACTTCTCATTAACAGTAAGAACATGATAGACCATGGATACTTACGATAACACATGAAATATGCCAGGTAACCTGCTACATATATCTCAGAAAAATATTGAAATTTATCTTGGGCTAGATTCCTCTGCGATTTCAGATTCTGTCTCCCAACACCCCCCCCCCACCCCCACAAGATTCTGCACATTGCCTGCAGCTGGTTGAGTGCCTAAGCTAGGGAAGGTATTGTGTTGGGTAATTTGAATGTGTGTTCTCACTTAATTCTTACTGGAACCCTTCAAGGTTGGGTCCATCCTACTTTAGGGAGACAGTGTAGCAAAGTGCTTGAGACCAAAGACTTGGGTTGTATTTCTAGATCTACCACTCGGTAGCTGAGTGATCTTCGGAAACTGACTTAATAATTTTTATGCTTCCATTTCCTCATATCTACCATGTGGATATTGACAGAATCTACCATGCAGGGTTCTTATGAGAAGTGAATGAGATGATGAATGCCAGTGCTGAGCCCAGCACCCCCAGAAAGATACTGGCTACTTGCAGAAAAGAGAATTCAACATGAGAGAGGTTCGATACCTTGTCTGGTGTTACAGAAAAGTGTCGGAGTGGAGCCGTCTCTCCATACCCTGTCTAGAGCAGATGCCTTCCCTCACCCCAAGAGCAACTCTCTAGCTCAATATAATATTGTATTTTTTAAGTGCTTATCACTATCTATAATTATCTTTTTAAAAAAATCCATTTATTCAATTCTTCCTCCTCCTACCGCACTGTAGGCCTTTTATATCCTTTCACTACAGAATCCTCTATGAGTGAACAATACTTAGTGCAGGAGGCTCAATTTATATGTGTGTGTGTGTGTGTGTGTGTGTATATATATAAAATAAATGTACAAAAGATAAAATTATTTCTAGAGTCCATGCTATTCAAACACTGACATAAAAGCTTAAGCTGGACTAATCTTTGTGTTGTTTATCTACAACTGTCAATATGTATATCCTGCAAGTCACTTCACCTAAGATTTAATTTATGCAATATATCTAGTGATCAATTGGCTTCTCCTCGATTTCAGGTAAGGTGGGTTGCTGAAGATTACAGGATTCTACCTTACTAGTTGCATGAATGTCAAGGCTGTTGGAGGTATTCCTGTCTTATTCTGGACACATACCTTCCAATATCCGGGTGAAGTTTTCAATGGATCAGTATTTTCATCAGAAATACGCTTCACAGCAAGTAGGCTTTATGATGGTGTGGTCATACCCACACTATCCTATTCATCAAGTGGTCTGATCTGGAGGAAAAAAAAAAGGAACTTTACTTGTACTAGTTTCTGTTTGTCTAGCAGTCCATTCCTAACCTCAGCCTTTGCATTTCTAAATTGGGAGACACTAATGAGCTTTTTCAGGACTTCCTTTATTAACCACAGTGACATCTCTTTTCTTGGGAAGGAAAGTCAGAGTTTAGCCATTGAGATATCTTCCAATCCTGTTCCACTTTCCAGAACACTATTTGAGTGTGTGGAAGGTACTGTTCCCTGAGTTTAGTACCTTCCCCATGCTCTTTCCTTTATTTATTTCAGTTGTTCACTGGAAAGAAGGTTATATAGTCAATTTACACTGCCAATTTTCCAGAAGTACATTTAGATTCTGAACAATCTTAATTACTGCTATCTTGTACTGTTAAATTTCCCCTGGATGTCTTTTTTTTTTTCCAGCTGTTTTTTAAGCTCACAGGGAACAGAGAGTATTGCTTTCATAGTTTTCAGATCTCTTAAGGATATTCTGGGCACAAGATGACTGTTTAAACTAACATGCGTATATTCAATCAAACTAGCATTATTCCTGGACTGTGATACGGGCAAGATAGAACATAATTCTTATTTACTTTTAAACAACGCTATTTGAGGTAAAATTGACATTCCACAAAATTCATCCATTCTGAATGTACAGTTCAGTGATTTTTGGTAAATTAGCTGACTTATGAAACCATTACAATAATCCAGGTTTAAACACTTTTATCACCACAAAAAGCTCCTTCATGCTCAATTATAGTTAATCCCTGTTCCGATACCTGGCCACAGGCAACCAGTGATCTACTTTATATCTCCATAGGTTCCTTTTCTGAACCTTTCATGTAAATGGAGTCATTCAGTACATTTAAGTTGTTCCATTTTTTGGCTAGTAGAAAGAAACCCAAAAAGCAGACTCCCGTTATTTTTAGAACATATCTTCTCTACCATTTAAAACATTTACTGAGTATCACAAATGTAAGTGGCATGGCAGATTCCAAACACCATGGACCCCTTACCAGATAGATATGTGTTCTAGTTATTACCAGGTGTTTGACCTGGAGTGAATTCCTCAATCTCTTTCAGCTTTAGTTTTCCTGTTGGTAAATTGGGAATGATATAGTAATTCTATTGTGTGATTTCTGTATTCGAATAACGTACATAAAGCAATAGATAATTTAGCACATGGTATGTGTGCACATTTATAATATGAGGATTTTGTTGAAAGTTCATATAAAAGATTCCTAACCAAAGTGTTTTTCCTGCCACAAATTGCCATCCCAATCTCTCTCAAGTTGAATGATTGCAGTGCACGATGGGGCAGCCCACTTCTGAATGGTTGTCAGCTCTCTTTGTGCTGTGGACTCATGGGGGATGTCCTCACTGTTTGTGAAGTTGGTCTCAAGAAAGCAGTGTTTGAGCCCTCCTTTTGAGTAACAGGAAACTGAGTCTAGGTCAGAAATTGTTGGTGTGTTTCTAGGAGTTGTATGGGGTCTTGTCTCTGATTGTCTGGGCAACCAGATGCAGAATTCTATTTTCTGAAGAAGAATATTCCTCTGCTGAGGATACTTGGGCAGGATAAATGGAGAGGAATCCTTTGCCAGCTCCATTGTTAATCCTGTGACTTCATCTTGGCCTTAAGTCCAGGGGCTGCTGAAGACATTCTGAACAGTATGTGGCAGTGATGGAGAAGGAGGGGGATGTAGTCACGTAACTCTAGGTTCTATCTGGGAACGTGTGAAGACAATGAATACTGTGTAGAGAGATCAGTGTATGTCCGACCCTGTCTTTCTGAACAGAAATGAGCAGCATATTGAGTGTGGAACAGATTTCTCCATCTCTGCATGTTCAGGAAGGAGGGAGCACCAATTTCACCTGCAGTTTCCCTTCCAGCTCTTTTTATGCTTTACACTGGTATAGATGGGAAGCTGGAAAAAGCTCTAAGGACCTGTTTTAATGACTTTAAATGAGGATGAAAAGGAGGAAGGATAAGTAAGAATCACTTTGAATACTAAGGAGGGTTACAGCTGCATGTACATCAAGGATCCCAGGCTGAAGACTCAGCCACATCTCTCTGTGCCTGCACACAGTGCCCTTCAGCCTCTGCAGCCCAAGCCTGTGCCTGGTGCTGCTCTGGTACCAGCATTGAGAAAGAGCCATGTGTGAGGTGGAAAAGGCAAATTCAATGAATTACAGTGTTTTCTATAACCAGGGGGAAATGCAATGATAGATAAACAAGTGTTCCAGTCACTGTACCTCCGTCAACTAACAGGACTGTCATTACACATCACTCACCTCCATTCCCACCAGTATATTGGACATATCATTGAATCAGATTCCTAGCCTCCTCTTTTGCCATGATTCCAAGTGAACTAGACAGTTACTCAAACCTTTCTAAAATAATCTGATTAAAGTAGGGTAATATTCACCACTCGTTGCTACATCCTACTTCATTGAAGGCATGTTCTTCAACACAAAAAGAAAGAACAAAGAAGAGAAATGGGAAAAGCAAATAAGTTTTTATTGATTTCTCCTAGGTTTTCACAAAAAACTTTCTTAAAGATTTTGAAGTGAATATACCTTCTTTTCCGTAAGGGAGTTAACATCCGAGTGCCCTATAAGCTCACTCTCATGTGGCTCATTTCCAAGAGTATTAGAGTGTATTATGTGTTGACTATTCATGCTCTCTCACCCTTACTGTGCTAATCTTTAGCTGGAGTATATTTTCTGTACTTGGCCTCACTGTGGACTTTGGACATGGCAATGTGACCAGCTTTGACCAATGGAATGTGAGTGGATAGGAAGTATGTTATATCATAGCTAAAACTAAATATATTCACATGGCATGTCTTCTGTTGTTTCTTCCCTGCACTTACCAGGTAGTGGTTGTCTTTTCAGCTTTTATCCATAATGTGAAGAAGATGCAAGGTCCAGAATGGAAAGATAACTCATAGTAGCAGAACGGAATCGTCCTGTATCCAGGAGCAGAGCCTCAGAGTGCTGGGACTGCAGTTGACCCACAGCTAACATACCATGGACAACTCAGTAAACTTTGTTCTTGTGAGCCAGTGAGATTGTGAGGTTGTTTGTACTGAGCATTGCCCTACTCAAAGTTGACTGATATATGAAGTCATATCAATTCTGTCTTCTAAAAATTTCTCACATGCAACCACCTCTTTTTTTTTTTTTGCGGTATGCGGGCCTCTCATTGTTGTGGACTCTCTCATTGAGGAGCACAGGCTCCGGACGCGCAGGCTCAGCGGCCATGGCTCATGGGCCCGGCCGCTCCGCGGCATTTTCCTGGACCGGGGCACGAACCCGTGTCCCCTGCATCGGCAGGCGGACTCTCAACCACTGTTCCACCAGGGAAGCCCCAACCACCTCTTTTTACTTGCCTTGTTACTATCCTGGTCCAGGTGCTCATAATCTCTCACTGAATTGGTTGGAATAACTTTTTGTTTTGTTTTGTTTTGTTTTTGCGGTACGCGGGCCTCTCATCGCTGTGGCCTCTCCCCCTGCGGAGCACAGGCTCCGGATGCGCAGGCCCAGCGGCCATGCCCCCCAGGCCCAGCCGCTCCACGGCATATGGGATCTTCCCAGACCGGGGCACGAACCCATGTCCCCTGCATCGGCTGGCGGACCCTCAACCACTGCGCCACCAGGGAAGCCCGGAATAACTTCTTAAATGTATCCCCTATCCATGAGCTCTTACTTCCCAAATCTATCCCTGAAGTTATCATTCTAAAATACACATCAGATTAGATTGCTGTTCTATTTCAGGACCTTCTATGGCTCCCCATGACCCAAAAGTAAAAGCCAAGGTTTATGTGGCCATCTACAGTATTACTTCCAGTAAGTGTTCATCTTCCTCCCCAGTATTACACCAAGATTTCTGAACATCAGCCATATCAAATGAACTCACTCTCATATTTTCTTCTTATAAATATTATTTCTTTCTCAAGTTGGCAAAATCCTATTCAATCTTCAGGACCCAGTAAATGTCACATTTACTTTTAAAAAGATATTCCAGGTTACATAAATTATATTTATTTGCCCTCTCCCTCTTTTAGTGTTCTGTACACAGTTTTGTAAGAGCACATATCTACTTTGCTAAGAATATTTTTTGGTTTTAACGCTTCACTAGTCCAAATTCCTCAAGGATGGGGGCCCATACATAATATTCTTTAATCCCAGCTGTTATTATTGACCCTGACTTATAAGAACCATTCAGTAGATCTGCCTAGAGCTTGACCACAGTTTACTCTTGACAAGTGCACTGATTAATGAGAGCTGGTTTGTGAAGCTGGTTTATATGAGTGGGCTGGAAACCTTCCACTACGGGAACACTTGAAGATACTTCTACTTCATTATATCCCTCAAGCCAACACATGGCTATGTTTCCCACTCTTACACCTAGTTCTTACTTAAACCATCATCCCAGGAGGCCAATGTGCCCCCATCTAAGCATATGTATCAACACAGCCATACAGAAGTTTGTCTCCATATAGTCGTGGTTTTTAACATCAATTGTAAATGAAATGGCGCGTGAAAATTCTGTATGTTTTTATAACGTATCATTTCTATACTTTAAGATATCTCCTTTGACTCTCTTCGCTCTTAGTACAGCTTACCCAGGACCTTTTGATGAGTCATGGTAGATGACCGTAAAGACAACTCATATCATTAAATGAATCTTCCTCAACCTTCTGCTTTCCACATGAAACATTCCTGATTTTACACATATAATTCACTTTCCCTCCCCTAATAATAAAAAAGATATGTCTTCCTTTTAAATAGTGAGCCTCTGTCCAAACGCTTCACCCACTCCATTCACTTTGACTTCTCTGGCACCTCAGCCCACTGATCGTCCAAACTCTATGGTCTGGTTCTTCAGGACTTTCTTGCTACTGATTTCTTCCCATCATTTAAAATATTCAAGCATGCTCCTCTTAAAAAATATTTAATATTCCTCCAAATTCATACATGCCTCTCCTGTAACCAATCTATTTTTTCTCAGAAATACCAATGATCTCTTTATTATTAAATCCAAAAGGTATTTTTTTACCTCCTTCATCTAGACAAGTGTTTCTCAAATTCTAATGTGCGCAGGAATCTTATTAAAATGCAGATTCTGACTCAGGAAGTCTGGGTAGGGCCTGAGCTTCTGCATTCAGAATAGCTCCCCGGTGATGCAGATGCTACTCACCTGCAGACCACATTCAGAGCAGCCACTTTCTGCAGTGCTTGCCACTCCTTTCGGAGACTTTTGTGTTCCTGGCAGGAAGGAGGTGAGGAAGGTTCACAAAAATTGTGAACTACTCTTTCTTTCTCTATCTGACCAATAGAGGGGGCTGTTGTGTAAACTGGAAATGGTTTTTCTATGTAAGATCAGAATAATCGCACAAAAACCTTCCTTCCCTACAGTTTAAGATATATTCGGACACCACTTTTTGCACAATGACATGTAAAGCATCTCAGACGCCAGAGGCAGGCAGTCTTGTTAAGACAGCCTCTCTCCCAACACACCTTACAACGTCCATGAGATGAAGAAATCTAAATCCTGTGTCATTCCTTCTCAACCTCACAGCAACCTGGGTTCAAGTCCACCAGTCATCAGACTTTTGTTTGTGGAGAATCTCCCAAAAAGGAGCTCACTGCCTCCTCACTGCTCTGCCATGACCCTGGTGTTCACCTTGATGCTTGAGGTGCTCCTGTTCCTGAGTGAGTACTGTTCCATTTTACTCTCTTGTCCACACATGGAACATTGCTTTGGACTGACTTTGAATAGAGACTTTTTGTTCTGGCTGAGTTCATTGATTCAGCATTGATGTTTCAGGAGGAGCCGGAGCCCAGTCGGTGACCCAGCCTGACGGCCACATCACTGTCTCTGAAGGAGCCCGTCTGGAGCTGAGGTGCAACTACTCAACTTCTGTTTCGCCCTTTCTCTTCTGGTACGTGCAGTACCCCAATCAAGGACTCCAGCTTCTCCTGAAGTACACATCTGGAAACAGCCTTGTCTCAGGTATCAAAGGTTTTGAGGCTGAATTTAGGGGGAGTGAGAAGTCCTTCCACCTGAGGAAAACATCAGCCCATTGGAAAGACTCGGCCAAGTACTTCTGTGCTCTGAGTGACACAGTGACTAAGACTACAGTGGGAGCTGAACACAAATCTCCTGAGACTGAGTAGCTTAAAGACTCAGGGTCTCAGCCTATGTTATTTTCAGGATGTTGGCATGTTCTGTGAAGGCAAACAGTGCAGAGAATACAGAATCCTGAAAGTGTCTGGTTCTCATGGGCATCTTAGATTTCTTTTCTCTTTTGCAAAGGAAAGACTATTGTTTTCTTAATTTCAGTGCTCTCAGTGGTCTTGAGGCTGGTGGGTGGTTTCTTGTCAGTGACACCTGAGAAGGCTGTGCCTATACTGTACTGTTTTGTTCAGAGTAAGTTTTTATGTCATAAAAAGAAAACCCAATCTTAATATTCTTTTTCAAAATATAGTTGACAATTCCAAGGTATTTGTTCTCACTTACTTAGTTTGGTTCAAACAAATGGGATTCTGTTTGGAATCACATTGGAAACTGACATTTTAGGATATTATATTTTCCTACCCAAGAATATTATATGCCTCTTCATTTATTCAGGTCTTGTTTTAGCCCTTTAAAAGTAAATTTTACTTGCTTGTTTCCAGAAAAGTTGGAAAAAATGAAATGGATCATTGAATAAGTGGAGAGTTGATGTCTAGTATTCTGTGTCTGTTCCTCTCTCTGAACAGGGAAGAGAGCCAACAGAAAGTGGAGCAGCATCCCCAGTCCACAAGTGCCAGGAGGGAGAGGTTTCTATTTTTAACACAGCCACACACGCAGCAAGAGTGAGAGTTCCAACCATTAAGAAGAACATATCTCTGTGCAGGTCATAGGCTCAGACTCCACCTTCTGCTCTGTAATCATGGGGGCCCCGCCCACGTTCAGTCTGTTCACAGCCCCACAGAAGGAGGCACTCACTTTCACACAAAATGATGTTTCTCAGAATTCATACCTGAGGTTTTTCTGTTTCCCCCTTTCTGCACACTTCGTTAGGCAATATAAAAATATTTTACGAATGATGCTTGTACACAAAGAGCTTACTACCTAACAGTCATAGGAATATCTCTCTCATTAGACTTAAGCTTTATGAAGATATCAATTTTTTTTTTACCAATAAGCATTCACTGAACAATGGTTGAAGGAATGAATGGCTGATAATATTTATACCCATATATACAGGCAAATTTATAGCCAATGGTTAGAATTTGTATGGAAACTAATTTCAGCTCCCTGAAAGGAAAAATGAACAATTACAGGCTTTTCAAAACAAAACAGACTGCTTTGAGGTGTAAAATATTCCTCACTACAAGAACTAGTCAAAGAAAAGTGGAATGTCCATTTTCCAGTGACCTGCAGAAACAATTACAAAACAGTATGATTTTGCACCAAACTAAGAATTTTAAGTTTTAAATGAGGGAAAATACCATGAAAGAACTGAACAACCAAAAAGCATGTAAAATTCACCACAGATTAAAAAAAAAAAATCACTTCCAAATTCATGGAAATTGGATTTTGAATTTTTACTTGACGCATGTGTAGGAATTTAAGTGAGGGCAATGGTAGGAGAACACATTCCAAGCAGGGTAAACTTATTAAGAGCAAAGATCAAGAAACAATAAGCAAGAAGAGTTTAGGAAATTAAAAGGTTTTAATATTACTGAAAGGGACAATTTTTATTGGATGGTACTGTGAGATAATATGAAATGTTAGCTTGAGGCAGTAGTTCACCCAAGAGGGCCACACACAGCTCAGAACTGGGTTTCTTTCCAGATAAAAATACAACATGTCATGAGATTACCTGTCTTTAGCATAAGCAACATTAAGGAATATCTTGAAATTGTTTTTTAGAATGAGCTATTAATCTAAATTTAAACTGGTAGATAATATCAAAGATTTACTTTTACAAGCACACTTCTAAATGTATAGAAAAACTGGATTTCCATAATGATTGATTCAATGAACAAATAAATTTCGTTTTCCCTGAGCAATTCTACCACCAACTAATCGCCATATTGCAGGAAAGGAAAAATCTAAACACTTTCCCAATGTGTTGCAGTTTTATGATCACTTTGCAGCATGAGTTTTGTTTAGACGTAGGGGGAGACTAATAGCTTCTCTGCCTTCATTAACCTCCCGTAAAGGACAAACTTTTAAATCAAATAATACAGACCAAACAAATAAAAATAACTACATTCTGCTTTGCTTTGTACTTTGTTCTCTTCCTCATCTGGCTGCAAAAACCCTTGCATGATTTTCACTGAAAATAACTCCTGAATTCATGTGAGATTTTGCCCTCCTCGGTACTTGTACTGGTATAGTTTAGATATGTTCCCATCTACTTCCCTGCTCTTCAGGGTACTGAGTTGCCATAAGGATAAGCCAGGCAGATAGTCCTTCAACATTAAGGCTAATTTCTAACTTACCCCCACTGTGCCTTTTATCATCACAAACATGTTTGTTGTCTAATTTGGTTCACTCTTAGAAGAGCATGGTTTGGTGTACCTAAAAAAAGGATATTTCTTTGGGCAGCAATATACTAAATTTTTAGGGGTCTTATAGCTCCATTTTTCTATTAAATGGTGCAGGGTTGAGAATCAAGTAAGCACATAAAAAATAGACAGCAACACCGTAGTAAAACTAAAATTGTTATTCCACCGTTTGGTGATTTAGTTTATATCCACTTCGTTCAGAAAGAGAAAGGCTTTCTTCAAAAGTAGGAACTGAGAAGAATGAGGAAGAGAAATCTATCTTATCGAATAAAAGACTTTCTGTAACACTCAGTGATGGATGAAGTGAGAGATGTGGAAACTTCCAGTCAAAGTTTGTACATTTTACTTTCATCAAATGTCTATGATCCATCCCAGAAAAGCAACCCATAGATTTAGAATAGTCCCACTCACCATCGTTTCATCAAGGAAAAGTTTTCTTGGTGCTGAATGTTGGGTAATGCTATATACTATATACAACTGAATGTTGGGTAATGCTATATTTGGGGTCTTGAATGGTGGAAGAGACCAAGAACAATTTAAGAGAAAGGGAGGGGAAATAAGAATAGACCATGGACAGAGAAGATTTGTCCAAAAGAGACTATTCAAGATTTGCTTTAATCTATCATTAACATTGAAATTTGAAGGAGTTATTAGAATAGGTTCACGGACTCTCAGAATTAGAAACCATTGTAGAAAAGAGGGTAAGCACAAAGATGCAAGCCAAGAACACATCTGCTTTGCAGACATATTCATTTAAGTGGCTATCTGTGGTTTTCGAGTTTTTTTCTACACGGTAGAGCTGCCATATCATTGTGAGCTGTGGAAGTTAATCACTGGACCATTTTAGGGAACATCATTCACACCTTAGCCTAAATTATAGAGAAAGACAATGCAGAGATATGAAGAAAGACAGATCTGAGAGCATCATCAGAGCCTATATACCCAGCTCTGCCTGGAACGGCAAAAGTCAAAATACTCTCATTGGGAACAAGCCAGCATGAGTTGAGATTCTGTCATGTACAACAAATAGATCCATAATTAATACAGAAGAAGGTGGGGGGGAGCCTTTTGGTTTTGTACTATTTTATGAGCTGAATTTATGGTGCTGAGAAGCATTTTTCAGTGAAAATAACTAGAGTTATGTAGATACAGATCATCACTGGTCTACCTTCATTATAGTAAATATGAACCAGGTTAATCCTATGTATGTTTTATGAATTTCTGATGGGAAAAAATAGAAAAATACTGAAAACATCCACAACTCTGCCACATAGACACTCATTATTTTTACTTTTTTCTATCTTTTTCACAATTTTGCACGTTGTTACATCATATTATAGAGACAATTTTATGTCCTTTTTATTAACACTCACTTTTGTCATTAAAAATACCTTGTATTCATACTCTGAATTGATTATTCTACTATTCTACACCATAGATATACCACACTTAACTTTATAATTTTCCTGTTTGGGGATATCTTGATTATTTATTTCCAGTTTTTCATCATTTTCAATAGCATTACGGTATATGCCTTTAAATAAAAATTTGAATTTGAATTTCTCATCATTTTATTAGAACAGCATCCTAGAACTGGAATTAGTGGTTCGGTGGGTAAAAACAGGTTATAGTCTTTTTGCTCCTTGTGTCTCGCGAATGGGGAGTTAGTGTTTAGCGCGGACAGAGTTTCAGTTTAGGAAGGTGAAAAATTCCGCAGATGGATGATGGTGGGAGCTGCACAACGATGTGAATGTACTTAGTGCCACTGAACTGTACAGTTAAATACGGTTAAAATACTATGTTTTATATTATGTGACTTCTACCACAATAAAAAAACATTTTCAAAAAGTATTCTAAATGTATCATCTCTACTCCCTAACACCTTTCTTACTTGAACCCACTACAGTCAGATTTTCATCCCCACCATTCCGTTGAAATCGCTCTTGCTGAGGTCACCAGTGAGTTTTAAATTTTATTTATTTATTTATGTTTTTATTTATGGCTGTGTTGGGTCTTCGTTTCTGTGCGAGGGCTTTCTCTAGTTGCAGCAAGTGGGGGCCACTCTTCATCGCAGTGCGTGGGCCTCTCACTATCGTGGCCTCTCTTGTTGCGGAGCACAGGCTCCAGACGTGCAGGCTCAGTAGTTGTGGCTCACGGGCCTAGTTGCCCTGCGGCATGTGGGATCCTCCCAGACCAGGGCTTGAACCCGTGTCCCCTGCATTGGCAGGCGGATTCTCTACCACTGCGCCAGCAGGGAAGCCCACCCGTGAGTTTTATATCAACAAATCCAATGATGCATTACCATTCCTTATCTTATTGAGTGTCTGCGAAGAATGCGGCATTATGGCTACTCTCTCCCTGAAACACCATCTTTGCCTGGATCCTGGAACTCCACATTCTCCTGGTTTGCCTTCTTCCTTGCAAAACGCTCCTGCTCAGTCTCCTTTTCCTACATCTTCCTCCTCTTGCTGGTGTCTACATGTTGTGTTTTCTCAGAGCTCAGTCCTCAAACATTTATTCTCTTCAAATGATCTTGGAGGGGTTCAGGACATGCCACCCCAAAATAGGCCACTAGTATAAAAGCACTTAAGCCTAGCCACTTTGGGTCTTCATTTTTCTATGAGGACCCCTATGTACATGTAAAAATTATTAAATAAAATCTCCATGCTTCTCTCCTGTTAACCTGTTGTATGTCAACTTACTTCTCAGGTCCAGATGGAGAACCTAAGAGGGAACAGGTAAAGCTTTAGCTCCCCTACAATCTCATCTAGGGATAGGGCTTTAATTACTATTTATACATTGATGACACACAAATTTACATTTTCATCCCAACCTTCTCTATTGAAAGCCAGGCTCATATATACTGTAATCTATGTCACATCTACACTGGATATCTAATTGGCATCTAACATATCCTTAACATAAGGACTGATTTCCCCCCATAGGTTCTTCCCTCATTCTTTTCCATCTCCAAAAAAAAAATGGCAATATAATTCACCTTACCAGAAATCTAGGGACTCCTCCTTAATTCTTCTGTTTCTCCCATACCCCACATTGTCAAAGAAACCTGCCACATAAGATTTATTTTTTTCTCATAAATAGTTTGACTTTGTTTTTCAGTTCAAACAATGATGTTACACGATGGGTTTCAGTGACCACCAATTCATTTCTGAATTCTAAGATGACAGATACATAGACAGATAGATAGATACTTAGATAGATAAGATCAAGGAATCTTGTCTCGAGGTTGCTGCCTAGTTAAAACACCTCCCTGTCTTGCAATATTTCTTGCCTAGCTGTTCAGGACTTTCCCTCAGAAGCCAGGAGCCAATGAACTGCTTATTTCTTTGGTACCTTGGAGATTTTAGACTCTGGAGCAATGTACCATAGTAAGATTCAGGATGGCGGAGGTTTTTTTAAGGGAAAGTTAAGAGTGGAAAGTGAAATGGGAAAGAGGCAGCATGATATCTGGATCTCAAGCATGTTGTAAAGCAGTTTTAGGGAAAAAAATTCTAATACACAAACCCATACACACACACGCGCACACACACACACACATGACTAGATTCCATTAGAATTATCTATGCCCGCATAAATCTTGGCAAACCTTCATATAATTTCAAGCGTATAGGAATGCCAGTTTAAAGGCTACTGGTCTAAAATGGGACAGGGAATGCCCTGGCAGTCCAGTGGTCAGGACTCTGCACTTCCACTGTAGGGGGCATGGGTTCAATTCCTGGTCAGGGAAATAGATCCCACATGCCTTGCAAGCACAGCCAAAAATAACACAATACAATACAATACAAATAAAGAAAAAAAATTTTTTAAGTAAAATAAAATGGGACACTCTCACTAACACACTTGTCACAATATACTTACTGAGAACTCATTCCTCCCCACTGATTTGAGATACTGTCTTTAACATATACTAAATTTCCATATACAATTAGGCTTAATTATTGATTTGCTATTCCATTTAATTGACCTATCTGCTTAGTCTTAACTTGTACTTAAGAAGGTTCTTGGGCTTCCCTGGTGGCACAGTGGTTGAGAGTCCGCCTGCCGATGCAGGGGACACGGGTTCGTGCCCCGGTCCGGGAAGATCCCACATGCCGCGGAGCAGCTGGGCCCGTGAGCCATGGCCGCTGAGCCTGCGCGTCCGGAGCCTGTGCCCCGCAACGGGAGACGACACAACAGTGAGAGGCCCGCGTACCGCATAAAAAAAAAAAAAAAAATCTATAACTAACACTGTATGTATACATTTTGTAATTTAATATATCCAAGAGAGATCCACAAGTTCAGCTACTTGAGTTAATTTTGCTCCTGCTAATGATTGGTTTTAAAGGGAGTTTAGAGTAGCTATTGCATAACCAGCTTGGTATGTTTTCTTTTCAATATTTAAAGTAAGATTATTTTAAAAACATGTCAATTCAGAATTTTGTATGAGAGTGTCCAAAAGATCTGTTCCGGACATGAAGGCATTTTGAACAACAGAAGTACAATCATGAGATCCTTTAATTGAGAAGTGTAACAAAGTTGAATAATATGCGGAGAAATTACTATTTTATGATTAGTCAACTAACTGGTAGACAAAGTTTGAGTGGTTTAGATTGGAGAACAATTTGTACTGTATGTAGTACCATCAGATTTAAATGGAGATTCCGGAGCAAGATCTGAAGATGCTTCAACCAATTTAGCCAAGGCTGTAATTACTCTGAGACAAGGAGCATAAGTTTTGTTGAACTTTAAGGGGTAGGCCAGGATAGGCAATGGGTCTTTGTTGTTTGCCATGTTGTTTAGTAATATCCTTAGGCATGGCTTTCCTTTTACATTCATACACAAAGAAAGGTTTATTACAATCAGTGGTGAACTTACGAGCAGCTGTCTTATGGAGGTGTATGATCCATAAGCTGTCTTATGGAGGTGGATGTCACCTGCAATATATTCCCTTTAGAGCTGGGCGCACAGAATATAGGGGCTTCTTGTGGCTCTTTTAGGGTCCCAATTGAGTTAATGGGAAAAATATAAATTCAAAGGTTTGATAACCTAATGACCAAACTCTGGCATCTATTTTGGCCTTTCTGAACAGAGCTGGGATGTCAAAACTAACAGAGAAGAGAAGGGGACCTCTGTGACAGGACTCCATGTCTGCAAGCTTCATTCTAGTCTTCTGCAAAGGGAGATTATCTTTTCTCCTGCTATTAGGTCCCAAGATAGGTAACTGGACAGATGTTGTGGTGAATAATTATATTGATTGCTATATCAATATATAGGTTGAAAAAGCTGCAGTAATTAGTCTAAAGAGATTTGCCTTCTTATCATAAAGTGATTTATTTCTACCTTAGGTGAAAGAAAAGCATACATAGGTGTAAGGATACATGATCATTACATCTTAGGTTGTTTCCATAATCCATTATATGTAGTATTTTAAAATAAGTTCCATCATAGACGCAACGACTAAACACAGCAGTTGGTCGAATCATCAATCTCCCTTTCAATAACAAATTTACCTCGTGTTTATTTTCAGATGTAATTGGTATCAGTTGAAGAGCTGGTTAATGCAAAAGGAAGTCTGGGTTCAGTGAGACTCTCACCTAGTCCATAGAGAAGCTGACATGACCCACATCAACTTGCTCCTCCAGGAAACCCCTGTTTCCTGTTGCGGGGCAGCAGCAACACATAGCTCAGCAATTCTTCCCTCACCCTGTCAGGCTCACCTCACCTTGCAGAGCCTTGAAATTGAAGAAGACACTTTCCATCTAGAGGAAGACCTCAAACATGCTTCTCTCCAGCCTTCTGAAGGTGGTCATGGCTTCACTGTGGCTAGGTAAGGATGGCCCCAGTGGGACTGTACCCCTGTAGGACCTAAGGACTGGGGAAACAGGTGGTTTATGGGCACCCTGGGAAGAAGGGGCACTAGAGTGTAAAACAGAATTTCTTTGTTCCAAAGTACTTATTTTAAACTTCTGATTCTGCTTTTTTTTTCTTTAGGATCCAGTATTGCCCAGAAGGTAACTCAAGACCAACCAGTAATATTAGTGCAGGAGAAGGAGGTTGTGACCCTGGATTGCATATATGACACAAATGAGTTCACTTATAGTCTATACTGGTACAAGCAGCCCAGCAGTGCGGCGATGATTCTCCTTATTCGTCAGGACTCTTATAACCAGCAAAATGCAACAGAAGGTCGCTACTCACTGAATTTCCAGAAGGCAAACAAATCCATCAAACTTGCCATCTCAGCTTCACAGCTGGAGGACTCTGCAGTGTATTTCTGTGCACTGAGTGAGCCCACAGTGAGAGGCGTGTTGGAGGCAGGTATACCAAAACCCAGGGCTCTCCTTGATACATCTGCCTGCTATAGGGACCAGGGCAGGGAACTGCCTTCACAGACAGGAAGTGGTTAGGGCTGTGGCAGCACAGGTGTAGGGTTAGAGGGAAAACACTCCTTCTAAGAACATATTTCTCTGGGTTCGTAGACCAGGTCTAGAGCTATCATTCATCAAAAACAACCTTATCCCTGAAAATTTGGGTTCAAATTTTTTATTGAAGACAAAAAACAGCCACATAAAATCCTTGCCCATTTAGTGATTAGAATGAGCTAGAAGAATTGACTAAGGAAATTCAGAGACATCTGATTCAAAAATTAGTAAAAATATGCGTGAATTTTTGGATTTTCAATTTGTTCATTAAATATTTATTGAATATATATTATATTACAGGTATTGTTTTGAATAAGGACGGTTGTGAAATCTTTTTGTGATTTTCCTCTTTTTGAATATTATGCAGTTTTACACCGTTTAATGAAGTTATTTAACTTAGTTTTGTTAGCTGAGTTAATGGTACACTTGTTTACTTTCTAAGGTGCCTGATATGTCACAAACTTTGTGCTAATCCTCATTCTGTCTTATTAACACCTCTAGCATGGAATAGCTCAATTACCATAATGTAAGCTTTACCTGCCTCCCATCAGTCTTATCCACAAAAAGATCAATAATTAGTGGCTCTTAAAAGGACATTGTGAGAAGCAGACTATGAATTATCCCGTTTCTCTGCTCTTGCCCTTCACTGCACCACTCCTTCAAAAGTATTTTTGCCATCATGTGGCACATTTTGGAAACCTCCAGGCCCTCTTTTTCAATCAGTGTTACACAATCCCAAAAATGCCCTCAAATTTCCTCCTTCTACCTCTAATCCCATTTTCTCAGTGTCTTAAAATTTGAATGGTAATGCGTGGTTGCTAAGTGATCTTGTATTGTAACTGCCTCTTATATTTGCATTTCGAAAGCAGTTGTGTAGAGTAGAAATCTTAAAAGGAATGTCTTACAGTCCCTTCATTAAGTGGTGCTGGAAAAATTGGACAGCTACGTGTAAAAGGATGAAATTAGAACAGTCTCTAACACCATACATGAAAATAAAGACTAAATGTAAGACCAAATAATATAAAACTCTTAGAGGAAAACATAGGCAGAACACTCTCTGACATAAATCACAGCAAGATCTTTTTTGGTCCACCTCCTAGAGTAATGAAAATAAAACCAAAAATATACAAGTGGGACCTAATGAAACTTAAAAGCTTTTGCACAGCAAAGGAAACCGTAAACAAAATGAAAAGACAAGCCACAGAATGGGAGAAAATATTTGCCAGTGAATGCACAAACAAGGGCTTATTCTCCAATATATACAAACAGCTGATGCAGCTCAATGTCAAAAAACTAAACAACCCAGTCAAAAAAATGGGTGGAAGATCTCAATAGACATTTCTCCAAAGAAGACATACACATGGCCAAGAGACACATGAAAAGATGCTCATTAATTATTAGGGAAATGCAGATCAAAACTACAATGAGGGGGGCTTCCCTGGTGGGGCAGTGGTTGAGAGTCCGCCTGCCGATGCAGGGGACACAGGTTCGTGCCCCGGTCTGGGAAGATACCACATGCCACGGAGCGGCTGGGCCCGTGAGCCATGGCCGCTGAGCCTGCGCGTCCGGAGCCTGTGGTCCACAACGGGAGAGGCCACAACAGTGAGGGGCCCACGTACCGCAAAAAACAAAACAAAACAAAAACTACAATGAGGTATCACCTCACACTGATCAGAATGGCCTTCATCCAAAAATCTGCAAACAATAAATGCTGGTGAGGGTGTGGAGAAAAGGGAACCCTCCTACACTGCTGGTGGGAATGTAAATTGATACAGCTACTATGGAGAACAGTATGGAGGTTCCTTAAAAAACTAAAAATAAAACTATCGTTATGATCCAGCAATCTCACTTCTGGGCATATATCCAGAGAAAACCATAAATCAGGAAGACATATGCACCCCAGTGTTCATTGCAGCTCTATTTACAATAGCCAGGACATGGAAGCAACCTAAATGTTCACCAATGGAGGAATAGATAAAGAAGATGTGGTACATATATACAATGGAACATTACTCAGCCATAAAAAAGAATGAAATAATGCCATTTGCAGCAACATGGATGGACCTAGAGATTGTCATACTGAGTGAAGTAAGTCAGACAGAGAAAGACAAATATCAAATGATATTGCTTATATGTTCAATCTAAAAAAAAATGGTACAAATGAACCTATTTACAAAACGGAAGTAGAGTCGCAGATGTAGAAAACAAACTTACGGTTACCAAGGGGGAAATGGGGAGGAGGGATAAATTGGGAGATTGGGATTGACATATAACACTATTATATATAAAATAGATAACTAATAAGAACCTACTGCATAGCACAGGGAACTCTACTGAATACCTACATGGGAATAGAATCTAAAAAAGAGTGTAATGACTTACATGGGAATAGAATCTAAAAAAGAGTGGATATATGTACATGTATAACTGATTCACTCTGCTGTACAGCAGAAACTAACACAACATTGTAAATCCACTATACTCCATTAGAAATCAGTTTTAAAAAGTCTTAAAAATTTTTAACTCAAAAAATCATACCTTTTTTTTTTTTTTTTTTTGCGGTATGCAGGCTTCTCACTGTTGTGGCCTCTCCCGTTGCGGAGCACAGGCTCCGGACGCACAGGCCCAGCGGCCATGGCTCACGGGCCCAGCCGCTCCGCGGCATGTGGAATCTTCCCGGACCGGGGCACGAACCCGTGTCCCCTGCATCGGCAGGCGGACTCTCAACCACTGCGCCACCAGGGAAGCCCTACTCCCTGATCTTTGATGATCATCTCGGTCTAGGACACTGATCACAAATGAAACCTTATAAACTGGCATCAGACTGGCTGCAACAAAACCATCTGGGAGCTTTAAAAAATTACACACTTGTGGGAATTCCCTGGCAGTCCAGTGGTTAGGACTCCGCACTTTCACTGCTGAGGGCCCGGATTCAATCCCTGGGTGGGGACCTAAGAGCCTACAAGCTGTGCAGCAGGGCCAAGGGAAAAAAAAATTACACAGTTGTGGGTCTCAATCCTGGAAAGTATGATTCATGAAGTTAGTGTGGGATCCCAGAATCTGTAATTTTAAATCACTTACACATTGATTCTATTATCAGCTGTTGTATGAATATCAGCTATGTCTTTAATAATTTGAAAAGCTGGGAAAAAAGAGAGTCCTAACTCATGCTCGAGGCTTTTGAAACAAATCCACATCTTTAGAGTTCCTAACCCAGTGGAGGAAAATTATTCGATTAAGTTTGGCAATAAAATATGGCCGATGGATGGTAACAGAAAGCATCCTTGAGGTTATTCACTAAGAGTATAAGATTACTACTTGTCTGATTCATATAGCCCAACCCTTTTATCTTGGAGTCAAGAAAATAGTAGGAGAATAAGACATTGATCTCAGACCATTCTATAAGGATTTGATCATTTCAATTATGATATTTCTTTTGTTTTCACATTTTAATGATTCTGAAATTCAGGATTCTTTGACTATTGATAAGATAGCGTGGCTTTTTCCTCTGAAAAGATTTTATTAAAAAGATATTATTTGGGGACCGATAAAATATTACATTTCAAGTAGTAGTGATTCCTCAATCGGTGACCCTTGATTCATTAGTTTTGTTTGGTATAACAAATATTTAGTGAGCATGTAACACATGTCAGTCACTGTTGCTCTATAAATTGGGGTACAATGCTGAAACACAGAGATTCACTCAGTACTGATTTGGCTTCTTATTACGTCCTCTGTAATCAACCTCAGATTCTTTTCTGACATTCAGTGGATTATAGGCTGGCCCACCATGGATACCTGAGAATATAAAGTACTATATAAAGTGCTTAAGAAAACTGATATCTTCTCAGCTGCAGAAATACCTGGGATGCTCTGTTAAAGAACTTCCATGTCAGGCAGGGTCCTAAGAGCAAAACAGACCTGAGAAGTTATGACAGCTCTTGATCAGATTTCCAAGCACCACCTGAAGACTGGCATGTACCTCATGAATAAAGTCAAGGATAACATTTTTCTGACTTGAGGAGACCAGGAAACGTGCATCCCATTTCAGTGTCTGTCCACCAGGAGGTGCAGTTTCCCAACACAAACACATTTCCTGTCTGAAACTAGGCTTAGGTTTATCCCTTCACTGTGACTTCAATATTTCTTCATGTGAAGAGTCAAGGACATTATTCAGGAGACACTCTAGAGATGAACTCTTCTCCAGGCTTAGTGACTGTGATACTCTTAGTACTTGGTAAGCAAAATGCCTCTAAAAATTTGGATTCTTTCTTCTGTTATGTCAATAAAACCTTTAATCATAATTTTATCCCAGAGCTTTAGGCCCAAAATGATACAGAACTCTTTTATTTTTCCCCAGGACAAACCCGTGAAGACTCAGTGACCCAGATGGATGGCCAAATGACTCTTCCAGAAGGGGCTGCCTTGACCATAAATTGCACTTATTCAGCCCCTGGGTACCCCATTACTTTCTGGTATGTTCAATATCCTGGAGAAGGTCCACAGGTCCTTCTGAAAGCCATGAAGGACAATGAGAAGGGAACCAATAAGGAGTTTGAAGCCACACACCAGAAAGAATCAAAATCCTTCCACTTGGAGAAAGCCTCAGTCCAAGATTCAGATTCGGCTGCGTACTACTGTGCTCTGAGTGACACAGTGATGGGAACTGCAGGGGCAACTGAGCGCAAACTCTTTGAGTGGCAACAAGGGGCCTGGAGGCTGAGTGTCTCTCTATTTGATCCACTCTGTGGCACAGTCTATGGTGGTTTGTCCCTCAGTCTCTGGTTGATACAAAACTCATACAAATTTCTAGAGAATAAGAACAAGAAGTGAATATTCCCCATACCCAACTCTTCATTAGTGATTTTGAAAAAAGAGTCTGACATCAGTAGTTCCTCATCCAGGGCCAAAGTAATTTCAAGGTAAAGTCACATAAACAATGAGACTTGGGGCCAATGTAAGAAGAAACAAGAAGCACTTGGATCTGTGCTGTACCCCTGTGGAAGGGTTTAGAAACCAGAAGCATTAATTACACTTGAATAATTAGGGTGGATGGTGCTGTGTTTGTGTGTGTGTGTGTTTTTTTTATTGGGTTGTTTTATTATTGAATTCTGTGATTTTAATATATATTCTGGATACAAATAATATATCAAATATATGTTTTGCAAATATTTTGTCCCCGTCCATGTGGTTTTTTTTTTAAGCCATAGCTGGTTTTTTTTTTTTCTGTACGCGGGCCTCTCACTGTTGTGACCTCCCCCGTTGCAGAGCACAGGCTCCGGACGCGCAGGCTCAGTGGCCATGGCTCACGGGCCCAGCTGCTCCGCGGCATGTGGGATCTTCCCGGACCGGGGCACGAACCCGTGTCCCCTGCATCGGCAGGCGGACTCTGAACCACTGTGCCACCAGGGAAGCCCTGTTTGTGTGTTTTGAGGGCATTCAGGGAGTGAAGGCTAAAAATAGGAAGACTGAAAATAAATAAGCAGCAGACTACCCATATTCTCTACCAGTGCCTGTGTAACAAGCAGTGATCATTTCCCAAACCCAGCAGAAAATTGGAAGTTAGCCATTGATGAATTGAGCAACAGCACATATAAGTAAGTAAGCCAAAATAATTAAAAATTTAAAATGTAATAATTAACTATTCACTTCAAGGAAAAAATTATTATTCAAGAAAGTAGCATACTCATAGTCTATATGATTCAACTACATTTTCTTCTAGATAAGTTTTACCACCAATAGTCATGATTAGGCAGAATATCTATTTTCCCCAAACCTTGTGTATTACTAAGGTTCTGGACTGTTGCTTATCAGTTAGGCTTTTTAAAAAAAATTTAATAATTTAAAATTTATGAATGAGATGGAGCTTCATTTCATTTAAAAGTCATTTATATGTTTTTGTATAAATTGTCTATTCATATATCTTCCCATCTCCTACTGTGTTATAGTCATTTAAATTCAGATTTTACAGAACATTCTCTATGTTAAGAAAGTTGTCATAAGACTGTCACATATACGTGTCTTTTAAAAAAGTTTAATATAACCTTTTTGACTTTGTTTATGGTCTTGATTGTTTGGCAGGCAGAATTTTAAAAATAGTATGTAGTAAATTTTTGAAAAATTTCTTTTATGGATTCTGAGTTATATTTCATGCTTAAAAATCTGTAGCACTCTAAAATGATAAAATTTTATCTCACATTTTCTTTAGTTTTTCTCAGATTTTGTCTTTAAATCTTTAAATTTGCGTGTGTGTGTGTGTGTGTGTGTGTGTGTGTGTGTGTGTGTGTGTGTATGTGTAGAGAGGTTGAGGTTTAAGGCTTTGTATTTTTCTTAATTTTTGTTTGTTAGTTTATTTTGAGGCAGCTTTCCAGGCTCAACATTTTCAATGACCCATTTTTCTGCCAGTAGAAATTACGAAATTTTGATTTCAGGGAGGCTTAACTTCAGTGTGTATAAACTTTTCACAATATTTTGGAGGGCAGTTTTTTTAAGCATATATGAATCAAATCACAAATAATAATTTGGAGTCTTCAGTTCCATTGGTCTGTAAGTCTGTTTTTATGCCAGTACCATACTGTTTTGATTACAAAAGCTTTGTATTATTATTTTTTTTTTTGCGGTACGCGGGCCTCTCACTGTTGTGGCATCTCCTGTTGAGGAGCATAGGCTCCGGACGTACAGGCCCAGTGGCCATGGCTCACGGGCCCAGCCGCTCCACAGCATGTGGGATCTTCCCGGACCGGGGCAGGAACCCATGTCCCCTGCATCGGCTGGTGGACTCTCAACCACTGCGCCACCAGGGAAGCCCTGTATTATATTTTGAAATCAGGAAGTGAAATGCCTCCCACTTTGTTCTACTTGCTCAAGATTACTTTGGCTATTTGGGGTTCTTTGCGATTCCATATGAATTTTAGGATTGTAAAAAATGTCATTGGGATTTTGATACGCATTGCACCGAATCTGTAGATTTTGTGCAAAAGCTTTTAAGTTTAATTAGGTCCAATTTGTTTATTTTTGTTTTTATTTTCATTACTGTAGGAAGTGGGTCATAAAAGATCTTGCTGTGATTTATGTCAAAGAGTATTTTTCCTATGTTTTCTTCTAAGAGATTCAATAAACAAACAATGCATTGAGTGAGATATTCTTTCTTTGTGAGAGCTTCCTTGTAAATGAATTCTTGATCACTGTCAAACTATCTGTCCTGATTTTTGGCTAGGGAAATTGTGTCACTGACTCTGATAATTTTTTCAGACTATATTTTCCCCAGATGAAGCCCTTATTTTTCTCTGAGGTACCCTTTCCCTTTCTTTACGCCTTCCTGACATGTCTGATTACTGGGGCACTTTAAGGGGAGGCAATGTTGTGAGCGTGGAAAGCCTAGATATTTCTATACCTGTGATCAGCAATGTAGCAGACAGTAGGGCACTGGTCTCAGCAACAATGCCAGTACCTTGCTGAAAAACTAGAAGGAAATCTCTTTGCTCTCCAATCTCCTTGTACTCTTCTTCGTTAAGGACAGCTGGGACTCAGCCTACCTGTTACTTTCTTCTCAGCTATTTGGGGACTAGAGGAAAGGCTTTCCCCAAACAACTAGTTTCCTTCTTAGATGTCCATTGATCTGTACATGCCAAGCTTTCTCTACAACCTATTGTTTTCTGCTCTTCATCCTGGAGTTCCCTGCTACTGACCCCAGATTTCTATATGAGCCTCAATGGGACACCTCACTTAAGCTCTGTTGGCACAGCATGGCTGGCTTCCACAGAAGCTCCTTGGCTAAGCACAGGGGATCAGGGACATTTAAAATCTACCATCTTTCTAGAATTGCCTTATTCTTAGGTCAAAAAAACCCTGTAGAACTAAAATTCTAAAGGGCCATTCCTGGTGTGAGGAAGGTCAGAATCAATGATGATGAATGGAAAATACCTTGATATGGTAATGTTTACACATTTCATTAACATACTTGTACAGAAGCTTAAATTTCTGTGAAGGCTGATCTATCAATATTTTCCCTTATTCTTTCTGACTCTCATGTTTAGAAATTCATGACCATCCTAAATTTATAAAAATATGCTTTCATTTTATTTAAAATATTAATTATCTCTCTTTGGAATTTATTTCGTAGCTGATGTTAAGGTATGCATCCAAATTTAGTTGCTGATCTCTAGATGACTCTCCATTCATGAAGACATATTTTACTGAATATACCATCTTTTCCCTATTTTTTGATAACTAAATTTCCATAAATAATTTGTATGTTTGGACTTTCTATTATGTTCCGTCGATATCTCTATCTGGACCTTTCTGGTAACATGCTTCTTCACTTAGTACAGCATTACACTTTGTCTTATTAACTGTGCAGGAAATCCCTCACCATTCTGTTTCAGAACTGAAGGCCTCCTGAAGCCCGAGATTATCTGCAGTATCAGATAGGGCCTCTAGAGGAAGATGCTACACAACTTGAACTTGATAGAAAGCCAGAAAGCAGCCAGCCCTTTGAGGAAGAGTTTTTACTTTGCATGCCAGTGTAAACTCACTCACTGCTCTGTCAGGGTGTCCACGTGGCTGAACTGTTTCCAGGAAAAACCTGCAGAAAGGAGCTTCCTGTTTCCTCACAGCTCAGACATGAAGCCCACCCTCATCTCAGTGCTTGTGATGATATTCACACTCAGTGAGTAAAGTCTCTTTTTATTCTATCTTTCTCTGGTCTTCTGATTTAGAATCAGTTTAACGAACTATTCTCCTCTGTCTGCAAGACAATCCCTGATCCAGAATTGGTGTTACAGGAGGAACAAGAGCCCAGACAGTGACTCAGCCTGAGGACCACATCTCTGTCTTTGAAGGGTCCCCAGTGCAGGTGAAGTGCAACTACTCATATTCTGGGAGTCCTGAGCTCTTCTGGTATGTACACTACCCCAAACAACACCTCCACTTACTCCTGAGACACACCTCAAGAGAGAGTATCAGAGGTTTCACGGCTGACCTCAACAAGGGTGAGGCATCCTTCCACCTGAAAAAACTATCAGCTCAAGAGGAAGACTCAGCGGTGTATTACTGTGCTGTGAGGGACACAGTAACTGGTTTTACAAAGGAAGCAGAGCACAAACCCCTTAAGAGTTACTGAAAATATTTCTAAGTTCCCTATTTGGCCACAGTGGGGCATTCTCTCTCTAGAGACTGACACTGAGTTTATCTCTCAAGATACAGTTGCCATCAGTTGTCAGTTAGCTATAGATTAATCTCAAAAATTTGTTCAAGGAAATTCTCATTACCTACAATGCCTAAATTAATTTTTAAAATAGTAAGTGTATTTATCCTATAGATTAGTACCTGGAAAAATACTTTTGAAATAAAACTATGTAATGGCATAAAAATCCTTTTCTTGGCCCAGAGGGGCTCCCCAGGCTTAAGTGGTGCAGTCCCTCCTCTCTATCTCCTCTGCCGTAGCATCCACCCCCACGTGTGCTCATCACCATGTACTGAAGCACAGTTCCTGAAAAGGAGGATACTGTTTCCCGACATGTGGTCGCTGATCTTTCTACAGCTAATGCCTTTCCTCTCATGCACTTCATGGACCCATATTACCCAAATCAAGTGCAATCAGGAGAAACATCACAGCAATTTGAACAAGGAAAGTTTAATATAAAGAATTATTAACTAATAACAGGGAGTTATTTACTAGTGAGTAAAAAGAACTCTAAAGAACATAAAAATAGCATAGGTAGGGAGACGCTGTTATCTCTAGGACTAAGCCAGAGTTCCGAGGAAACTAACACATTGTAAATTGTTCCCCCTTCTCCTACCAAGCCAATGACTCAGGCTTCATTGGGAAGTGTGTGGCTGCAGCCTGCTGGATGGGGAAGTTTGCTGAGGTGCCAGAGAACAAGGTTGACAGGCAGAAGAACACCTCCCAGGGTTCCAACACAATTTATAGGAAGCTGGCAAGGGAGTGCTGGTGAATTTGCTTGGGTGATTGTGAAACCTGCCAAGAAACCACCTGGGGGGCTGTCATAAAACGTTGCTGGAGGTGAGCATCACTGGTGTCCCACAGGATGGCCAAGCACTGCAGGAACAAGAAGTGTGGAAGGGCTTCCCTGGTGGCGCAGTGGCTGACAGTCCGCCTGCCGATGCAGGGGACACAGGTTCGTGCCCCAGTCCGGGAAGATCCCACATGCCGCGGAGCGGCTGGGCCTGTGAGCCATGGCCAGTAGGCCTGTGCGTCCAGAGCCTGTGCTCCGCAGTGGGATTGGCCACAGCAGTAAGAGGCCCACTCACCGCAAAACGAAAACAAAAAAGAAGTGTGGACAATATGGCAGGACCTGGAAGAGATGCTGCTTCTTCCTGCAGTGTCCTTCCCGTTCCCTCTACTGACAAAGCTTAACATCATGCCAGCTGGCGAAGGAGAAATGTTTACAAGGTCCGTGTCCAGAGTCACCCTCTGAATCCATGAAGGGTAGATTTATAACTGAAAGGCAATAAATTGACAAGTGGCATGCCCCATCTTTCTGGTTATTGATCTTTCCTACACACCCCTCCATACACATTTGAACTTCCAAACAACGGTGAAATGACTCTATGCTTCTATCTAACAAGCTAAAGCTGTCCTTTGAACAAGTGAAGATGTTCTCATCATTTCCCCCAAATGAGGAGACCCATAATCCCAGCAGTCACTACGGATCACTGGCAGTATTAATTACTTCTAAAATTAGGAGGAAATTTCATTGAAAATGCTGTTAGAGTAAATTGTAAACTTAATCTATGACAATCTGCATATAAAATAACTATGGTGAGAAGAAAGAAGAGAATGGCAATGTATACAAAGGAACACACATGTAAAGAGCAAAAAGAAAATATAGAAAACTACTACATTCTTTGATTCCCAATTTGGTCACGATACTGCAATTGACATGGACGGCTTCTTTCTTTTATTACACAGTTTATATTTTCCCTGCCCTCAGCCATAACCTCAGTGGATTAGGTTACTTCCCTAGTGGTGTGATCCAAATCTTCATTCTCAAAGGGTCTGAGTACTCAAAAATCTTGTCTTTTTATTGCTTGCTGTAATTTAACATTAACGTTTAGTATCAGGCTTGGAAGTTCCCAGAGGCTCCCCTAGGAAATCTCCTGGATTCCAGACATAGTCCTCTTTATATCTGTTGTGTGGCAGCTACCTAATTCCTCCTTGGTAATTGGTATCAATCACTCCAGTCAGTAGAATAACCTCATTTTCTATTCATTGCTGTGAGACATATGTAGCCCAAATGGCCACATGGCTGTCTTATCTTCCAATTCAGTGAAATTATTGCTGTGTCCCCTGGTGAAAGCCTTCCTCCTTTCAGAGAGTAAGACCTCCAAACCAATACAGCTCAAAGTTACAAACATTGGGAGCAAAAATACTGCTAGTAGGTTACTGGTAGTAATCGTGAGAGCGTCCACTCCCAGAGCCACTTCCTTGATTCCTGGACTCGTGCATTCTGGGTATGGGGGAGAAAACATCATATAATAGTCTCTGCTATAAAGCATATATTGCATCATATAAGACAGAATCCCATCTTTTTACAGAGTTGTTTTCCAACTGGTGCTATAACGGAATCAGTAAGCCATTCTACATTTCAACAGGCCGGCCACTTCTGGGTGATGGGGTATGAGGTAAGATAAATAATCCCATGGGCATGTGCCCACTGCTGTAATCTTGTGCAGTGAGAATAGCTTCTTCCTCAGAAGAAATACTGTGGGCAATCCCTTGATGAAATTAGGCATTCTGTGAGTTTATAAGGATGATGCTGGCAGAGTACAATGAGCAAGGAAGACAAATCCATGTGCAAGTATATGTGTCTACTCCTGCGAGAACAAATCTCAGTCATCTCCATCATGGAAGATGTCTAATGCAATCCACTCGTCATCAGGTGTCTGGGCAGTCTCTCTGGGGAATGACACCATATCAGGGGCTCAGCATTAGTCTCTGAGTTTGGCAGATTAGTCACTGAGCAACAGCATTAGCTAGGTCAAGCTTGGTAAGGGGAAACCAATGTTTTTGACTTCATGCATATCTTCCATTCCTGCTAGCAAGGCCACTTTGCTCATGGGATCACTGACCAAGCATCTGGGTGGCTGGGGAAAGATGTTGACACATCTATAGAGTGCATTGTTTTGTCCATTATTAAGAGCTTCCATTTCCCTTGGCCAGTATCCACATAGTGCATAATTATCTTGACAGTCTGTGCCCATTCTGAGAGGTCCATCCAGATACCTCTTTCCTAGATTTCCTTGGCACTAATCTTCCGATCTTGTTCCCTCCAAGTCTCTTACTAGAAAAATCATTAGCAACTGCCCAAGAATCACTGTAGATCAGTACCTCGGGCCATCTCTCACTGTAGAGAACATGAATAACCAAAAGGTATCACCTGATGATGTGGAGGGATTGTCCTTCATCTTCAGCCTTCAGTGGGCTATAGTGCTAGTTTTGTGTGGTACCAAAATAATGTGTAAATCCATATGAAAAATAGGCTTGATTTTCTTGTTCCTTATTAACTGATTATAACGAACTCCCCAGAAGATTATAGACATGGTTAAGGGAGAGTATACAAAAGAAGAAGAGTTTGTGTCAAAGGAATCTGAGGAGCTTACTCATTCAGCTTACCTGGATCTTCTGGGGATGACTGAGCCCCGTCTCTTATATATCATTTCCACTTGATGATAGATTGCTGCTGGGCATGATCAACAGTGCAGGTATGTAGTTGGACAACACTTGGTTCATGATGGAAGTTCAGGCTGCATGGTCACTAAGTTAGTTTTTTCCTAAGTTAGATATTCAGACTTTGCCATGGTCAATTAGCAAGTCAGAAGCTGTTTCTTAAAAGGAGAACCAATATTTAAAGAAAAGGGCATATATTCCCCACAGCCTCCAATACTAGTGGAGTATGCTGCAATTTTCCTGTTGGTGTTTCCCATGTCTCCATCCTATTTGCCATGGAAACTCCAGGCATCATTTTTGGATCTGCTGGATCATAAGACCAAAGTGATGAAGCAGATAGCACTGAGATGTTCCTTCCTCTGCAATTTTTAGAATAGTTTAAGAAGGATCAGTGTTAACTCTTCCTTAAATGTTTGGTAGAGTGACTCAATAGCTTTTTTTTCTTTTTTGCGGTACGCGGGCCTCTCACTATTGTGGCCTCTCCCGTAGCGGAGCACAGGCTCCGGATGCGCAGGCTCAGTGGCCATGGCTCATGGGCCCAGCCGCTCCGCAGCATGTGGGATCCTCCCGGACCGGGGCACGAACCCGTGTCCCCTACATCGGCAGGCGGACTCTCAACCACCAGGGAAGCCCTCGATAGCTTTTGACTCCAGTTATTTGACCCTATTGGAGATGCTGAGGCAAACCCAATATTAATTAACTTATTCCTTTTTTACTTAATTCAGCCAGAGTCAGTTTCTGTTACTTACCAATAAGAACCCTGACTTATATACAATCTCATTCCAGCATTAGGCAAATTAGAAAAAAGAAAAGAAAGCTCATATATAAAATACCAGAAGTGATTGTAAGAAACCTAACAGTGCTCCTCAGAGGTATTCTGTAAATACCAGGCATCAATATTCTTTCTTAATTGAGTTTTTACATGAATTAAGCTGTATCTGTTCTTACTCTAGGCTAGAACTGGAGTGTAATAAAGGCAGAGAATAGACTAGCTTTGTAATTTCTTCTGTATCAGCTCTAACGCTTCACCTTCCACAGCCGGCTCTATTAGCAGGATGATGTTGCCACCACAAGATGGCAGTACCCTCTCTCCACAGATTTGCTTGGTTTGAAATCAACATGTTTGTATTGAAAGCGCAGGATTGAGCTCCCTCTGATTGGCTGGGTAAGAAGCCTGAGTCTCTCTCTGGGATCCAGAGGGACTAGATAAATATACTCAGAAAAAAAAACTAGACTGAGGAACCTGACTTCATTTCAGGCTCCGGAGCTGAGTCTCCTGTGATCCCAATAAGGAAGGAGAATGGAGAAACTCCTGACCGTGTCTTTGGTGATTCTGTGGCTTCAACTGGCCAGTGAGTTGGGGCTCTTGGCAATGGGAAGAGGGTGACCAAAGTTCCGAGCCCACAAGACAGAGGGGCAAAATCTTGTTAATTGGGAAATGTACCCCCAAATTATGGAAGGAAATGCAAACACTAGAGAGTGAAAATGCAGTGACTGACTCCTGGCCTCTGGCCTTGTGTTTCTGCCTAGGGGTG
Organism: Orcinus orca; assembly: GCF_937001465.1. NCBI lineage: Eukaryota > Metazoa > Chordata > Mammalia > Artiodactyla > Delphinidae > Orcinus > Orcinus orca. Next base: position 126,469,464 of record NC_064560.1, read on the forward strand.
AATAGCCAGCAAGGAGCTGAGAATCTTCAGGCCCTGAGCATCCAGGAGGGTGAAAATGCCACCATGAACTGCAGTTATAAAACTGCTATAGAAACCTTACATTGGTACAGACAGGATTCAAGGAGAGGCTTTGCCCACCTGATTTTAATACGTTCAAATGAGAGAGAGAAGCTTAGTGGAAGACTGCGAGTCACGCTTGACAACTCCATCAAAGGCAGTTCCCTGTCCATCACGGCTTCCCAGGCTGCAGACACTGCTACTTACCTCTGTGCTACGGATACACAGTGCTCACCAGGCAACTGCAGCCCCAACGCAAAAGAGGCAGCCCTGCCAGAGCTGCCTCTTAGAAGCCGCAACAGTGTGTAGACTTGGTGGTTATGTCTTCCCACAAAGGAGAGTCTACAAACAGCTGGCAACAGGAAAGGGAGGCCTGTCAAATTCCTGATGTTTTTGGCAGCATGTTAGACTAGGGTAAAGGGCATGAGATTTAGAACGGGAAACTGAAATACCAGCTTCAGCTCTGCCCATCCTGGCTCTGTGTCCTTAAGCACACCATCAGTGTAGCAGCCTTCAGTTTCCTCACTTTAAACAAAGGATTTGGACTCATGAGCCTAAAGACCCTTCAAGCTCTAATTTTACCAGGTCACCTGTGGAGGATGAGGAAGGACTTGTCAGTATTAGAAGGTCTCATCTGTTATATGTACAGCCCCCTCAGGATTTAGGTGGCTTTGAGATGCATGAGAGGATTTTTGCATTTCTCTAATTCTAACAGTAGATTCATCAGACATTAGAGTTAAAAAGGATCTTAGGACTCTTTCAACCAAACTTTTCATTTTAAAGCTGAGGAGTGAAAACGTTGTCTAATTATAGACACAAAGATCTGAATCTTTGGATTAGTAGAGACAAAGATCTGAATCTGATTCTCCCATTTATTAGTTGTGTGATTTCCAAGCTTCAATTTCTCCATTAAAGAGATGGGAATTTATCAGAGAGTCATAATCTTTCCTCATACAAGTGAGAGATGTATGTTCTCAGCTACCAGCTCCTAAAATATTGTGTTTTGAAAATGGATACTTCTATTATCACATATATAACAGTTTTCCATCCATTTTATTCTTGCTTCTGGTAAGAATAGTTTTTTTGATACATTTTTGATGCTACTGAAAATGTGTTTGTGGAGAAAGCGCATTTGTACTTATGTGATGCTTGGTGGAAAAGGTGGGGGAGGGCAGGCGAAAGGTTGGTAGGACTGTGGTTCCCACATTCCAGAGCTTCAACCACCAACATCACCTGTATCAGAATCACCTACAGCACCTGGAAGATCTGGGTTATTAGGCACTTACTCAATCAGACTCTGATGCACTGATGCATTGTATTTATTTATTTTTTTTTTGAGGTACACGGGCCTCTCACTGTTGTGGCATCTCCCGTTGCGGAGCACAGGCGCCGGACGCGCAGGCTCAGCGGCCATGGCTCACGGGCCCAGCTGCTCCGCGGCATGTGGGATCTTCCCGGACCGGGGCACGAACCCGTGTGCCCTGCATCGGCAGGCGGACTGTCAACCACTGCGCCACCAGGGAAGCCCGATGCATTGTACTTTTAATGAACATCTTCTATATCAGTTAGAGACTGGGTCAGCTTCAACTTACAGAAACTTCAAATATAATATTTTTAACAAGGTAGAGTTTACTTTCCTCTCACGTGAAGAAGCTCTGTCATATGTATCATATGCAGTCCAGGGCTGCTATACTACTGTCATCATGTTATAAAAAATCAAGGGGCTTCCTTCTAGCTCTCTGTCTCTTGTTCTTAAAGTGTCACTTTTGTTTATATACTTGGCAGAAACTGCTAGAGATCCATCCACATTATACACATTCCAGGCAGAAAGAAAAAGAAGGTCAAGCGGCAAATGAGTACATGCTGGCCAAGTCAATCATTTCCAGAAAATCCACCCAACAGCTGCTACTTACATTTCACTTACCAGAGTGTTATTCCATGTCCCCACCTTTCTCCCGTCTGCAAAGGAGTCTGGGATGTCAGTATTTTTTCAGTCTCAGCATGTTGTCACTCACATCAAAACTGTGTTTCTATTAGTAAGAAATAGGAGAGAATGGACATTCTTTAGGCAAATAGCAATTTCTGCTATCCTCAGCTTAGGGTATATTAAGGCTCATATGGGGTATTTTGCTTCATAGTTATTCATTTCTGAAATACTATATCCAGTCTATCTCCCAGTTCTGTTGTCTTTGCTTCCTAAAGGTCTCCAGAAGATGTCACAAACCCCACATGCTAATTCACCTCCACCATCCAAATTAAAAATCCATTTTAGTCCCTTGCTCCCTAGCATGTGACACACCCCATCATTCTTCAATGTAGTCCTCTGTACCACAGTGAGAATGATCTTGTCAGAGTGCAGATTTGAGCATGTCAATCACCTGGATCCCCATTTGCTCTTAGAATAAAGAGAAACTTCTTTTAAAATTTTTATTTATTTTAATTTTGGCTGCATTGTGTCTTCGTTGCTGCGCGCGGGCTTTCTCTAGTTGTGGTAAGCCAGGGCTACTCTTCGTTGCGGTGCACAGGCTTCTCATTGTGGTGGCTTCTCTTGCTGTGGAGCACGGACTCTAGGTGCACAGGTTTCATAATTTAGGATTTTGTTACGTCTCCAACCGCATTTCACAATGCACTCCTAATCTCTCTCCCTCTCTGTTTCTCTCTCTCTTCAACAATACTGGTATTATTTTCTTTTTCTAAAATTAATTAATTATATTTTGTCTGCGTTGGGTCTTTGTTGCTGCGTGTGGGTTTTCTCTAGTTGTGCTGAGTTAGGGCTACTCGTCATTGCAGTTCGCGGGCTTCTTATTTCCGTGGCTTCTCTGTGGCACAGCACGTGCTCTAGGCGCGCGGGCTTCAGTAGTTGTGGCACGTGGGCTCAGTAGTTGTGGCTCGTGAGCTCTAGAGCACAGGCTCAGCAGTTGTGGTGCACAGGCTTAGCTGCTCCACGGCATGTGGGATCTTCCTGCACCAGGGCTTGAACACATTTCCCCTGCATTGGCAGGTGGATTCTTAACCACTTAACCACCAGGGAAGTCCTTAAGTTTCTTAAAAGTACCTTTTTCCTACTATATGACCCCTTCATAGCAACTGTAGGTGATTTCTTATTTATTTTCCTTTTCCTAAATTTTTTTCCTCCCTTCAAAAGAGTAAAAAAAAGAGTAAATGTCTATTCATTCTTATACATCTGTCCAAGAGTCAGTAGCTGAAGGAAGCTCAGGGGGCATTTTTAGAATTATAGACCTCTGCATTTTCACATTTGCAGTTTCTCCTTTATTTCTTTGATTATTTGATTAAGACCTGTTTTCATTACTATTTCTGTGAGTTCCTTAATGGTAGCGTCCATATCTGTGTGTCTCACCCTTGAAAACTCAGCATCAATGTATCTTAGGCATTAGGATCATCTAATTTCCTTCTTCTTCTTTTCTATCCATTAATGTATTCTTTATTTTAAGTCTCCTCAAAAAGATATGATAGTATTTATTAAAAAAAAGAAATCTTTGGAAGTTTATGGATACATTCTTATGGCATAGCAGGGATTGGCAAAGCACAGCCCACAGGGCAGAGCAGCCTGCCACCTGTGTTTGTAAATAAAGTTTTATTGGAAAACAGCCATGTCCATTTATTTATGTATTGACCATGGATGCTTCGTGTTATAAGAGCATAGTTGAGTAGTCACGACAGAGACTATATGACTTCAAAACGTAAACTACTTACTATTTGACCCTTTACAGAAAAACCGTTTGTCAACCTCTGGGGTGTAGGAATTACATGGGAATTTTTAGATTTGCAGTTTTTTGTTTGATAGCAACAAATTAAATAATAAAAGCATACGACTAATCAACTGTATGGCCAACTTAGAATACTCCCCTTGGTTTTGAGGCTTTTGTGTTCTTTACGTTATTTTTATCAAATGAAAGACAAATGGAATAATAGCACTTTACAAATAAAAGCATCTCAGTTCTTTAAATGGATAAAAGTGTTAAGAATATTTTTTAAACATTTAAAACATTTTTACTGAAGTATAGTTGATTTACAGTGTTCTGTTAGTTTCAAGTGTACAGCAACGTGATTCAGTTATACATGCATATCTATTCTTATTCAGATTCTTTTCCATTATAGGTTATTACAAGATATTGAGTATAGTACCCTGTGCTATACAGGGATCTTGCAGGGCAGTTTGTCTTGCATAACACATGAGCCAAGATTTTCTTGACGATTCCACCAAAGGATCAAGAAACTAGAGGAATAGTTCTGTCAACTTTTATGTAACTCCAAACAAAACCTCCTGCTGCTTCTCAGCCAGCCATGCTGTTTGCTTTCTGCATACTGCATAATGGAGAATTTAACAGTTATCATAGTTTTAATGGTACTGGAGGATGTAGTCACTGTCCTCACCTAACAGGGTGGATGTCTGGACACCCACCTGAAGGTAAACACTGCCTTCTTCCCTAACATTCTGGAGTCCTGCACACTGGGTGCTGGACACCTGAGCATTGGGAGTTAAACATCAGGATAAACAGGCCAAAGAAATGGAGAGGGAGATAAAAGAACAAAAATAAATCGAAATAGTGGAAATAAAGTATTCAAGCAGGTTTTATTCCCCTGGTGATAACTGCATCAGCTCTCTACTTCCAGTCTGAGCCCTCATTCCACATGGCTGGGTCCAGGCTAGTGGGAGTACAGGCAGGGCATAAGATTTGTTTTACTTATCTGCTCCTCACTCAACAGAAAGCAATTTGAGATAAGAATCATGTCTGGTTTTGGTTTACACATTGTAGACAACTCCGTAAATTTCCAGAATGAATGCTTGAGCCTAGGGATTCCTGAACATGCACAATAATATAAGAGTACCTAGGTGGTCTGCTGAGCCAGAGAGTCTTGCCAGCAGGATAACTCTACTCAAGACCTTAATTTTAGTAAGAGCTAAAAAAATAGATCATTTTAACTGGTGAGAAAATCTATGTAGGTGAATATGTATCATTTGAAGAAGACGATTCTTGTGTTCAAATGACTTAGTCATAGCCATTGTGACTAGATTGACAGCACTGCCCTGAGAGTCTGTGTAAGGCAACATCACAGCTGTCTGCAGAAACAAAGTCCCCATGCCTTAAAATAGTTGATGTGAGCAAGTAACAATGTTTTGACTTCTTGCTATAAATACAGTCATACTTTGCATAAAGTAAACGTAATCCTAGGGAAAGAACAAGCTATGAAATGACCCTGTCAAATCTTCTGCTGTGTTCACTTCACTAGCACAAATAATTGCACAAGAAACTAGACAAACAAGCTGACCGACACTGAGCAAACAGTTCTTTACATTGAGATTCCTGAATCCCTAATAATACAAATAAACAGGAGACAGATAAATACCACACACGTGCCTCTGGAATGAAGAGAGTCTGGCTAATACTATTAAGTATCGAAACTCTATTTTTTTAATAAATTACTTAGTTGAATTAAAACAAGAATGTGACAAGAAGTGAAAAGGTGTTTCAAAACAACTAAATGAAGTGGAGATAGGCAACCTTCCAGAAAAAGAATTCAGAATAATGATAGTGATCCAGGACCTCAGATAAAGAACGGAGGCAAAGATTGAGCAGATGCAAGCAATGTTTAACAAAGACCTAGAAGAATTAAAGAACAAACACCGAGAAGAATTCAAGTACAAGCAAACAGATTTGAAAAATACAATAACTGAAATGAAAAACACACTAGAAGGAATCGATATCAGAATAACTGAGGCAGAAGAATGGATAAGTGACCTGGAAGACGGAATGATGGAATTCAGTGCCATGGAACAGAATAACAAAAGAAGAATGAAAAGAAATAAAGACAGCCTAAGAGACCTCTGGGACATTAAACTCACCAACATTCGCATTATAGTGGTCCCAGAAGGAGAAGAGAGAGAGAAAGGAGCCAAGAAAATATTTGAAGAGAATATAGTCGAAAACTTCCCTAACATGGGAAAGGAAATAGCCACCCAAGTCCAGGAAGCACAGAGAGTCCCAGGCACGATAAACCCAAGGAGAAACACACTGAGACACATAGTAATCAAAGAGACAAAAATTAAAGACAAAGGAAAATTATGAAAAGCACACAAGGGAAAAAACAACAAATATCATACAAGAGAACTCCTGTAAGGTTAACAGCTGACTTCTCAGCAGAAACTCTGTAAGCCAGAAGGGAGTGGCACAATATATTTAAAGTGATGAAAGGTAAGATCCTACAGCCAAGTTTACTCTATCCAGCGAGGATCTCATTCAGATTTGATGGAGAAATCAAAAGTTTTACAGACAAGCAAAAGCTAAGAGAACTCAGCACCACCAATCCAGCTCTAAAACAAATGCTAAAGGAACTTCTCTAAGTGGGAAACACAAGAGAAGAAAAGGACCTACAAAAACAAACCCACAACAATTAAGAAAATGGTAATAGGAACATACATATACATAATTACCTTAAATGTGAATGGATTAAATGCCCCAACCAAAAGACACAGGCTCGCTGAATGGATACAGAAACAAGACCCATATATATGCTGTCTACAGGAGACTCACTTCAGACCTAGAGATACATACAGACTGAAAGTGAGGGGATGGAAAAAGATATTCCATGCAAATGGAAATCAAGAGAAAGTTGGAGTAGCAATACTCATATCAGATAAATAGACTTCAGAATAAAGAATGTTACAAGACACAAGAAAAGACAGTACATAATGATCAAGGGATCAATCCAAGAAGAAGATATAACAATTATAAATATATATGCGCCTGAAATAGGAGCACCTCAATACATAAGGCAAATGCTAACAGCTATAAAAGAGGAAATCGACAGTAACACAATAATAGTGGGGGACTTTAACACCTCACTTACACCAATGGACAGATCATCCAGACAGAATATTAATAAGGAAACACAAGCTTTAAATGACACAATAGACCAGATAGATTTAATTGATATTTATAGGACATTCCACCCCAAAACAGCAGATTACACTTTCTACTCCAGTGCACACGGAATATTCTCCAGGACAGACCACATCTTGGGTCACAAATCAAGCCTCAGTAAATTTAAGAAAATTAAAATTATATCAAGCATCTTTTCCGACTACAAGGCTATGAGATTAGAAATAAATTACAGGGAATAAAGCGCAAAAATACACAAACACATGGAGGTTAAACAATATGTTACTAAATAACCAAGAGATCACTGAAGAAATCAAAGAAGAAACGAAAAAATGCCTACAAACAAATGACAATGAAAACACAATGATCCAAAACCTATGGGATGAAGCAAATGCAGTTCTAAGAGGGAAGTTTATAGCAATACAATCCTACCTCAAGAAACAAGAAACATCTCAAATAAACAGTCTAACCTTACACCTAAAGGAACTAGAGAAAGAACAAACAAAACCTAACGCTGGTAAAAGGAAGGAAATCATAAAGATCAGAGAGGAAATGAATGAAATAGAAACAAAGAAAACAGTAGCAAAGATCAATAAAACTAAAAGCTGGATCTTTGAGAAGATAAACAACATTGATAAACATTTAGCCAGACTCATCAAGAAAAAGAGGGAGAGGACTCAAATCAATAAAATTAGAAATGAAAAAGGAGAAGTTACAATGGACACCACAGAAATACAAGGCATCATAAGAGACTAGTAAAAGAAACTCTATGCCAATAAAATGGACAACCTGGAAGAAATGGACAAATTCTTAGAAAAGCACAGCCTTCCAAGACTCAACCACGAAGAAACAGAAAATATAAGCAGACCAATCACAAATAATGAAATTGAAACTGTGATTAAAAATCTTCCAAGAAACAAAAGTCCAGGACCAGATGGCTTCACACGTGAATTCTATCAAACATTTAGAGAAGAGCTAACACCCATCCTTCTCAAACTCTTCCAAAAAATTGCAGAGGAAGGAACACTCCAAAACTCCTTCGACAAGGCCACCATCACACTGATACTAAAACCAGACAGAGATACTACAAAAATGAAAATTACAGACCAACATCACTGATGAATATAGATTCAAAAATCCTCAACAAAATACTAGCAAACAGAATCCAACAATACATTAAAAGGATCATACACTGTGATCAAGTGGGATTTATCCCAGGGATGCAAGTATTCTTCAATATACACAAATCAATCAGTGTGATACGCCATATTAATAAATTGAAGAATAAAAACCATATGATCATCTCAATAGATGCAGAAAAAGCTTTTGACAAAATTCAACACTAATTTATGATAAAAACTCTCCAGAAAGTGGGTACAGAGGGAACATACCTCAACATCATAAAGGCCACATACAACAAACCCACAGCAAACATCACTCTCAATGGTGAAAAACTGAAAGCATTTCCTCTAAGATCAGGAACAAAACAAGGATGTTCACTCTCTCTACTTTTATTCAACATAGTTTTAGAAGTCCTAGCCACTGAGATCAGAGAAGAAAAAGAAATAAAAGGAATCCAAATTGGAAAAGAAGAAGTAAATCTGTCACTGTTTGCAGATGACATGCTACTATACATAGATAATCTTAAAGATGTCACCAGAAAACGACTGGAGCTAATCAGTGAATTTGGTTTAGTTGCAGGATACAAAATGAATGCACAGAAATGTCTTGCATTCCTACACATTAACAGCAAAAGATCAGAGAGAGATATTAAGGAAACAATCCCATTTAACATCACATCAAAAAGAATAAGACACTTAGGAACAAACCGACCTAAGGAGACAAAAGACCTGTACTCAGAAAACTATAAGATACTGATGAAAAAATCAATGATGACACAAACAGACAGAGATATATACCATGTCCTTGAATTGGAAAAATCAATATTGTGAAAATGACTATACTACCCAAAGCTTGATAGGGATTGCACCGAATCTACAGATTCGGTGCAATCCCTATCAAACTACCAATGGCATTTTTCACAGAACTAGAATAAAAAATTTCACAATTTGTGTAGAAACACAGAAGACCCTGAATAGCCAAAGCAATCTTGAGAAAGAAAAATGGTGCTGGAGGAATCAGGCTCCCTTGCCTCAGACTATACTACAAAGCCACAGTAATCAAGACAGTATGGTAGTGGCACAAAAACAGAAATATAGATCAATGGAACAGGATAGAAAGCCCAGAGATAAACCCACGTACCTATGGTCAACTAATCTATGACAAAGGAGGCAAGGAAATACACTGTAGAAAAGACAGTCTCTTCAATAAGTGGTGCTGGGAAAACTGGACAGCTACATGTAAAAGAATGAAATTAGAACACTCCCTAACACCATACACAAAAATGAACTCAAAATGGATTAAAGACCTAAATGTAAGACCAGACAATATAAAACTCTTAGAGGAAAACATAGGAAGAACACTCTTTGACATCAACAACAGCAAGATCTTTTTTGACTCACCTCCTAGAGTAATGGAAATAAAAGCAAAAATAAACAAATGGGACCTAATGAAACTTAAAAGCTTTTACACGCAAAGGATACTATAAACAAGATGAAAAGACAACCCTCAGAATGGGAGAAAATATTTGCAAATGAATCAACGGACAAAGGATTAATCTAAAAAATATATAAACAGCTCATGTAACTCAGTATTAAAAAAAGAAGCAACCCAATCCAAAAATGGGCAGAAGACCTAAATAGTCATTTCTAAAAAGAAGACATGCAGATGGCCAAGAAGCACATGAAAAGCTGCTCAACATCACTAATTATTAGAGAAATGCAAATCAAAATTACAATGAGGTATCACTTCACACTGGTTAGAATGGGCATTATCAGAAAATCTACAACAACAAATTCTGGACAGGGTGTGGAGAAAAGGGAACCCTCTTACACTGTTGGTGGGAATGTAAATTGATACAGCCACCATGGAGAACAGTATGGAGGTTCCTTAAAAACTAAAAGTAGAACTACCATAGGACCCAGCAATCCCTCTACTGGGCATATACCCAGAGAAAACCATAATTCAAAAAGACACATGCACCCCAATGTTCATTGCAGCACTGTTTACAAAAGCCAGGTCATGGAAGCAACCTAAATGCCCATTGACAGACTAATGGATAAAGAAGATGTGGTACATATATACAATGGAATATTACTCAGCCATAAAGAGGAACGAAATTGGGTCATTTGTAGAGACGTGTATGGACCTAGAGACTGTCATACAGAGTGAAGTAAGTCAGAAAGAGAAAAACAAATATCATATATTAACGCATATATGTGGGATCTAGAAAAATAGTACAGATGAACCAGTTTCCAAGGCAGGAATAGAGACACGATGTAGAGAACAAATATATGGACACCAAGTGGGGAAAGCGGGGTGGGAGGGGGTGGTGGTGGGATGAATTGGGAGATTGGGACGGACATATATACACTAAAATGTATAAAATAGATACCTAATAAGAACCTGCTGTATAAAAAATAAATAAAAGAAGGTGTTTCAAGAACCAAGACACCTAAGTAAGGTCACCTATCCCTCATAAGGCTAAAGGTGTAAGGCTGCTGTTACCTAAGTATGGTTCATGCGCCCAAAGGAGGCCCTTTCAGGGTGGTTTACCAAACTCGATGAGTTTTCTCTCTTTTGTTGCAGATTAGTACTGCCCAAAGGATTCACAGTGACCCCCCCCCCCCCCCGCCATTATCTCTCCCTCTCACTTTTTGTACATGTCCCTCCTCTCTGGTACACTGGTCCACAAATTCTAGGTGCTTCAAGATTCGCAATCTCCTATTCCGTCTCAATCTCACAGTGAGACAGCTGGGCTATTTTTGGTAAATCCCTCCCGCACTGGTGCCGAGAAGCTGCCTCCATGAAGTAAGCTGGGCAATGGTCGGGCTCACCTCATCTGTTTTCCTTATCTCTGTGCTACCTGTAGTCCAATGTCTAAAAGTTGTTTCATATAGTTTGTCCAATGGAAGGAAGGTCAACTCTACCTTTATCAGTGAAGAAGTTACAGTAATTTGTTTTTATTGTATTTTACAAATATGTCATTTCATGATGGATAGGGATAAAATCCTTTTCAACCAACCACAAATTATTTGAGACCTGCCTTAGGTAATGTTTCCTCGGTGGCATGCTTAATGAGTCTTGGGGATGAACAGTAATTCAGGCAAAGGATTTGGGGAGATTAGGGAGCACTTTCTAGGCAGATGAATCCCTCTCTTACCCATGGGAGTCATGGAGACATATGCAAGGAAGAGACCTCTGACTATTCCAGTTAAAAATTCTGCCTGGGATTATTTGGGTAGCTAGAGATACTTGTACCATGCAGAAAATGATGGAAGCAACAACTGAATATTTCCCTAAGCATGCTCGTGTTTAGAGCTCTCTTCTGAGTCCTGTCCCATTCCCCTTTATCTATGCCTCAAGCTATTAATATTTTATCAGGAAAAAGAGGTCAGATATAGCTGTGGTGCAATTTTCAGGATGAGCACCAGAGGGCGGGGTTTCCTACAAATGTGGTTCCTCTTTTTATTCAGGTGCTGGTTTGACTTGTTTACTTTGTAGCCACAAGAGAGATTACTGTTGCTGTGCAGAAAGGGGCTCTCAGTTTCTAAGTGAGGAGTTTCTATAATATTCAGCTGCAAACTAGCCCCATTAGATTTGGTGTATTCTAGGGAGCAAGGACCATTGCCAACATGTTTTCTGCCACTCACTCTATTCTTGTGATCTTCTTAATATTCAGTAAGTAACATTTTATCCTAAATGTTCATGATTTTTCATTTTCCTATAATTATAGGTAACTTTAGTTTTCTTCTCTGGCTGAAAACTCTCCTTCTGTCCATTTATAACATAAAAAAGTGATTCTCTTGTAGGAGGGACCAATGGAGACTCAGTGAACCAGACAGAAGGCCCAGTGACTGTCTCAGAGGGGGCGCCTAGGACCCTGCACTGCACTTACCAGACCTCTGAATCAAATATCTATCTTTTCTGGTACGTCCAGTATCTCAACAAAGCTCCGCAACTCCTCCTGATGGGCTCGAAGGCAAACCAGAGGGCAGAGCATCAAGGTTTTCAGGCCATTCTTGTTACGAGTGACAGCTCCTTCCACCTGCAGAAAACCTCAATGCAAGCATCAGACTCGGCTGTGTACTACTGTGCTCTGAGTGACACGGTGAGAGGGGCTGCAGGGGGAGCTGAACACAAACCCAAGGGGAGCAGGAGGGCTGAAGTGAGCAGCCTTGGGAGGAGGAGGTATATTCTCTCCTTGGGCAGTGTTTAGTTTATTTAGAGCTTTTCAGGAAAATAAATCAAGGTCAGATCCAATTCCTAGAAACCCAGGAGGTTGGGACTTGTTCGTCAGGGAGAATAGGGTGGATGTCAGTCTTAAAGAAGACCCAAGCTCTGATCCCCAGAAGCATCCCTGTTCAGCCAGAAAGACTCCTCCCTTCTCTAGACTGACTTTCAAAAACATCTATTTTCTCTTAATGTAAGATGGATGTTAGATGTCACGATATTAGTATATTCATTTAGGGAAGAGAAAAGGAATAGATGACTAAAAGCTGCATCAGCTGAATCACAATCATATATCAGCACAGGGATGCCAAGCAAATCATACACAAATTTTCACGCGGCTGAGACGTAACGCTGTTGAGGCGCTGCTCTCAGTGAAATGAGCCAGAGTTGCTGCAGCAGTGGGATGAAAAGGCATTTGTGATTTTTGAATGGCTACATTTTTGATATAAGGAACTAGGAATGCATGGTCTGGTGATTTTGCCTTCATTTTGACTATAGGATGGGATACTTGAAAGCAAGGTGTTTCTAGCACAGACTGACTATTGATTGGCATTAGACACGTACAGCTGGACAAATTTTGTCCACCAGGAAACTTGCTGTGTGATAGCATTAAGCAAACAAGGAACTTTATCCAATGTAAATTTCCCCAGGAACCAATGCCTTGCAGTGAAGGAAGAAAAGTTATGATGACTGAGGGTAAATAGTTTGATCTTCCTGTCTGGAAGAAGGATCTGTGAGCTTATTTCACTGTAGATTTTGGCTGCAGGCCAAGAAAAAAAAAAGCCATACAAAAACATGGATGACTATTTGTTCTCAGAAGTCACCATAATCATAACAAATTGTATTGCTCATAAAACTTATGTCTATCCTAGATGCATTGGCTGCATATGGCAAATGGCTGCAGCACTGATATAATTGTTGTCAACTTAATTAAAATAAAGTCTAAAGAGGCAGGTTAGATTCACCAACCATGTCAACAAGCCATGACATGCCACAGGCAAACTGATAGCAGCAAGTTACATTTCCTGTTCTGGTGCAGAAGCATCTCACCCTTCAGTACTTGTGCACGTGCCCTGTCAGGCACAGGGCAGGCATTTAGACCTGAATTTGAGACAGAACACAGCACATTTCACTCAGAGGAAGAGCTTCCAACATGGGGTTCCCTGGCCTGCTGAGAGTTGTCATAGCCTCCGTCCGCCTTGGTAAGGCTGGTAAGGATGGCCACAAACAGACTCAGCTCCACTCAGCTCCCATGTTTGGGGGTAGGGCAGGTTATTATTGTCTGGTGGTGTGTAGGAGAGTTGAGTAATGGGTAGAGGAATTAGAAGTCTTAGTCCTGTTTGTCCCTTGTAGCCCTCGGGGTTCCACCAGGAGAATCAGCCTAATTCTTTCTCTCTGTCTGTCTGTCTCTCTCCATATATATTATATATATAAAATTTTTTCTTCTCCCCAGGATCCATCACAGCCCAGAATGTCACTCAAGACCAGCCAGCGGCTTCCCTGGTGGTGCAGTGGTTGAAAATCTGCCTGCTAATACAGGGGACATGGGTTCGAGCCCTGGTCTGGAAGGATCCCACATGCTGCGGAGCAACTAGGCCCGTGAGCCACAACTACTGAGCCTGCGCGTCTGGAGCCTGTGCTCCGCAACAAGAGAGGCTGCGATAGTGAGAGGCCCGCGCACCGCGATGAAGAGTGGCGCCTGCTGGGCACAACTAGAAAAAGCCCTCGCACAGAAACTAAGACCCAACACAGCAAAAATAAATAAATTAATTACTAAACTCCTACCCCCAACATCTTCTTAAAAAAACAAAAAAAGAATTGAAAAAAAAAAAAAAAAAAGGACCAGCCAGAAATTTCTATGCTGGAGAAGGAGGATGTAACCTTGGATTGTGTATATGAAGCTAGTAGTTACAGTTATTATTTATTCTGGTACAAACAAACACCAAGTGGGGAAATGATTTTCCTTATTCATCAGGAGTCTTACAATGAGTGAATACAACAGGGGGTCGGTAGTTTTTGGACTTCCAGAAAACGGCCAGTTCCATCAGCCTTACCATCACAGCGTTGCAGCTTGGGGACTCAGCAGTGTATTTCTGTGCTCTGAGACACCACAGTGATGCAGGTCCCTGTGGGAACGCCACAGAAACCTCAGATCTCAACGTGAGGTGTCCCCCAGCTATGAAAACCTTAGTGAGATTCTTGGGAAGGACAGGAGAAGGCAGGGGCCGTGTCAGCGGGGTAGGGGAGTTAGAAGTGGAAACCTCTCTCTAAGGAAAATGCTATCTCTCTGGCTCAGAGAACATATCTAAAAGTGTCATTCATCAAAAGCATCTTTATCTTCAATTCTTCATCTTGAAGTAGATCATTTGCCAAAAAAATATTTAAAACTTTTTTATGGTGATTATATTAAAGCAAGTGATTTGGTTTAAAAAAATTCAGTAATATTTGGCCAAATCTGCACCTGAATTGTTAGACTTTTAGGTTCACTGCAGAAATATTCATGCATTGCTGACTAAGTCTTGTCATTATGTTAGATCTGAAGTATCTGTTAATTGGCACTTCTTAGACTCTCCCTGTCCCATTGTCTCATGCTGTGCCATGAATGACCTGGAATGATGTACACAGAATAAATGTCACCACAAGTCTTGACACCAAGGAGGAATGAAGCTCTTCAGTTCGCTCAGAACCAGCCCCATTACCTGATCACATTCTCTATATGCAAGTTTAATGCAGATAAAATAGAATATCCAAAGAAGTAATACTCAAAACAAAACAGAACAACACAAAAATTCTACTAGTCAGGAAATACTGCTACAGAATCACATCTTATAGGATGTTTTCTATTCTGCGTTTTTACCCAACAGTATATTGTGGAATTATTATTTGCCCAGCATTATTTACATATCAAAATCACAGATTCTCATGGTGATATTCCAATGTATCATTTTTTTCTTTAAGAAGATGTTGGGGGTAGGAGTTTATTAATTAATTTATTTTTGCTGTGTTGGGTCTTCGTTTCTGTGCGAGGGCTTTCTCCAGTTGTGGCAAGCGGGGGCCACTCTTCATCGCGGTGCGCGGGCCTCTTCACTATCACGGCCTCTCCTGTTGCGGAGCACAGGCTCCAGACGCGCAGGCTCAGTAGTTGTGGCTCACGGGCCTAGTTGCTCCGCGGCATGTGGGATCCTTCCAGACCAGGGCTCGAACCCGTGTCCCCTGCATTAGCAGGCAGATTCTCAACCACTGAGCCACCAGGGAAGCCCCCAATGTATGATTTTATAATACTTTTTTGGCAAATTCTGTCTTACTAGCTGTTTAGATTGTTTTACTCACAGTAACAAATAATGCTGGAATGAACACACGGGTATTTGATGATTTCCTTGATAATTCCCAGGAGGTGAAGAGGAATTTACCTTTAGTCTTTCTGGTATGGGCTCCCTGATCATTTCTGTGACCCTGGAGTATAGACATTTTCACTCTGCAACTACTAAACACTCATATTTTTCCTGTTACACAATATTCTGTTACATCAAGGCGTTGCTGTACAGTTTAGCTCCTAATGACTCCAGATGGCCTCAATTTCAGACAATTCTGTACCACATATGTTCAAAGTAGCTGTAATATAACATCTGAAAGAGTAATGTCTCTGTGCCATTGTGTGGTGATATTAGGTGGCAATTAACCTGGTGGATATGTTTTCATCTGGAATTCCAAAAAGAAAGATATTCTTCCTTGTGTAAGGATTTTCTATCCCTACTATACAAAAAACAACGATCCCAATACAGAACAACTTTCCAGAAAAGAAAGCATAAGTGTGTGTGCGTGCGTGCGTGTGTGTGTGTGTGTGTGTGTGTGTGTGTCAGGGAGAAGGAGAGAGAGAGAGAGAGATAGAGAGAGAGAGAGAACATGATAGACGTATGTAGCAAAGCCATGAAGTAATTAACTAAACAGTTGAATTTCATAAAACGTATTGGAAGTAAGCAGTCTTTCAGAGACAACTTTTAATGAAGAAAATAGATGTAAGTAGTTTACAAGGGAATAAATCAAAGATTTGAAGCAGGAAAAATGTATCTTAGAATCTGGTGCAGGAAGCGGTATTGGCGAGAGGTACTCAAAGGAGGATTCCCAAAAGTTAGCAAAAATTTTTAAAAACACCAGACCTAAAATAATCAATGACCTATCTTGTTTAACAATTATTTCAATCTATTTGTACTTTGAAAGTCTGAGAAATCTTCTAAAATGTTGTGGATAACATGCATACCAGCTCAAACTGGAGCCGTTGTAAAATCACGGTCACTAGTCTCTACTTGATCCCTAACATCCCCCAAATCATATCCCGTCTCCTTAATCAATGAGCTGTCTAATCATAATCGCCTTTTTAAATTTTCTTGATTGTCACATAACTCTAATATTTCTAATATCTCCATCAGATTATTTTGCCAATAAATAAGTAAATGCCATCTGGGAAGGAATGCATTAACAGTGTGCCTGTAACTTGTTTTCTGCTTGCTCTGAGGTCACCTGAGGCCTTTGGGGTTTCCTGAGCTGACCTCTTTGTGGACACAGTATTCTCATTTATACTTGAAAAGTAAAGAGGAGTTTTTAGGAGTTGTCCGTACTAAGTTCTTATCCAGAATGACCTTAGCAGGACACCCAGGGTATTTCTAGATTATTCATTGCAAATAAACTAGAATTTATGGACATGGGATATATCTGATTGGAAAATGGCAGTCAACTAATGTTGGATCTCTTGTACATGATTAGAAAAACCTGAAAGACCCCAAACCTCAATGACTTCCCTGTTGCAACCTGTGTTGCTATAGTTGATGCTTCTCATACTGAACCCCAAGTCTGTCCTGGTGTTAAAAAAGGGACTTTGTGAAGCTTCATTTGAACAATTCATGAGCTCCCAGAGACTGAAGCTGGGTCTGCTGCTCTTTCTTGCTTGGTTTTGCTCTTCAGAAGCCCTGTTTTATCCCCTTCAGGTCACTACCATCCTTCCAAGGAAACCACAGTCCCATAGATAGATTGGTTTTGCCCATTTCTGAACATTATACAACTAAAATAATATAGTTTGTATTTTTTTCTATCTGGATATTTTTCTTAATATCAGATTTCTAAGAGTCATCCATGTTGTATACAGTTTAGTTTATTCTCATTGCTGTATGAACATACCAGAATTTATTTAGCAACCTGCTTAAATGGTTCCTTGGATTTTTCCTGCCTTTGTCTGTTATCAATAGTGGTATTATGAATATTCTTATACACGTTCTTTGGTGAACATATTTACACACTGCTATTGGGCATATATATTCGAATTTCTGGATTAAAGGGTATACATATATCTATCTGGCTTTAATTCCTCCACTAGCTAAGCCCTCAAAGGGTGCTAATAACCTCGGTGTTGTAAATCAACCGAAATTTCCAAACCTCCTCATTGCTGACCTCTCAGAAACTTTACACACATGAGTTGTGACCATTACTCTTGCTTCAAATCCTCTCTTCCTTACAGAAAGTTTCTCTCTTTCTTAGAGAAACAGCTTCTTCTCTGACAAAACACTCTCTGAGGTTTGTACCTACTTCTTGGGCTGTTTCCTCTCTCACTCCCGCACACACCTTCATCTCCCTTCCAGTCATTAACTATTGCGTGTCTGCAAGGTTTAGCTCTAGACTGTGTCCTCTCTTTGTGTTATTCTCTCTCTCTCTCTGACATTTTACTCGTGTCTACATGACTCCGTGTCATACCTCATCATCTACTATCTCTAGCTTCTCACTCAATTTAACAAGTATGAGCCACCTTTCTGTCACATATACACAGAGATAAAAATAACAGAGTAATCAGCATTCTGGCCATAAGTACAGTAAAGTGAGAGAAATTGTCATTGCCGCCTAGTGTGACCCTCTGAATCCTCCAAACTCCAAGGGATTCATTTCAAACTCTCTGAGCCAATCTTCTGAATCTCCTGTAACTTGGCTTGAGGAAGATTGAGGAAGACACACCATCACAGCTTCACTTCTGTTTGCTCTAACTCTTCAGTGAATTATCAGTTTTCTCATATATCATTACTCTGCATGATAGGCTAAGGAAAGTTGAACAAATGCACTTCATATATGTTTTGGAAATGTACCCAAGCATGTATTGTGGACTCTCTCCATGGGTTCTCATGTACTGAAGGCTCTCTTCCAAGTCCAAGACAAAAGGAAATGTTGCAATTAATATGTTTTTGTAATCTACATCTATATCTATACTTATGTATAGACTTCTAAAATTCCTGCTATGCCTGTAACTGTGAGTTCCATACAGTCAGGAAACATGTATGTATTGTACATCACACAGTACATGGCACATAGTGGTTGCACATTAAACATTGGCTAACTGAAGAATGAATTAATTGATAATATCAACAGATACAGAGCTTCTACCCTTTGGATGCTGTTAGATAATTGTGTATCAATTAGTTCTTGTATTCGTCCAATTCTCATCACCATAAGAATACTTCTATTTCCATGTACCATAAATCCCCTGTTTGTACAGATTTTCGTCATATGGTACTATTTTCAGGTTTGCAATTAGATGGTCTCCCTCTTGTTGGCGTAGACAGAGCCATCTTCATCACCTGAGTAAGTCTATAGGAAGATGTATATCGAATTCATTTTCTTGTGGACTTGGAAGTCCCTCTTATCGGTGAGTCTTCCGGTTTCACCTGGTGATGACGTATTCCTGTATTATCTCTTTTCTGCTTTCTTCTCTAGAGCTTTTATCTTAGAATTTCAGCCTCAAATATTTATTTCCTGTGGCTAGAGATATGACTCCTATAAAGCTAAGGGTGGTAGTGGGCAGAGACTGGGGGAGTGGTCCAGGTCGAAAGAAAATCACAGTTAACTTAGTTCTCTTTGAGTCTCACTACTTTTCCTTTCCATCCTAACTCCTAGGGCTCAAAGGAAATGACGTTTTTACAATAGGTGTTCTCCATACACTAGATGTTGCCCATGAGTACAATTGGATGGTGTCGAACTATCTGTTTCTATTTATCTTTACCATTGCCATCACTTGTTCTGCTTCTTTGTATATTTTTAATTTCCAGTCTAGTGACCTAGTTTGGGGGTAGATATTCCTACCATTGGGAGTCCTAGCTTGAGACAAGAAAACTGTCTTGTCTGTTTTTCTAATTTCCTGATTCTGGTTCCAATGGCTGAATTATTTCAGTCAAGAATCCTTTTAAGTTCCTGGACTCTCAACCCTTAAGAAAACTTTTAGGAAGTATTATCCTCAATTGTAATATTGGTATTTTAAAAGTTCTCCTATGAGAGCAAAAATCAGGACTCTGCCTCTGGCACAGTAGAAAGAAGAGTCACTACATCCTTGGGGAAATGAGCTATTTGACCTTGGAATGGTGACTGTGATAAAAGGTAGATGGAAGCATGTAATTTTAGCAAGAACTAATAAGAGAAAGAGGCAATTCTCTTTCTTGTGACAATTTGTAGAGAATATTCTCTTTTTCAAGAAACACATGCTCCATTATAGGAAAGAAGTTATAGAAAGGAAAAGACTCTCACTTTAGTTCACTTTGATGACTTAAATATTAATAGGCATTTTGTTTCTCAGAGAATTTTAAAGTTTAAAAGAATGTGAATTTTAGGAAAGATTACAGTTATCCTTGATCATAAGATAGATGTAACCATTTTCCAAATCTACACTAGAAAACATTGCCCTGTAGTACGTGATAGATGATTTCAGAGGCTGATATGCTGAGAAGGTTTGGGTTTGTACTATAGTTCTAACTTTACTTTTAATTTAGAGAAATCACAGTAAGTATAAAAAGGGAAGCTCACAGGCTCAAAGCATAAAAGTTTTTTTCAGTCTTCTATGAGAAGTGCTCAAGCTACATTTTGGTTATGTTGCTTTGAACTAGTTACTTGATAACAGAAAATAGGTAAAGCTTAAGACAAAGATGATGACAGATTCCTCTTTTCTAAAAAAGATCTTCTTAAAAATATACATTATAAAAATCAACTCAAAATGGATCATAGACTTAAATGTAAAATATAAACTATGAAACCTGAAAAAAAATAAGAGAAAATCTTCAGGACTGGAGCTAAGTAAATCTTAGATTTGACACCAAAAGCATGATACACACACACACACACACACACACACACACCCCTAACTGAATCAAATTTAAAAACTTTTCCTCTACAAAAGACCCTGTTAAGAATATGAAAAGATAAGCTACAGACTGGAGGTAAATATTTACAAACCATGTATCTGACATAGTACTTGTATCTAGAATATATAAAGAACTCTAAAAGCTAAATGGTATAGAAAATGAACAACCAATTAGAAAAACGGGTGAAAGACTCAGATTGATATTTCACCAAAGAGAATATACAGATTGCAAATCAGCACATGAAAAGATGCTCAACATCATTAGCCATCAGAGAAACACAAATTAAAACCACAATGAAATATCACTATACAACTATCAGTGGGGTAAAATAAAAAATAGTGACAACACCTAATTCTGGCAAACGTGGGTAAAACTGGATCACTCATAAATTACTGATGGGAATATAGAATGATACAGGCACTCTGGAAAATAGCCTGGTAATTTCTTATAAAACTAAACATGTAATGCAGACTTGGACACTTATCCTAGATAAATAGAAGATTTCATTTACATAAAAATCTGTACCTGAATATTCATAACAGCTTTATTCATAGCAGCCAAAATATGGAAACCTGATGTCCCTTAGTAGGTGACTGGTTAAACAAACTGTGGGACGTCCCTACCATGGAATACTACTCAGAAATAAAAAGAAACAAACAGGTTGGATACACACTAATACCTGGACAAATCTCATGTTTTTACTACTCATTCTGAGTGAAAAAAATCTCAATGCTTACTTCTATATAATTCCATTTATATAACATTATTAAAATAACAAAATCGTAGGGATGAAGAACAGGTTAGTGATTATCAGGGGTTAAGGACTAGGGAAGGGGTGGGTGTGGCTATAAAGGGGTGGCATGAGGAAGCCTTGTGGTTATGAAACAGCTGTGCATCTTGATTGTGGCAGTGATCCTATACATGTGATATACATGAATGCATGAATCTGTACATGTGTAAAATTGCTTAGAAGTACACACGCACACAAATGGCTGCATGTAAACTGTGGAAATCTAATAAGCCTTGTGTGTTGTACCAATGTTAATTTCCTGGTTTAGAGACCCCTGGAGGACACAGGGTGAAGAGTACACAGAGTCTCCCTGTACATTTTTGGAAACGTCTATGAATCTGTAATTATTTCAAATTAAAAAAAATTTTTTTTTAATTACAAACAAATTTCATAAAAATCACAACTGTAAATCATCTCCTTGGTTTCATTACACATCACACATTCAGCTTCTGGGTTCTTTTAGAGCCTATCCTACAAAGAGCTCCAGCATTAATCTTGCAGTTATCTTTTTCACCTTCTTTCTGAGACACACGTTCAGAAACAGAGAAACAGAGCCTTTTAAATATGATTTGTAAGAGTCACAGTTTGCTAAGTGTGACTAGAATAAATCAAATCAAAGGATGAGAAAATGGATACAAGTTAGATTAATGACTTTCAGATCACTGAGAAATTATCAGATTTTCAAAGAAAAAGTCAAAGAACAACAAACCCCTTACCTACACTGTTAGTGCAATAATTCTGTGCAGCTTATTCTTTTCTAATCCCTGAGTGTGTGAGGGATGAAGTGACATCAAAGCAGTGCGTCTGAGAGTTGATGTTCTTTTTATGGGTTGTAGCTAATGGGGGTAGAGTGTGCTCTTTGGGCAAGTCTGAAGAGAGCTTATATAAATGGTGGTCAACTCTGCAACATCAACACATGTTCAATGACAAAACCCAATGAAGTGGGGCTTCCGGGAAGATGGCGGAAGAGTAAGACGCGGAGATCACCTTCCTCTCCACAGATACACCAGAAATACATCTACACGTGGAACAACTCCTACAGAACACTTACTGAACGCTGGCAGAAGGCCTCAGACCTCCCAAAAGGCAAGAAACCCCCCACATACATGCGTAGGGCAAAAGAAAAAAGAATAAACAGAGACAAAAGGATAGGGACGGGACCTGCACCAGTGGGAGGGAGCAGTGAAGGAGGAAACGTTTCCACACACTGGGAAGCCCCTTCGCGGGCAGAGACTGCGGGTGGCGGAGGGGGAAAGCTTCGGAACCACAGAGGAGAGCACAGCAACAGGGGTGCCGAGGGCAAAGCGGAGAGATTCCCGCACAGAGGGTCAGGGCCGACCGGCACTCACCAGGCCGAGAGGCTTGTCTGCTCACCCGCCAGGGCAGGCGGGGCTAGGAGCTGAGGCTCGGGCTTTGGTCGGAGCGCCGGGAGAGGACTGGGGTTGGTGGCGAGAACACAGCCTGCAGGGGGTTAGTGCGCCACGGCTAGCCGGGAGGGAGTCCGGGGAAAAGTCTGGACCTGCCGAAGAGGCAAAAGTCTTTTTCTTCCCTCTTTGTTTCCTGGTGCGCGAGGAGAGGGGATTAAGAGCGCTGCTTAAAGGAGCTCCAGAGACGGGCGCGAGCCGCGGCTAAAAGCGCAGACCCCAGAGACTGGCAGGAGACGCTAAGGCTGCTGCTGCTGCCGCCACCAAGAAGCCTGTGTGTGAGCACAGGTCACTCTCCACACCCCCCTTCCAGGGAGCCTGTTTAGCCCGCCACTGCCGGGGTCCGGGGATGCAGGGACAACTCCCCCGGAAGAACGCACGGCGCGCCTCAGGCTCGTGCAACGTCACGTCGGCCTCTGCCGCCGCACGCTCGCCCCGCCCTCCGTGCCCCTCCCTCCGCCCCGCCTGAGTGAGCCAGAGCCCCCGTATCAGCGGCTCCTTTAACCCCGCCCTGTCTGAGCGAAGAACAGCCGCACTACGGAGACCTACACGCAGAGGCAGGGCCAAATCCAAAGCTGAGCCCCTGGGAGCTGTGAGAACAAAGAAGAGAAAGGGAAATCTCTCCCAGAAGCCTCAGAAGCAGCGGATTAAAACTCCACAATCAACTTGATTGTACCCTGCATCTGTGGAATACATGAATAGACAACGAATCATCCCAAATTAAGGAGGTGGAATTTGAGAGGAAGATTTATGATTTTTTCCCCTTTTCCTCTTTTTGTGAGTGTGTATGTGTATGCTTCTGTGTGAGATTTTGTCTGTATAGCTTTGCTTCCACCATTTGCCCTAGGGTTCTATCCATCCGTTTTTTTTTTTAATTTTTTTTCTCTCAATAATTATTTTTTTAATTTTAATAACTTTATTATGTTTTATCTTATTTTACTTTATCTTCTTTCTTTCTGTTTTCCTTCCTTCCCTCCTTCCTCCCTCCCTCCTTTCTTTCTTTCTTTCTACTTCTACTAATTCTTTCTTTCTACTTTTTCTCCCTTTTATTCTGAGCCATGTGGATGAAAGGCTCTTGGTGCTACAGCCAGGAGTCAGTGCTGTGCCTCTGAGGTGGGAGAGCCAACTTCAGGACACTGGTCCACAAGAGACCTCCCAGCTCCACATAATAGCAAACGGCGAAAATCTCCCAGAGATCTCCATCTCAACACTAGCACCCAGCTTCACTCAACGACCAGCAAGCTACAGTGCTGGACATCCTATGCCAAACAACTAGCAAGACACGAACACAATCCCACCCATTAGCAGAGAGACTGCCTAAAATCATAATAAGCCCACAGACACCCCAAAACACACCACCAGACGTGGACCTGCCCACCAGAAAGACAAGATCCAGCCTCATCCACCAGAACACAGGCACTAGTCCCCTCCACCAGGAAGCCTACACAACCCACTGAACCAACCTTAGCCACTGGGAACAGACACCAAAAACAACGGGAACTATGAACCTGCAGCCTGCAAAAAGGAGACCCCAAACACAGTAAGATAAGCAAAATGAGAAGACAGAAAAACACACAGCAGATGAAGGAGCAAGATAAAAACCCACCAGACCTAACAAATGAAGAGGAAATAGGCAGTCTACCTAAAAAAGAATTCAGAATAATGATAGTAAAGATGATCCAAAATCTTGGAAATAGATAGACAAAATGCAAGAAACATTTAACAAGGACCTAGAAGAACTAAAGATGAAACAAACAACGATGAACAGCACAATAAATGAAATTAAAAATACTCTAGATGGGATCAATAGCAGAATAACTGAGGCAGAAGAACAGATAAGTGACCTGGAAGATAAAATAGTGGAAATAACTACTGCAGAGCAGAATAAAGAAAAAAGAATGAAAAGAACTGGGAAAGTCTCAGAGACCTCTGGGACAACATTAAATGCACCAACATTTAAATTATAGGGATTCCAGAAGAAGAAGAGAAAAAGAAAGGGACTGAGAAAATATTTGAAGAGATTATAGATGAAAACTTCCCTAGTATGGAAAAGGAAATAGTTAATCAAGTCCAGGCAGCACAGAGAGTCCCATACAGGGTAAATCCAAAGAGAAACACACCAAGACACATATTAATCAAACTGTCAAAAATTAAATACAAAGAAAACATATTAAAAGCAGCAAGGGAAAAACAACAAATAACACACAAGGGAATCCCCATAAGGTTAAGAGCTGATCTTTCAGCAGAAACTCTGCAAGCCAGAAGGGACTGGCAGGACATATTTAAAGTGATGAAGGAGAAAAACCTGCAACCAAGATTACCCAGCAAGGATCTCATTCAGATTTGATGGAGAACTTAAAACCTTTACAGACAAGGAAAAGCTGAGAGAGTTCAGCACCACCAAACCAGCTTTACAACAACTGCTAAAGGAACTTCTCTAGGCAAGAAACACAAGAGAAGGAAAAGACCTACAATAACGAACCCAAAACAATTAAGAAAATGGGAATAGGAACATACATATCGATAATTACCTTAAATGTAAATGGACTAAATGCTCCCACCAAAAGACACAGATTGGCTGAATGGATACAAAAACAAAACCCATATATTTGCTGTCTACAGTAGACCCACGTCAGACCTAGAGACACATACAGACTGAAAGTAAGGGGATGGAAAAAGATATTTCATGCAAATGGAAACCAAAAGCAAGCTGGAGTAGCAATTCTCATATCAGACAAAATGGACTTGAAAATAAAGACTATTAGAAGAGACAAGAACACTACATAATGATCAAGGGATCGATCCAAGAAGAAGATATAACAATTGTAAATATTTATGCACCCAACATAGGAGCACCTCAATACATAAGGCAAATAGTAACAGCCATAAAAGAGGAAATCGACAGTAACACATTCATAGTAGGGGGCTTTAACACCCCACTTTCATCAATAGACAGATCATCCAAAATGAAAATAAATAATGAAACACAAGCTTTAAATGATACATTAAACAAGATGGACTTAATTGATATTTATAGGACATTCCATCCAAAAACAACAGAATACACATTTTTCTCAAGTTCTCATGGAACATTCTCCAGGATAGATCATATCTTGGGTCACAAATCAAGCCTTGGTAACTTTAAGAAAATTCAAATTGTATCAAGTATCTTTTATGACCACAACGCTATGAGACTAGATATCAATTACAGGAAAAGATCTGTAAAAAATACAAACACATGGAGGATGAACAATACACTACTTAATAACGAAGTGATCACTGAAGAAATCAAAGAGGAAATAAAAAAAATACCTAAAAACAAATGACAATGGAGACATGACGACCCAAAATCTATGGGATGCAGCAAAAGCAGTACTAAGAGGGAAGTTTATAGCAATACAATCCTACCTTAAGAAATAGGAAACATCTCGAATAAACAACCTAACGTTGCACCTAAAGCAATTAGAGAAAGAACAAACAACCCCGAAAGTTAGCAGAAGGAAAGAAATCATAAAAATCAAATCAGAAATAAATGAAAAAGAAATGAAGGAAACGATAGCAAAGATCAAAAAAACTAAAAGCTGGTTTTTTGAGAAGATAAACAAAATTGATAAACCATTAGCCAGACTCATCAAGAAAAAAAGGGAGAAGACTCAAATCAACAGAATTAGAAATGAAAAAGGAGAAGTAACAACTGACACTGCAGAAATACAAAACATCATGAGAGATTACTACAAGGAACTCTATGCCAATAAAATGGACAACCTGGAAGAAATGGACAAATTCTTAGAAATGCACAACCTGCCAAGACTGAATCAGGAAGAAATAGAAAATATGAACAGACCAATCACAAGCACTGAAATTGAAACTGTGATTAAAAATCTTCCAACGAACAAAAGCCCAGGACCAGGTGGCTTCACAGGCGAATTCTACTAAACATTTAGAGAAGAGCTAACAGCTATCCTTCTCAAACGCTTGCAAAATACAGCAGAGGGAGGAACACACCAAAACTCATTCTACGAGGCCACCATCACTCTGATACCAAAACCAGACAAGGATGTCACAAAGAAAGAAAACTACAGGTCAATATCACTGATGAACATAGATGCAAAAATCCTCAACAAAATACTAGCAAACAGAATCCAACAGCACATTAAAAGGATCATACACCATGATCAAGTGGGATTTATTCCAGGAATGCAAGGATTCTTCAATATACGCAAATCAATGTGATACACCATATTAACAAACTGAAGGAGAAAAACCATATTATCATCTCAATAGATGCAGAGAAAGCTTTCAACACCCATTTATGATAAAAGCCCTGCAGAAAGTAGGCATAGAGGGAACATTCCTCAACATAATAAAGGCCATATATGACAAACCCACAGCCAACATCATCCTCAATGGTGAAAAACTGAAAGCATTTCCACTAAAATCAGGAACAAGACAAGGTTGCCCACTCTCAGCACTCTTATACAACATAGTTTTGGAAGTTTTAGCCACAGCAATCAGAGAAGAAAAGGAAATAAAAGGAATCCAAGTCGGAAAAGAAGAAGTAAAGCTGTCACTGTTTGCAGATTACATGATACTATACATAGAGAGTCCTAAAGATCCTACCAGAAAACTACTAGAGCTAATCAATGAATTTGGTAAAGTTACAGGATACAAAATTAATGCACAGAAATCTCTGGTATTCCTATACACTAATGATGAAAAATCTGAAAGTGAAATCAAGAAAAAACTCCCATTTACCACTGCAACAAAAAGAATAAAATATCTAGGAATAAACCTACCTAAGAAGACAAAAGACCTGTATGCAGAAAATTATAAGACACTGATGGAAGAAATTAAAGATGATACAAATAGATGGAGAGATATACCATGTTCTTGGATTGGAAGAATCAACACTGTGAAAATGCCTTTACTACCCAAAGCAATGTACAGATTCAATGCAATCCCTATCAAACTACCACTGGCATTTTTCACAGAACTAGAACAAAAACTTTCACAATTTATATGGAAACACAAAAGACCCCGAATAGCCAAAGCAATTTTGAGAATGAAAAACGGAGCTGGAGGAATCAGGCTCCCTGACTTCAGACTATACTACAAATCTATAGTAATCAAGACAGTATGGTACTGGCACAAAAACAGAAAGATAGATCAATGGAACAGGATAGAAAGCCCAGAGATAAACCCACGCACATATGGTCACCTTATCTTTGATAAAGGAGGCAGGAATGTACAGTGGAGAAAGGACAGCCTCTTCAATAAGTGGTGCTGGGAAAACTGGACAGCTACATGTAAAAGTTTGAGATTAGATCACTCCCTAACAGCATACACAAAAATAAGCTCAAAATGGATTAAAGACCTAACTGTAAGGCCAGAAACTATCAAACTCTTAGAGGAAAACATAGGCAGAATACTCTATGACATAAATCACAGCAAGTTTCTTTTTGACCCACCTCTTAGAGAAATGGAAATAAAAACAAAAATAAACAAATGGGACCTAATAAAACTTCAAAGCTTTTGTACAGCAAAGGAAACCATAAAGAAGACCAAAAGACAACCCTCAGAATGGGAAAATATATTTGCAAATGAAGCAACTGACAAAGGATTAATCTCCAAAATTTATAAGCAGCTCATGCAGCTCAGTAACAAAAAGACAAACAACCCAATCCAAAAATGGGCAGAAGACCTAAATAGACATTTCTCTAAAGAAGATATACAGACTGCCAACAAACACATGAAAGAATGCTCAACATCATTAATCATTAGAGAAATGCAAATCAAAACTACAATGAGATATCATCTCACACCGGTCAGAATGGCCATCATCAAAAAATCTAGAAACAATAAATGCTGGAGAGGGTGTGGAGAAAAGGGAACCCTCTTGCACTGGTGGTGGGAATATAAATTGATACAGGCACTGTGGAGAACAGTATGGACGTTCCTTAAAAAACTACAAATACAACTACCATATAACCCAGCAATCCCAATACTGAGCATATACCCTGAGAAATCCATAACTCAAAAAGAGTCAAGTACCAAAATGTTCATTGCAGCTCTATTTACAATAGCCCGGAGATGGAAACAACCTAAGTGTCCATCATCGGATGAACGGATAAAGAAGGTGTGGCACATATATACAATGGAGTATTACTCAGCCATAAAAAGAAACGAAATTGAGCTATTTGTAATGAGGTGGATAGACCTAGAGTCTGTCATACAGAGTGAAGTAAGTCAGAAAGAGAAAGACAAGTACCGTATGCTAACACATATATATGGAATTTAAGAAAAAAAATGTCATGAAGCAGCTAGGGGTAAGACAGGAATAAAGACACAGACCTACTAGAGAATGGACTTGAGGATATGGGGAGGGGGAAGGGTGAGCTGTGACAAAGCGAGAGAGAGGCATGGACATATATACACTAACAAATATAAGGTAGATAGCTAGTGGGAAGCAGCCGCATAGCACAGGGAGATCAGCTCGGTGCTTTGTGACCGCCTGGAGGGGTGGGATAGGGAGGGTGGGAGGGAGGGAGACGAAAGAGGGAAGAGATATGGGAACATATGTATATGTATAACTGATTCACTTTGTTATAAAGCAGAAACTAACACACCATTGTAAAGCAATTATACTCTAATAAAGATGTAAAAACAAAACAAAAAAACCCCAACGGAGTATCATAGACCCAAACAAATTAAACAATACTAGTTTTGCTATACGTATCTTCCTGTTCCCCACTCTGCCCTGTGATGTTCTGATCTCTCCAGGGTCTAGAATGGAGAGCTCTGCTTTCCCTCTGCCATGCTCTTCCCTCCTGTTCTCCTAAGATCTATCAAGTTCGTGACCCTGAGTTGTAGTTACACTTGGTCCCTGTAGCCAGGCATAAAATTATTTGAAGCAATGGTTTCTTAACTTATGTTCCCAATTCTCTGTCAAAGAGGTCTCCATACATATCCACAGCTATTCTATTCCCCCGCTTTTTTCAGCACTCTAGTCCTTTTAAGGTCTCACCTGCTGAGATTCTTGTGTACTATAAAGAGAAACACAATCCATTACACCTATGCTTGGGTTCAACTTTTATAACCTCTGGTAGCAGTTTAGCTTTAAAGGCCAAACATGGAAAAATGAAACGATTCAAATGGCAGGCAGAGAAGGGTTTTCTGATTACTACTTTAAACCTCATATGCACTATGCCCACCAATATAAAAAATGTCCTCCCATGAATTTTTGTCTTTGTAGGGGGCATGGAGTGGGTCCTGTGAGATGTTTGTGTTTGTGACCACCAGGTGGCAGTGGTTCCATTCCTCTCATTCCTCCAGTGCCTTAACCGTCAAAAGCATGACAGCTACTAGAGGATTTGCTCTTGATTGGCTGAGCCACCAACAGAAAGGCTATCTCTTGCATTAGAGAAGGAGAACTAAGACACAGGAGCAGCTCCTCAGGGGAGAAGATTTGGAATCATTAAAATTGTATCAAGAGTGTGATATCAGGATGGAGAACACACTGGAATGTGCATTCATAGTCTTGTGGCTTCAGCTTGGCTGTAAGTTGGAGGTTAAGAGATGAGAACCATAAGGGCACATTTATCCAAAGCTGGAGAGAAAAGAGAGAGGGGTTTAGTCTCAGCTCATCCCAGGCTTTTTGTTGGAATTTTTCAAAACTGCTGAACTGAAAGCTTTGTTTCATTTCTGATTTTGTTTTCCTGAACAGGGTTGAGGGGAGAAGACAAGGTGGAGCAGAGTCCTCAGACCCTGAAAATCCAGGAGGGAGACAGTCTCATCCTCAACTGCAGCTACACGGTCAGCAATTTTAACGGGCTACTGTGGTATAGACAGGATCCTGGGAAGGGACCCGAACTTCTCTTCCTTCTTTACTCATTTGAGAACGAAAAGCAGAACGAAAGACTGAAAGCCACCTTGTTAAAGAAGGGAAGCTCTCTGCACATCACAGCCCCTAAACCTGAAGACTCAGCCACTTACCTCTGTGCTGTGAAGACACAGTGCTCCCCAGGCACCTGCAGCCTGTACACAAACCCTGCAGCTGGGGCTCTGGAATCAGGGCATCTTTGGTGTTTTCCTTCCTCGAAGAAGTAGTTACTTAGCACCCAGAACCTCTTTCCAAGTAGTCCTATGGAGAATGAAATCTTGTGACACAGCCAGACAGCAGAGATTACTATTCATTCTGTCCAGGATCCTGAGTGATACCTGTATTCAACTTTTTCTTTCATTAAAATGTTTAGGTCAGATTTTAGTATCAAGATGATAATAGTTCATTAGATAAGTTGCAATTTATGGCTCCTTTTCTATCTATAGAAGAATTTGTGCAAGGTTTTTAATAATTTTTTTTTAATTTTCCGGAAGTTCACTAGTGAGCCATCTAAGCATAGTTTCACTTATGGGAGAAATTTAATAATCCTTCAATTATGGATTCAGTTACTTTAACGGGTAAGGGGTTCTTTACATATTTGTTTTTTCTTGTGAAAGTTGGTCAATTTTGTTATTTCCGCACATAGTTTATTATTTGCTACCTTTACTTTCTTTTATTTATCTTGCTACTTTTTCCACTTCTTTGAGTTGCAAGTTTGACTATTGATTCTCAACATTTCTTCTTTCCTAACAAATATAATTTAAATCCATAAATTTGCCTCTAATTACAAATATTCCTTGACTTCCAGTGGGGTTACGTCCCAATAAACCCATCATAAGTTGAAAATATCTTAAGTCAAAAGTGCATTTAATACACCTAAACTCCGGACATCATAGCTTAGCCTAGCTTACCTTGAACGTGCTCAGAACACTTATATTAGCCTACAGTTGGGCAAGATTATCTAACACAAAGCCTATTTTATAATATGGTGCTGACTCTCTCATGTAATTTATTGAATACTGTACTGAAAACAAAAAGCAGAGTGGTTGTCTGGGTTCAGACCGGTTTTGTTTTGTTTTTGTTAACATCTTTATTGGAGTATAATTGCTTTACAATGGCGTGTTAGGTTCTGCTTTATAACAAAGTGAATCAGCTCTACATATACATATATCCCCATATCTCCTACCTCTTGTGTCTCCCTCCCACCCTCCCTATCCCACCCCTCTAGGTGGTCACAAAGCACCGAGCTGATCTCCCTGTGCTATGCAGCTGCTTCCCACTGGCTATCTATTTTACGTTTGGTACTAGTGTGATGGTCCTTTACCCTTGTGATCCAGTGACTGGCTGGGAGCTGTCCAGCATCAAAAGAGAGCATCATACTAGCCCAGGAAAAGATCAAAATTCAAAATTTGAAGTGTGGTTTCTACTTAATGCATATCACTTTCATACCATCATAAAGTCAGAAAACCGTAAGTCAGGGACCTTCTGTACTGCTTTTGCTGTATCCCACATGTTTGGATATGTCATATATTCATTATTATTCAACTAAAATGTTTGGTAATTTCCATTTGAAGTGGGGATTTTATGTGCCATGATGATATTTCCAGGGACGTAAGATTGGCCAAATCCTGCCCTGCTCACCACTGGGAAGATTCCTGAGGATGCTTATATGTATTAGCTTAATACAAATGGAAAGTGAAGAAGGACTTTCAGCTGAACCAGGACCTGATTACCTCTAAAGCAGGAAAGGTGGGTTGAGGTTCAGGCCTAAGTGGAGTTTCCTACTTCCTTCTGAATCCAGAAAAGCAAGCTCAGAATTCCTATAAGGATGAGTAGGAGAGATAGGCCACGCCTCAAACTAGCCAAGGGTTGACTTGATTTTCAAGTATCTGAGCTGAAAGAGAAAGAGAAAGAGGTAGCCAATCACAGCGTACTAAATTAGCTCTCCTTAGATTTGTTTATTATCACAGGTAGGCAAAGACTTAAAATGCAAGCGATATAAGCAGAGTGAGTGGAGTCTTGAGTCCTACATTTTAAGTTAGACTAAGGACTAATTTCCTACTCATAAATGGACTGCGAACAACAGAATCAGCCCTCCTCACCCCTCCCGTGTGGGGAGGGGAAGAGGCAAGGTCTACAAAGAAGGAAAGCAGAAGTGGAAATTTCCTGATTTAGGGAAAGAGAGGTATTCTTTAATCCACACCATCTGGTTTTGTTTAATTTTAATCTTTTGGGTTTACAGCTTTAAAGTCTGCCCAATGTGTTCAGGGAAAGAGATCAGAGAATTATCATGGGATCCTTGTTTCCACCTGCCCTTATTTTGTCATTCGCATCATTACCACAATCATCTTTATTATCATTTATGGAACACTTACCATATGCCAAGTCCATTGGTAAGCACTTTACAACTCATTTTATAATCTAAAAACCGCAAAGTAATATTAACCCATCCTCAGTTGAGGTAAACTAAGGCTTAAGAATGTTTAAAGATGAAGGGATTTCTGAGATAAAGTAAATGCTGCAGGCAATATAAGATGAGATTAAAAAATAAAAACTCCAGAGTTAACCAATTGGACAGTATTTGTCAAAGTTTACTGTACATTTAAGAATCACATTTAGAAAAAATGTCTTATTCTGATCAACAGATTCTGATTCAATAGGTCTGGCATGAGGTTGGGGGTTTACTTTTTTAGTGAGTTACTTGATGATTTTGGTTCAAGTGACTGGGAGATTTTACTCTGAAAAACTCTGAAAAATATGGAAGACTGCTGAATTTCAGGAGGATGGATGATATGAAAATGTATGTGTTGTGTATTCACTTAGATGTTAGGTGGTTAGAGAACCTCAGAACCTACCTGGGGACACCTAATGCACGTAACACCTTATTCTGATTAAACCATATCCTATTTTGATTAGTAAAAAAAAAACTCTCTTTTTTAATGATAAACAAGGTAATGACTTTTGTTTTCAACAACAGCAAAAAGAAATTTATCCATGGTTTAATGAATGGTGAGATTTGGTATAAAACTGATGTAAGTGCAAGGTTTTGTCACGTTAATGAGCTAGGCCAGCTGTTAGTGGAATGCCTTTTGTAACTGCAGGTACTCAAATGTGAAATGGAGAAAGTCTGAATTCTATGCCAAGGGCTATTGTTATGATGATGGACGCTGTTGGATCAAAGATTTTTGTAAGTTTTCGTTGTTTATTTGTTTTCATTCTTTATTTTTAATTAGAAAACAAAACCTCTCTATATGTTAAAGGCCATGAGTCAGTTATTTCTTAATATTTCCTCCTGTTCTAAAGTTTAAATATATTATACTTCATAATTTTAATTAATCTTTTTACTCTTTCTGGATTCTTTACAATATTTAAAATTCATATTGAAGAAAGCAATTTACAACACTGATAAAATTTTGTTTATTGCAAAATATAGCACAATAATTATCTAACCTCTGCCTTCATAGTTCTCCTAATAATTTCCAGGAGAGACCACACTGATGACTTATAATTGTTTTATGACCATGTTTAATCTTCTGCCATATCCTCACAGCCAGGCTTTCCTTTTCCTGTATCTGTGGTGACTTGGTTGGTGCAGGGCTTATTATTGAATTTTGTTCCTCAAGCTCATCTAATTGGTAAATATTAATTGATATTACTAATATTATTGGAATATATTTAATTATAATATATATAAATTACACAATATAAAATATTGGACTATATATGTATATTTTTTTATTTTGTCTTAAGAATTAGAAACCTTTATTTAGAATCACTTACAGAATCAAAGAGATTTTTTTTCCATTTAGATGAATAAGATGTACTCTGGAGCATTTTTCATTGTCACAAATTTGGCAGCTGGGACCCAGAACTAGGGACCAAGAGGCATTAAGCGTTCACCATTTTCCATTAAGAACAACTCACAGCCAGGCACTCTAGGATTTATGAAGAAGCAACTGTACAGACCCTGCAACCCCTGATCTTCACTTCTTTAGCTGATGTGAGGGATGGAGCAGTCAGGAGAAGAGTATCATCAGAGTGTTCCACTTTCCCCATGAGCCACTTCAGACATCGCTATCCTAAAATACTTGGTTTTAAAGACAGAGATCATCGGAGTAAAAAGGAGAACTGCATGGCATTCTGTCTTTGGATATCTGTTTCTGGAGCAGATTTTGATCTATTTTTACATCTACTTAAGCAGAAGATGAGGAAATCAGAGAAGGATGGTACAGTGAAGGGGGGCAGCATTGGGGCTGCCTGGGTGTCTCCATGAGGCACAGTGAGGAGGAGTGAGTGCTGTGTCCCACAGGTGCCACCTCTGAAGGCAGCAGGCCTGAGTCATCAGCCAGTTCTCCACCAGGAAAAGGGGAGACAAGAGGCCATGGGGAGTGCTTCCTGAATGGGATCTGACAGGCAGGGGGAGATCCTGCCTTGAGGAGGCTCCTGAGGGTCCCCGGCTGCTCTCTCACAGGGATGCTCGCACATCGAGGCCATCAGTGGTTGGGCAGGAAAGCAGTGACACCCAAAGGTGCACACCAGTTAAATGAGAAAGTGTCTGCCATTTTAAAAAAATTCCTCTTAACTTTTGTTTCTTCCCTAACCTCAAGGGAATTAGAACCAAAGAAAAAAGGCAGAGGAAGAGAACAGAGCAAGCCATGCTGACCTTACTGCAGCCAGAAGTCAAGCCTCAGGTTCAAAGAGCAGAAGAGAGAAATGAAGATGGAAGTTTTAACCAGGGCTGCACTGAGATTTATTTAATACATGAAAGTGGCCCAGAGGTCTTGTGGCTTTCTTTCCAAGATGTCTCTAGGGGACAAGGTTCAATGTTCCTCCAAGGACCCATCGATACTTATGCCTCCTTGCTTTACTCGGATACTCTCTCCTCTCCCCCTTGCTCCACTTAGAAAATGCTTATTTTGCCTCAGGTAGGCTAACTTGTATTATTTCAGTGTATCATCTCCTAAATCTGTAACTGATGCTTGTCCTTTGATTTGCCTATAGGACTAAAACTTTTGAAATAAAATGGTAAGCAAGGCAGCTTTATTTTTTTCCCAGCAGTACATCCTTTCCTTGAAGTGATGAGCTGAGAATCACCCATCTGCCTGAATGAAGGAATCATCATGTGGTTTTAAAAATGAAAAAAAGCAAAAACTCTGTAAATACTGCAACAATTGTCTTGTTACACACAGTGATCATTCTAAAAACTTAAATGACCAAAACTGTCCAATCTGTAACATGAGACGCACATCTAAGCTGTTCTCTTCCATTATCCGTACAGTAACTTTACAAAAGCTGGTAGGTGGACTTGCCTGGGATCTGGTGACGGCATTCATGTGTTTAGTCACAAGAGGGGCCTGCTGTATCTCTGTCAGTAACGTCCCTGATCAGATGGGGAAAGAGTAGTTAGCTCACATGCAATATTGAAGTCATGTGGAAACTATGACAAATGATATATTTTATTCTCTTTGTTATAAGCAGAATAGTCTGGGCATAGCTTCCAAACATTCAATGATTCCTGGCCTTGTCCCAATCCATTATGAAAGGTTTTCTTGCTACTTCAAATGGGATGACACACAAAGAGGAAGACAGGAAGTGGCTATGCAGCTTTCCAGCTTAATTGATCCATTTTTGTCAATTTTTTGTAGGAACAAAGAAAAGTGTAATTTTTTTTCCAATGGGAAGAGAATTATTTTTCCTCAATCTCTTTTAGTTCTCTTAAACTTGAGAAGATAACAAGAAAACGTTTTCAAGTCTACTCCCCCTTCTTTCTTACAGTGTCTTTCCTTTTTTCCCTCTTTTCTCTCCTCCTGGCCAGTCCACTCTGTGTTGGGGCCGCTAGGCACATGCAGAGAATGGGGAAAGACCAGTTATGAACAGGGTTTGTGGAGCGTAAGGGTGAGTGCCAGGTCTATTGTTTCCTTTATACCAAGACATGCCGTCTATAAAGGCCCTCCTATTAACACATGATCCCTAGAAACATTTTAGGAGACCAGAGAATCGGGCAACTTGGCTTCTAGGTTAGGATCTGACCTTAACCTTCTCAGTCACTTTGAGCACATCACCCTCTGTATCTGAGTCTCATTTACTCTTTCTTGTCATTTTTTTAAAAGTATTTCTTTTCTTTAAAATTTTTATGAATTTATTTTATTTTTGGCTGTGTTGGGTGTTCGTTGCAGCGCACGGGCTTTCTCTAGTTGCGGAGAGCGGGAGCTACTCTTCATTGCAGTGCGCAGGCTTCTCATTGCGGTGGCTTCTCTTGTGGAGCATGGGCTGTAGGCGCCTGGGCTTCCGTAGTTGCGGCACATGGGCTCAGTAGTTGTGGCTCACGGGCTCTACAGCGCAGGCTCAGTAGTTGAGGTGCATGGGCTTAGTTGCTCTGTGGCATGTGGGATCTTCCCAGACCAGGGCTCGAACCCGTGTCCCCTGCATTAGCAGGCAGATTCTTAACCACTGCACCACCAGAGAAGCCCCATCTTTCTTGTCATTTAGAGAGACTTTCCCCCTCCTCTCAAGGCTGTATAAGACTTGGTGTTCTTCCTGAATAGGCCACAGAAATGCCAATAAAAATTCCATTAGAAAAATCTTTTAATTTGCTTATGAACTAAACGTTGTTCAACCGAAAATAAACAGCATAGAGACTTCCTACTCCAGTTCTTAATGTGCACTTTTTCATACACAAAAAGAGAAAGAGAAAAGAAAATCACATCATTTGGCTTAGCAGTGGGAGACGTGCCCACAAGATGTCAGTATATGTTTGAACGAATACACAAATTCAGTAAAGTTGCAGGATACAAAACCAATACACAAAAATCAGTTGTGTTTCCACATACTACTAACAAACTATCAGAAGGTGATGTTAAGAAAACAATTCCATTTACAATTGCATCGAACAGAAAATATTTAGGAATAAATTTAAACAAGGAAGTGAAAGACCTGTACATTGAAATCTATAAGACATTGATTAAGGAAATTGAGAAGACAAAAATAAATGGGAAGATACTTTGTTCTCATGGACATAAAAAATTAAATTGTTGAAATATCCATAGTACCCAAAGCAACCTACAGATTGAACGAAATCCTTGTCAAAATTCTATGGCACTTTTCACAGAAATAGAACAAAAAAATCCTGAAGTTTGTATGGTACCAAAATAGACCACCAATAGCCAAAGCAATCTAGAGAAAGAGGAACAAAACTGAGGGCATCACATTTGCTTATTTCAAACTATATTACAAAGCTATAGTAGTCAAAACACTGGTAGTGGCATAAAAACAGACACATTGATCAATGGAGCAGAATGGAGAGTACAAATATAAGCCCCTGTTGTCTAGGTGATCCGGCCTGGTGTCAGGCCTGAGCCTCTGCGGTGGGAGAGCTGAGTTCAGGACATTGGACCACTAGAAACCTCCCGGCCACATGTAATATCAATCAGTGAGAGCGCTCCCAGAGATCTCCACCTCAATGTTAAGACCCTGCTCCACCCAATGGCCAGCAAGCTCCAGTGCTGGACACCCTATGCCAAACAACTTGTAAGACAGGAACACAGCCTTACCCATCAGCAGAGAGGCTGCCTAAAATAATATTAAGCTCACAGACACCACAAAACACACCACTGGACACAGCCCTGACCACCAGAAAGACAAGATCCAACCCCACCCACCAGAACAAAGACACCAGTCCCCTCCACGAGGAAGCCTACACAAGACACTGAACTAACCTTATCCAATGGGGGCAGACACCAAAAGCAAGGGGAATTATGGACCTGCAGCCTGCAAAAAGGAAACCCCAAACACAGTAAGTTAAACAAAATGAGAAGACAGAGAAATATGCAGCAGAGGAAAGAGTAAGGGAAAAACCCACCAGAGTAAAAAATATGAAGTGGAAATAGGCAGTCTACCTGAAAAAGGATTCAGAGTAATGATAGGAAGGATGATCCAAAATCTTGGAAATAGAATGGAGAAAATACAAGAAACGTTTAACAAGGACCTAGAAGAACTAAAGAGCAAACAAACAATGATGAACAACAAAATAAATGAAATTAAAAATTCTCTAGAAGGAATCAATAGAGAATAACTGAGACAGAAGAACGGGTAAGTGACCTGAAAGAGAGAATAGTGGAAATAACTACCACAGAGCGGAATAAAGAAAAAAGAATGAAAAGAATCAACGACAGTCTCAGAGACCTCTGGCACAAAATTAAATGCACCAACATTCGAATTATAGGGGTCCCAGAAGAAGAAGAGAAAAGGAAAGGGACTGAGAAAATACTGGAAGAGATTATAGTTGAAAACTTCCCTAATATGGGAAAGGAAATTGTCAGTCAAGTCCAGGAAGTGCAGAGAGTCCCATACAGGATAAATCCAAGGAGAAACATGCCAATTTACATATTAATCAAACTATCAAAAGTTGAATACAAAGAAAAAATATTCAAGGTAGCAAGGGAAAAACAACAAATAATATACAAGGGAATGCCCATAAGGTTAACAGCTGATCTTTCAGCAGAAACTCTGCACGCCAGAAGGGAGTGCCAGGACATATTTTAAGTGATGAAAGGGAAAAACCTACAACCAAGATTACTCTACCCAGCAAGGATCTCATTCAGATCTGATGGACAAATTAAAACCTTTAAGACAAGCAAAAGCTAAGAGGATTCAGCATCACCAAACCAACTTTACAACAAATGCTAAAAGAACTTCTCTAGGCAGGAAACACAAGAGAAGGAAAAGACCTACAATAACAAACCCAAAACAATTAAGAAAATGGTAATAGGAACTACATATTGATAATTACCTTAAATGTAAATGGATTAAATGCTCCAACCAAAAGACATAGACTGGCTGAATGGATACAAAAGCAAGACCTGTATATATGCTGTCTACAAGAGACCCAAGAGACCTAGGGACACATACACACTGAAAGTGAGGGGATGGAAAAAGATATTCCATGCAAATGGAAATCAAAAGAAAGCTGGAGTAGCAATTCTCATATCAGACAAAATAGAGTTTAAAATAAAGACGACTACAAGAGACAAAGAGCGACACTACATAATGATCAAGGGATCAATCCAAGAAGATATAACAATTAAATATTTATACACCCAACATAGGAGCACCTCAATACATAAGGCAAATGCTAATAGCCATAAAAGGGGACATTGACAGTAACACAATCATAGTAGTGGACTTTAACACCTCACTTTCAGCAGTGGACAGATCATCCAAAATGGAAATAAATAAGGAAACAGAAGCTTTAAATGACACATTAAACAACATGGATTTAATTGACATTTATAGGACATTCCATCCAAAACAACAGAATACTTTCTTCTCAAGTGCTCATGGAATATTCTCCAGGAGAGATCACATCTTGGGTCACAAATCCAGCCTTGGTAAATTTAAGAAAATTTAAATTATATCAAGTATCTTTTCTGACCACAACACTATGAAACTAGATATCAATTACAGGAAAAAAACTGTAAAAAATGCAAACACATGGAGGCTAAACAGTACACTACTAAATAACCAGGAGATCACTGAGAAATCAAAGAGGAAACCAAAAAGTACCTAGAAACAAATGACAATGAAAACACGATGACCCCAAACCTATGGGATGCCCCAAAAGCAGTTCTAAGAGGGAAGTTTATAGCAATACAATCCTACCTTAAGAAACAAGAAAAAGCTCAAATAAACAACCTAAACTTACACCTAAGGCTATTAGAGAAAGAAGAACAAAAGAACCCCAAATTTAGCAGAAGGAAAGAAGTCATAAAGATCAGATCAGGAATAAATGAAAAAGAAATGAAGGAAACAATATCCAAGATCAATAAACCTAAAAGCTCTTTCTTTGAGAAGATAAACAAATTGATAAACCACTAGTCAGACTCATCAAGAAAAAAGAGAAGGAGACTCAAATCAACAGAATTAGAAATGAAAAAGGAGAAGTAACAATTGACACTGCAGAAATACAAAGGATCATGAGGGATTACTACAAGCAACTACATGCCAATAAAACGGACAACCTGGAAGAAATGGACAAATTCTTAGAAAAGCACAACTTTCTGAGACTGAACCAGGAAGAAATAGAAAATATAAATAGCCCAATCACAAGCACTGAAATTGAAACTGTGATTAAAAATCTTCCCACAAACAGAAGCCCAGGACCAGTTGGCTTCACAGGCGAATTCTATCAAACATTTAGAGAAGAGCTAACACCATCCTTCTCAAACTCTTGCAAAATATAGCAGAGGGAGGAACACTCCCAAACTCTTTCTATGAGGCCACCATCACCCTGATACCAAAACCAAAGGTGTCACAAAGAAAGAAAACTATAGACCAATATCACTGATGAACATAGATGCACAAATCCTCACCAAAATACTAGCAAACAGAATCCAACAACACATTAAAAGGATCATAAACCATGATCAAGTGAGGTTTATCCCAGGAATGCAAGGATTTTTCAGTATATGCAAATCAATCAATGTGAT
Organism: Orcinus orca; assembly: GCF_937001465.1. Classification (NCBI taxonomy): domain Eukaryota; kingdom Metazoa; phylum Chordata; class Mammalia; order Artiodactyla; family Delphinidae; genus Orcinus; species Orcinus orca. Next base: position 126,510,517 of record NC_064560.1, read on the forward strand.
ACACCATATTAACAAACTGAAGGATAAAAACGATATGATCATCTCAATAGGTGCAGAAAAAGCTTTCAACAAAATTCAACACCTATTTATGATAAAAGCTCTCCACAAAGTAGGCATAGAGGGAACTTACCTCAATGTAACAAAGGCCATATATGACAAACCCACAGCCAACATCATCCTCAATGGTGAAAAACTGAAACCACTTCCTCTAAAATCAGGAACAAGACAAAGGTTGTCCACTCTCGCCACTATTATTCAAAATAGTTTTGGAAGTTTTAGCCACAGCAATCAGAAAAGAAAAAGAAATAAAAGGAATCCAAATCGGAAAAGAAGAAGTAAAGCTGTCACTGTTTGCAGATGACATGCTACTATACATAGAGAGTCCTAAGGATGATACCAGAAAACTACTAGAGCTTATAAATGAATCTGGTAAAGTAACAGGACACAAAATTAATGCACAGAAGTCTCTCGCATCCTATACGCTAATGATGAAAAATCTGAAAGAGAAATTATGGAAACACTCCCATTTACTATTGCAACAAAAAGAATAAAATACCTAGGAATAAACCTACCTAAAGAGACAAAAGACCTGTATGCAGAAAACTATAAGACACTGATGGAAGAAATTAAACAGATTTCTTCAGATGGAGAAACAGATAGAGAGATATACCATGTTCTTCAATTGGAAGAATCAACATTGTGAAAATGACAATACTACCAAAGCAATCTACAGATTCAATGCAATCCCTACCAAACTAACAATGGCATTTTTTTTTAACAGAACTAGAACCAAAAATTTTAAAATTTGCATGGAAACACAAAAGACCCTGAATAGGCAAAGCAATCTTGAGAAAGGAAAATGGATCTGGAGGAATCAGGCTCCCTGACTTCAGACTATGCTACAAAGCTACAGTAATCACGACAGTATGGTACTGGCACAAAAACAGAAGTCTAGATCAGTGAAACAGGAGAGAAAGCCCAGAGATAAACCCACGCACATATGATCACCTTATCTTTGATAAAGGAGGCAAGAATATACAATGGAGAAAAGACAGCCTCTTCAATAAGTGGTGCTGGGAAAACTGGACAGCTACATGTAAAAGAATGAATTAGAACACTTTCTAACACCATACACAAAAATAAACTCAGAATGGATTAAAGACCTAAATGTAAGACCAGACACTATCAAACTCTTAGAGGAAAACATAGGCAGAACACTCCTTGACATAAATCACAGCAAGATCTTTTTTGACCCACCTCCTAGAGAAATGGAAATAAAAACAAAAATAAACAAATGGGACCTAATGAAACTTAAAAGCTTTTTCACAGCAAAGGAAATCATAAACAAGATAAAAAGATAACCCTCAGAATGGGAGAAAATATTTTGTTGCAAACGAAGCAACGGACAAACAATTAATCTCCGAAATATACAAGCAGCTCATAAAGCTCAATATCAAGGAAACAAACAACCCAATCCAAAACTGGGCAGAAGATCTAAATAGACATTTCTCCGAAGAAGATATACAGATTGCCAACAAATGGATGAAAAGATGCACAACATCACTACTCATTAGAGAAGTGCAAATCAAAACTACAATGAGGTATCACCTCACACCGCTCAGAATGGCCATCATCAAAAATTCTACAAACAATAAATTTTAGAGAGGGTGTGGGGAAAAGGGAACCCTCTTGCACTGTTGGTGGGAATGTAAATTGATACAGCCACTATGGAGAACAGTATGGAGGTTCCTCAAAACCAGAACTATCATATGACCCAGCAATCCCACTACTGGGCATATACCCTGAGAAAACCGTAATTCAAAAAGAAGCATGTACCACACTGTTCATTGAAACCCTATTTAGAAAAGCCAGGACATGGAAGCAACCTAAATGTCCATGGACAGATGAATGAATAAAGAAGATGTGGCACATATATACAATGGAATATTACTCAGCCATAAAAAGAAATGAAATTGAGTTGTTTGTAGTGAGGTGGATGGACCTGGAGTCTGTCATACAGAGTGAAGTAATTCAGAAAGAGAAAAACAAATACCGTATGCTAACACATATATGTGGAATCTAAAAAAAAAGAAACAAAGTTCTGATGAACTTGGGGGCAGGACAGGAATAAAGACGCAGATGTAGAGAATGGACTTGAGTACACAGGGAGGGGGAAGGGTAAGCTGGGACGAAGTGAGTGAGTAGCATTGACATATATACACTACCAAATCTAGAATAGATAGCTAGTAGGAAGCAGCTGCATCGCACGGGGAGATCACCTCGGTGCTTTGTGCCCACCTAGAGGGGCGTGATAGGGAGGGTCGGGGGGAGATGCAAGAGGGAGGGTATATGGGGATATATGTATACATATAGCTGATTCACTTTGTTATACAGCAGAACCTAACACAACATTGTAAAGCAATTATACTCCAATAAAGATGTTAAAAAACAAAAGTAAAAATAAACCCATGTGTACATAGTCAATTAATTCATGAAAAAGAAGCCAAAAATATACTTTCAGGAAAGGAAAGTCTCTTCAATAAATGGTGTTAAGAAGAATGGAAAGCCCTATGCAAAAGAATGAAACTGGACACTTCTCTTACACCATACACAAAAATCAACTCAAATTGGATTAGAGACTTGAACATAGACCTAACCCAATAAAACTCCTAGAAGAAAACATACAGAACAAATTCCTTGACATCAGTCTTGACAATGATTTTTTGTATTTGACACCAAAAGCAAAGACAACAAAAGCAGTAATAAACAAGTGGGACTACATCAAACTGTGAGGCAAAAGAAACCATGAACAAAATGAGAAGGCAATCTAGGGAATGGGAGAAAATATTTTCCAATTATATATCTGCTAAGTGGTTAATATCAAAATATATTAAAATATCATATGATCAATAGAAAAACCAATCTGATTAAAAAATAGGCAGATCATCTGAATAAACATTTTCCCAAAGAAGCCATACAAATGGCCAATGGGTGAATTACAAGATCCTCAACATGACTAATAATCAGGGAAATGAAAATCAAAATGAAAATGAGGTATCACCTTACACCTGTCAGAATGGCTATTATCAAAAAGAAAAGGAAAAAAGTGTTGGTAAGAATGTAAAAAAGAGGGAACCCTGTGAACTGTCAGTGGAAATGTAAATGAGTGCAATGTCTATGGCAAACAGTATGGAGATGCCTCAAAAAAATTAAAACAAGCACTACTATACGATCCAGGATTTCCACTTCTGGGTATATACCTGAAGGAAATAAAAGCACCATCTCAGAAAGATATCTCTTCATTGCAGCTCATCTACAATAGCCAAGACTTGGAAACAACCTAAGTGTCCACTGACAGATGAATGAACAAGGATAATGTCATCAAAAAAAAAAGAAACCCTGCCATTTACAACATGGATGAAACTAGAGGGCATAATGTTAAGTGAAGACAAAGTCAAATACTGTATGAAAATTAAAATTAAAAAAATACTGTATGAAAACACTTGTATGTGGAATCTAAAGCACAGGCACAGACATACACACACAGCAGAACTCATAGGTACAGAGAACAGATTGGTGATTCTCAGAATCAGTGGGGATGGGGGTGGGAGTCTGTGAAGGTGTTCCACAGGTACAAACTTCCAGTTAAAGATAAATTACTCCTGGGGATGCAATGTACAGCATGATGACTATAGTTGAAAAATTTTAAGAAAAGATGTCACTATATGAATTCCTCTGGCTCTCAAAGTTCGTTTTGCTTTTTTTCTAGTAGTTTGAACAGTTTAATAACAAATTCGGAGTAGAATGTATATATGAGTAGAGTAGCTTTCACTTGAATGAAATATACAAGATTAAAATAAGATATAATGCCTAGATGGGAATGCATGGTCAGCATGAGAAAACAGTCATCAAGGATGTCACAGGGAGGGACTAGGGAAGATCTGGGAACTCCAGTAGTGATTCTGTGCCCTCATATGATATGTGAATTTGGAATTCCCATAAAGGAATCAAGGAGAGTCTGAAGACAATCTACAACAGAATAACTCAGTTATTCTCATTGGGGTTTCTTTATGAGGTGCTGAAACAAAAATAAAATGCTTGAAATTTTATCATTTGGCATAAACAACTTCATTAGATGAAATTTCAGGATAAAATGGAAAAGAATCTTCAATCCTTCAATGTCAAGAGAAGGAAATATTTTTATTTTGGAAAGCATTTATACTGTTAATAGTTTTTATATTTTCACTGATTAAACAGTATGTTATGAGAAGCTTTGTCTTCGTGACAACTATAACAATAATTATAGAATTGCACCAAACAATATATGTGCACTCATGACAAACACATGGCCAAATATTTGGATTTAGAGGACCTGTGGAGCCTTGCTTCCTACAACTTCTAATAAGTTAAGCATAGAGTTACATCACAAGTGAATATGATTTTACTGCCACTACCATTTGTTATTCCAATACACAACTGGAGATATAACAGAAGTCAGAACCCTGTTTTGTTCTCATTTGTCTGAGTGATATTTGCTGTTGTGAAGTTACCAGTTCCCATGATTTGGCGGGTATGTAGGAAGGAAGTGGGGTGATGGCTTCTGGCTTATCTTTTGTAGGGAAGTTGAGGATCAGTGAACATATTTCACCTTAGAATCGAAATTGGAGGCAAGAAAACAATCAGAAGAACATGAATGAATATTTGCAAACACAGCATGATTCATAATGAATTTGTTTCTGGTAAGCCCTTCAGATTCCATCACAGATTAATTTACTAAATTTGGAAATTTGAAGTAATAAATCTCCTTCCCATATGTCCTTCAATATTGATCACTGGACTGTCCTTTACTATATATAATCATTTATCATTAAACCACAAGGAAAGGGAGCACAATGTTTAAGGCAGGCCAAATCTCCCAACCTGGGTGTTATACACATTCAGACTTGATCCAGCCAGAAACTACATTTCAGAGACAGCTGCTATAGTGCAGCTGAGGGACCTTGCACCTTTACTGTCAGGAACTCAGAGCAGGGCCATTTCAACAAGGGGGAAATCCTGCCATTATGCTGCTCCCCAGACTGCTGTGGGCATTCATGGCTCTCCTCTGCTTAGCTACACATAATTGAAAACCAGGGCGTCAGCTGCCTGTCAGCACTCAGAGGTGAAATGGGACAGAGGAGTAGATGTCTCAACTAAAAATACACTCTCAGCCCTGCGACACTCATTAATGAGTTATTTTGACCTTAAAGTCAAAGGACTAGCACTGTTTTAGAGACCTTGTCTGTACTTTCTTTTCTACTTGTCTATTTGCCTTTGGTTCTTTTAATTCTTCCGTTAAAACAATGAAACCAAATGGAAGATTGACAGCTACATTCCACAAGAATGTGTAACAGTATACAAAACGTCAGTTACCAACTTCTGTGGCATTGACATGTACTGAGTGTTTACAGCCTGTAGATAACATGTTTTGTAGGAGTGCATTATAGCATTGTGTCACAGAAAGATCTGGCGTGCTTATCTTGACTTTATTTTACAAAGAGAAAAATAATCAGCTCCTCACAAGTGAGACTGAACACTTTGGACCAATGGGATAGAAAATATGACATGAAGACAAGCATAGGACACACGATCTACTTAGTACAGTTCTACTTGGGGAGGCAACAGGACTGAATATCTGGAATATCCTGATCTTCCTCAAAGTCTAATAAATAAGACTCAATGTCAGGTTTCAAAAGAATATATTATTCCTGTTATAATTTCATGAAAACATAAAAAACTGAATAGATTCTGAAAACCTGAGGGGCTGATTTTTTAACATTTCATGTTAAAGTAACTTTATTTAGTGAAAACTCTAAATAGAGCCCTAGAACCCGGTTAAAAAAAAGAGATACACTAATTATTTTGGATAATACTGCTTTTCACCAAGAAAGCTGAAAATCTGTGAGTTTTAAAAGAACTCCACTGATTCAGAATGGAGAAAAGTAAAGAGAGGCTAAATGAATGACCAGTAAGTAGATTACAAGAAGGGTGCATACCCTATACTAAATTCTATTTTAAATGGGCCGGCAAAATTATTCTGCTGAATAATTATCAACGCGTGTCAACCTGTTTAATCTGTAGTTCCCCTCAGCTCAAAACTTTAATACTAATTTTTCCATGCTCCTTTTCAGATACTGCCTAACAACTACCGTGGGAAGAAAAGTCGACATAGTTTTGTGGTGAGCCAGACTTTTTCCCCATCTGTGCACTGACCACGTGGTCTATGAACATAACACCCTACTTCCTGTTTGGAGGAGTGACACAGGAACCCAGGTACTATGTATATGTGCTGCGAGGCCCTCAAAGACACTGAACTCTCAGCTTGAGGCAGAACTGAAAACATATGTGCAGGGGAATTCTTGCCACATGGTGCTCTCCAGCCTGCCCTGGGTATTCCTGGCCTTCATCTTCTCTGGTAGGGATGGTTCCAAATATGGGTACAAATGTTCAGGTTGAAAGGACTGCACACAGGCACATGGTACTTCACATGGACTTGGGGAGGAAAGGAGGATTGGAGAAAAGAAAGCTTATCATGATTTCAATTTGGTTTTTCTTTGGGTCCTAAATTAGTCTAATTCCTACATTATTTTGTTCACTACTTCAGCTCTGTTTTCTGATTTTTTCCCACAGGATTTGGTGCGGTCCAGAAAGTTACTCAACTCCAGCCACCCATATCGAGTCAGCTAGGGGAGGCGGTCACCTTGAGCTGTCAGTATGAAACAAGCTTGAGCTGGTACGTTATTGTTTGGTATAAGCAGCTTCCCAGTGGAGAGATGACTTTCCTTATTCATCAGATTTCTTCTGACCAAAATGCAAAGAATGGCCGCTATTCTGTAAACTTTCAGGAAAGACATAAATTCATCAGCCTCACCATTTCAGCCTTACTGGTGGAAGATTCTGCAAACTACTTCTGTGCTCTCTGGGACCTCACAGTGCTTGAAGTAATAGGAAAAGCCAAACAAAAACCCCAGAGCTCAATAAGAGAGAGCCCCCTTGCTGCGGGAGCCACGCTGAAAGGCACACCTGCAGATGCCAGACAAGAAATGGTAGTCCTGTGGTTGCTTAATCTGTGGTCTGGATCAGGAGATTTAATTCTAAATAAAATCGCCTGCTATCTCACTTGGGAACAGATGTCCAGAGTAACTTTCTACTAATACATACTCAGTCTTGAATTTTTGACTTTAAGTCCATCACACAGAACATGTGTAAAATTGTCTAATGTTGAAAATTTGCTCCATGATAATTTAAAGTGGCACTTCCACCTAAAGACACTCACATCACAAACCTGGGTCTAGTTATCTGAAATGGTCATGAAAATCATTTCCTTAGTCCTTTCCCCTTAGACTTTGTGTCAGGGTACAATCAGAGAAGCAAATTACAAGTGATCTAGAATAAGAGACTCACTGTAGAGAATAGAACTCAGGCAATAGCTAGAGCTGGTGGAGGGGTCTATACAAAGCTTTTATCTTTGCATCTGGTGTTGAGCCTGAATTCACTGTTAGAGTGTCATTTGGGAAGGAAAGTTGGATGTGGACAAAAGCATGGACAGACTGTGACATGTACGGATACTAGAACCCATGAGGACAATAGTACCCACAAAGACACACTAAAACTTGTCTGTCTCTCACCTCCTTCAGTCTCACAATGGTGGGTGACCTCAAGGAGAAGTGGGTGTCATTTACCCTCATGCTACACGCATACTTGGTCCAAGACAAAGAGAAGATGAGGAGGAGATCGGGTGGGCGGTAGAGGAGTTGTGAGTCAACAATAAGATGAGCTAGTTCATCAGCAGCCACATGTGTGAGTTGCCCAGTTCCTGGAGCCCTGCACCAACCAGCAGAGCTTAAAAAATGTGGCTACTTCATGACAACTACCTTCTAAACCTTGTGCAAGTCTTTTTTGTGGCCAACCCTAACCCAGAACAATACAGGGAAGCAAATTCTGGGACATAGATTTCCAGATAGTTGAGACACTACAAAGCTACTACAGTACCCTCTATGTCAACTGTCACCCATCTATACCTCTTTTAACAACACAACTTTCAAATAAACACAACAGCAAAACTATGCTTCCTGTTAATAAGATGCAGTTATTCCCCATTCAACCAAAACCAAGCTAACCCTCTCCAGAAGAGAGTACACCCAGTTAATTTATCCATTTTGGGGTGGTGTTCTTTCCTCTTATACCTCATTCACACTGTCCCATTGAATCCTGCATCTTAACCACTGAGATACAATGAGATATGAGATAAACTTATACTTGCACATCATATGTTACCACAGACAGACAAGTAGGGGAGAGATTTAAAAATGGTTAATGTATACATAACCATATTCATATCAAAATGAAAAAGAAATTGTCATAAGTATTATAGTTCTTGTTTCTGCAAATGACCACATGATTGTAGGTGGTATTTCTAACTACCATTTCCATTACCCATTCCATAACCTATTTGCTCATAGCAAGTACCTTCACTCACTGTACTACTTGACTTCCTAAAAAACAAGTTTCTTATTCAGGAGCAATGCTATGTGGAAAACCATAAAGATGAATAAGGAATTCTGCAAGTCCACCACTGTGGTTTTGGCAGAAATTTGCAAGGCATTGAAGGCAAATCCACTTAAATATTTAAGTGGAAATAATCTTGCCAATACCCAGGGAAAATCGATATATTGTATTCTGGGAAATATCATTAAGAATGATGCCTGATTTCACATCAGAAGTCACCAAGTGAAAACATTTTTGAAGTGTTAAAACAAATAAATAAAACTTTGAAACTGGCTTCTTATGAACATGAAAGTATATTTTAAAATTGTCTTTGTTAAAAATCACTGCTAGTAGGGGGGAAAGTCAAGGCACAGAATGGTAAACTGTATTTGCAATGCATATTTCTGATAAAGACTCAAATGCAATATATATTAAAAGCTCATGTAAATCAATAAGAAAAGAGTTAGTAAGAATGGCAAAATCTTGGAGATCCAATTCAGAAATATTATATCCAATAGCTAATAAATATACAAAAATTATCATTATTCATCAGGGAATATTATTATTATTCATTAGGGAAATGAAAATAAAACCTCATCTGTGTCCTTTTAGCATCCTGAGTGAATCAGTATGGCTAGGAGAATAGGACCTAAGAAGAGAGGGAAAAATAATGACTGTCTCCAGGAAAATAAGTGCTTAAGTAAATTTCTTAGAAGCTCCCATCATTGAACTGATGTGGAGAAAACAACAAGCAGTAACAGAACACAGACCCGGACATTGAAGGAAAGGAAGGTTTTACTAGAAAAAAGAAAGTTGGTACTTATTGGGCTTACTATATGTCAGGCACTGTAGTATGCATCTCAGATTCATTATCTAATTCAAATATCATAAACCCTATGAGATAGATTTTATTGTTCCAATTATTTTAATTTTTGGGAAATGAGACATAACTTTCCTAACTGTGAATATCATCTCTAACTTTTATTGCCAGCCAGAGTGTAGCATTTACGGGGCTCCTAAAGAGCAAGGTTTGAACTATGGAGAAGCACTTGGCCCCAGCACAGGGTGGCTGGATGTCTCAGTGATGGTGACATTACTGGTTTAAACAGGAACCTAAAGGGAACTAGGAAAGAAAATGCCAAACCTAGGCACAAATTGCCCCAGGATCAATAGATGAGGAAATCATCCACTAATCAGTTAACAGTGCTGAATGCTTTAGCAAGTTCCTTATGCAATAGTGTGCTGGGAAGAATAAGGGGCCTCAGGGAAAGATATTATTCCTTAAACACTCCAAGCATGTTTCTATATCAAGACCTGTGCTCCTTGCCTTTGTCCTCTCTATTGTGATGTTATGCCCCCAAATATCTACATGGTGCACCTCTGAATTCCTTCATGTCTTTGCTCAAATGTCACCCCTTTGGGAATCTTTTATCTCTTTAATCTTTCTATTTTCCTTCCTTGAGAATCAGGCTCTAGCACACTGCATGCAGCAAGAAAGAAAGCTGAAGCACTGCCACCTGGTGTCCTGCTCAAATATTTTGTGATGCCTACACTGGCCTCGCTGCTGCCCTCTAGTGATAATTGGGTAAAATTGTGGTGAAGCCTAGTCACAATAGAAGCTGCCATTGCTGAACCAGTCAGTAAACTTCCCAATGCAGAAATCAGGAGAGAGAGGATTCAGGAGAACTGGCTGGTTGTTTTCTTTTGCTAGCCAGATGTGAAAGTGATTGATTTCAAATGACATATACAACACATGAGATGATTTTGCCTGTGGAGTTATAGGCTACCTTGGAAAGAAAGCTCAGAATTGTTGTGCAAGTTTGGGGTTTCTTCTCTGGTAAGTATAATTGTGTCTACTGCTCTGTCCTTTCTTGTAGTATAGCAATATCCTGAGAAGTGGGAGCAAGAGTCAATAATGGGAAAAAATAAACAATTGTAGCAAATACTGGGTGGTACACTCATTTCATATTATAATATGCCCACCCAATCTCTCAATATGACACCTTAATGAATTGACTTCTCATTAACAGTAAGAACATGATAGACCATGGATACTTACGATAACACATGAAATCTGCCAGGTAACCTGCTACATGTATCTCAAAAAAATATTGAAATTTATCTTGGGCTAGATTCCTCTGCAATTTCAGATTCCGTCTCCCAACATGCCCCCCCAACCCCACCCCCACCCCAACCCCCCACCCCCCCGCAAGATTCTGCACATTGCCTGCAGCTGGTTGAGTGCCTAAGCTAGGGAAGGTATTGTGTTGGGTGATTTGAATGTGTGTTCTCACTTAATTCTTACTGGAACCCTTCAAGGTTGGGTCCATCCTACTTTAGGGAGACAGTGTAGCAAAGTGCTTGAGACCAAAGACTTGGGTTGTATTTCTAGATCTACCACTCGGTAGCTGAGTGATCTTCGGAAAATGACTTAATAATTTTTATGCTTCCATTTCCTCATATCTACCATGTGGATATTGACAGAATCTACCATGCAGGGTTCTTATGAGAAGTGAATGAGATGATGAATGCCAGTGCTGAGCCCAGCACCCCCAGAAAGATACTGGCTACTTGCAGAAAAGGGAATTGAACACGAGAGAGGTTCGATACCTTGTCTGGTGTTACAGAATAAGTGTCGGAGTGGAGCCCTCTCTCCATACCCTGTCTAGAGCAGATGCCTTCCCTCACCCCAAGAACAACTCTCTAGCTCAATACAATATTGTATTTTTTTAAGTGCTAATCACTATCTATAATTATCTTTCTTTAAAAATTCATTTATTCAATTCTTCCTCCTCCTACCGCACTGTAGGCCTTTTATATCCTTTCACTATGAGTGAACAATACTTAGTGCAGGAGGCTCAACTTATATATGTGTGTGTGTGTGTGTGTGTGTGTGTGTGTGTGTGTATATAAAATAAATGTACAAAAGATAAAATTATTTCCAGAGTCCATGCTATTCAAACACTGACATAAAAGCTTAAGCTGGACTAATCTTTGTGTTGTTTATCTACAACTGTCAATATGTATATCCTGCAAGTCACTTCATCTAAGATTTAATTTATGCAATATATCTAGTGATCAATTGGCTTCTCCTCGATTTCAGGTAAGGTGGGTTGCTGTAGATTACAGGATTCTACCTTACTAGTTGCATGAATGTCAAGGCTGTTGGAGGTATGCCTGTCTTATTCTGGACACATACCTTCCAATATCCAGGTGAATTTTTCAATGGATCAGTATTTTCATCAGAAATACGCTTCACAGCAAGTAGGCTTTATGATGGTGTGGTCATACCCACACTACCCTATTCATCAAGTGGTCTGATCTGGAGGAAAAAAAAAAAGGAACTTTACTTGTACTAGTTTCTGTTTGTCTAGCAGTCCACCCCTAACCTCAGCCTTTGCACTTCTAAATTGGGAGACATTAATGAGGTTTTTCAGGATTTCCTTTATTAACCACAGTGGCATCTCTTTTCTTGGGAAGGAAAGTCAGAGGTTAGCCATTGAGATATCTTCCAATCCTGTTCCACTTTCCAGAACACTATTTGAGTGTGTGGAAGGTACTGTTCCCTGAGTTTAGTACCTTCCCCATGCTCTTTCCTTTATTTATTTCAGTTGTTCACTGGAAAGAAGGTTATATAGTCAATTTACACTGCCAATTTTCCGGAAGTACATTTAGATTCTGAACAATCTTAATTACTGCTATCTTGTACTGTTAAATTTCCCCTGGATGTCTTTTTTTTTTTTCCAGCTGTTTTTTAAGCTCACAGGGAACAGAGAGTATTGCTTTCATAATTTTCAGATCTCTTAAGGACATTCTGGGCACAAGATGACTGTTTAAACTAATATGCGTATGTTCAATCAAACTAGCATTATTCCTGGACTGTGACACGGGCAAGATAGAACATAATTCTTATTTACTTTTAAACAACGCTATTTGAGGTAAAATTGACATTCCACAAAATTCATCCATTTTGAATGTAGAGTTCAGTGATTTTTGGTAAATTAGCTGACTTATGAAACCATTACAATAATCCAGGTTTAAACACTTTTATCACCACAAAAAGCTCCTTCATGCTCAATTATAGTTAATCCCTGTTCCGATACCTGGCCACAGGCAACCAGTGATCTACTTTATATCTCCATAGGTTCCTTTTCTGAACCTTTCATGTAAATGGAGTCATTCAGTACATTTAAGTTGTTCCATTTTTTGGCTAGTAGAAAGAAACCCAAAAAGCAGACTCCTGTTATTTTTAGAACGTATCTTCTCTACCATTTAAAACATTTACTGAGTATCACAAAATGTAAGTGGCAATGGCAGATTCCAAACACCATGGACCCCTTACCAGAGAGATATGTGTTCTAGTTATTACCAGGTGTTTGACCTGGAGTGAATTCCTCAATCTCTTTCAGCTTTAGTTTTCCTGTTGGTAAATTGGGAATGATAGTAATTCTACTGTGTGATTTCTGTATTCGAACAATGTACATAAAGCAATAGATAATTTAGCACATGGTATGTGTGCACATTTATAATATGAGGATTTTGTTGAAAGTCTGTATAAAAGATTCCTAACCGAAGTGTTTTTCCTGCCACAAATTGCCATCCCAATCTCTCTCAAGTTGAATGATTGCAGTGCACGATGGGGCAGCCCACTTCTGAATGGTTGTCAGCTCTCTTTGTGCTGCGGACTCATGGGGGATGTCCTCACTGTTTGTGAAGTTGGTCTCAAGAAAGCAGTGTTTGAGCCCTCCTTTTGAGTAACAGGAAACTGAGTCTAGGTCAGAAATTGTTGGTGTGTTTCTAGGCCTTGTATGGGGTTTTGTCACTGATTGGCTGGGCAACCAGATGCAGAATCCTATTTTCTGAAGAAGAATATTCCTCTGCTGAGGATACTTGGGCAGGATAAATGGAGAGGAATCCTTTGCCAGCTCCATTGTTAATCCTGTGACTTCATCTTGGCCTTAAGTCCAGGGGCTGCTGAAGACATTCTGAACAGTATGTGGCAGTGATGGAGAAGGAGGGGGATGTAGTCACGTAACTCTAGGTTCTATCTGGGAACGTGTGAAGACAATGAATACTGTGTAGAGAGATCAGTGTATGTCTGACCCTGTCTTTCTGAACAGAAATGAGCAGCATATTGAGTGTGGAACAGATTTCTCCATCTCTGCATGTTCAGGAAGGAGGGAGCACCAATTTCACCTGCAGTTTCCCTTCCAGCTCCTTTTATGCTTTATACTGGTATAGATGGGAAGCTGGAAAAAGCCCTAAGGACCTGTTTTAATGACTGTAAATGAGGATGAAAAGGAGGAAGGATAAGTAAGAATCACTTTGAATACTAAGGAGGACTACAGCTGCATGTACATCAAGGATCCCAGGCTGAAGACTCAGCCACATCTCTCTGTGCCTGCACACAGTGCCCTTCAGGCCTCTGCAGCCCAAGCCTGTGCCTGGTGCTGCTCTGGTACCAGCATTGAGAAAGAGCCATGTGTGAGGTGGAAAGGCAAATTCAATGAATTACAGTGTTTTCTATAACCAGGGGGAAATGCAATGATAGATAAACAAGCGTTCCAGTCACTGTAGCTCCGTCAACTAACGGGACTGTCATTACACATCACTCACCTCCATTCCCACCAGTATATTGGACATATCATTGAATCAGATTCCTAGCCTCCTCTTTTGCCATGATTCCAAGTGAACTAGATAGTTACTCAAACCTTTCTAAAATAATCTGATTAAAGTAGGGTAATATTCACCACTCGTTGCTACATCCTACTTCATTGAAGGCATGTTCTTCAACACAAAAAAAAGAACAAAGAAGAGAAATGGGAAAAGCAAATAATTTTTTATTGATTTCTCCTAGGTTTTCACAAAAAACTTTCTTAAAGATTTTGAAGTGAATATACCTTCTTTTCCGTAAGGGAGTTAACATCCGAGTGCCCTATAAGCTCACTCTCATGTAGCTCATTTCCAAGAGTATTAGAGTGTATTATGTGTTGACTATTCATGCTCTCTCACCCTTACTATGCTAATCTTTAGCTGGACTATATTTTCTATACTTGGCCTCACTGTGGACTTTGGACACGGCAATGTGACCAGCTTTGACCAATGGAATGTGAGTGGATAGGAAGTATGTTATATCATAGCTAAAACTAAATATATTCACATGGCATGTCTTCTTTTGTTTCTTCCCTGCACTTACCAGGTAGTGGTTGTCTTTTCAGCTTTTATCCATAATGTGAAGAAGACGCAAGGTCCAGAATGGAAAGATAACTCATAGTAGCAGAACGGAATCGTCCTGTATCCAGGAGCAGAGCCTCAGAGTGCTGGGACTGCAGTTGACCCACAGCTAACATACCATGGACAACTCAGTAAACTTTGTTCTTGTGAGCCACTGATATTGTGAGGTTGTTTGTACTGAGCATTACCCTAGTCAAAGTTGACTGATATATGAAGTCATATCAATTCTGTCTTCTAAATATTTCTCACATTCAACCACCTTCTTTTTTTTTTTTTTGCGGTACGTGGGCCTCTCCCATTGCGGAGCACAGGCTCCGGACGCGCAGGCTCAGCGGCCATGGCTCACCGGCCCGGCAGCTCCGCGGCATGTGGGATCTTCCCGGACCGGGGCACAAACCCGTATCCCCTGCATCGGCAGGCGGACTCTCAAGCACTGCACCACCAGGGAAGCCCCAACCACCTCTTTTTACTTGCCTTGTTACTATCCAGGTCAAGGTGCTCATAATCTCTCACTGAGTTGGCTGGAATAACTTCTTAAATGTATCCCCTATCCATGAGCTCTTACTTCCCAAATCTATCCCTGAAGTTATCATTCTAAAATACACATCAGATTAGATTGCTGTTCTATTTCAGGACCTTCTATGGCTCCCCATGACCCAAAAGTAAAAGCCAAGGTTTATGTGGCCATCTACAGTATTACTTCCAGTAAGTGTTCATCTTCCTCCCCAGTATTACGCAAAGATTTCTGAACATCAGCCATATCAAATGAACTCACTCTCATATTTTCTTCTTATAAATATTATTTCTTTCTCAAGTTGGCAAAATCCTATTCAATCTTCAGGACCCAGTAAATGTCACATTTACTTTTAAAAAGATTTTCCAGGTTACCTAAATTATATTTATTTGCCCTCTCCCTCTTTTAGTGTTCTGTACACAGTTTTGTAAGAGCACATATCTACTATGCTAAGAATATTTTTTGGTTTTAACTCTTCACTAGTCCAAATTCCTCAAGGATGGGGGCCCATACATATTATTCTTTAATCCCAGCTGTTATTATTGTCCCTGACTTATAAGAACCATTCAGAAGATCTGCCTACAGCTTGACCACAGTTTACTCTTGACAAGTGCACTGATTAATGAGAGCTGGTTTGTGAAGCTGGTTTATATGAGTGGGCTGGAAACCTTCCACTACGGGAACACTTGAAGATACTTCTACTTCATTATATCCCTCAAGCCAACACATGGCTGTGTTTCCCACTCTTACACCTAGTTCTTACTTAAACCATCATCCCAGGAGGCCAATGTGCCCCCATCTAAGCATATGTATCAACACAGCCATACAGAAGTTTGTCTCCATATATTCGTGGTTTTTAACATCAATTGTAAATGAAATGGTGCGTGAAAATTCTGTATGTTTTTATAACGTACCATTTCTATACTTTACGATATCTCCTTTGACTCTCTTCGCTCTTAGTACAGCTTACCCAGGACCTTATGATGAGTCAAGACAACTCATATCATTATGCGTAAAGACAACTCATATCATTAAATGAATCTTCCTCAACCTTCTGCTTTCCACATGAAACATTCCTGCTTTTACACATATAATTCACTTTCCCTCCCCTAATAATAAAAAAGATATCTCTCTTCCTTTTAAATAGTACGCCTCTGTCCAAATGCTTCACCCACTCCATTCACTTTGACTTCTCTGGCACCTCAGCCCACTGATCGTCCAAACTCTATGGTCTGGTTCTTCAGGACTTTCTTGCTACTGATTTCTTCCCATCATTTAAAATATTCAAGCATGCTCCTCTGAAAAAATATTTAATATTCCTCCAAATTCATACATGCCTCTCCTGTAACCAATCTATTTTTTCTCAGAAATACCAATGATCTCTTTATTATTAAATCCAAAAGGTATTTTTTTACCTCCTTCATCTAGACAAGTGTTTCTCAAATTCTAATGTGCGCAGGAATCTTATTAAAATGCAGATTCTGACTCAGGAAGTCTGGGTAGGGCCTGAGCTTCTGCATTCAGAATAGCTCCCCGGTGATGCAGATGCTACTCACCTGCAGACCACATTCAGAGCAGCCACTTTCTGTAGTGCTTGCCACTCCTTTCGGAGACTTTTGTGTTCCTGGCAGGAAGGAGGTGAGGAAGGTTCACAAAAATTGTGAACTGCTCTTTCTTTCTCTATCTGACCAATAGAGGGGGCTGTTGTGTAAACTGGAAATGGTTTTTCTATATAAGATCAGAATAATCGCACAAAAACCTTCCTTCCCTACAGTTTAAAGAGATATTCGGACACCACTTTTTGCACAATGACATGTAAAGCATCTCAGACACCAGAGGCAGGCAGTCTTGTTAAGACAGCCTCTCTCCCAACACACCTTACAACGTCCATCAGAAGAAGAAATCTAAATCCTGTGTCATTCCTTCTCAACCTCACAGCAACCTGGGTTCAAGTCCACCAGTCATCAGACTTTTGTTTGTGGAGAATCTCCCAGAAAGGAGCTCACTGCCTCCTCACTGCTCCACCATGACCTTGGTGTTCACCTTGATGCTTGAGGTGCTCCTGTTCCTGAGTGAGTACTGTTCCATTTTACTCTCTTGTCTACACATGGAACATTGCTTTGGACTGACTTTGAATAGAGACTTTTTGTTCTGGCTGAGTTCATTGATTCAGCATTGATGTTTCAGGAGGAGCCGGAGCCCAGTCGGTGACCCAGCCTGACGGCCACATCACTGTCTCTGAAGGAGCCCGTCTGGAGCTGAGGTGCAACTACTCAACTTCTTTTTCGTCCTATCTCTTCTGGTACATACAGTACCCCAATCAAGGACTCCAGCTTCTCCTGAAGTACACATCTGGAAACAGCCTTGTCTCAGGTATCAAAGGTTTTGAGGCTGAATTTAGGAGCAGTGAGAAGTCCTTCCACCTGAGGAAAACATCAGCCCATTGGAAAGACTCGGCCAAGTACTTCTGTGCTCTGAGTGACACAGTGACTAAGACTACAGTGGGAGCTGAACACAAATCTCCTGAGACTTAGTAGCTTAAAGACTCAGGGTCTCAGCCTATGTTATTTTCAGGATGTTGGCATGTTCTGTGAAGGCAAACAGTACAGAGAATACAGAATCCTGAAAGTGTTTGGTTCCCGTGGGCATCTTAGATTTCTTTTCTCTTTCGCAAAGAAAAGACTATTGTTTTCTTAATTTCAGTGCTCTCAGTGGTCTTGAGGCTGGTGGGTGGTTTCTTGTCAGTGACACCTGAGAAGGCTGTGCCTATACTGTACTGTTTTGTTCAGAGTAAGTTTTTATGTCATAGAAAGAAAACCCAATCTTAATATTCTTTTTCAAAATATAGTTGACAATTCCAAGGTATTTGTTCTCACTTACTTAGTTTCGTTCAAACAAATGGGATTCTGGTTGGAATCACATTGGAAACTGACATTTTAGGATATTATGTTTTCCTACCCAAGAATATTATATGCCTCTTCATTTATTCAGGTCTTGTTTTAGTCCTTTAAAAGTAAATTTTGCTTGCTTGTTTCCAGAAAAGTTGGAAAAAATGAAATGAATCATTGAATAAGTGGAGAGTTGATGTCTAGTATTCTGTGTCTGTTCCTCTCTCTGAACAGGGAAGAGAGCCCACAGAAAGTGGAGCAGCATCCCCAGTCCACAAGTGCCAGGAGGGAGAGGTTTCTATTTTTAACACAGTCACACACGCAGCAAAAGTGAGAGTTCCAACCATTAAGAAGAACATATCTCTGTGCAGGTCATAGGCTCAGACTCCACCTTCTGCTCTGTAATCATGGGGACCCCGCCCACGTTCAGTCTGTTCACAACCCCACAGAAGGAGGCACTCACTTTCACACAAAATGATGTTTCTCAGAATTCATACCTGAGGTTTTTCTGTTTCCTTCTTTCTGCACACTTCGTTAGGCAATATAAAAATATTTTACGAATGATGCTTGTACACAAAGAGCTTACTACCTAACAGTCATAGGAATATCTCTCTCATTAGACTTAAGCTTTATGAAGATATCAATTTTTTTTTTACCAATAAGCATTCACTGAACAATGGTTGAAATAATGAATGGCTGATAATATTTATACCCATATATACAGGCAAATTTATAGCCAATGGTTAGAATTTGTATGGAAACTAATTTCAGCTCCCTATAAGGAAAAATGAACAATTAGAGGCTTTTCGAAACAAAACAGACTGCTTTGAGGTGTAAAATACTCCTCACTACAGGAACTAGTCAAAGAAAAGTGGAATGTCCATTTTCCAGTGATCTGCAGAAACAATTACAAAACAGTATGATTTTGCACCAAACTAAGAATTTTAAGTTTTAAATGAGGGAAAATACCGTGAAAGAACTGAACAACCAGAAAGCTTGTAAAATTCACCACAGATTAAAAAAAAAAAACACTTCCAAATTCATGGAAATTGGATTTTGAATTTTTACTTGACGCATGTGTAGGAATTTAAGTGAGGGCAATGGTAGGAGAACACATTCCAAGCAGGGTAAACTTATTAAGAGCAAAGATCAAGAAACAATAAGCAAGAAGAGTTTAGGAAATTAAAAGTTTTTAATATTACTGAAAGGGACAATTTTTATTGGATGGTACTTTGAGATAATATGAAATGTTAGCTTGAGGCAGTAGTTCATCCAAGAGGGCCACACACAGCTCAGAACTGGGTTTCTTTCCAGATAAAAATACAACATGTCATGAGATTACCTGTCTTTAGCATAAGCAACATTAAGGAATATCTTGAAATTGTTTTTTAGAATGAGCTATTAATCTAAATTTAAACTGGTAGATAATATCAAAGATTTACTTTTACAAGCACACTTCTAAATGTATAGAAAAACTGGATTTCCATAATGATTGATTCAATGAACAAATAAATTTCGTTTTCCCTGAGCAATTCTACCACCAACTAATCACCATATTGCAAGAAAGGAAAAATCTAAACACTTTCCCAATGTGTTGCAGTTTTATGATCACTTTGCAGCATGAGTTTTGTTTAGACGTAGGGGGAGACTAATAGCTTCTCTGCCTTCATTAACCTCCCGTAAAGGACAAACTTTTAAATCAAATAATACAGACCAAACAAGTAAAAATAACTACATTCTGCTTTGCTTTGTACTTTGTTCTCTTCCTCATCTGGCTGCAAAAACCCTTGCATGATTTTCACTGAAAATAACTCCTGAATACATGTGAGATTTTGCCCTCCTCAGTACTTGTACTGGTATAGTTTAGATATGTTCCCATCTACTTCCCTGCTCTTCAGGGTACTGAGTTGCCATAAGGATAAGCCAGGCAGATAGTCCTTCAACATTAAGGCTAATTTCTAACTTACCCCCACTGTGCCTTTTATCATCACAAACATGTTTGTTGTCTAATTTGGTTCACTCTTAGAAGAGCATGGTTTGGTGTACCTAAAAAAAGGATATTTCTTCGGGCAGCAATATACTAAATTTTTAGGGGTCTTATAGCTCCATTTTTCTATTAAATGGTGCAGGGTTGAGAATCAAGTAAGCACATAAAAAATAGACAGCAACACCGTAGTAAAACTAAAATTGTTATTCCACCGTTTGGTGATTTAGTTTATATCCACATCGTTCAGAAAGAGAAAGGCTTTCTTCAAAAGTAGGAACTGAGAAGAATGAGGAAGAGAAATCTATCTTATCGAATAAAAGACTTTCTGTAATACTCAGTGATGGATGAAGTGAGAGATGTGGAAATTTCCAGTCAAAGTTTGTACATTTTACTTTCATCAAATGTCTATGATCCATCCCAGAAAAGCAACCCATAGATTTAGAATAGCCCCACTCACCATCGTTTCATCAAGGAAAAGTTTTCCTGGTGCTGAATGTTGGGTAATGCTATATACTATATACAACTGAATGTTGGGTAATGCTATATTTGGGGTCTTGAATGGTGGAAGAGACCAAGAAGAATTTAAGAGAAAGGGAGGGGAAATAAAAATAGACCATGGACAGAGAAGATTTGTCCAAAAGGGACTATGCAAGATTTGCTTTAATCTATCATTAACATTGAAATTTGAAAGAGTTATTAGAATAGGTTCACAGACTCTCAAAGCTAGAAACCATTGTGGAAAAGAGGGTAAGCACAAAGATGCAAGCCATGAACACATCTGCTTTGCAGACAGATTCATATAAGTGGATATCTGTGGTTTTCGTGGGGTTTTTTTCTGCACAGTAGAGCTGCCATATCATTGTGAGCTGTGGAAGTTAATCACTGGACCATTTTAGGGAACATCATTCATACCTTAGCCTAAAATATAGAGAAAGACAATGCAGAGATATGAAGAAAGACAGATCTGAGAGCATCATCAGAGCCTATATATCCAGCTCTGCCTGGAACGGCAAAAGTCAAAATACTCTCAATGGGAACAAGCCAGCATGAGTTGAGATTCTGTCATTTACAACAAATAGATCCATAATTAATACAGAAGAAGGTGGGGGGGAGCCTTTTGGTTTTGTACTATTTTATGAGCTGAATTTACGGTACTTAGAAGCATTTTTCAGTTAAAATAACTAGAGTTATGTAGATACAGATCATCACTGGTCTACCTTCATTATAGTAAATATGAACCAGGTTAATCCTATGTATGTTTTATGAATTTCTGATTGGAAAAAATTAGAAAAATACTGAAAACATCCACAACTCTGCCACATAGACACTCATTATTTTTACTTATTTCTATCTTTTTCACAATTTTGCACATTGTTACATCATAGAGACATTTTACGTCCTTTTTATTAACACTCACTTTTGTCATTAAAAATACCTTGTATTCATACTTTGAATTGATTATTCTACTATTCTACACCATAGATATATCACACTTAACTTTATAATTTTCCTGTTTGGGGATATCTTGATTATTTATTTCCAGTTTTTCATCATTTTAAATAGCATTATGGTATATGCCTTTAAATAAAAAATTGAATTTGAATTTCTCATCATTTTATTAGAACAGCATCCTAGAACTGGAATTAGTGGTTCAGTGGGTAAAAACAGGTTATAGTCTTTTTGCTCCTTGTGTCTCGGGAATGGGGAGTTAGTGTTTAGTGCGGACAGAGTTTCAGTTTAGGAAGGTGAAAAATTCCGCAGATGGATGATGGTGGGAGCTGCACAACGATGTGAATGTACTTAGTGCCACTGAACTGTACAGTTAAATACGGTTAAAATAGTATGTTTTATATTATGTGACTTCTACCACAATAAAAAAACATTTCCAAAAAGTATTCTGAATGTATCATCTCTACTCCCTAACACTTTTCTTACTTGAACCCACTACAGTCAGATTTTCATCCCTACCATTTCGTTGAAATCACTCTTGCTGAGGTCACCAGTGAGTTTTAAATTTTATTTATTTATTTATTTATTTATGGCTGTGTTGGGTCTTCGTTTCTGAGCGAGGGCTTTCTCTAGTTGCAGCAAGTGGGGGCCACTCTTCATCGCAGTGCGTGGCCCTCTCACTACCGTGGCCTCTCTTGTTGCGGAGCACAGGCTCCAGATGCGCAGGCTCAGTAGTTGTGGCGCATGGGCCCACTTGCTCCGCGGCATGTGGGATCCTCCCAGACCAGGGCTCGAACCCGTGTCCCCTGCATTGGCAGGCGGATTCTCTACCACTGCGCCACCAGGGAAGCCCACCAGTGAGTTTTATATCAACAAATCCAATGATGCATTACCATTCCTTATCTTATTGAGTGTCTCCGAAGAATGTGGCATTATGGCTACTCTCTCCCTGAAACACCATCTCTGCCTGGATCCTGGAACTCCACATTCTCCTGGTTTGCCTTCTTCCTTGCAAACCGCTCCTGCTCAGTCTCCTTTTCCTACATCTTCCTCCTCTTGCTGGTGTCTACATGTTGTGTTTTCTCAGAGCTCAGTCCTCAAACATTTATTCTCTTCAAATGATCTTGGAGGGGTTCAGCACATGCCACCCCAAAACAGGCCACTAGTTTAAAAGCACTTAAGCCTAGCCACTTTGGGTCTTCATTTTTCTATGAGGACCCCTATGTACATGTAAAAATTATTAAATAAAATCTCCATGCTTTTCTCCTGTTAACCTGTTGTATGTCAACTTACTTCTCAGGTCCAGATGGAGAACCTAAGAGGGAACAGGTAAGCTTTAGCTCCCCTACAATCTCATCTAGGGATATGGCTTTAATTACTGTTTATACATTGATGACACACAAATTTACATTTTCATCCCAACCTTCTCTATTGAAAGCCAGGCTCATATATACTGTAATCTATGTCACATCTACACTGGATATCTAATTGGCATCTAACATATCCTTAACATAAGGCCTGATTTCCCCCCATAGGTTCTTCCCTCATTCTTTTCCATCTCAAAAAAAAATGGCAATATAATTCACCTTACCAGAAACCCTGGGACTCTTCCTTAATTCTTCTGTTTCTCCCATACCCCACATTGTCAAACAAACCTGCCACATAAGATTTATTTTTTTCTCATAAAAAGTTTGACTTTGTTTTTCAATTCAAACAATGATGTTACACGATGGGTTTCAGTGACCACCAATTCATTTTTGAATTCTAAGATGACAGATAGATAGATAGATAGATAGATAGATAGATAGATAGATAAGATCAAGGAATCTTGTCTCGAGGTTGCTGCCTAGTTAAAACACCTCCCTGTCTTGCAATATTTCTTGCCTAGCTGTTCAGGACTTTCCCTCAGAAGCCAGGAGCCAATGAATTGCTTACTTCTTTGGTACCCTGGAGATTTTAGACTCTGGAGCAATGTATCATAGTAAGATTCAGAATGGTGGAGGTTTTTTTAAGGGAAAGTTAAGAGTGGAAAGTGAAATGGGAAAGAGGAAGCCTGACATCTGGATCTCAAGCATGTTCTAAAGCAGTTTTAGGGAAAAAAAATTCTAATACACAAAGCCATACACACACACACGCACACACACACACGACTAGATTCCATTAGAATTATCTATGCCTGCACAAACCTTGGCAAACCTTCATATAATTTCAAGAATATAGGAATCCCAGTTTAAAGGCTACTGGTCTAAAATGGGACAGGGAATTCCCTGCAGTCCAGTGGTTAGGACTCTGCACTTCCACTGTAGTGGGCATGGGTTCAGTTCCTGGTCAGGGAAATAGATCCCACATGCCTTGCAGCATAGCCAAAAATACAATACAATACAATACAATACAATACAATACAAATAAAGAAAAAATACAATACAATACAATACAAATAAAGAAAAAAAATTTTTTAAGTAAAATAAAATGGGACACTCTCACTAACATACTTGTAACAATATACTTTCTGAGAACTCATTCCTCCCCACTGATCTGAGATAGTATCTTTTAACATATACTAAATTTCCATATACAATTAGGCTTAATTATTGATTTGCTATTCCATTTAATTGACCTATCTGCTTAGTCTTAACTTGTACTTAAGAATGTTCTTGGGGCTTCCCTGGTGGCGCAGTGGTTTAGAGTCCGCCTGCCGATGCAGGGGACACGGGTTCGTGCCCCGGTCCGGGAAAATCCCACATGCAGCAGAGTGGCTAGGCCCGTGAGCCAGGGCCGCTGAGCCTGCGTGTCCGGAGCCTGTGCTCCACAACGGGAGAGGCCACAACAGTGAGAGGCCCGTGTACAGCAAAAAAAAAAAAAAATGTTCTTTCCTTTCTCTTTCTTTTTACTTTCATACAACAGACAATGTGCTCTTTTCTTCCACATTTCTTTTAACTGTTTTTTATTTTTGCATATGAATGATATAAAAGCTGCTTTTAAATTATTGTTTACCTGTCTTCTGATAGTGGCTTTTCTTCTTTTAGGTTTTCTGATATATCATTATTTCATCTGCAAATATGCAGATGATATTTTACCTGTTTCTTTCCAATTATTATGCTTCTAATTGTTTTTTCTCTTGGCCGACTGCATTATGTAGTAGCTCCAACACAATGCTAAATAGTGGTAAAGGTAGTGGACATCTTTGTCTTTCTCCTAACTTTAGTGAGAAAGCTTCTAGCATTTCCCCAGAAGTAGGTGCTGCTCTGAGGTTGTGGCATATGCATTTTTCTATGTTAAGGAATTAGCTATTAATTACTTTTCTAAGTGTGTTTTAACATGAATGTATACTGTATTTTGTCACAGGCCTTTTCTGCATCAATGGAAATGATCATATGACTTTTCTTGATAGCTCTAATGCCAGTGATGAAGCTACTCACTTTTTTTTTAAACATCTTTATTGTAGTATAATTGCTTTACAATGGTGTGTTAGTTTCTGCTGTGTAACAATGTGAATCAGCTATATGTATACATATATCCCCATATCCCCTCCCTCTTGAGTCTCCCTCCCACCCTCCTTTTCCCACCCTTCTAGGTGGTCACAAAGCACCGAGCTGATCTCCCTGTGCTATGCAGCTGCTTCCCACTAGCTATCTATTTTACATTTGGGTGGTCACAAAGCACCGAGCTGATCTCCCTGTGCTATGCAGCTGCTTCCCACTAGCTATCTATTTTACATTTGGCAGTGTATATACGTCAGTGTTACTCTCTCACTTTGTCCCAGCCCTTTCCCCTCCCCGTATCCTCAAGTCCATTCTCTACATCTGTGTCTTTATTCCTGTCCTGCCCCTAGGTTCATCAGAACCATTTATCTTAGATTCCATAGATATGTGTTAGCATACGGTATTTGTTTTTCTCTTTCTGACTTGCTTCACTCTGTATGACAGACTCTAGGTCCATCCACCTCACTACAAATAACTCAATTTCATTTCTTTTTATGGCTGAGTAATATTCCATTGAATATATGTGCCACATCTTCTTTATCCATTCATCTGTCGATGGACACTTAGGTTTCTTCCATGTCCTGCCTATTGTAAATAGTGCTGCAATGAACATTGTGGTACACGACTCTTTTTTTTTATGAAAATGAACATTTATACTTGTTACGATGTTTAAATGTAAACTTACAGAACACCAGCTTCCATTCACATACACTGAGCTGCTAAATATGTTTGTTGAACTTGTCTTTTCTAGTTTTCTATATTACTTTAAATATGATTCTAAGTTTAGAAATCAAATATTTGGGTGTATTTGAATTAACATTGCATAACTCTTTTTGAATTATTGTTTTCTCAGGTATATGCCCAGTAGGGGGATTGCTGGGTCATATGGTAGTTGTATTTGTAGTTTTTTAAGGAACGTCCATACTGTTCTCCACAGTGGCTGTATCAATTTACATTCCCACCAACAGTGCAAGAGGGTTCCCTTTTCTCCACACCCTCTCCGCCATTTATTGTTTGTAGATTTCTTGATGATGGCCATTCTGACTGGTGTGAGGTGATACCTCATTGTAGTTTTGATTTGCATTTCTCTAATGATAAATGATGTTGAGCATCTTTTCATGTGTTTGTTGGCAATCTGTATATCTTCTTTGGAGAAATGTCTATAATAGCAGATTCTATTTTGTACATTTTATTAAACATCCCCACAGGGTTAAGTTGAATAAACTTGACGTAGCAGACACAGCATTTATTGCTGGCTGCCTATTATTGCTTGAGAAAATCACTTATCACCTTTAACTAGATACATTCTTGCTGGTTCTGACCTGGAATGTTGAAATCACCATCTGTGTGACAGGAGAGAGAAAATTCCATGCAAATGTAAAACTCTCTTGTAAATGTTACTTCTTCCAAACAATTGTAACCATTCCTTCTATTTTTCCCAAACTAAAATTCCCTTCTTTGGGAATATTCCTGCTAAGTATCCTCATTAGGAGAGAAAAAATCTTAAGACATCTAGAAATTCTGCTAACATTTTTGTGGTTCCAGATTTGATATGATTTGGCAATGCTCTTATTCAGAAAAAGAGCAATCATGTTCCCAGGAAAGTGTATCAATTGACAAATAGCCAGACCCCCCAGTGGCCACCCCAAGTCTGCTGTTTACTCCTCAAGCAGAAATGAGAGGGTTGGGAAAGACATAGCACAGTTCACCTTGGACCCTACATCTCCAAGAGGGATTTAATTCCCAGCTGAGGTACAATGACACTGTGCTTCAGGAAAATGCTAGAAAAAGCAGTCTCCCTACTTCATGTAATTTCATACATGAGGAAGACTAATACCCAAAATTAACATCAAAGAAGATCACAGCTCTTTACTCACCACAGACCCTCAGCCACTTACCTCAGGCCCACAGGAAGAAATAAAGGAAGGGAAGGATGGGGATAGATTGCCAGGGCCAGGCCTTTAGCTAGGGAATGCAGCTGAGAAAATGTGGTTAAGTGGTAGCACCTAGAATCAGCAGGGTAAGGACTGAATGCAAAGACTAGAAGAGAACTTTCCTCCTTAACCTCTCCTCTTCTTTAGTCCCTAATCCTTCCTGTAATATAGAAGATCGCAAAACAGGGTTTCGTATACCTAATATGTAAAATATAAGAAATTATCAGAGTTTGCACAGAAGCCCAGACCTAAATATGAGAAACACTTAGATTTTTGCAAGTGTACTACCATTTTCAGAGTTAGCCAGATACGAGGTTGCTCTCTCACATCTGAGAACATATGAAAAGAAAGATACTGTATTTCCCTCCTTTATACTTATATAGAGAACTTAGAAAAGGCCTAACTCTTTTAGCTAATTTATAATTGTTCAGAGTGAGAAATACAACAAAGCCATAGGAGACCCTAACCAGTTAAGGGAAAGAATCAGGTCTTCTCTCAACTTTTTATTTATGCCCCTCAGAACATAGTACAGAGAGTCATACAGGCAAAGCACATGCATTGATCCCTTATAGGTGAGGGGAGTGAGGAAGGGAGTTCCAGGCACTAAGGATATTAAGACAGTCATCACTAGAGAACATTCTGACACTATGTTTTGTTTCCTTTCTTTTTTGTTCACTCTCCACCTCTCTGTATGTTCTATCTTCCTTTAACTTAACATAAGGAATTTCTTTTTATTAAGGGAAATGAAAACAAAATTCAATTTAAAAGTTCAGACCACATGGGGGCAGTGCTTCACTGACAGAAGTGACTGGCTGGAAACTAGAACTATGTGAATGGAAGCAGCAGGAGTGAGTATATTCAATGATGCATTTTGCGACAAGTGAGATTTTGATTGGTTGTGAAAACACAGTGAAGATCACTGGGGCTTCCAAACCAAAAGAAGCAGAAAAATCTAGAACAACGAACTAGAACAATTGAACATGGTCCGTTTCAGGCCTCCAAACTGAATCCTCGGAGACTCCAGGAAGAAGCAGGAATGGAGCCTCACCTGCAAGCTTCACTGATGCTCCTGTGTGTGCAGCTAAGCTGTGAGTAGGGAGGACAAGGGGGGGCGGGGGGAAGGGTCAAGCCAGGGAAATGGGGCAACTCTGGTAAGGAAATTTAGGGGGCATCTCGGGGACAATCCAGAGTTTATATTAAGGAATTTTGTAAAACAAATAGGAAAAGTTCTTTATTTAAAAAAAAAGAGTTTCTTTTTTTTTTTTTTTTGGCGAAGTATACAGTTTATTAAAGAACTCACATCCAATGCAGTGTCTCTCCAAAGATAATTTGCAAGCACCTTGCCTCAGAACCACTTGAGCACTTGGCAAAATCTGTAGATACCCAGGCCTGACTCTAGAAAAGGTGGTGCAGAGTCTCTGAGAATGAAATTTGGAAATCTGCATTTTTCGTAAGTGCCCCAAGTGATTCTACTGTGCACTTATAGATAAAGGAGCCCCGATTGGAGGAGTGTGGAAAAGCCAAATAATTACAAAAATAAGCTGAAATGCTTTTGAAAAAACTTCAGTGAGACAGAAGAAACGAAAACACCAAGAAGAAAACAGATTACAAAAATCTGAATAACCTAAGTGACTTTTAAAACACTTTCTATTAACTGGTAACATTTACACAGACAAGTACATACATTATGAGTATACACACAGCCCAATGAATTTTTTTTTTTAAAGTTTCTTATGTATGAAAATCTTTTCACTCCTCCTGAGCAGGGTCAAATGGACAACCACTGGTGGAAAAGAAAGTCAAGGAAGGCGAGAGCTTCACACTGAACTGCAGTTACACAGACAGAGCTGCTGATTTCTTCCAGTGGTTTACGCAGGATCCCAGGGAAGGCCTCCACTCCCTGATACAATTGTTTTCAAGTGAGAAAGAGAAGATCAGTGGAAGATTCACAGCCAGGCTTAACAAAAATGACCAGCAATTTTCCCTGCACGTGAAGGATTCCCAGCTCAACGACACAACCACCTTCTTATGTGCAACGAGTGCACAGTGCTGCTCAGACACCTGCGTCCCGCACCTAAACCCTGCTAAGCCTGCACCTCCTGCCTGAAGGGCTCCAGGGCGCTGACTTTGCACTCTGAGCAAAGGGAAATAGGAGGAGCTTTGTATAACAGTGTCAAATATTCCATTTGAATACCATGTGCAGAGGGATAGCGTTTTCAAACACCATCTAATATATTTTGTTTCTCTGTGTGAAGTCCTAACTCTGTTCAAAAACCTGAGGCTTA
Source organism: Orcinus orca (assembly GCF_937001465.1). NCBI lineage: Eukaryota > Metazoa > Chordata > Mammalia > Artiodactyla > Delphinidae > Orcinus > Orcinus orca. The sequence continues at coordinate 126,539,816 of NC_064560.1, forward strand.
ATATCAGAAAGAAGAGAGCACTAAAGAAGGCAGGAAACAGTAAAATTCTTGCCTTTGAGCTCCTTTGTAGACTTTTACAAATATATCAAGAATACAAAATCTTAAAAGCCGTAACCATCAAATTCAGTAGTGAAAGAAAATGTACATTGACATTCTGAAAAGACTGGGGTAGAAGACCAAGTACCAAAACCTGAGGGAAAATGGTAAAAAGTTTAGAAAAGGACAGAGTGAAAGGAGAACACAGTATGATGGCAAATCTGTCTCCTCCTTAGAAGAGGATAAAATTTCAACCAGCTGTCTGGAGACGAGTCAAAGGGGTGACTTTTAAAAGTGCCTAGCAGCGGTCTCTATCCTTTTTGGCGCCAAGTACTGGTTTCAAGGAGGACAATTTTTCCATGGGGCGGGGGGCGGAACAGTTCAGGCAGTAACGTGAGAGATGGGGGGCAGCAGATGAAGCTTTGCTCGGTCGCCCACCACTCACCTGCTGTGTGGCCCGGTTCCTAACAGGCCACGAACCAGTACTGGTCCGTGGCCCTGGGGTTGGTGACCCCTGGCCTAGCATCTTGCTCTTTTCTACGGTCTGCTGGGGTGGGAGGAGGGAGAGTCACATTTAGGAGTGACCATGAACTGAAGGGGCAGCAAGTGAAGGCACACAGTGTTTGGATCACCGTCTCACATCCTTGCTCCCCAGGGAGTGTCCACTATGAGGAAGCATCGAGTGACCACATGGCAAGATGATCCAACCAGGGGATGTCACCAGCCTCTGTCTTCGTCCACTTCACTGCTTGAACAACAGACCCGTAGACAGATTAGCCAAGCTGACAGCATGGAGGTTCTCCGTGAGCCCAGAAGCACGGGTTTTCTCTCACCAAGTCGGACCTAACTACTTCTGCTGTCAAATATCCAACCTGTCAGCCACAGATACAACAGGGAGCCTTCAATGTGGAATCACCCCTCAAGAAGACCAACCAGCCACTTGCTGGCAAGTTGATTACATTGGACACTTCCACCCTGGAGGTGGCAGAAATCTTTTCCTATTGGGTTAATACATGTTCTGGGTATGAGTTTGCCTTCCCTTCCATAGTGCCACACATAGCGGCATAACCTGAGGGCTCAGAGTGCCTGATTGATCATTATGATTAATCAAGGGATTTCACATCCCTTTGCATCAACAGACCCAAGTAATAGCAAAGAGTTGGGACAACAGGCATGTGACCATTGAGTATGCTGATCTACTACATACAGCATTATCCACAAACCACTAGCCTAATAGAACATTGGAATGACCACTGAAAGGCTCAACTAAAGCACCAGCTTAGAGGTAGTGCTCTGAGAGGCTGGAGAACTATTCTTCAGGATGGTGCTGTGTTCCTGTTAGATAAAATGCATGGACCTGGGAACCAAGGAGTGGAAGTAGGGCTATCTCCCCATCAACTCCCAGTTTCAGTGACTCACTTGGATATTGTGTGTCTCCTGTTCTCATAATTCTAGGTTCTTCTGGACTAGAGGTCCTGTTTCCTTTTGAAGAGAAAGGAGAGGGTATTTCTATTAGGGAAACAGAGAAGTTTTCACGAAACCAAACTTTACATGTACCACCTGGTCATTTGGAGATACTCACGTCCGAAGACCAGAAGGCCAAGAAAGGAGTTACTACACTGGCAGGGGCAATCTATCTTGATTATCATGAGGATTTAGGGCTATTGCTGCCTATTGGGAGCTGGAAAAATAGGACTAAAACTCAGGGGATTCACCGGGATGACTTTTAGCACTTTCATGACCATAATTACTGTAAACAGGCAATTGTAGCAACTATGGCCTGATAAGGGGAGAATAACCAGGTGCTCAGGCCCCTCAGGGATGAAGGTCTAGGTTACCTCCCTGGGACAGAAGTCTAGATATAGAAGTATTAGTCAAAGGTGAAAGAGAATCAAGAATGAGTGATATAATAGATGGAAGATAATAAATATGAATTATGGCTGTGGAATCAACTGTAGCAATTATAACTTGTCCCACTGATCCTTCTATTGATTTTTTTTTTAAAGAACTAGTGTTCTGAGTAAATTTAACATAGAGCACAAGTGGATCTCAGCAGTGAAAGGTATGGGCTGTACAGATGCTGCTGGTGTTCTGCTCACATACCCTGACAGTCACCTCTACACCCTGAAAATCCCAGCAACTCTGAGGACTATTTTCTGACCATGAGAGCATGTGGCCAGTGTTCAGGACAAGTCAGATGTGCCAGAGAATTGATGTCCCCAAAGCATCCCTCAAGCCATGATGGGTAATGAGTTTATGAATTACTCCAGCTCCTTTATGCCTCATTTGGGGTAACTCCAATGGGTATGCTATACCATCTCCCAGAATTACCCAGCTGGATTAAGCTCCAATTGCCCATAGTAGTAACGGCTTGATGACAACACCCTGTCTTGGCCTCCTTCCCTTCTCTGATTCACTTCCTACTAATGTTTCCTAGAATCACCTGCATATAAACTAATTATACACAAGTCCTTGTATTAGAGATGACTTTTTGGGAATCCAAAACCAAGATACAGGAATTCAAATCATGGGGCAAAGATGGAGATGATCTAGAAGAAATTCTGGTTGCTCCTTCTTCCATTGCTATCAAACTGAATTTAGGGGCACAGAGATTTTAGCAGCCTCGTTCAGGGCTGGTCCCAACTCTTACAATTGCCTGCGCATCTCTCTCAGTGAGAAGACTCAGCCACCCACGTCTGTTACAAGAGAACCTGTGCTGTCAGACAGTACCCAGTATGTAGCAGAACCCCATTCTTACTCTTGGCTTGGGGACTGCAACCCTGTTACTTCCTCTGGAAACACAAACTTCTGGTGAGTCACAGTAGGTCTTTTTTTCCTTGTTCACAATATTTTTTCAAAATGGAATGAGAGTGATAGGAGCAACTCTTAATACGACTTGTTTGAAGCAATTCGGTGCTGATGAGAACTCCTGCAATAGTTATTTCAGAACTTCTTAAAAAAAATAGGTCTCTTTTTTGTGTGTGTCCGTGGAAAATATAAGCACAATTAGACACTACATGATCTGCTTCCACTTACTCTGAGTTTAGTCCATGCTCTTTTCAGGCACAAACATATATCTTTTTTCTCATTCTTTATTTTGAGAAGTTGTAAAACTATTAAAAAATTGAATACATTAATATAACAGGTGTATTCTTATCACCCATAATTGTTTATATTATACTTGCTTTGTCATTTTTATTTTTTTTAATGCAAAGAAAAATTATAGAGTTTGCCACTGTTGCAAATAAAACTCTGCCACTTCTGTCCACTATTCCAGGTCCCCATTCTTCTCTCCAAGATTAGGTCTTAGCAGAATAAATTTGCCAGCTCCCTCTTCTCTTTATTTTCACCCTACAAGTTAAAAAAACTCAGAAAACGGTTTTCACTTTCATCTGAAATTACAACCAATAGCCTAGTTCCTGAAGCGAGACCAAAAAGTATTGGGAAAACTTTTGTCAGTGAGACAGTCACCCATCACCTGTCATACCATTTCCTGCTCTGAAGCTCGAGGGCCGCGGAGCACAGAGGGGAACCCAGATCAGAGCAGGAAACTTCTCAGCCTGCAGGGGAGAGCTGTAAGCATGATATTTGTTAGCTTGCTGCGGGCAGTCCTGGTCTCCACCTGTCTGGGTAAGGAAGGTTTAGGTCTTTCTTTATAATGTTATCTAATGGGGCTGTGAAACGAGAGAAGATGAATAGCAGAGTAAATGCATTGCCTCAGAGAGCCCAGGTGAAAGCTGATATGTTCTGCTGAGGTTTGGATCAGGCAGAAGAAAGGTGGGTGGGGATGGGAACCAGTTTGGGCTGGTCTGCCTGCTTTCTCTCTCGTGTGACACCCAGGGTGGTCCTTTCTCTCCTCCTTCCCACAGGATCCAGTGTGGCCCAAATGGTCACTCAACCTCAACCAGAAGTGTCTGTGCAAGAGGCAGACACAGTGACCCTGGACTGTACGTATAGCACTAGTGAGAGTAATTATTATTTGCTGTGGTACAAACAGCCTCCCAGCGGGGAGATGATTTTCATTATTGGCCAAGAAGCTTATAAGCAACAGAATGCAACCAACAGTCGCTACTCTGTGAACTTCCAGAAAGAAGCCAAATCCTTCCGTCTCAGGATCTCAGACTCCCAGCTGGAGGATGCTGCAAAGTATTTCTGCGCTTACAGTGGTCCACAGTGAGACGAGCAGCAGAGAGGCTTACAGAAACCTCAAACCTCAGCATCTGTGCAGAGGTCGGGGGAAGTGGTCGGGGTAAGAGGAATATAGAAAGTCACTGACTTCTCCTTCGAATAAAACCTCCTCCTATCTGAATATAAGAGACACAGAGAGATGAATGTCTATGACTTGTAGTCCTTAACTTAACAGTAAAAATGACACGTGTAGTGCTTTCCAGTTTTACAAGTTGTCTTCATACTTGCTATCATCTGTAACCCTCATAGCTTCATATGGTATATGTGACAGGTCAGACTTCTGAAGCATTTCCTCTGTCCAGCAAATCTTTATAATTTTCCTGGGAGCTCTTACCTCCAAGAATCTTAATCTTTTCCATTTTGTTCATAGGTGCTTGTTCTTTTAATTTGTCCATCCATGTCCAAAACCGAATCTCCTCAGAAAAAGGTACCCATTTTAGAACACAACAGCTGTGACAGCATAACCAGGGAGGGAACCCACTGGTCTTACAATAGACTTAAGAGATAAGCTAGGTTGACGGTACCTAGAACAGGTGACCTAGAAGAATGATGGAATGGCCTGTTAAAGGCTCAGCTAAGAAACGAGCTCAGGGGCAACACCATTAGTGTTGGAATGCTATTCCAGGTTGGAATGCTATTCCAGGAAGGGATAATATTCATTAAATCAATGTCTGATGTATGGTGCTGTGGCACCCTAGCTAAAATACACAAGTTTAGAAACCAAGAAATGGAAGCAGAACAGACTCTTCTCCTGTCACTCCCTGTAACCCACCTTCAGAATTTGTGTTTGCCTTTTCTCATAGTCCTAGGCTCTGCTGGATTAGAGGTCCTGGTTCCCTGAGGAAGAATGCTTCCACTAGCGGATTCAGTAAGGGCCCCACTGAACCTGCAGCTATGACCGCCACCTAGATCACTAGGTGACCTAGTTGAACTCCTTGTGCCAGAGGTCCAGCAGACAAAGATAGGATTTATTAGATGGGGGCATAATTGACCCAATTATCATGGAGTACGAGATTGTTATTACACAGTGAGAGCAAGAAGAAATATGTTTGGAATGTAAGCGTTTCACATGGGGTATTTCCATACCCAGTAAAAAGAGCAAGTGGCAACTGTGGCAACAAGGCCTAAAAAGGACAAAGTGACAAAGAATTGAGACCTCTCAGCAATGAGGGTCTGGGTCACCCCACCAGGCAAGAATCTAAGTTCGCCAAAGTGGTATCCAATATAAGGAAGTCTGGAGGGTACACTGGAGGAGGGAAAAGATGAGTATCAGTTATAGACTTGGTACCAATTAAAGGAGCAGGGCCTGAAGCTCAGGTTATGCAACCTCCTGTATTAAGTGTTTTAGATGGATTGTAGCCAGCCACAATCTTGAAGACTCAGAGACACAGTGAAAATAACATAAGACAAGCACGCATCTGAGTAGTGCGAAGAGAGCCCTATAACAAATATCTCATGTGCCTGTTGTCACGTCCAAATGCCTAGGGTTGAATTTATCAATGGCTGTGATAGACAATTCTTGGACGCTCGGACTCGTCTCAAGCTGATAACATCCAACATTAAGCATGCACTGTGCATTATTTTTACTTCCTACCCCAGGGCTTTCTCTGACTCCTTGGGAGCTCATTCAGCCCATGGGCAAGCACAGCCTGAAAGTATAGGGGTATTACCATCCCTGCCAGCAAGCACCAACCAGAGGGGAAAGGGACAGATGAGTACACTAGCTTCTTGCTTCCCAGCAGATAATCCCGAGAAGCATCCTGTATGCTTCTCGGAGATCCTGGGAGAATCAAGCCCTAATCCTGTGCTATCTACCTCCTCATTTCTGCTTCTTAAGATCGCATCCTAAATAAACTATCTTCACCTGAGTCTTTGCTTTAGGCTCCATTTTGGGGGGGAACAAAATTTAATAGAAAAAATTTCTTTGGAATTTTAATAGAGAATTCTTTGAAATTTTAATAGAGAAAGAACAGAAGAAAGTTTAAGGTGAACTTTACTGGGCTGATTGCTAATAAGAGCATGGGGTACTTGAGTGATTACATAATTGGAAAACTAGAAGCTGTCACCTTATTTTTTCAAAAGATGGTGAAACAGACCATATTTACAAAACTCCAGTCTCTGCAGATGTGTGATCATGTCCTTAGTTACCAAGTCTCAACTTTCCTCATTATCCCTGTCCCTGAATCTGCTCACCCTCTATAATTTAAACCCCATTCCTACTTCTTCTCAAAATATACCTCTATTCAAGTCCATCTATTCTCCTTACTGACCCATAAGCACTTCAAACTCTTGAATTTTTTTTCTGGTTGTTCCGCTCACCCAAATTTCCCTTTTATGTGTGTATCAGTCTGGTCAAATCATATTAGTCCCATAAGCACACCTTAAAGCTCTATCTCCTCCAAAGTTTCTTCTCTAATAGTGAATCCTTGAATTCCTTCTCTCCTAAAGTCACACTGTGCTGAATCTGAAAGATTGATTCATAGTGACTTACCTTTTTAAAGCATTTGCTATTGTTTCCAGGCCCTGATCTTTCCTCCCCCAAATATATTATGGTCTCTATGAGAACAGAACTTTGCCTCGTACAGGTATACGGAATTCTTCAATGCTCTTGGCAATATTGGGCACATAATAAGTGCTCAATAGAGCCCAAAGATTATGCTTAAAATTTATTTTGTAAACATCATATATTCATAAGAGAATATTAAGGGGAAAATCAGTATGTTCTAACACAGTCACAGAAGGTTTCTTTGGAGAAGTTATGATAAAAGGTAGGATTTTTTAAAAGCAGTAATGAAGGGAAAAATAGGGTATGTTTTAAATATCAAGGTCTCTTCATTGAATATAAATAGAAACCTGAAACTCGAATAAACAGATTCCTTACAGAACAGATTTCCTTAAACCAAGTTCTTCCTGGGTAGGGGAGTGAATCATAGGAATTGCCTCAGTAATTATTTCTGTGACCTGAAGAGGGCACTGCTTGCACAGTTGACAACAGTTACTCAACTGCCCATCTGACATACCAGTTCCTGTTCTGAAGCAGTGATGTCACCCAGTACAGCTAATACCTAAGGTTCAGATAAGAACAAGAGCTTTCGTCACCCTGCAGGAGAGCGCTGCCAGCACGGCAGGCCCCGGTTTGCTGTGGGCAGTCGTGGTCTTACCTATCTCGGTAAGGAAGGCACATGTTTTGCTTTTACTAACATCCAATAGGACTGGGAAGTAGGAAGAAAGATTAATAACACAGGGATCTTACCTCCTCATGGGTCCCAGCTACTGGAGGCAAGAAAGCTGATGGATTTTACCTGAAGTTTGGATCAAGCAGAAGAAAGGTGGGTGGAGATGGGAACCAGTTTGGGCTGGTCTGCCTGCTCTCTTTCCCTCCTGTGACACCCAGGGTGGTCCTTTCTCTCCTCTTTCCCACAGGATCCAGTGTGGCCCAGATGGTCACTCAGCCTCAACCAGAAGTGTCTGTGCAAGAGGCAGACACAGTGACCCTGGACTGTACGTATAGCACTAGTGACAGTGATTATTATTTGTTGTGGTACAAACAGCCTCCCAGAGGGGAGATGATTTTCATTATTGGCCAAGAAGCTTATAAGCAACAGAATGCAACCAACAGTCACTACTCTGTGAACTTCCAGAAAGAAGCCAAATCCTTCCGTCTCAGTATCTCAGACTCCCAGCTGGAGGATGCTGCAATGTATTTCTGCACTTACAGTGGTCCACAGTGAGATGAGCAACAGAGAGAGGCTTACAGAAACCTCAAACCTCAGCATCTACACAGAGGCTGGGGGGAAGTAGTTGGGGTAAGATGAACATAGAAAAATCATTGACTTCTCTGGAGAAAAAAAATACTATTCTATCTGCCTATAAGAAACACAGAAATGATGCTATAAGCTGGAATTCTCAAAATAGTAATAAAAATAATGGAGGTACACAATGCTATATAGTTTTGTAAAGTACATTCACATGTATTTATTTAATTCTCACAACCCTCTTGTTATATAGGACAGGTCAGATATTCTGTGTCACTGCCATCCAGGGACTCTCATAGCTTGAACTAAACCTGTATTCTCCATCTGCATGCCCCATGATCATATCAAAGTCAACATATCCGAAATTGAGCTTTTATACTCCCCACAAATCTTATTTTTTATTTTTCCCTCCTCAGCTTTGCTCAGGATTAAGACACACAGTAAATTTCTGAGTTTGAAGAATTTCTCCACCCTCTGAAGAATTTCTCCACCCTCTACCTACCAGCCTAGGCTATCTGATCGTGTGTGTGTGTATGTGTGTGTGTGTGTGCCCCCACACCTTATTTCTTTCTAATTACAAAACAGGTTGAAAAACTACATCACATTTACATTGTTTCCTGATTGATCTATCAGTCACCCTTCCTGACTTTAACCTAATTTCACCCTGTATTTCTTAAATTTCCTTCATGCACCATTGGTCTGTCCTAAGAAGTTGAGGAAAGACAACAAACACCATCAAACAGGATTTCATGTGCTGCTAGTACTCATCAGCAAATGCAAATTAATTGATTAATTAATTTTTAAAAACAAGAAGTTTAGCTTCTGGTTACGCTATCATTGCTTCTGGGAGGAGGTGAGCCATCTAGAAGAACCAGGTCTAAAGGCAGGGCCAAGCAGCTGCCATCATCAGGGTCACCACCTTACATCCCCTGAGAAATAGGGGATGTCTGGACCTGGAAAGGATTCATCATACTTATGCAAAGCGGAAAAAATAATAAAATAGAAAAAATGATCCAACATTTCTTTGTATGTCCATAATTCCCCCAAAACACAGCTTTTGCTATGAAGACCCCTTGTGGAGCATTTAATTCCATCTGCCCACTTCAAGTGAGTGATAAAGTTGGAGCAGATACTCCATGGCTGTATCTAAGTCCATGAGAGGTTTCCAGAGCTGAGGTTGGAGGTATGTTTAGAATGAGTGATGGAAGTTACTGGATTTGGACGAAACCAAGGGGAGCCAAAGCCAGATTGCTAAAGAATAACTAAAAATAAGCTTTCATAGGAATACTGTTTCATCCCTTAGTTATCAGTACTAGCTCATGGGATTAGGTACCCAGGCTGGAATAGAACCAGAGCTGGTGACATGCAGATGTTCTTTTGGATTTCCTGTGGCTTTTTCACAGCCTTCCTTGAGAGCTCCTCCACTGCCTGCCTTAGACCCATAGCCTCATAGCTAAAGGTCCCCTTCTTAGTCCCCTTGAACAGCTTGGAGCCGTCTGGAACACTCCCATTTAGTTTCACATGCTGCAGCCCAAGGGCAAGTTATGCCACCCCTGTTCACCAAATCCCGTCCACCCCCACCACTCACTCTAAATATACCCCTTCCAGCCTCAGTTCCTAGAGCATCAGGTCCCAGCCCAGGCTCAGCACCCAAGGCTCTAGCTTGTCTAGAAAAGCAGGTGAGACAACAAACTCAGTGAGGGTATCACCTTTCACACAAGTCAGATAACTCTGGGCCATTCAAGTTTTACCCTCTCTTTTACACCCCAGGTCCAAGTAGTCACCAAGACTTAATAGATTCAAGCTAGTTATCAAAGCTTACTTCTTTCTGTTCTTGCTTCTAGTGGCGTCAGCTCCACTCATTTGAATTAGTAAATGATCATCTACCTCTAGTCTGTCTATCATCTAGTCTGTCCATCCTCATTTGTGCCCCCTTCAAACACTGCTTCACACGGCCACCAAGTGACCTTCCTACAATAAAAATAAAGTCATTCCCCCTTCAACAAAGCCCCGTTTCCCATAGAAGAAGACTGTGATTATTCAGAATGTGAGTCCATCAAAGCAGAGACCATCACTGTATCCCCAGCACCTTCCATGCCTGACAGGGCAAACAGTAGAGAGCTATCTGCTGAATGGATTAATGGATTAGTAATTCAGCCTCCTTTGTTGCCACACTCCTATCCTCTCCCACTCTATGCTCTCAACTCATCAGCACATGAAATTATTTCCTGCCTATGCCTTTGTGGACTCTGTTCCCTCTGTGTGGAATACCCATCCCCGCTCAGCCACTTCACTACGGTTCAAGATGTTCCCAAATTTCCCCTCTTCTCTTAATTCTTATCCTGACCCTCTTGCCCAGTTAAAACTGAGCACTTCCTCTTTTTAACCCATAACTGAAACCCTAAGCATATTTCTAGTGTAACAAACCTAACACTTTATGGAACTTAAATGTATGTTTTACTTTATTCCAACAACAATGCAAGCTTTACTTGTCGGAAGCTGAGTTTTATTCATTTGAATAGCAATAGTGTCTACAATATTCTTAAATTCACAGGTATAATTTTTTTTTAATTTGGCCAGTGTTATATTGCTAGTTTTTTTTTTTTTGATTGAGGTAGAGTTGATGTACAATATTATATGTAAGTTTCAGGTCTACAACATTGTGACTCACAATTTTTAAAAGTTGTACTCCATTTATAGTTACTATAAAATATTGGCTATATTCACAGATATGATTTTTTAAAGTTTTTTTTGAGTGAAGTTAATTGATGGCGTTTTTCTCATTAAACATGATAAAATAAAAATTGATAACTTTTCTACATTGCCATCTCCTCCATAGTTGTATTTACTAGAGATTCTGAAGTAACTCATAGGAAACAGACTATATGGTATGCAGAAAATTAATAATAATGACAATATTATACAAATAATAATAGTAGTAGTAGTAGCTAACACAAATTGTGTATACATGTCCCACATTCTGATACGGTCATAACATGTATTATTTTACTTAGTAGTTTCAACAAATCAATTCAATGGGATGGGTGAATGGAAGAATGGACTAATGAATAACATAGGGAGGAAAAAAGGAGATTTATATAGTAGGATAGCAAATTTACACTGTACTTAGTTACCTATAGAAAGATATGTAAAGAAAAAAGTTTCTCTAATGATCTTTCCCATTAACCATCCCATCCACTAAGTCGCTATGAAACTGAAACTTGCAATTAACAATACCTCAGTTTCTTCAGGTTTAAAGAGTTCCTTTCAGGTGTCAATGTTTTTAAATATTCAGTCCATTTAAAGTTCAACTCCGTGTCAGGGCTGATTTAAACTCTCTTGGATGACTCAATCTCTTTAGGTGCTTTGTTGGAAGTTCCACCACCTTAACCTCCCCTTCCCCAGGATGACATCTGGGTAATAAGGGGAAATAATTGAGTGTCAGTTGAGGAGGGAAAAAAAGCCTTAAATCCATGCACTGCTTTCTGGATCCTTTGGTCTATGTAGCTGAGTAGACAGTCTGGTCTTCTCCATGGGTAGGTAACTCGTTAGGTGTGGGTTATCCCACCTGGACTTTTGAGACGTGCTCCACTCTCCAATATTCTTGTGCTCTCATATTTATCTACATGTTTCTAACCTATCCTCACCCCATGAGTTAATCTGTCTTTCACAGGGGAGGGAAAGGACAAGGGTCCTGACATCTGATTTCCTTGCTCTGCCTCCATCTTCCTTTTTCTTCGATCAGTCTCCCGAGACCAATAAAATCGACATTCCTATCTCACCTACACCTTCCTGTCACCCTTTCCTTACATAAAAACTCTACTATCAAGTCTAACAGGCCTTACTTATAACATATTGAAAGATATGATGAAATAATTTAGAAAAAAATTTACCTTTGAACGAACCAGTTATCCAAGACAATTCTCTTGCTGAGAAGTCAAAAATCCAAATTAAATGTCAGAACTAAATGACGAAATGAACTATTTTCATTCCTTTGGGAGTAATCTAATCTCCCCATCCCACTCAAAACAGATAGAAAGAATATAGATAAGGTTATGTGCCTGGAAATGTAAAAGAAAAAATATTATGTTTCAAAAATATATTCCCAATTACATGGAGGGAGAGGAAACAATTTGTGTACCCAAGAGTACAACATGTGAAAATCACCATGGATATTTTCAAAGAAGAAAAAGACTTCTAAAAGTATAAAAATTAAGAAAGCGAAAGATAAGCCACAGACTGGGGGAAAATATTTGCAAAACATGTATCTAGTAAAAGAGTGGTATCCAAAATATATAAAGAACTCAAACTCAACAATAAGAAAATAAAAAGCCCAATTAAAAAATGGCCAAAAGATATGAACAAACATCTTACCAAAGAAGTTATACAAATGTCAAATTAACGCATGAAAGCATTACATATTGATATAATTAGGGAACTTCAAATTAAATCAACAGTGAGATACCACTACACACCTACTAGAATGAGTAAAATCCAAAATACTGACAACACCAAATGCTAGTGAGGATGTGGTGCGGCAGAAACTCTCATTCATTGCTGGTGGGAATGCAATATGGTACGGCCGCTTTGGAAAACAGTTTGGCAGTTTCAAACAAGACTAAACATAATTTTATCATATGATTCAGCAATAGAGCTCCTTGGTATTTACCCAAATGAGTTGAAAATTACATTCATACAAAAACCTGCACACAAATGTTTATAGCAGCTTTATTTGCATTTGCTAAAACTTGGAAGCAACCAAATACAAAAAATCCAATTAAAAATGGACAGAGGAGAAATGTCTATTTTGATCTTCTGCCCATTGTTTGATTGGGTTATTTGTTTTTTTGATACTGAGCTGCATGAGCTGTTTGTATATTTTGCAGATCAATCCCTTGTCGGTTGCTTCATCTGCAAATATTTTCTCCCATTCTGAGGGTTGTCTTTTCATTTTGTTTATGGTTTCCTTTGCTGTGCAAAAGCTTTTAGGTTTCATTAGGTCCCATTAGTTTATTTTTGTTTTTATTTTCATTTCTCTAGGAGGTGGGTCAAAAAAGATCTTGCTGCGATTTATGTCAAAGAGTGTTCTGCCTATGTTTTCCTCTAAGAGTTTTATAGTATACGGCCTTACATTTAGGTCTTTAATCCACTTGGAGTTTATTTTTGTGTATGGTGTTAGAGAGTGTTCTAATTTCATGCCCAGCACCACTTATTGAAGAGGCTGTCTTTCCTCCATTGTATATTCTTGCCTACTTTGTCATAGATTAGGTGACCATACAGATGGACAAAAAGCACATGAAAAGATGTGCAACATCACTAATTATTAGAGAAATGCAAATCAAAACGACAGTGAGCTATCGCCTCACACCGGTCAGAATGGCCATCATCAAAAAATCTACAAACAATAAATGGTGGAGCGGGTGTGGAAAAAATGGAACCCTCCTACACTGTTGGTGGGAATGTAAACTGGTACAGCCACTATGGAAATCAGTACGGAGGTTCTTTAAAAAACTAAAAATAGAGCTACCATATGATCCAGCAATCCTACTCCTGGACATATATCCACAGAAAACCATAATTTGAAAAGATACATGCACCCCAATGTTCATTGCAGCGCTATTCACAATAGCCAGGACATGGAAGCAACCTAAATGTCCATCAACAGAGAAAAGGATAAAGAAGATGTGATAAATAGATACAATGGAATATTACTCAGCTATAAAAAAATGGAATAATGCCATGTGCAGTAACATGGATGGACCTAGAGACTGTCATACTAAGTGAAGTTAAGTCAGACAGAGAATGACAGATATCATATGACATCGCTTATATGTGGAATCTAAAAAAAGGGTACATATGAACTTATCTACAAAACAGAAATAGAATTACAGATGTAGAAAACAAACTTATGGTTACCGGGGGTAAGAGGGGGAGGGATAAATTGGAAGATTGGGATTGACATATACACAATACTATATGTAAGACAGATAGCTGATAAGGACCTAGTGTATAGCAAGAGAACTCCACTCAGTACTCTGTAATGGCCTATATGGGAAAAAAATCTGAAAAAGAGTGTATGTATGTATATGTGTAACTGATTCACTTTGCTGTACACCTGAAACTAACACAACATTGTAAATCAACTATACTCCAATAAAAAAAAATTTTAATGGACAGAGAAACTGAATAGACATTTTTCCGAAGAAGGCGTGCAATGGCCAACAGGCACATGAACATGTGCTCAGTACCACTAATCATCAGAAAACTGCAAATCAAAACCACAATGAAATGTCACCTCACACCTATTAGAATGGCTGTCACCTAAAAGACAGGACATAAGTGTTGGTTAGGATGTGGAGAAAAGGGAACCCCTTATGCACTGTTGGTGGGAATGTAAATTGGTGCAGTCACTATGGAAAACAACGTAGAGGCTCTTCAAAAAAATAAAGATAGGATTACCATCGGATCCAGCAACCCCACTTCTGGGCACATATACGAACAAAATGAAAACGATATCAAGGAAATATCTGCACTCCCATATTTATGGTAGCATTATTCACAATAGCCAAGATATGGAAAGAACCTAAGTGTCCATCCTTAGTTGCTTGGATAAAGGAGAAGTTGAACATATGTACGATGGAATATGATTCAGCAGGAGAAAGAAAGAAATCCTGCCATTTGCGACAACATGGATGGACCTGGAGAGCATTGTGTAAGTGAAATAAGCCAGAAAAGACAAATACAGCATGGTGTCACTTATATGTGGAATGTAAAAGGAAAAAAATGTCAAAATTTTTTGTGTGACTTTTTTGTTTGTTTTCCTACAGAGAGTAGGAAAGTGGTTGCCAGGGCTGAGTTGTGGAGGAAATAGGAAGAGGTTGGTAAAGGGTACAAAATTTCAGCTATAAGATGAATAAAGTCTGAAGATTTAACATTAAGCATGGTGACCACAGTCGATAACATTGTGTAATTGAAATGTGCTAAGAAAGTAGAACTTAAATGTTCTCAGCAAGAAAAAGAGATAAATATGTGAGGTCATGAATGTGTTAATCAACTAGATAAGGTGAATCCTTTCAGAATATCTATCTATACATATATCACCACGATGTACACTTTAAATATCTTAAAATTTTATGTCAATTATATCTAAGAAAGGCTGAAAAAAAGAAATGTACTAGCAAAGACACCACCATAAAATGTAGACACTCAGTATTTTTATCACATTTATGTTTTGAGAGGAAAGACTTAGAGAAAATGGAAGTTCTGAGGGTCACCCCTCCTGTCTGTCACAGTGCTCAGTGACAGAGCCCCAGAGTTGCTGGTGCTTGGAATGTATGAAAAACTACATTGGTTGCTGAAACAAAACTAACACAAAATCAGGAAAACAGGATCCAGGTAGATTTGGGTGAGAGGCTCAGGAGAGAGAAAGAACTATGATGAGGAAATTGAGACCTCACTGGATTTTATAAGCACAGTTTTGCTGTGGGGCTGACACCAAACTTATGGTTTCACAGTTGAATTTAGGAAGAGGATGTGGGGCAGCACAGTATCCACAAAATTCTTGGACCTCAACCTTGTTGCTCCTGGGACATGGTTTGGAAATAGTGATTTTCCAGAGTTCGTCACTTGTGTTACTGATTCTTTCCAGAAGGGGGAAAGGGGGTAGAGGACAGGTGACAGGGGGGTTGGGGGGGGAGTGGATGCCTCAGGGTCAGGGGTTCTGGGAGATTCCAAGTGCTCTGTAAGCACGGCAAAAAGGCTCTCAGTATCCCAGGATATCCTCAATATCCCAGGATATTCAAAACAGCCCAATATTTAATCACCTGTTTCGTAAGGGCATAGATCCACCAGAACAGACAAGGGAGGGTCAGATTTCCAGAAGAGATGGTTGGTGGGGACCCCCTGCTATGCTAGGCATTAACTCTTTAGTTGCTGAATCCTGGGTAAATCTGGGTAATGCATGGTAGATACTGGAGGAGAGCACTTTCAGAGGTGATGAATTGCCAATGAGTGTGGAAGTATTTCTACATTTAACAGCCAGTATGGGTCTCATAGCACATACTCATAACATATCAACTGTGTGAGGAGTAGTTACTCTGCCTATAATTCATGTGTATTGTCATCGGGTACTTGATTCATTTGTTCCCAGATGTGATTAACTGAGGGAGCTTAATGTACCTTTCCATTCAATATCGTCCTTTAAAAATATAAAATAATTTGGTTAACCAACTTCTTAATTTATATAATCATCTCAAACAATAAACATTGTTTTAAAAAGATGAACTTCTATGGAATGGTAGTTAATCAGTCATCACTTCAATCTGGACACTGTAGGGGTCAATAATAGAAGACAGTGAATGAGACTCTCCTTCCTTCTTGAAAACTCTTTCTTCTTTTTTCTCTGTTCATCCAAATCTTGGACACTCTTCAAGGCAAACCCACGTGCCACCTCTTCTCTAAAGACTTTCCTAATCGTTTGAAATCATGTCAAACTTTCTTTTGACCTACAGGCTACCTTCATTACGTTCCGTCCTTTGTTGATCACTGTTTTATATTTATGTTCTTTCATCTCCAACTATATAGGGTTACTAGACTGAACGGAGAACACGGATCATTGCTTTTACTTTCCTTGAGTGCCTTGCAGTACTTTCCAGAGTATTTGGCCATTAAACCCTTAAATGTTACTTGCTGTTGATACTGATGCTATAAAGAGTCTGGGTAAGAGTATAAGTAATGAAAGGTGAAATCAGGGTACAATTCTAGGCATAATTTGGACTTTTAACAAAATATTCTATACTGACTAAACCTATATCTTACGATTTTTTTTTTAATTTTGTAGAAAAAGTCCTCAATTAAATAGTTACTGATCAAGCCTCTTTCTAATAAGGAGTATCACTTGTTGAATGAAGAAGAAGCAATATTATTCTAAATT
Organism: Orcinus orca; assembly: GCF_937001465.1. Classification (NCBI taxonomy): domain Eukaryota; kingdom Metazoa; phylum Chordata; class Mammalia; order Artiodactyla; family Delphinidae; genus Orcinus; species Orcinus orca. Next base: position 126,556,727 of record NC_064560.1, read on the forward strand.
CCAGAAAGTCTTCATATGCCCAAAAGTTAGAAATGCTGGCATATGTCTCTTCTCCAAATCAGAGAATAAGGGAAGTTTTCATGACAATCCTGCCTTCAGGGATCTGGTCTCCTATTCTAAAAATCCCATTAAACTTAAAATTTAAATAACTACATTTGTGTACTTTTTATAATTCGTAAAATGTTTTACAATTTCTCCAATCAGTTACACAGCACATGAACTGTAAAACTGAATCTGCACCTCTGAGTTCCTGGTGTTCTCTGAAACTAATGATTGCCATTTTCTAACAACTTTGTATATATCCAATTGCTGTAGCATACACTATGAGAGATGATGAAGAAGCCATTTCCAATCTCTATTTTAAAATCCTTGTTAAAGTTTCTACTTAGTGTTTTAAATTTTTGTGATCAAGGTTATAAATTTTCTGAGAAATCAAATAGGTAGAATCCTATTGCTAAGATTTAAGTCAGTCTAGAAAAAGTGCCAATGTTAAGAATGGTTATTAGTATATAATTCCTGTAACTGACTAAAATAATATGTAGTAGAAAAAATTTTACATGTACGTTTCTATGGGAGGACTGGAAAAGGGAAGGAGAGTTTCACTTTTTTAAGTAGTGTGAGAACTCTAATAATAATAATAATAAATTTGAAATAATAAAGAAAATAATAAAGATTTTAGGGTCCTTCCTACCTCCACCAAATGAAAAGATGCATGGATATGATAGTCTACTTCTTTCCTACTTTACAGAGGCAAGGAGGACCTCTTTTGGGATTCATGCAAAAAAACTAATTAAAAATAAAATAAATAAAATAAGATACAGGTGTGGCTATGACGAAATCTGTGCTGAGGGACATGAACATCAAGTGAAACCAAGCACCTTAACTATTGTCCAGTTCAGGGGTTTCCATGAAAAATCAGGGAAAGACAAATTAGCCAAGAATTCTTTCTCTTTCTTTTGAAAGTCCTAATGGAAAAGGGAATCAACATTGACAGTACAAAAATTAGTGCTAAATGTCATAAGTTATATGTTTGTGCTTTTTCTTCCTACTGTTCTAGATCAATAGGGTAGAAGTGGCATGTAGCAATCACCTAGGAGTTTAAGACTACAGCCCTCACCCTCAAACCCTGAGAACTACCATAGTTACACTGTTACTGCGGGAGTGTTTCATAACCACAAGGTATGTTAAGGTGGTAGAAAGTTTGATTAACCCCATTCCATAGAAGTTCATCTTTTTAAAGTAGAGTTGATTGTTTAAGATGGTTACATAATTTAAAAGCTGTTTAAGCAAATAATTCTATTTAGAATAATGAATGTAAAGGTATATCATATGCCCTCAGTTAATAACATCTGGGAACAATGAATCTACTAGGGCACTATCCCACCTGCTGACACTTCACATGAATTTTAGGCAAAGTTAGCTACTAGATACGGAGCTGACATTCCCTGAGTATACACTATAAAACCCTTATTGGTTGTTAAAAATGGAAATACCACCATGCTAGTTGGCAACTAGCCATTTCTCAATGGTCCCTTACATGCTCGCTTTCAACCCCTGCCATATTGGCTGTCTTGGTTCCTCTCCCAAGCTTATCCATGACCCAGCAACTAAAGAGTAAATGTTTGGCATAGCTGGGAGTCCCCACCAGGATTCTGTTCTAACACTCTCACTCTCTCCCTACAACCTGTGTCTGTTCTGATATCCATACCAGACAACAAACGGATGATTAAACATTGGGTTAAAAGTTTTTAATATCATCTCTGCCTAGAAGGAAACACAACATATACAATACCATACTATAACAAATAGTCTACTAGGTAAGAGTGAGGTGATGCAGGCTAATGAAGAAACTTTCCTGAGCACATCACTCTCCCAGAATCTTCACCTGTTCACCAACTCAGAAACTCTCTGAACCCTGGCCTTAGGGTTTTATAGAGATTTCTTTGCTTAGATAGGATTGATTAAATCATTGGCCATTGGCAGTTTATTCAACAGCCCCTGTCCCCTCCCTGGAGGTCAGGGGGGTAGGCCTAAAAGTTCCAACCCTCTAATCACCAGGTTGGCTCCTCTGTCAACTAGACCCCCATCCTTAGGTGCTTTCCAAAAGTAACCTCACTGACATAATATAAGACATCTTTAAGACTCTTGCCACAAGAAATACCAAGAGCTTTAGGTGCTCTATGCCAGAAATGCAATGAAGATCAAATATATATCTCTTATTATAAATCAAAATATCACATGTGCTTATATTAAGCTTAGTCTTTGCTTAAGAACTTGGTCACAGTAGAACCTTTAGGTGTTGAGACCACATTAATTAATTCCTATGGATATTTTGATTCCTACTAATATGCTTTGCTAACACTGGTAGCCTGCTTTGGTTACTAACAAAACCAGCAGTACGGAAATTTAATGTCCCTTCTCTCTTAATTCAGCTCTTTGTCTCACTTCTCTTTGGAAGCTTCATTCTCTCTGCGACACCAGAAATGGGCACTTTCCACTGACTACAGCAACAGAAGTTTAAACCTCTTGGCAGGAGGAAACACTTTCTGCTTAATGGGGAGGCTGATTCAGATAACCTTCTCTAGAAACTCAGAATTACACTGTTTGACAATTTCTTGCATAGAACATTTGCAGTTGCAGAAAGGTGAGTGATGTCAGATCTAAAAGTCTTTTGTCCTGTCTTGCTTCATTCAGATTCAGATTTAAGGGGAAACATTGGAGAAGTCACATGAATTTCCGTGACTGATATTTTTCACCAGTCTATAGAAGATATAAACTTAAAGAATGGTTGGAGGATTAACCATAAACAGACATCGCCAGTAATTCTGCATTGTCATCAAAGCATGTTCATGTTTGTAGGCCAACCAGCACATTAGATAGATGACAGTCAGACTTTGGAAAACTGTAAAACCTTCACACATTTTTAAGATGACTACTAAAATATTTTACAATTATTTTAAATGTTTAAGTAGTTATAAAGGTTATAAATTCTGCTCTATTATAAATATTGACATTTTCAAATAAAACTCATAATAGCTTGTATATATATGCAATGAAATCTTAATACCAAAGTTATTTGATATCTATCAACATCCAATTAAAATTCATGAACAAACTCTTCATTAACAATTGAAGGTTTCATATCACTACTTTTTTCCTTACAGTAATATTTCCATTCAACTTCTCCTGCAAAATTTAATATATTTTTTCTGTAAACGTCTTTTACTGATCACCAAAAATGTCTGCAACAAAAATATGTATGAAATTGAAATTTTTTGTTTCCCCTGATCATATTGCTCTAATTGTTATTTTTTTCTGGATTGATTTGTAAATAAAATTATTAGTAATGCATGTTTGATGAAAACAACTTAAATACATTATAATTTTTAAAGGTTTTTAACATAAAAGGCAAAAAAGATTTTTGGAAGTGCATTTCTTAATAAAATGACTGAGGTCAGATCTAAGTGCTTTGATTAAATGCTTTCCTGACATCGGTTAAAAAAAAAAAATAGCCGTTTCCTTAATGCTCTCAAACCTCAGAGCAATGCTGCAAAGATTCCATGTAAAGTAAGGACAGTTGTGAAATGAGAGCTAGGAAATGAGAACCACAGTCAGGTTCTCAGACCATTTTTAGGAAAGGGTACATGGAGAAGTCGAGTATCTAGAAATTGATTCCCTTAAAATACCTATCTGTTCCTTAGTTTGATGATTACTACATTAGACTACTCTAAATATTACTGATTCATTCTCAGCCAGTCTTCATCCCGTAACAAGCTTTGAGGAAAATAAGCAGGAAATTTGAAGGATAGAGTCTTAAGTTTCAGTAAACCTGGTAAATTTTCTAAAACCTGTTTGACATTTCTGGCTTGGAGGAATAACTACTGATGAGTTAGAAAACAATAGGGCCTGAGCTCTTGCATGATACAAAGTCATTTGCATACAAGTCACTTGTACGTGTATCTTTACCTTGGAAAAGGCAGTTTTAAATGCCGCGGTCATTCATTAGCAACACTGTAAAAGAGAAAGCTGTTCCAAGTTTAGAAAAAAAAAAACCATTGATCTAGATCTAGATCTCTTTTTCTCTATCATGCGAGAGCATTTTCTAGTAGACACTTATCTGACCCTCTTGAAGAAGGTAACTGTTGTCACAGCATATTTACTTAGCAATGCATAAATCTATATGAGAAAAGGCTCATATGGTTTACACTCCTGTGTGTTGGAGGTTAACCTACAGAAATAAAAGAGGTGTTACGAGTTCATAGCCTAGAAGAAAAATTAACCCCCAATCGTTGTACCAACTCTACCAATATTTTATTTTGCTATCTGTACATTTATATCTTTTTCCTATAAGCACTTGTGGAATCAGGTCTTTTTATTCATGGTTCTCTCACTAAGAACTTTAATAAAACTTGGACACAGACTCACTCCTAATTTGTGTTATAATTTTGTTTTTTGCACATATAAGGCCATTCTGGCTCTGAAAATCAGATAATTATCTCTCAATACCTAAGCTATAAACTCCTGGCTTCATATACATCTAAGACAGGAGATAGATGGGCCCTAAACTAGGCATTTACAACTGGCCTCCCGTTTACATTTCATGGCGCAGGAAAAAGTGGGCTTCAGGCCGGACACTTACAACTAGTCTCCTGTTCACATCTCCTGAGAAAGGAGATACATGGGCTCCAGGTTAGACATTTAAAACCAGCCTCCTCACAAAAACAGAAATATAGATCAATGGAACAGGATAGAAAGCCCAGAGATAAACCCACACACCTATGGTCAACTAATCTATGACAAAGGAAACAAGGATATACAATGGAGAAAACACTGTCTTAAATAAGTGGTGCTGGGAAAACTGGACAGTGACATGTAAAAGAATGAAATTAGAACACTCCCTAACACCACACACAAAAATAAACTCAAAATGGATTAAAGACCTAAATGTAAGACTGGACACTACAAACTCTTAGAGGAAAACATACAAAGAACACTCTTTGACATAAATCACAGCAAGATCTTTTTTGACCCACCTCCTAGAGTAATGGAAATAAAAACAAAAATAAACAAATGGGACCTAATGAAACTTAAAAGTTTTGCACAGCAAAGGAAACTATAAACAAGATGAAAAGACAATCCTCAGAATGGGAGAAAATATTTGCAAAAAAATTAACGGACAAAGGATTAATCTCCAGAATATATAAACAGCTCATGCAGCTCAATATTAAAAAAACAAAACAACCCAATAAAAAAAAGTGCAGAAGATCTAAATAGACATTTCTCCAAAGAAGACACACAGATGGCCAAGAAGCCCATGAAAAGCTGCTCAACATCACCAATCATTAGAGAAATGCAAATCAAAACTACAATGAGGTATCACCTCACACTGGTCAGAATGGCCATCATCAAAAAATCTACAGACAGCAAATGCTGGAGAGGGTGTGAAGAAATGGGAACCCTCTTGCACTGTTGGCGGGAATGTAAATTGATACAGCCACTATGGAGAACTGTATGGAGGTTTCTTAAAAAGCTAAAAATAGAATTACCATATGACCCAGCAATCCCACTACTGGGCGTATACCCTGAGAAAACCATAATTCAAAAAGACACATGCACCCCAATGTTCATTGCAGCACTATTTACAATAGCCAGGACATGGAAGCAACCTAAATGCCCACTGACAGACGAATGGATAAAGAAGATGTGGTACATATATACAATGGAATATTACTAAGCCATAAAAAGGAATGAAATTGGGTCATTTGTAGGGACATGGATGGACACAGAGATTGTCATACAGAGTGAAGTATGTCAGAAAGAGAAAATCAAATATCGTATATTAACACATATATGTGGAATCTAGAAAAATGGTACAGATGAACTGATTTGCAAGGCAGAAATAGAGACACAGATGTAGAGAACAAATGTATGGACACCAAGGGGGGAAAGCGGGGGGTGGGGGGGATGAATTGGGAGATTGGGATTGAATATATACACTAATATGTATAAAATAGATAATAATAAGTAAATAAATAAAATCAGCCTCCTGTTTAACTCTCCGAAATGGAAGTAACAACAGGAACAGGGTAAATAGCCAAGCTTTGTCTCCTGTGGACACCTTAAGAAACAGTCATGGCAGGAACAGAGAGGGGCTAAACCTTGTTTGAGTAAAGGATCAAGCGGTCACATATTTCCCATCCTTGGGGCAAGGGTGACATTGCACATGTGCAGAAGGACTCCTTGGGGGTCAAAAAGGAGGGGGCATAATATGGGATGCTAAGGCTGTCCCATAGGCCTCTGGGCTGAAATCCATTTTGGAAAACAGTTGTGCACGCATTTTGGGGAGGGTCCTAGGGGAGGTCAGGTGTGGAAAAAGAAACCAGATAATTGGCCAAAAGTAAACAAAGACTGGGAAGAACTGCCTGATATAAATAATTTAATGGCCTCTTTCCTGTGCTCCTCTTCATTAGGGAGGATGCCCACACCCTTTCTCTCTGGGTGTGCATCTCTGCCTTGATTCTACCTGAACTAAACAAATTTTCTCTGTGTGCTCTCCCACTTGTTGCTGTGCTATGTCTCTAATAATAAACTTTGTACCTGTTTTTACAGTTTTTGCTTCCGTGAGAAATGCATTTTTCACTGGGGGCAAGAGCCAGGAAGTGTGGTGGCCAGGATTCCTGGTTTTCATCCAGACTACCCAGGTTCAATTCCTGGGCAGGGACTTAAGATCTCGCTTCATGCCACCACTCACTGCTGCCTCTCCGAGATCACATCTAGGTTGAACCAAAAGGTAACCTGTCATTTTAAATTACGTTGCTATTCTGAAATTTAAGAGGCAATCTAATGGACAAAATGTCTTAAAGCAGTCCCAGCTATTTTCCAGTAGTCTGAATTTAGCCATGAAGACAAACAAAAGTAGGTGATTCATTTACAGTAAGAGTGTCAAATCCCATGGATTGTATACCTTTCTCCACGACCACACAGCACATTCTGGCTTTGAACACCAGTTTCAGTTTCACAAAAACAGAATCTGCAGACATGGAGAACTTGCGAGAAGGAAATTCACTCTAATCCATATCTTCCTTGAAGGGTTTCAGGTTTCTAGGCCAGAGTCACTCCTGAACATAAAAGAAAGCTATCAAATGTCAGCATAAAGTTTTCTCTTACTTGAAATGACCTCACTAATCTTATCCTGATATCCTGGATACAAAGCCCATCTTAACTCACCTAAGGCATGCCAGGAGTATACTTGTCATTAAATAATTCAAAAGCATGGCTTCTACTCAAAATTCTCCAGGGATTTCTCCTACCTTTCTAGCCATCCCTACTTTCTTCTTCCTTTGAAGGCTGTACTTTCTCTACCAATTTCTTGAATTCTGGGGTTCCTAATCCCTCTTCTATATTAAATACACACAGGGTCTAGACCATCTCATCAACTCCTAAACTTCAAACACCACTTAACTGTTCTCTACTGAAAAATTGGTATCTCTAGCCAAGATCTTTCTCAGTGCAGATCCAACTCTATGCTTCAACCTCAATATGCCACAGATTGAGATCATTATCTTACCAATCTATAGGTAATCCTTCTCCAGTGTCCCCATTCTAGTGAAGGAAACCATCATCCATCCAAGGTATTTTCCTCACTATAGCCAGAGCTATCATTTAAAATTGCAATTGCAGTCATTTCACACTCTTGCTTAAATTAATCAATGACTTCCCATTTCCCATTGGACAAAATTCAAAATCACACCAAGGCTCATAAATCCTTCCTTGCTCTGACTTCTCTGGGCTCATTTCCCAACTCTCATCTTCACCCATATCGGATTGTGGGCTTACTATCTCCTGTTTGCCTTTCCAGGACCTTGCTCCATCCTTCTACGCTCTGTTTTGTGCCCCAGGTGGCTGACTTGTAGGGACCACATCAATGGGCTCTCTTGCCTTTCTGATTTTTTTGGCCCAAGGGGAGCACCTGCAGAAATCAGAGGGAAGGAGGAGCATAAGGTCAGGGTATATATTCCCCCAGCTTCCTCCCTGTGGGATTGACATTGACTGACATTGGCCCTCTATCAGAAGGTCAGCGCTTTAAGACAGCCTCTTCAAACAGCTTCTTTATCTGCAGGTTCCCATGATCACTCTCACCCTTCCATTTAAAGCCCGGAGTGATGCTGGTCCCAGAATATAGCACTATCTCTTACATGTTATACCCTGCTCATACTTTTGTAACTAGTGCCACATTAAGGTCTCCTCAAATTTTGCAATTTTTGTGTACATGAGTTTTTTGCTAGAATCCTGACCAATACTGTCTGCTTTCAGATCCTAAAATGTGCCTGATTTGACTTTAATATTACTTCTTCAGGGAGGACTTTCCTAGCCTCCTTGATTCAAGTATAACCGCCTCCTAAACTCTTACAGCTCCCTGTGCTCTCCAGTCACAACATCCTCCACACTTAGTGGCAGTCATTGAATGAGTGTTAATGTCTATCTAGTGTTAATAGTACTATCTCTATTAGATAGTGTTAATGCACTATCTCTAATGTGCATTCCACAACATCAGGGACTAAATTTCTGTCTTGCTCATTGTCATAGCCTAAGAGCTCAACCTGGGATCTGGAACACAATGGATTCTCAATAGTTATTTGTTGAATTCATAAAAGAATGAGTGAATGAATGAATGAACCTGCTTTTATTCAAAAATAATGCATCAGAAAATTATAAAGCAAAATTTGTTGGAAATGTAAGGATAATTTGGAAATATATTAATTATGAGATACTTTAATAACTACTTCTCAGAGAGAGAAAGAGGAAGATGGACATGAAAAATAACTTTGCAATGTATATATATATATATATATATATGTGTGTGTATATATATATATATATATATATATATATATATATATACACACACACCCACACACATAGAGAGAGAGAGACAGAGAAACATTTACCAAAACATGAACATGTATTATGACTCAAAGAAGGAAAGATTCATAAAAGCCACATTCTGTAAACACAATACAATAAAGCTAGAAATTAATAATTAAAAGATAGCTAATAAATGAGTTGGAAGGAAATTAACCACTTTTAATATTCTAAATAATTTCCAGGTCAAATAACTAAAAGTTAAAATTGCAGGTCATTAAATATTAACACTAATGACAGCACTACATATAAAAACCTATGGATTTGTTCAAAGCACTACTCATAAGGAAATGTATAGCCTTAAATACATTTATTAATAAAGAGTCAAAGAAGCCAAATTTCCCATTCAAGGAAAAAATAATAATAAAGAGCAAAATAAACTAAAATATAGAAGGGGAAATTCTAATAATAAAAGTAGGAATTAATTTAAAAGCAAAACAAAAATTAGAATTTATAAATAAGCCAAGAGCTCTAGAAAATATGTTAAGAAAAAAGAGAGAAAATACATATTAAAAATGAGAAAGGTGATATAACCACTTCTAAGGAAGGAATTTTTTAAATCATCAGTTAATACTTTGTGTAAATAGATCTTGATGAAATGAATGATTTTTAGAAATATATAATCTTTTCACTTGAACTTCTAAAGTTTGCTAAAATTTATATTATTTTATAATTCCAAAGTCTGCATCAAATCATAAGGAAAAAATATCCTGAATTCTGCCTCTTCTACTTTCCTCATGTAACCAGCACACAAATACTCCACATATACCAAGTACCATGTCTCAACTCTCCTGTGTTTCCATTTTTTCAAAAAAAAATTTTTCATTCCTACTATTGTGGGCTGAATTGTGTCACTCCAAAATTTATATGTGGAAACCCTAACCCCCAGTACCTCAGACTGTGACTGCATTTGAAGATAGGGCCTTTAACACAGTGATTAAGTTAAAATGAGGTCATTAGGGTGGACCTTAATCCAATCTGACTGGTGTCCTTATAAAAAGAGACAATTAGGACACAGACATTAGGGATGCTCAAACACAGAGGAAAGACCAAGTGAGGACACAATGAGAAGGCAGCCATCCAAAAGCCAAGGAAAGAGGCTTGAGTAGAAATCAAACCTGGCTGACACCTTGATTTTGGACTTTTGGTCTCCAGAACTGTGAGATAAATTTCTGTTGTGTAAATCACCCAGTCTGTGTTACAGAAGCCCTACTTTTACTTTACTTTTTTTTTTTTGGTATGTGGGCCTCTCACTGTTGTGGCCTCTCCCGTTGAGAAGCACAGCCTCTGGACGCGCAGGATCAGCAGCCATGGCTCACAGGCCCAGCCACTCCGCGGCATGTGGGATCTTCCCGGACCGCAGCACGAACTCGTGTCCCCTGCATCGGCAGGCGGACTCTCAACCACTGCGCCACCAGGGAAGCCCGTACTTTTAGTTTACTTTTAACAAACAAATCACCGACCATGTGCCAATCACTATGCTAAACACTAGGAAATCAAAACTGACTAAGAGAATAAGTCCCTGTTTTCAGGGAGCTCACAGTCTAGAAAAATAAACATATGTGCACACTGATAAAAATTCTATGTGGTACATGTGATAATGCATACTAACATCTGTCATTTATTGAGTTTCTGCTCTGTGTCAGCACTTTCCATTTATCTAAAATTCTGTACTTTACCTCCAGCTGTCACTTGTCCATTTTCACTTATTGATATATCACTATTATCTCAATTTCAAAACACTTTCCCCATTCAGATACCTCTTCAAACTTCCCAGTTTCTGTAAATATCACATCCTTCCTTTATTCAGGCTTGAAACTTTCGAGTTTATAGTTGGGCACCAATTCTTGTCAGTTGTTTCTTTTAAGTGCTCTCAGATTCATCCTTTATTTAGAATCCCCACGACTACAGCCTCATTGAAGTCGTTCCATGCCTCTCAGTTCCTCTCACCAAGTTGAAAGGAATGTTCTCTTTGCTCTCCATTACTGAAGTCTCTTCCTTGCCCTTCCCCCCTACCCTGCCAACTCCCAACCATCCAAAAAGAATAGCTACCCCTTCTTTCTAAAATATTTTTTCACCATATCACTCCACTATTCAAAACCCCATAACAGTTCCTGTTTTTTCACAAATATAAGCCCCTTTGACTAGTTTCCAGTGACCTCCATAATCTGCTTCTCCTTTTACCCATCAACCCTCATTCCCAGAGGCTACTTCCCATATTTTCTGTGTTAGACCACCGTAACACTTTCTCACAAACACATCATCCTCACTTCTATCTCCCTATGTTTTTTTTCTCTCTCTATCTAAACATTATGTATTCCTCAGGTCTCAACTCCTCCAAAGAGTCGGCACTAAATTCCTGCCATCTTCTATAATCTCTCTTTCTCTCTTCTGAATTAGTTACAGCCTATAACCCAACTCCCAAAATTCACCCCTTTCACCATTAACTTTTGCTCTATGTATATTATTTTAATCTTCCTAACTAACTTACAGTTCCATTAAGACCAAAACTAGATCTTGTGAAATTTTGTAATAGTCCCATCCCATCATTTATACTATTACTTTATACTTAGTGGGTGCTTGGTATGTACTCTTGACTATAATGTCTTTTATTTCTTCAAGTGTCTTTTATTTTCTCCCCAAGTGCTCTCTTCAAGAGAAAAATTCAAGAAAAATCAGTATTGAATGGTTCTATCAGTCTTGGAGAGTTCATGCAGGAAAGGGAATTTCAGTGGGACCTTGCATGAGACGAGGATTGAGTTTAGGGTTTTTAAAGAGAGAGAATTTACATGTAAAAAGCTGTCCACATTGACTGCAGTGAGCATAGTAGGTGAAAAATTACTGTCCCTAATTCTAATGGCAGCCTATTACACACATAAAAAAAAGCACAGGACATGGCATTAGCTCAGCAATTAGACAGTCATGTTGAATTCCACTCCATTGCATATCAGCTGCATGATCTTTAGCATATTATTTAATGCCTGTAAGCCCCAGTTTCATCTTCTGTAAAATATAGATGTCCTGAGGATTAAATGAGATCATTCATTCACTTAGCATAATGTTTGGTGTACAGTGTAGCTCTATACATATTTGTTATTATTATCACATTTTGTTCTCTTTTTCACAACTTTGTGGAAGAGATATTTGAGAACCTAAAGAAGCTGTGATGCTGTTCTTCAAGAGTTAACATAGTACAGAAAAATGTACACTATGTGTAGGAAGGCAAGATGATTCATAAACTATCCCGGTTCATCCAAAGCAGCTCCTCATGTTTAGGGGAGTCCTAAACCTTCCCATCCTCCCAGTCTCCCCCTACCAATAATCCACACAGTTGAGATAAACTGATTGTGGTGGGCATCACCACAATTTTGCCCACTCAGAACAACTCCCTCCTTATAAATAAATAAATAAACTCTAACCATGTGGTCTGAATGGAGGCTGCCATCTTTCTTACATAGCTGCCACGTTAGATACTCCTGAATGACCCAGAGGGGGACGCCTGACCCAGTTGAGCCAATTGTATCACTTATACCCTGCTGCAGTCACAAACTGACCCCCCTGGAGGAAAACCCAACTCAGACTAAGGTGAGCAAATCCCAGAATTTTTAGATTTGGAATGAAAAGAGGGATTCTCAGTCTTCTTTGGTGGCTATGCCATGAGATGAACTCCAGCTGGAAAATGTTTGCACTCATGTCTCCTGACTTGTGGTCTAAGTGAATAAATCTGATGTTCAGAGATAGGTGGAATGAAAGGAGAATCCTTGAAGGATTCAGTCCCATGGCACCCTGGATATCTGAAGCCCATATACATACATATATACATTCTGTACTTGTCTATGTTATAGGAGCCAATACATAATCTGCCTAATTCTCTTCTTGCCTAAGCTTACTTGAATTACATCTCTGTCATTTGACAAATGTCCTGACTAAGTAAATGAGATTTTTAAGGATTAATTTGCTAAGAAATTTTTAGAAACATTTGCTTGCTGGCTTACAAAAAGCAAATTCTACTTGTTTACACAATTCTACAGGTTACTTTCTCAGTAATTTCTCTAAATATCCTGAAGGTGGCACTATTTCCATTCACAACAAAACAAAACAAAACAAACTCTTCTGTCCAAAACATTTTTTTTTTAAACAAAAGGGAGGAACTGAGTGAATTGCATGAGATGGTTCTAATTGGTTGGAACATCTGTTGAAATGGTGTTTCTGTAGAGAAAGAAAAAGTTACCATATTTGGGGACCCCTGGCCAGTTTTCAAAACACCTTAATCTGAGTCTTCAGTGAACTGGACCAGAAAAAGAAAAAGAAAAAAAAAAAAATGAAGAAGCAACTAGCAGCGATTCTGTGGCTTCAACTAAGCTGTGAGTTGAGGGTTTATTGGAAGGGGAACCATGGGGGTCAAGGAATTGTCATAAGGTGTTCAGGGGTGGGGACAAGGTTCAGTGTGACTCATTTGAGGTTCCCTGGGGAGGAGCTGGATTATAGGAATAACTGGTGAGCTCCTCCTTCTGAAATGTTCTCTCTGGACAGGGTTAAATGCAGAGGTGAAAGTGGAGCAAAGGCCTCCATCCCTGAGCATCCAGGAGGGAGAAGCCAGTACCATCTACTGCAATCATTCAATCACTGCTTCCGACAGACTGCACTGGTACTGACAGGATCTGGGGAAGAGCCTGGAATCTCTGTTCTTATTGTTGTCAAATGGGGTAGTGAAGCAGAAGGGAAAATTAACAGCCTCCCTTGATACCAAAGCCCGTCGCAGCACCCTGCACATCACAGCCTCCCAGCCTGGCCTCTCTGCCACCTACTTCTGTGCCGTGGATGCACAGGGTTCCTCCAACACTTTCAGTCTGTACCCAAACCTGCAGCTGCAGCTCCAGCCCATCCCCTGCCGTGGGGATTGCAGTTCTGAGCCTTCTTTGACTGTCTTGCCTCTCTTCCTTCAAGAAAAATTCTGAGGTGAATAAAAAAAAAAATGGTGTTTTAACTTTGATTTTCTTTATTGTGGAAATTTTCTTAAAAGAGAAATGGATTCCGGGGGGTAGAAAACAACCTAAACATGGCTTTTTGAGAATATGAAGTCTCATCTTTTACTGCCTGATAGTCAAAATCCATGAGTCTTCCATTACAGAACAATTTTACATTTAATGCAACTGTCACAAATAATTCCTGTGAAATATGGAACCATTATTTGTTTTATATGAGAATGTAACAGCACTTACCCACGGAGGGGAAAAGAGAATAAATGCTTTATAAAATAATATTCTATAACAGGCTCCTTACCTAGTTTTTCCTGCTAAAATATTGACTGCAGTAGTCAGGTAATACCCATGTGATCTAGAGATCTAGTCATCACAATGTGTGGAGAGATTCTTATTGTAGGACCTTAGAAGAAAATTAAAAGGCTAATTGAAAAAACCTGAACCCACAGTAGTAAATGAAAACACCATGCGTATACCTGGTCTACAAACCCAGGATACATACAAATACTCTCATGTCTCTTTTATTTTTCCAACTAATTGTTAGAGCAACTTACCTGCCAGATAAGCAGGAAGTTCATTATCTCTTTCTTGAGGCCTTCCCCCTGCCCACTCCTGACCTGTTGAAGAATCCGGGAGACTCAGGCAGTTTGGAAAGGGTTAGTCCATCTCCCACACACCATCAGAGGACCTCCCAGTTGACTCCTGCCTTGCTTCTCGCTGATGCCCAGTCTGCCCCATGGTCTGAGTAGGAGTGCTAGACCACTGCTGATCCAGGCCCTATATAGTGACCCCATTCCACTGTCAGCTTGGTTACGGGTGCCTCATGCCTGGGTTCCCAAGGTTTGCAGAACTCTGTGTCCTCTTTTTGGTAGACACGTGGCCATCACCCGAGCTCCAGAAAACCAAAGGATGCTGGGTTCAGAGTGGTTCTGGCATTCCTATTTTGGGCCCACACAACATCCCTTTTTCCAGCTTCTGGGATCCATACCTAAGTGATAATATCTTTTGTTTTGTGTCTCAGACCCAAGGGCCTAATTACGCTCACTTTCTCTGGAGTGACAGTAGGGTTATGCATGGACCCTCTTAAGGAAAGATACTCTTAGTAACCTCTGAGGATCTTGCAGCCTGTCTATAACCAAGACTGCCTTCAGTGACCCAAGGGTGATTTATTCCCGAAACGAGACTCTCCAAGGTGACCTAAGCCAGTTTTCTAAGAGAGGCCACCCAAAATGATTCCTTTTCTTTTTTAAAAAAAATTTATTCGTTTATTTATTTTTTGGCTGTGTTGGGTCTTGGTTGCTGTGCACGGGCTTTCTCTAGCTGGGTCGAGCGGGGGCTACTCTTCGTTGCAGTGCGTGGGCTTCTCATTTCAGTGGCTTCTCTTGTTGCGGAGCACGGGTTCTAGGCACAGGGGCTTCAGTAGTCGTGGCACGTAGGCTCAGCACTTGTGGCTCACGAGCTCTAGAGCGCAAGCTCAGTAGTTGTGGCGCACAGGCTTAGTTGCTCCACGGCATGTGGGATCTTCCCGGACCAGGGCTCAAACGCATGTCCCCTGCGTTGGCAGGCGGATTCTTAACCGCGCCACCAGGAAAGTCCCAATACTTCCTTTTCTAAAGAATGCTTGCTCAGTGAATATACAGTAGTTTTCTGGGGTTTTCTTACTGAATAGTAGAACTAATGCAAACATTATCACTCATAGACACTCTGCTGTATGCTTTCATGGAACAATTTAATAAAACAAAAGAAAATTACATATTAAGTTCTAATCTCCTGGCTAAGTCATTAATGAAAAGACTTAGTTTAATGGCAAAGAAAGTAGTATCTCCTCTGATACAGCCTAGGTCCTGCTACACCTCTACTCATCCTGTAATGTTCTCGTCCCAGAACAGTTTGCAATGGGAGTCAGTCCCTCGTTCAAGGACCCTTATGAAACTCCAGAATGTTTCTGGTGTTTGCTTATACACTTTCTGAAAGTCATAATATCAATTCTTTATTGTTTTAAAGGCTTTGCTTCCCTCTAATTACTCTGCAAAAAGTCCATGCCCATGTTTTTTACGACACAGGAACAGTGGCACCGTTCCACAGCTCTGCTCCTTCCTCTGCCAGCAGAGCCTGTGTCCTGAGTCTGGTGGTTTGTTCTGTTCCTCTTTTCTCTGAGTGGTAATGCTGATTAGTGGGCTGGGTTAGTTACTAATTGAAATCCAAGTTCAAATCAGATCCCTCCATGATGCAGAATTATAGATCTCGTGACATGTTTCTGAACATCCTCACAGGTCACGAAAGGTCAGGGGTTTTATTTCTCGGCCATAGCATACGCAGTAATGTTGGTATCTGTAACCTGCAATCCATTTTCTTATCACTCAGCAATGTTTAAGGACCAATGTATGACTACAAATTTTAAATATATACATTTATTTATATTGTACATTTAATTTGTAATTACAGCCCTTGGATAAACATTTTAAGACGGAGTTCCAACACAGCAGGGCTACTTGGTCCAAAGGCATCAGTATATATTTCTTAAAATTTTATTTATTTTTTTATACAACAGGTTCTTATTTGTTATTTATTTTATACATACTCGTGTATATATGTCAATCCCAATCGCCCAATTCATCCCACCACCCACCCCCGCTTTCCCCGCTTGGTGTCCATATGTTTGTTCTCTATATCTATGTCTCTATTTCTGCCCTGCAAACCAGTTCATCTGTACCATTTTTCTAGATTCCACATATATGCGTTAATATACGATATTTGTTTTTCTCTTTCTGACTTACTTCACTCTGTGTGACAGTCTCTAGGTCCATCCACGTCTCTACAAATGACCCAATTTCTAGTATTATAACCTTTCTGTCCTTTCCTTATATTTTCTCATTTGAACTTCACAGCAAAAGAACATGATTTTTTGTATGTGAATGAGAGGCCGCACTTGGTTGATAGACACAAAGTAGTAGACCCAGCTTTTGGCTGGGTAAATAGGAGAAAATATGCTAAAAGAAAAGGACCTTTTGACTAAAAATTCCCTTATCATCCCAAATTCATAAGTGTGGAAGCCTCATATATGACACAGTGGCTCCAACTGTGCTGGGAGTCACAGAAATACAGCTTAAGAATCTTATAGATACTGTGAGTAAAGAAAGTCAAAGATTGATGCACAAATTATTATTTCACACATTTCATAGTGGCTATCAGAGCAAGAGTGAACACACAACAGGAAACAGAAAGAGCACTGTTATCTGCCAAAATTACTCAAGCAGCATTTTAAATAGACTTCTGTAAATTAAAGTCAGGAGAGAACCCTTACAGCTAATTTGGTAATTTTTTAAAGGAAGGAATTGAATAAGAGGACCATAATGAAGCTTCTCTTATTATAGCAAATCAAATTTTTAATGAACTTTCCCCATTTAAATTTTTTGGGAGAAAGGAAAATAGAAGGCATCTAAGAGCCCTAAACATGGGATGTCTCACCTCAGACCAGCTGAAGCTGAGGAGGAAGGATGTCTGTGTAAACACCAGCAGTGGCTGCCTTTGAACGTGGAATTTATTGTTTTCTTTCCTCCACTGTTTCCACTTTTATAGGATGGGGGTCAATAATTGAGCAGCTTTCTCCAGGAATGATTTTGGGAATAGAAGATGCTCACTGAAGCTACCAGTCAACAAAACTGTACTAAAAAAATCTATTTAAATTTGGCTGCCTCTTTGCCACTCAGTCACTAGCGATTGTAACCCAGCAGCCTTTCGAGGCCCTTTTCACACAGTCTCAAGCTCCCCACTACGTAGGCACGCCTCCTAAAGAAGACTCTCAGAAAACTGTAATCTTTGGATATTCCCTAGATTTACCACAAGACTCCCTGCCAGTCAGAAGAATATAATATTTTTTCTATATTCCCCACCAGTTCTCTCTTCCTTTCCCTCCATTTTTTTTTTTCCCCTCCATTTTTTTTTGTGTGTGTGTGGTATGCGGGCCTCTCACCACTGTGGCCTCTCCCGTTGCGGAGCACAGGCTCCGGACGCGCAGGCTCAGTGTCCATGGCTCACGGGCCCAGCCGCTCCGCGGCATGCGGGATCTTCCCAGACCGGGGCACAAACCCGTGTCCCCTGCATCAGCAGGCGGACTCTCAACCACTGTGCCACCAGGGAAGCCCCATTTTTGTTTGTTTTTATTTTGCTAAGCTGTGAATTCAACTTTGTCCTTTTCAGGCTAGATAAGAACAAATTTCACTGTCAGGAAAATCATCTTATAAGAAATACCCATGGATAAACAACAGGGACCTACTATATAGTACAGGGAACTATATTCAATATCCTGTGATAAACCATAATGGAAAAGAATATGAAAAAGAATAAATATACTGTATATATGTATAACTGAATCACTTTGCTGTACAGCAGAAATTAACACAATGTTGTAAATCAACCATACTTCAATAAAGTAAATTTTAAAGAAAAAGAAATACCCAAATTGAGCTCTATATGAAAATAATTGAAAACAGTTTTCCTCTTCTACCAGTGAGATGTACAAGCCCTAATCAGTACCCTCAGACAGCTGATCTATCAGGTTTTCCTCCTAAACTTCTAGACAAATTATCATCTTGATTCAGGAAGGCCTTTAAGTGAATATATTCCAGAAATTACAATACACTGTAAAAGCTGAGCTTAGCATTTCAACATTCAGACCCTTCTAAGCAACAGCACATTTAAAAAAAAAAAAAACTCTCTCTCCAAATCTTCACAGTATTATCAGCTTCTACAGCGATTTGCTGGCAGATTAAGAAAGGTCAGCAACAACAGTGTACAGACCAAAAGCTCAGAACCTACAGCACTGACTGTAATAACTTCCATTTTTGGACAAAATAAAATTTGACATGAAAAACCGACTTAGTTCCATCTTCCTTTAACTCAAGCAGTGGCTCTACTCTTACAGATTAAGCTGAAAGAACTTTGACCTGTATTTATAAATATTCATGATGTGACTTGAATTTTGACTTCCCCGAACTGTTACTAAAGCAAGTTTCTTGTTAATGACTCCTTGTCAGGAAATATTTATTTTGCATTTATGAGCTTGATCTCTGTATCAGACATATATCAGATTTCCTATGATCTTTCTGTAGCATTTAACACCATGTTGCCACATACTGATTTCAATGTTGAAAACAGTTTCACAAAGAAACCATTCATGACAGGAAAAAAAAAGAATCATTGTTCAATCCAACAGAATTTACTGAAGGAACATTCACTTGAATCCCCAAATCTCTTCCTTAGTATAGAGGACTCAGATTCTGAAGATTAACTTTTGTATATTCTTAAGGTCAAGAAAGTAAGCAAACTCCAAAACAGATGAATAAGACTCAGACTTCAAAGAAATCCATTAATTGAAATTTAAAACATAAAAAACTAAGGTCCTCTTACCTCCCTTACTGACCCCTTCCCAATTTATGAATACATAGATTTTCATTTTATTTTCCTAGAATCACTTTCACTGAGAATGTATCATTACACGTTGTCCTAAAAGGTATAATCCAGGTGTTCAAAACTGAACCAGTTGGTTTTAAGGATGTGACGGTGTAATAAGAAAATATTGGAGGTGACAATATCCAACATATAAACCAAGTATGTTCCCCCTGGTGAGACCTCCATGAAGGTTTCCAGTGATGTTAATCCCAGTGTTCAGCAGTTACTGCCCATGACCAGAGCTTCTACTAACAAGTTCCAGAAAATGTTCAGAGCTTCATGCTAATCAGATGCACCAGTTACCAATTCCACTTATTGTAAGGATTAGGAAATGAGCCACTTTTCTCAGTTGTACTATTTATGTCCCAAAAAGGCATTTAAGACTAATAATTATCCTGTGAATATACCTTCCACTCTGTCCCATAGGTTTTGGTGTGACCTATTCTTTTTCTTTGCTTTTGGCATTCCTGATTACTTTTTCTTTTAATTTTGTCTCTGCTCGGAGGTTTATCTGGAAATCCATTTCTTCATCTCAAAAGAGTTTACATTTTTCATTTTTATATTTTTACATTAATTGGATTATGGTCAGAGAATATGCCTATAAAAGCTCTACTTTTCAAAAAAGTTTAAGGTTTACTTTGGGACCACGTACATATCATAACTAATTTTATTTGAAAGCTATGAATTTTTATATGGGTGTGTATCTATGTACTCAACGTTTTTTATTGTATTATTAAACTCTGCTATGTCTTTGTTTTCGTTTAAATCTGTCACATTCTGAAAGAAGACAGTTGAAATCTTCCACTTATCTTAAAGTTCTTCTTGCATTGCTCTTGTTTCATTTATTTAGCTTCAGTGCTTTTGGTGAGTATGATTTACAACTTATAGCTCTCCATAAAGTCTGTCTTTTTAACATAATGTCCTGAAACACTTTGTTTCTTCTTCCTCCTCTGTGATGCAGCCTGTACTTTTTTCCTCAGTATCTATTTTGCTCTCTTTCCCTCCTTTACTCTGCCTCAAAATAAAATCTGTGTTGTCCAGACTTTCTTGCAGTTAGTATGGCCATGAACTAAGTTGTGGTCAATGAAATGTAACTATAAAAGTCATGTGGCAGCTTCTAGGAATTTCTCTAAGACTCAGCATGCAAGCTCTAGCTCTGCCAGCTGTCTTGAATCCCAATTTCTTTCTTGTTGGAATTGTTGATCCTCTAAGATTCAACCATATCCTTCACTTGGTCCATGCACCATGTACCTTCCTTAATGAGATCCCCTTGGCTGGCCCAACCATTCTTGATTCCCAGCTACCTTCCATTAACTCCTTCAAACAGCAAAATATTTTCAGATATTTTGGCAAAACAGTATTTAAATAGACCATAGTGCTATTTCTACTTGACTGTGGCTGAAATATGTTGGAGAATATCATTTTGCAAAGCTGGATCCATTCAGAGTTCCAGATAGAAAACACACAAAATCTCCCTTTGCACTGGATAGCCAATCTATCATGTGTTTTTATCATCAGCATTACGCGCTCAGGGTTTTAGACCCGGATTCATGATAAAAACTGCCCTGAAATTTGCTCCTGATGTGCAAATTTTCAACAGGAAAAATGATCAGGTGCCTGGCTCTTGAAACTCAAAAATGCTTTCATTTTTAGCATATCTCCTCCTCTTAAGAATTTTTAGGTCTATTTCAATACACAAAGTCAAAAATCGGAATCTTTGGTCTCATCGGAATCTTTTGCATTCTCCCTTTCCTGGCTCAATCAGATTCATCCCCAGAATTTATAGCAAGAGGGTTATAGGGAGGGAAATTAATTTTAAAGAAGGAAAATATGTAGGATGATATTTGAAACTATTATCCCACTGCATATAGAACTGGAAATTCTAATAATACAATAGCATGAACGCCAGTCTTGGTGTCAAAAGGAATTCCTTGGTATTCAAACTTCTATTATGAGCTCAAGGTCCCTAGGCAAATTGTATTATATACCTAAGCCTCGTTTTTCTCATCAAAAAATGTGGAAAAATAATAACCACTTTCCAAAGTTTTATGACATTTAAAATAAGATGGAATGTATGTCAGGTAAACAGCACAAATACCAGAACTTCTGGAACAGTGTTTATTGGAGAGAACTCACCAAGACATGAGGAGGAGGTGTGTAATTTCCCCAGGGGCAGCATACATCCCCACATTCTGGGGCACCACACAGCAATCTGGCAGAGTTAGTGTCAGACCCTAACCCTAAGAAAGAGATCCCAGTCTTGAGACATGGAAATTTTAAGCTGCATTATTGGGAAGAACCAGGCCTTACCCCAGCACAGAAGCTGGGCTCCAAACTATGTGATTATAACAACAGAAAGTAGAAACTGTGGCCTCCAGTCCTGATCTGTCACCTCAGCATTCTTCCAATATTGATGGACATAATCACCAGGCTGGAGCTCTATACGAGGCCCACTCCCTCTCCGGAAGGCCAGCCTGCAGGGAATCTGTTGTCCCTACCTGTCAGTCGGTGAAATCCACAGGCACAGTGCCTGGCACATAGGTTGGTGTAAATGTAGAATGAATTGTGTGGCCATGGGGGCAATATGTCCAGTCCCTTCATAATGCAGAAAGTATGTTTGTTCTCAGACTAAATAATGAATTCAACAAGTGTTTACTGAGTGTCTTTTCTGTGCCAGGCTCTCTTCTAGGCACTTGCGATATTCCTGTTAACAAAATGCTCAGATATCAGATTTATGGAGATTCATTTTTATAAGCCTCACACATAATAAGTAAATTGTATAGTATATTAGAAGATGAATCTATGGAGACGAGAATCAAGCAGGGTAAACGGAATAAGTAGTGCTGGGAGGGCGGGGGGCATCACAGGAAAGTAGTTCTCCTTGCAAGCTTAGGTCAGGTGGTCAGAGTAGGCTCACTGAAAGGATAACATCTGAGCAAACACTTGAAGATGAGGGATTGAACCTTGAGGATATCTGGGGCAAGAGCTTTTCAAGCAGAGGAAAACGTTCAGTCCTAAGTAAGGAAACGCCCAATGTGTTCAAGGACTCGGTGAAACGAAGAACCACGGGAGGGTTTTAGAAAGAGAATGATATGATCTGACTCCCATTTAAAAGTCTCACTCTGGCTGTTGTGTTGAGAAGAGACTACAGGTGGTCAAGATGAAAGCAAGGAAGACTGTTAACATCAGAACAAAAAAGTTGTCAAAAAAGTACAAGCTCTTCTCTAAAGTTTAGAGAATGGACTTGAGGACATGGGGAGGGGGAAGGGTAAGCCGGGACGAAGTGAGAGAGTAACACTGACGTATATACACTACCAAATGTAAAATAGATAGCTAGTGGGAAGCAGCTGCATAGCACAGGGAGATCAGCTCAGTGCTTTGTGACCACCTAGAGGGGTGGGATAGGGAGGGTGGGAGGGAGACAAGAGGGAGGAGATATGGGGATGTGTGTAAATGTATAGCTGATTCACTATGTTATAAAGCAGAAACTAACACACCATTGTAAAACAATTATACTCCAATAAAGATGTTAAAAAAAAAAAGGTACAAGCTTCCAGTTAGAAGATTAACAAGTTCTGGGGATATAATGTACAGTTTGGTGATTATAAATTAAAAATTTAAATTTTATAAAGTCAGAACCAATGGTGTCTGATGTTCCTCTGGGCTCAGAGCCTTCTCCCACAAAAAAAAAAAAAAAGAAAAAAAAAGCCCATTCAGGAGCAGTTAACGTCTCTACTCTTGCCAACAAAGAGATGGAGACACACTGGATGACTGCTGGGAAACCTCTGACTGTAGTGTTCTGTGAGTTTGAGGGAAATGATAGAAAGGAGTCCTGATTTCAGATACATGAAGGTTTGTTGTAAAGGCATCTCCCCAAGGACAAATACTGGAGCTCTCTTCTGTGTGTAAGACCCCCTACTCAAAGTTGGGCATGTCAAGGACTTGAGAAAATGGTCCTGTGGTGATGAGGGTAATGTGAAACTTAGAGCAGAGGGAAATTGAAAATCCAACACGCCTCAGTGAATGGCTGTGTGATAAGGATATCTGCTGTCTCATTACTCTGAACAGGGTTGAGTGATCAACAAATAGAGAAGAATGCTCAGTCCCTAGCTTTCTAGGAGATATAGGTCTTTAGCAGGACCATCTACATAATTTGCAGGGCCAAGTGCAAAATGAAAATGTAGGACCTCTTGGGCAAAGCTTACTGAGAATTTCAAGATGGCAACAGCAGAGCATTAAACTGAGTGTGAGGTCTTATGAGACTGCACAGGATTCACACCCATGAAGCTAGCCCTGGTCTTTAGCTTGAAATGTTATGACTCAAACAAACTATCCAGATATAGATGTTCAGACAGGAGCATGGAAGAGACTTTGCGTTTATTTGATAATAGTTTAACCTTGTGGAACAGAGAGTGAGGGCAAACTGTGCCATTTGGTGTGACACATCACCTCTCCACCAACCTCTGAGCTGGTAAGATGTACTTTTTTCTTGGCACCTGAAGACTGAATATAAACCCTTTAACCATGACCCTAGCAGTGGCAGAGTCCCAGGTACTAGGAGAGATCTATCTGCAGAAGAAAATAAATGTATAAAGAAGTTATTAGCCAAACCAAATAGGAGGCTGAGTTTTACTTTGAACTATTTTACAACTTCAGAAGAAGCATTCATTGCGTTTCCCATAGGTGTTGTTTACGCAGGTGCTGGAGGAGGTCATCGAGAGGATGTGACCAGCAAACTGGACCTGAACCTGGGCAGTCGGAGGTTCCTTACCCCCTCCCTAACCTTAGAATGTACCTTCCACCCACTATTCCCACACAAGGAGCCATTCTCAAGGATGCAGCCTTGAGAGAGCTATATGGTGTTGAGACCATAAACCCAGGTAAGGCCTCTATATAAATTTATAGGATTCTAGTGGGCAGGTGCAGAGATCTACTTGTCCTCTGGCTACCCAGGACAAGCCTCGTAAGGAGGTTCCTTTGCTTATTAAAACTGCCACCTACCAATCTGGAGTGGTCTACCTCTTTCTTTGGCCTCTCCTTGCCCTCCATGTCTGGGGGCCAGTTTGTGAACCAACAGCAGGATACCAATTTTCTCTCTCCAGATAACATTTCAGTTTTCCCATCATAGAAGAGGCTGCATCATCATCAAAAATAATTTAGCAAAACCACCTGCAGTTTTTTGCTGAGAGCTTGGTTGTCTTCTCTTCCAAGGCTAGTAGCAAAGACGCAAAGAAGTAACCCTTAGAAGGGTGTATGTTCTAGTTAAACCCCCAGGCTCCGAAATCAAATACTTCATTCACTCACTGATTCACTCATTCATTTATTGAACAAATACTGAACTCCTATTATTTGACAGACTTGGTAGTGTCTGAAGCCTAGTGAATATCTATTGAATAAGCTGTGGACTCAGGCATTGGAGAGACAGACCTGGTATTGAATCCTTGCTTCACCACTTTGGAGCAGTGTGTGACCTTGGACAATTTACTTAGCCTCTCTGATCATCAGTTCCGTCATCTGTGAAATGGGAATGGTAATAGTATTAACACCTACTTTTTATTGTCATGTGGATTAATGTATGCAAAGCCTCTGTTTCAATGCCCAGCACTTAATACACCTCAAGAAATATTACCTATCATCATTTTCATCATTATTTATTCCTATTGGTTTAACTAGACACAAAAAGGGCGGGATGTGTCTCACAAACCAGAGCTTCCATCTCTGTCACTAATTCAACAAAAATTATGAGAAATGCTCAAAGTTCACTCCCGAGTCTAAGGTAGGGTGCCACTGTGTTTTATTTTTGTTTTGGTTCTTCCTCCATTGGAGAAGCACTTGTGTGTCTTGGCATCTCTAAGATAAGAAAGAATCCCATATGGAATCACGGTACTTGTAGGTACCACTAAGGTCCCAGTAGGTTTATCTGGGAGTTTCACATCCGAAAGAGAAAACACTACTGAAAAGCACAAGTCCCCCAATCAAAGAAGGAGGATGTGCAACTACTGGTACAAACCAGCAGCCTCAGCCCTCATGTATGTTGTGTGGCTCTTCCAGGATGGGGCAGCCAGTCCCCATCAGGAGAAAGTGCAGCTAACCTCAGTCCCCAGGCCTGGAGCAGCCATGATCTCTGCTTCCACCTTGATGCTTGGGATGTTGTTACTCCTGATAAGCAAAATGACAGTTTAAAATTCTGGCTGGTTTTATAATTTCTCTTACTGTTCATTTTTTAAAAATTTATTTACTTATTCATTTATTTAATTTTTGGCTGCATCGGGTCTTCACTGCTGCACGTGGGCTTTCTCTAGTTGCAGTGAGCGGGGGCTACTCTTTGTTGCAGGGCGCAGGCTTCTCATTGCAGTGGCTTCTCTTGTTGCAGAGCACAGGCTCTAGGCGTGTGGGCTTCAGTAGTTGTGGCTCGCGGGCTCTAGAGCGCAGGCTCAGTAGTTGTGGTGCACGGGCTTAGTTGCTCCGCAGCATGTGGGATCTTCCCGGACCAGGGCTCGAACCCGTGTCCCCTGCATTGGCAGGCGGATTCTTAACCACTGTGCCACCAGGGAAGCCCTCTTGCCTCTCATTTTATTAAGTAAATCCAATGCTCTTTCTATTCATTATAACAAAAGCCTTGGTTTTTCAGGAAGAACCACTGGAGACTCAGTGACCCAGGCAGGGCTCCATGTGACCCTCTCTTAAGGGATGCACCTGACAGTGAACTGCACATACGAAATGTGGGTCCTCCTTCCTCTTTGTGTATGTCCAATACCCTCAAATAGGTTTTAAAGTGCCTTCTCTCTGAAGCATCAGGAAAAGTGAAGAGAAAGATCACAAAGGTTTTCAGGCCCATCAGGTTAGAAGTGAAACCTTCCAGCTGCAGAAATCCTCCATCCAAGCACCAGGCACAACTGTGTACTTTTGTGTTTCTAATGACACAGTGAGAGAGACTAAAGGAGAAGCTGAGTACAAAGCCGAGGTGCACAGGAGGGGTGGGTGTGAGCAGTTCCTTTCTCCTCTTGGGACAGAGCCCTTTAGTATGGGGGCATTTCTGGGAAGACAGACAAACTTCATGATTTGCTGTCCAAAGTTCAAAAGAATTGTGATACTGCATCTTGGAAATGGGAAAAGGAAAGATTCATAAAAACCCTGCCCAGACCAAGCAGGGAAAAAATTGTCCTCTTAATAGCTCATTGATCGAAACTACAGGCCCAGTAATGCAGTAAAGGAATGTCCTTTGCCATCAATTATTTTAAAATATGTACCATGTGATTTTCTGGTAATACCCTTGTAATTAAAATGTCTTCTATAGGGCTTCCCTGGTGGCGCAGTGGTTGAGAGTCCGCCTGCCGATGCAGGGGACACGGGTTCGTGCCCCGGTTCAGGAAGATCCCACATGCTGCGGAGCAGCTGGGCCTGTGAGCCATGGCCGCTGGGCCTGTGCGTCCAGAGCCTGTGCTCCGCGATGGGAGAGGCCACAACAGTGAGAGGCCCGCGTACCGCAAAAAAAAAAAAAAAAAAAAAAAAAAAAATGTCTTCCATTACTCAATAATAAAAGCATTAATTTCCCTAGAGGAAGAAAGGACAATTCACAAAAAGACGTATAAATGGACAGCCAATTTATAAAGAGGTATTCACGTTCTTTAGCAAAGAAACATAAAAAAATAACACTGTGATTCATTTTTCCACCTATTAAAATAGTGAAGTTTACACACACACAATCATGGAATTCCTTCTCTGTTGTTCCAAGGACCTCCCCCCAGCCTACCAGCCTTTTCCCAAATGGGCACCACTAGTCTTGAGCCACTCACTCTGCAACCTGAAATAAAGACTGCAAACACTCAACTCTAAAGCCCAACCACATCTAGTCTCAGTGCACGCTTATATACTTGAAGAACAATTCTTGCAGTTCTGAGAAACTAGATAAAATGATGCCTGGGCTGGGGAAGGAAAGAAAGGGAGAAAACAAGGATTCAAGAAAACCAGAACAGTGTTAAGAGTACAAAACTCTACGTTGCAGTACAAAACTCTACGTAAGGGTGATTTCAATGAAATTGCACCATCACCATTTGAGCAAATCTTCAAGTCCAGGTGAAAAGGGGGTAAATTTACCATTGGCATAACCTTCTCCTAGAAGAGACAGCCAAAATATATCTTGCTTCATTGCCATTTTCAGTAGAAAGTTTTGCAAATGTGAAATATGATAAGAGGAGCAATCAAACAATAGACACTGAGAAATTATTGTTTCTGTTCTGTAATGCTAAATTTTTAAAATTTGAATGCTAAAATCTTTAATAATACAATGATGATAATAATTAAATTTTGGATAAATTTTCTAATTTATTCTTGGATTCTCAAAATTAATTCTATTTTGTTGATACTCAGATTTGGCTTTAGCTTTGACCAAACATTGACTTTTAACACCTCAACATTGGGCACTTGGTTAAATTGTGTTTCCAATGCACCATATTTTAAGGAAATAATTAGATGTGTGAACAAGGTTTATATTCAATACAGCATTGTTTATAAAAACTAGAAAAAATGGAAACAAGTGTCTAAAATACTGACATGGTTGTGATGTCTAAGTTTTATTGGGAGTTACTCTCCCTTGGAATGTGTGTAACTCCCCTTTGCACAAAAAGACCAACTTACACCCAACATGTTCCTTAAGAATGAGTACAGTAGTAAGGACATGGGGCAGATTTTTGAGAGGCAGAGGATTGGTTTATAACCTGTTCACTAACTTGTCACAAGGGGGCGCTGTTCGCTAACACAGGCATAATTTATGCATGCTTTCTGAACACTGCTATGATCCCTTTGTATCTTTACTTCACAGTGATCCCTCCCTCCAACAGACCAGAGACAGTAACAGTGAACTCTTCTCTGGGCTCTCTAATTCTGATCTTAATGTTTGGTGAGTATATTTTACTTGAATGTCTTTTATTATTTCAGAAGAATGAAAACTTTCTCCAAAAGATGCAACTCATGACAAACTCATGACATAAGCACTTTTTTCCACCTCAGGAGGAACCAGCGGCAATTCAGTCCAACACACAGGCCAAGTCACTGTCTCAGAAGGAGCCTCGCTGACCATGAACTGCACATACACATACACAGGGTACCCTACTCTTTTCTGGTATGTCCAATACCTCAGCAAAGTCTGCAGTTTCTTCAGGAAGAGACAATGAAAAACAGCAAAAACTTTGGAGCCAGAAACCTTAAAGACAAAAGCTCCCCTGTTGTGAAATACACCATCCAGGTATCAGACTCAGCCATGTACTACTGTCTTCTGAGAGACACAGTGCCAAGGGCACAGGGGCAGCTGTACAAAAACCTCAAGGGCCCATGTGAGGGGTGCAGTGAGGCTAGAAGCCTCAAACTGAGGAGCCCTGTTCTCCCTCACAGTCTGCTGGGACGTCGTTAGAAGATAGGGAGAAAAAAAATCAGCTATGATTACCTCTAATTCCAGGGGGCACAGCAGTTCTTTGGCTGAAAATGAGGTGAGGGGAAAGGGTCTCAGATAATGTGCCTGCTCTCAATTCGGCCAGCTCTCCCCTGTCCTTGAGGCTCCCCTGCAGAATGTTTAGGAATTAAGTCCTAATGACTTGCATGCCAACCTTGGCTCTACTGCTTAATAGCTATGCCAATTTGGCCACGTTAATTGGTGTCTCAGAGCTTTAGTTTTTTCATCTGTAAAGTAGAAATAAAAATAATCACACAGGGCTTCCCTGGTGGCACAGTGGTTGAGAGTCCGCCTGCCGATGCAGGGGACACGGGTTCGTGCCCCGGTCCGGGAAGATCCCACATGCTGCGGAGCGGCTGGGCCCATGAGCCATGGCCACTGAGCCTGTGCGTCCGGAGCCTGTGCTCTGCAACGGGAGAGACCACAACAGTGAGAGGCCGGCGTACCGCAAAAAAAAAAAAAAATCACACAATATAACATGGGGATAAAGTGAGAAAAGATAGGTTGAAAGGAACCGATCAGGTCTCAAAGCATCATGGAACTAGCAAGCCCCACCACAGCGGTTCTTCCCCCTTAAAGCAATCTCTGCCTAGTCCTGACCACCCTAACAGAGCTTGCCAACCCCCCAGTTTATCACACCACCCCATCTCAACCTCCACCCCTGCCCCAGGCTGTTGTGATCAATGAATCATCTTCTCTCTCTTAAGGACCCAGTTGAAAAACTGAGTGGAGTGATGATAGATAGATGATAGAGAGATAGACAGATATAGATATAGATATAGATATAGACTTCCAGACAAATAAATATAGAATGAAGCATCACTCTCTTCCTTAGAGTGGAGGAATTTGGTAGTTCACAGAAATTAAAATATTTATGACCTGATGTCACTAATCTTTGTGAAGTTATCCCTGATATAGGAATTGCCACAAATCCTATAGCTAAAGCCGGTACCACAGCGATGATCATCTCCAGTGACAGCATGAGGGACAACTTGGAGCACCCAGCAATAACAATATCCCAGTTTTCTTCAGTACCCAATTATATACCATGTGACTTGTTTCTTACAGAGTTATTAAGCACATCCCAATCAAGTATCTCCAGCTATTTTCCATCATCCTAGCATCATCATCAATAACATTTATTAAGCCTCACTATAATCTCTGAAACTTTACACATATTAACTCTTTTAATCTTTACTACATTTCTATGAGTTGGATTCTATTAGGATCCCCATTTTAAAGATGAGGAAACTGAGGCATAGAGAAATAAAGTAATTTCCACAAGGCCACTTACGGTTACAAGCACAATTAAGAACCTGAGATTCTAGATGGTTCAGCTCCCTAATCATTCCTTTTTTTGGCAACATGGTTTTAACTCAACAAATATTGATTGAACCCCTACCTGTTCTTGGTAGTGTTTTTCGCACTGAGATACAGAGGAGAACGAGTCAAATGGGGCCCCTGCCCTACTGGAGTTTATAGTCTCTTGGGAGAGGTAAACATTAATCAATTATATCAGAAATTAAAATGGAACACTTTATGTCTCAGGTTTGGCTCAGGTCTCAAAAAGCTAAAACAAGCAATAGATGGAAAGTGCCCCATTTTCCAAACTGCAAGGAGATACCTAATAATAGTCTGGTGACCTCCCTCTATCCTAACACCCACCTTAAAACTATAGGTAATTGTAGTGAGGTGGATGGACCTAGAGTCTGTCATACACAGTGAAGTAAGTCAGAAAGAGTAAAACAACCACCGTATGCTAACACATATATATGGAATCTAAAAAAAAAATGGTTCTGAAGAACCTAGGGGAAGGACAGGAATAAAGACGCAGACACAGGAATAAAGACGCAGATGTATAGAATGGACTTGAGGACATGGGGAGGGGGAAGGGTAAGCTGGGACGAAGTGAGAGAGTGGCATGGACTTATATATACTACCAAAAGTAAAATAGATAGCTAGTGGGAAGCAGCCATATAGCACAGGGAGATCAGTTCGGTGCTTTGTGACCACCTAGAGGGGTGGGATAAGGAGGGTGGGAGGGAGACGCAAAAGGGAAGAGATATGGGAACATAAGTATACGTATAGCTGATTCACTTTGTTATATAGCAGAAACTAACACACCATTGTAAAGCGATTATACTCCAATAAAGATGTTAAAAAAAAAAAAGTATAGGTAGTTAAATTTGAAGAAACCCCAGTACCATATTACACTGATGCCATTTAGGTAAAACCTTTTTTGCTCTCTTACCTCCATCCCAAGCCTGGAAGAGACAGAAGTTGCTCAGTGAGCAGGAGAGAAGCATTAGTTCTCCTACTCAGTGAGGAGGAGAGAGGAAGCATTAGGAGGGGAACTGGACAAGGAAGAGACCCGGCTGCCACAACTCACTGTGGGCTCCCACCTGAAGCAGACCAGAATTAGGAGGGTAGGGAGCGCGGGTAGATGCTTGATGCTTGGATTTAAGATGAAACTTGGTGTTTTAACAAAGATATAGTCTGAACATTTTAATTGCTAGAATGGGATCATTTCTATGACAAGACTTCCCGGAGAAATTATGGTACGTACAAACACATGTATCAAGGAGGGCTAGAAGAAAGGAGCCTTCCTATCAGGTTTACGTGGACAGACGTGAGAAAGATGAAAGTGCTTTATGATTACACCCTATCGAGTTACACTTATCAATGAAACTGTTATAACAAGTATAAACAGTATGTTTATAAAAATAATTTTAACATTATAAAAATATAATGAATTATATATATTATAGGTAATACATATATTACTAATCAGGTAATGAATTAATTATAAGTGTAATGAGTGCTGTGAAGGATACTTGCAGGTAATGGTGAAAGTGTTCGACAGAGTGATAAACCCAGCCCGGAATTTGGGGGACAGTGTCCTGGGGAATACGCAGGAGAACCTTGGAAAGAGAAGTTGGGTATTTCAAGAACTGAACAAAGGCAAGATAGCTAGAATTCAGAGAGCTAGGAAGATAGAGTGATTAAGGGTCAGATAATGTTTTATAAGTCATTACAGGAATTTCAGTATTTATCCAAAAAACAAAGAATGCTTTAAAATGACTTTAAGCTAAGAAATAACACCTTTAGAATTACACTTTTTAAAATGTGGCTTCAGAGCCAAGACACGAATGGTGCTGGGACAACTGGATAGCAACATTCAGAAGACTGAATTTGGACTCCTACCTCACACCACACACCAAAACTAACTCGAAGTGGCTCAGAGACCTAAATGTAAGAATTAAAACTGTGAAACTCTTGAAGAAAGCCCAGGAGTAAGTTTTTGTGATCTTGAGCAAGGATTTCTTAGATGTGACATGAAAAGCACAAGCAATAAAATAGAATATTAAGTCAACTTCAGTAAAAGTAAAATCATTTGTGCTTCAAAAAACACTATCAAGAAAATGAAAAGACAGCCTACAAAATAGGAGAAAATATTTGTAAATCATATATATCATATATCTGATAAGGGACGGGTAACTAGAATATATAAAGAACTCTTACAACTCAATAATAAAAACACAAATAACCTGATTAAACAATGAGTCAAAGGATTTGAATAGACATTTCTCCAAAGAAGATATGCGAATGGCTAATAAGCATGAAAAGGTAGTCATCATTAGTCATTAAACAAATGCAAATCAAAATTACAATGAGATACTACTTCACACCCACTAGACTGCTATAATTTTAAAAATAAAGACGACAATATAAAAATAATGAGCAATAATAAAATAATATAAAAATAAATAATATAAAAAATAAAAGAATTTTTTAAAATAACAGGTGTTATCAAGGGTGTGGAGAAATTAGAGCCCTCACAGCTGCTGGTCGGAATGTAAAACAGTGCCACCACTTTGGAAAGCAGTTTTGCAGCACCTCGAAATGTTAAACCTAGATTTATCATATGACCTAGAATTCCAGTCCTACGCATCTACCCAAAATACATAAAGCTTGTACATGACTGTTCAGAATAGCCAAGCAGCAGAAACAACCCAAATGGATAAACAAACTGTAGTATATCCATTAAATGAAATATTATTCAACCATAAAAAGGAACGAGATACTGATTCATTACAACATGGATGAACCTGGAAACATTATGCTAAGTGAAAGAAGCCAGACACCAAATGCCCATATTGCATATTCTATTTATATAAAATTCCCAGAACAGGCAAACCCATAGAGTCAGAAAGCAGGTAAGTGGTTGCCAGGGGCTTGGAAGAAGGAATGGGGAGTGACTGCTTAATAGTTTGGGATTTCTTTGGGGGATGATAAAATGTACTGGAACTAGACAGTAGTGGTGTTAGCACAATATTGTGAATGTTCTGAAAACTACTGAATTGTATGCTTTAAAATGGTTAAACTGGTGAATTTTATTTAAATATAACTGTACTTAATGAAGTGAGAAACTCTAAAAACAAATCAAATTCTTACAATCCACTGTAAACAACTTCAGTAATAATATTAAAGAAGAAGTCATCTAATGAAACCTACAGCAGTGCAGGGAAGTACACTAACTCAGATTCTAACTAAAAATCATAAAAATACGGGCTGTCTGACACATGGACAAAGGGGAATAGCAAAGATATCATGGGTCTTTAAGGAAAGCATTCAAAATTGAAAACCCATTAAAAGTGAAAAATGAAGCTTGAAGAAAATATGAGGTGCAGCATAAAGGGCATTTTAGCACAGTTTGGAGAAAAGAGGAGGGTGGAGCAGGGGAGAAGTTTGAGTCACATATTAAGGAAAACAGAATAACGTTGACAGTTAACAGAGAAAAAATAGAGTGTCTCAACTCCTGGTTCATTCTCTACTCTCCATCAAGCAGAATAATTTTCAAACTGGAAAAGAAAAAAATGGAAAATTATGATAAGGGAAGAGATGCAAAGAGAGGTCTTGGACACTTACAATATAATCAAGTCTTCTGGGTCATTTAAATTAATTTCCAAACTACAAAAAGAATTTGCTGGCATGATTTGAGAGGTACTGGGGAAATTTTTTTGAAAAATTAAGGGGAATGAAGGAAATCCTAAACCCATAAACATGGAAGACGTGGATTAATATCCAGCAAAGTTTTAGAGCAAATTATTAACAGATGACATGTGTGCCCTTAGAAAATAATGCAGCCATCAATATGAGCTGGAATGAGTTCTCTGAAAATATTTTTTTAAACAAAGCTGCTAAATTCAAGGTACTTCTGTAGACTAAAATTGTCTCAAATGTTTGCAAGACATTTACTATTTTGTTTTTCATTATATCATTAGGAAAATAGTAAAATAATAATATCACATATCATTTGTTGTGTGATGTATTTATCACAGGCCCTATTATACTATCAATAATAGTAATAGCTGACATTTGTCAAGGGCTTAATATGGATGAAGTATTGTTCTAAGTGCATCACATACATTGATTTATTTAATCTTTACTACAGCCCCATAAAGTAGGTACAATTATTAGCCCCAAGGAAACTGAGGCAGAGAAATTAACTAAATTGCCTAAGAACACAGTCAGTATAGTACAGGTAGATTCCCCCAAGGCCTGAATTCTTAACCACGATACTTTGTTAACTCCCAACGTTATCTGTAATTCTCACCACAAAACCACAGTTTGGTATTGTTATCCCCATTTTACAGGAAACGGAGGACTGCAGTGTTGTGGTAACTTCTCAAAACCCAATCTAGTAAGTGGTAGGGCTAAGACTCAAACAAGTCTATTTGGCTCCAAATCATATTCACTTTGCCCTTCTGTGTAATGCTACAGTCCATGGATCCTCGGCTGAAAGAATGGCCATGAGTAAAGATTCCATGTAGAGAACTATCTCTCTTGTATCACATGATTTTATCCTTCATCCTGACCTGTTCATGGTCATCTAATGTGAATTCATGTAAGATATGCCCATAAACTGTGCAAATGGCACAATGTTGAGATAGGTAGCTAATGTGTTAGATCATATTAGATGGACTGAAACAGCCAAAATAAAATTTAATGTTGATAACTATATATTTCTGCATGTATTTTAATGCAAATCAATTGTGATATATAGAAAAAAGGACCCCGGACTTAGAGTATTTTTTGTGAAAATGATCTGGTTGTGCAACCCACTCAAACTAGCTCAAGGAAAGGGAGAGTGTCTGAAAGGGTACAGGTGAATCTCATAAAATCCATTTGCAAAAAATACAGCTGGACCTTACAGGAGGAAGAAAACCATCAATTTGCTATCCTTTCTAAAATTACTCCTCTCTGAAAGTATAATCAGTTCTCCTCTTGGGAGATCAGATTCCACTGTAAGCCTGCTAGTTTCTACTCCACAATAATCTGAGTTTGAACCTACCCAGCTTTCCATTTTCCTAAGAGATGACTCTGGCTGGAACCCCATAGGGTTTTATAGCTCTAGTGACAAATATTGTCTAACTACTATTTTTATATTCCTATTCCAAATTAATTTACCCAGATACAATAAGCTATAGTCAGGGAAACTAGGTCACTTGGTACAAACATAATTCTAGATTCATCTCTTAAGGGGCACATCCAATGGAGGGGATATGGGCTGGAAAGGAGTCCCAAAAGTAGAAAATGACTATAAGTTCAAAATAATTCAACAGTGTGATAAGACCACTGAAACAGTAATAGATAACAATCATAGATAAGCCAGAAACCAGATGAATAAACATTTGAAACATATTTGAAGAGACATAGAAAAACTGTAGCAAGTCCAAAAAGGAAAGATCAGACTAGGAAAGGAGTCTGACATAATATTATGGGAAAAAACAGGGATGTCACATGAAGAAACCAGATATTTTTATAAGGAATCCCTTTAAAAACCAGAACAGAGCTGTCCTTGGATTTTCAGAAAGATACAATGTAAAATGCACAGGTTGTCACTTACTCCACTTGATGTAGCATAGCCGGCTGAAGCCAAGGAATCACAGGACTTCTATTCCCCATCTTACCCCAACTCCGGGGCTCCTAGCACTGATGATAACTTTGATTCCAGTTTTGTCTTCGTTTTTTCATCAGAGTATTTGACCTATTGATACATAATGAACAACTGTGTGTGTTGCCACTAGGTGGCAATGTGGGCATTTTATTTAAAAGACCATGGACAGTTCGCTGTGCAGGTAACCTTACAAATAGTGCAGAGGTTTGCATTTGTTCTGCCTTTGATGGGCTGGGAATCCCGTTTGAGTTCTAAAGTAAATGTAGAGAACTTATAATAATAACAGACTCCTTTGACCAACTAACATATATTCCGAATCCTCTAACAGAGATCTGCGGTAAAAATGGTGAAGACCCAGCAAGTTTTGTTGGCTCTTCTGTGGCTTCGGTTACACTGTAAGTTGGGGAGTTTCTGGATATGGGAACAGGGAGACCAAATGGATATTTTTTTCAAAATTCTGAGGAGGGGAGATAAGGGAGTCCACGTGACTGATCTGGAGTGCCCTCTGGGAAACATGTAAAAGAAAGAAATTTGTAAAAATGCTGAACTAATAGTAATATTCTATGTTTGCCAATGTCTTTGAGAACAGGGGTAAGTGGCAAAAATGATGTGGAGCAGAGTCCCCGGTACCTGAGTGCCCTGGAAGGAGACTTTGTCACAATCAACTGCAGTTACTCAGAAGAAATGACCACTTTACAGTGGTTCCAACAGAATCCTGGAAGAGGTGTTGTCTCCTTGTTTATACTGAGCTTAGAGATGAAGAAGAAAGGAAGAGTAAGTGCCACAATCAACAGAAAAGAACGTCACAGCTCCCTGCACATCTCAGCTTCACAGCCCCGAGACTCTGCGACCTACTTTTGTGCTGTAGAGACACAGTGCTCCCCAGGCATCTGGAGCCTGTGCCCAAACTCTAAAGCTGAAAGGCATTACCTCTTCTCATTCTTGTCTTTCCATATTCATCTGTCTCTCTCATCAGACAGATGATGTAAGTTTTTTAAGTTTTTAAAATTTAAGATTTTCTTCCTCTAGACCATCCCTAATCTCTAAAGCACCATCACCAAGTATATGAACTAGAACAATACGTGGTCTATTACATAGGAAGTAGAATATATAGACTCTGGAGCTAAATTGCCAGGGTATAAATATACTGGTTCCACCTCTTACTAACTGCATGATCTTGACCAATTTGCTCTTTCTATGTGCCTCAGTTTTTACTCAACGATTAAAAAAAAAAAAAAAGGAAACAGTGT
The DNA here is from genome assembly GCF_937001465.1 of Orcinus orca. Taxonomy (NCBI): domain Eukaryota; kingdom Metazoa; phylum Chordata; class Mammalia; order Artiodactyla; family Delphinidae; genus Orcinus; species Orcinus orca. Next base: position 126,593,741 of record NC_064560.1, read on the forward strand.
TAATCATAGTACCTAACTCTTATTTGTGGGATGACATGTGATAACACATGCAATGTGCTTGAAATAGTCCCCAGGACATAGATAGTATTATGTAAGTGGTAGACATTATTAGTAGTAGATTTAGATACACCATGAGTTTACTAATACTCACTGATGGGCTAATACCTCAAATCTTTGGAGAAATGAATGGGATGTAAATAACAAGCACCTAATAATAATTTAAGCTTCCAAATTCTTTTCTAATGATGCCCAGCAGTCACTGGCCTTTTTAAATCATATTAGGAAAAATGTCAAATGGCCTTAGAAAAACTGGTAGAAGGATAACTTTATGGTTTGGTTTGTGTGCAGGGATGAAAGACTGCGTAAAGTGGCCCTGGGGAAGCTCAATAACTTATTTGGAAAAAAACACAGATCCTAAGTTTCTCACATGGAGAGTCCTAAATAGGAAACTGCATTTATGAAAATTCATGAAACAAAATATCAAACCCAGTGGGTCTCAGTCGTTAGTTCTCCGCCTTTATACCACCAAGGATTCCTTGCATATTTTTCCCCACCCCACTGGCATTCTTAACATAAACATAAGTATTATTGTTATCATTGTTCTTGTTACTCAATAAAATTAGTTGCACATATTAACTTATAACTAACCCCTTTTCTTCTAAAATCAAAGTTTTTTTAATCAAATACTGCCAGCACATATCTAAAACGTCAGTGGTATTACAAAGGTCTGTTCTCCCATTCCCTATCTGCCCCCTCCAAAAAAAATTGCAATATCATGTTCTACTCCCATGTTCAATCCAAGTCCATTTTAACAATTTCTAAATTATGTGCTTTACCCTTGATTTATCAATATTAGACGTTATCTACTGACTTCCTTTTATGGTAACACAGCACCACTGTCACCTTCCTAACATGGTTATATCACAATATGGGGTTAAATCTATAGTCAGGACATATATGATTATGACCATGTAAATAGGGTCATTGTCTAGCCAAAATGAGTACTACGATTACATTTCCTTTCTGGTACAACTTGTTTTTAGCTAATAATTGCCTCCTTTTTTCATTTGTTCTATATCAATTTCCTATTTTTTTTCTGAGTTCTTCAACAGATTTTTTGAATATTTTAAAATAATTTCTCCCAACTGCATCAAGCATGTCAAGTAGAGTATCAATTTTTTCTTTTTTTCCGGAGAGTCACTGTCCCTTGATCTCTATCCTTTGCCCTGTGTGAACTGATTGCTCTTTTGACCTACTGCACAAATGTTATTCTAGGACTTTTTAGCATTGCTTATACCTTATTGGTTACCTTGCATCTCGAATCTCACATATCTTCATTTCTTGGTTTAGTCCTTCTTTTTGCTAAAACACATTTGCTAAAACACATTTGCTAAAACCTCTATAATAAAGGCTGCATAGGATTTTTCTTCAGTCACTCTTTGCATGTCTGAAAATATCTTTATTCTATCCTCATGCTTGATTGATATTTTGACTGAATATAAAATTATAAGTTGAAATTCCAGCAGTATTTCCAGTATTTGAGAAGAAAAGCTCTTTTCATTGACTTTTTTAATGAGAAGAAGGGTACAGAGCACATATGGTACCTCCCTCAGTATTCTGAAGGTATCATTCCACTATTTCTTTATATCCAGAGTTGCTGTTAAGAAAGGTGATGCCATTGTGAATCATTCTCTTTCATGACTTTTTTATACCTTCTGGACAGGTTTAGGATTCTGTCTTTTTCCTTAACATTCTAACATCTCAATTCAGTAAATATGTGAGTAACTAGGTAGAAAACACTTCTAGGCTCCATGGATAAAATGTGTCTGAGACACTCTGGTGTCCAGAAGCTTATAACCTAGTAGACCTACTGCTCATCCTGTGGTTATGTTCACTTTATATGCATCCACATTCCTTGCCCTGGGCAAGTCTCTTGCCCAGAGAGGGGGACAGGCACAACTTGCTGTTCTGAGCCTAATACATTTGTGATAAATTAATAAGATAAGAATAAAGAATTTCTTCAGCATTAAAAGAGAGTCCTCTTCGTTAAAAAGCCAAGAAAAGTGAGGCTGAACCATCTTTACTTCACAGATACTGGGTATATTAGTCATACTGTTTTATTCATTCGTTTATTTAATAAATATTTATTGAGGGACTATGAACCTGACACTATCCTAGATATTGAGTACACAACAATGAACAAGACAAGGTCCCTCCAACCGTGAAGCTTATATCAGAACGGTGTGGAAAGAGACATAAAAATACAGGAATAAACAAATTCAATCATTCCACCAATATTAACTGAGCACCTACTATTTACCAGGCATGTTCTAAGTCGAGAAGATATAGCAGTGAACAAAATTTAAAAATCTACTCCCATGGAATTAATATTCTAGTGAATAAATGAACAAGGTAAACCAGATCTTATAAATGTTCAGAGGAAAATAAAAGAGAGTGATGTGAGGGAGGAAGAGTAGAGAATACTTTCTTTTTATTAAAAAAAATTTTTTTTAATTTGTTTTGGCTGCGCTGGGTCTTCGTTGCTGCGCGCAGGCTTTCTCTAGTTGCGGTGAGCAGGGGCTACTCTTCGTTGTGGTGTGCGGGCTTCTCATTGTGGTGACTTATCTCGTTGCGGAGCACGGGCTCTAGGCGTGCGGGCTTCAGTAGCTGTGGATCGCGGGCTCTAGAGCACAGGCTCAGTAGCTGTGGCGCATGGGCTTAGTTGATCTGCGGCATGTGGGATCTTCCCGGACCAGGGATGGAACCCATGTCCCCTACACTGGCAGGCAGATTCTTAACCACTGCACCACCAGGGAAGTCTCCAAGAATACTTTCATTGAGTAGTCAGGGAAAAACTTCTCTGAGATGATATTTAGGCTGAAACTCAAATGAAAAGAAAGAACAGGTCTTGCTAAGATATGGGGAGAAAGCATTTTGGGCATAGAGAAAACAAATACAAAAGCTTTAAAATGGGGAAAAGCCTTGCATTTTCCAGGAATAGGAATGAGATGAGCAGAGTGAATGAGACAGAGGTTGGTGTAAGATGTTTCCTTGAGGTGTCATGTAGGGCCTTACAAAAGCCATGGTGAGTAGGATTGGGGATTTCTATTAATAAACGTAACGAGAAGCTGATGGAAGATTATAAATAAACCAGTGACATGGTTTGATTTACCTTTTTTAAGAACATTACTTGGCTCCACTGTGGAAAGTAGATAAAGAGACAGGAGGGGAGGCCAAAGGGGGAAGAAAAAGGAGAACATTTAGTAGACTGTTGAAATGTTGAAACAATCTTTGCAAAAATGATGGTGGTTTGGACTAGGATGGAAACAGAGGAGATGAACAGAAATATGCAAATATGAGATATATTTGACAGTGAAATTAACAGAATTTACTTATGGTTTAAGTGAGGGAGAAGGCAAAGAAAAAGGAACAGAGCTGAGAATGACTTCTTGATATGTGGCCTAAGGAACTGGGTAGATCTTGATGTGACTTCCTGACATAAGTAATACTGGAACAGGTTTGAAGAGAAATCAAAATTTGTGTTTCAGCCATGCTGGGTTTATGATACCCATTAGAAATCTCAGTGAAGATGTCACAGAGAAAGTTAGATAAATGGGTTTGAAGCTTAATGGAGAGGTCAGGGATAGAGCTATAACTTCAGGTGTCATTGACATGTAGATGGTATTTAAAGCCAAGGGGCATGGGGAGATAGATTTTCTAAGAATAAATAGAGTTAGTGAAAAGATGAGAACTTGGGTCAGACTTGGGCACTATGACACGAAGAAGGTGAGCAGAAAAGGGAAAGAGCTCAGCAAAGGGTACTGAGAGGGAGTGGCCATAAGGCAGAGGAAAACCAGAAAAGCTAAGAGGGGGGATTGTATAACTGAGAGAAGGGACTAGTCTGCCGAGAGTTTGAGCAAGACGGTAACAGAGGTGACCACTGGATTTGCAGCAAGGAAGTTCTAGTGCATTTGAGAAGAACAGTTTCAGAGTGGTGGAAATGGAAGATGAATTGAAAGTGGTTAAGGAGCTAATAGGAAGTAAAGAAATAGAAGCAGGAAAAATAGTTCATTTGAGAAATTTTGTTGGGAAAGAAAGCAGAGAAATGGAGCGATAGCTAAAAACAGAACACAGGTGAGGGAGCAATTTGTTATTCTGTTGGTCGGTTTGTTCGTAGAACAGTAGACAACAGAGGACATTTTCAGAAGAGAAAACTATTTTAAGGTGCTCCTTTATTTTTACTATTGATAGAAACTCATATGCAATTTATAAAACTAATGATATTCAGGGATTAAACCTCTAAATAAATGCAAATGATTCACTCGCAGAAAAGTGACCTCTGGGGGATTACCTAACATTCTTACTTAAGTGTATTTTTCTGCATCAGCCCTGAAGTTTAAGTAACTCAGATTTAAAATTTTTAGTTGAATTAGCATATGTCCTGGTTACATACCTTATTAAGGCAGTACCTAAGTCTCTTGTAGAGTAACAAATGTATGAAAAATTAATGATGACTGTGGGAAGACTAATACTGTGTCAGCCAAAGTGAAGTTCTCGGAGAAAGGAGAAATTTTCAATCATTTTGCAATAAATCTCATGAAATTCCTCTCTTTTTCTAAATAAATTCAAGGTAGCACTTCAGAATTATATTTATCTTCATTAAAGTCACTGCCTTTATCTTATTCTGCCCTGGCACATTCAATGACACTAATTGACTCTCCACTTCCTTTTCAAACTTGACACGTCTTCTCGAGTCCTGAAACATTGCTCCCTTCTCCAGTTAGAGAAAGGGATAGGACTCATCTTCTAAATCCCATTTCCATGTCAAGGACAGACATTCATCAGTCATTCATCAGCTATTTTCATCTCATTTGTTTAAATCTTCCACCATTTCAACTATCAATAAAAGTTTAAATCTCTTCAGTGAAGTCTTAAGGTAATGAATCTTACATGGATTTCTGCTGATGAAGAGGCAATTTTATAGCAAGTTGTTCAGACATAAGGCAGTAAGGCACAAACCTGGCCCTGAGACCACGCTCCATGGATTCCAACTGGGGGAAAGACACAAAAGAGGATCAGCTCTAAATAAGACGGCAACTTTCAAAATAGGATCCCAATGGGAGTCAGAGGGTCAGCAGCGACCTGGAGGAATCCAGCAAAGGCCAATGACCACCCACCACCACACCCCCATAACTTTTTCTCTCCCCTTTGTCTTTCTTCTTGTCTCTCTTTCCTTCTATTTGTCTTTGAGACCCAACAGAGTTCTCCAAAAGCCTAAAGACCTCTACTAACCTCAGATATGGTTCCATTTCCAAAGCCTTATCAAGTCAATTCTAATTTCAAGCCCCCATTTCCTGATGAAGAACCAATGCTGACATTCCATGAGGTATAAACGAACTTTTACAACATCTTTTGTTTTGTCGACAGTTGAAATGACAGAAAACAGAAGCAGTAAGATTTAGACAGTGGTGTCTTGGTGTGTAGATAATCCTGACTCTGGCTAGAGCTGAAGCTGAAGATGAAGCTGTCACTTTGGTTTTTTGCTGTGTCAAAAATTGTTCTTAGACCTAAGCTGTAGGTAAATAAGTAACAGCTAGGATCCATGATTTGGGGCCAAATAGGAGCAACCACTTTGGAAAGAGGGAAAAAGACTGCAAGTGCCAAGTGGCTTATATCAGATGCCTCTTGTGTATCACTTCACAGCCCATCAGCCCCACTTCTTCTGTAGTCACTTTTGTGACAACCAGATTTCTGCAGGCTTCGTCCTGCTGGATGCACATGTAAGCTATCAGCTATCCCTGAGAAATGCGAAACAAATGAAGGGAGCCCTAACATTGCCCCAGATTATTGCCTTGAGAGAGTTTCCAGACCATCGCACAGGGAGGGGAAATTGAGTCACAACCCAGTGACTTCCCTGAGTTGAAGAGTCAGAGCTGAGATTGGAGGAGCTAGAGTTCATAGGACAGAATACCAGACAAAAGAGAGGTACACAGAGAGATAACCCTGGAGATCTGCAGAGAATACCCTCATGCATTCAGCAGAGTGCCTCTCAGGCATGTGGAAATATCCCAGGCTATGGAAAGAACCATCCAAAAGGATTAGAGGGAACAGTACCTCCTCAAGTATACCTAGAATTTAGAAAGGAGTTTATTGCTTCATCATATATTCCTTAATTCTTTAATTAATAACTTCATACATTTCATTTTCTCTGGTTGTCGTCACTAATGACTGTTGGCCATTTCCAAACAATTAAGAAACAACTGTGTCTGATGGAGATAAATAGTAAAGACCAAAATAAATGTCACTCATCTATGGCACTGGCAAACAGTTACCAGTAAATCTAATTTTTTATATCAATAATACAATTTCCTTTAAAAACTAGATTTTATTGCTCACCCTTGAATTCATTTATGCATAATGTCAAGTTGAGATAAATTCAAACCATGTTGACGCTTGTAAAAATGTGGCTTTGTATGATGTAAAGCTCTTATACTTAAATCAACCTCAAACCTCAGTTTTACTCATTTTAATGACTGAGTTCATTACACTATCTGTTGTGTCATCATTAAATTATTAAATACATTCCATATTTCCTCTCATTCTTCATCTTCTTAGATTGAGGATCCCTTATTCTTTGGGATCCTCCCTTATCCCTATGACCATTTTGTTATGTCTCTCTGGTCATTCTTTTTTACTTTAAAGAACAACCATCATTAATGGCTTCTGGAAAGGATTAAACATTATGTCCACATTGACAGTTCCGCATGCTGTGAATCCTGCCTTCGCAAGGTAGAAAAACTATTTAACATAGTTCCCAGGCTCCATTGCAGCTAGGGTGCAGACCTGAGCCTTTAATTGGGAGTTGAGCCACACGAAGAACAGTGTAGGCAGGGAAATCACTTTTCTTGGTGGGAGGCAGTAGAGGCTGCATGGTTCTGGGGTTGGCAGCAATAGCATCATCCTCATTGGGCCAGGAGTAGTAACTTCCTGGTTGGGCCTGTTTGGCTGCATGTTCTGTGGCTGGTAGCACTGGAGACTGCTTCCTATCCAGGACATTCAGCACCACCATCAAGTGGTCCTGTGATTAGCACAGGGACAGCAACCTCCTTATCAGGCCAGTTGAATGGGTGGCTCTGGCCTTTGCTCTTAGAAGTCAGACCCAGAGTCTGTTTCCCCAGCCTGCCTAGTGATTCTGCAAGTCAACTAATATCCCTTCCAAAATCCCTATCTGCTTAGATTAAGTAAAGCCAATTACTTTCTTTCTTGTCATGTATCACACAGACATTTCACAGTGTTTAGTCTGAAGCCCGCCCTGGCTTTCATTTCAACATATTTTAAGCTGGGTATTAGAGCTGCTTAACCTTTTCATTGCAGCACACACTTGGCTCACCTTAACAAGGAATATTTGTGATGTTTTACAATAATTTCGGGTTCCTTTGCCTGGCAAAACAGTGACTATGAAAAAGAACAAAGTCTATTTTAATGACTGGCCCAAGACATATCATGGAATGAAAGCACTGTGGATCTCATAAGTCAGATACCATAAGCATAATCTCCTGAAAAAAATTTTTTAAAGCTTTCAGTTGCTACGGATATGGGAATGAGACAAACTGAAGACTTTCCAAAGGCTTCTCTTGGAATGTTTTCACAATTTCACTAAATACCTTCACTAGATTTCTTTTTGACCCCAGAGCCAGTTAGGCCCTTAGATACAATGGGCCTTTGAATTTCAAGTTTAATTAAAGATCATTTTCCTCATTTAGTGGGAGTGGGGAGGCAGAACAAAGACTGAATTTAGAGCTTACATCAATGCCATTCTTACCAGGTCATATCAAATCAGAGTTTCCAGTCACTTGGTTAATCCTCACCCATTCTTTAAATCTGGAATTAAATGTCACTTCCTCAATGAGCACTTTCCTGCCCCCCCCCCATCTAAATTCGTCCCCTCTGTTTTATTGTTTCAAAGAACCCTGTAATTTTTTTTTTCGCAACAGTAAAACAGGTTTTGCTTTATAGGCCTTATCACAATTTCTATGTATTTATGTGAGGTTATCTGTACAATAAATATCTGCCTTTCTCATTAATCTCTAAGCTTCACTGAATATTCTGTGTTCAAAATAGTGCCTGGCACAAAAAAAAATGTGATTAATAGTTGATAAATGAATGAATCTGAGCCATCAGGCATCTATCTTACTCTGCGTTGGACTGTTCCTTAAGTGTGAATGTTCCCAGTGACACATCCATTAACTCAAATACTGATCAAAGAGGATTAGAAGCACATGAAGCAATACCTCTGGGAGTCAGGCTGTAGCTCAATATGAGTGGAGACAAAAAATAAAGACCTTAAAAAGAATTCGCACAAAGGTAGGTGTTACCATGGAAAACTGCAGAGAGTATGTTTGTATGCAGTGTGGACACAGAAACAATGTTAAACTAATCATCTCCAAACTTGAACCAGGCTGAGGTGAGAGATTGCAGTGAGACAGATCCTGAGAGACAAGGAGAAATTTTGGATTACAGACAATGAAATTTGCTTACACTTCTACTAATGTGTAGTAAGGAAATTAGCCTTGCCCAAAGACAGGCCTTTGTCCCAGCTCCTGGGAGGGAATCTCTAAATCCTTGGAACTTCCAGAATCATAGGAAATGATTATAACAAATAAATGTCTTTGTTATAAATGGTTGGCCCCTTGGATCACACCTGATGGTTCCTGTTAACAAGATGACTCAGCTTGAGGCTGGCCTCACCCAGTAGTCTTAGGATGGGGGATTTGGCCATGCCAGAAAGACAGACCATATCAATTATGGTGGGGGCTTTGAGTTACATGATATGGATCAACCCTGAGACCCAGTTCAACCACGTAGGCAATTAATCAATCATGTCTACATAATGAAGCCCCAATAAAAACTCTGGACACCAAAGTTCAGGTGGGCTTCCTGGGCTGACAGTACTCTGTGAGTATTGTCACACACTGACGCTGAGAAGTTAACCCATCCCTGAGCACAATGGGAGCTTCAAGTTTGGAATCCTCCCAGACTGTCCTATGCATCTCTTACTTTGGCTGATTTTAATGTATTCTTTTCCTGTAATAAAAATAACCATGAGTATAATAGGTTTCAAAGCGTTCTTTGAGTTTTTCTACCATATTATGGAACCTAAGTGTGGTTTGCGGAAACCCCTAAACTTGAAGTTGTCAGAAGTAAGGATAGTGTTGTGTAGACTCTTCTCTTTAACTCTGTAGTTGGTTCCTAACTCCTTTCAAATGGGGTCAGAAGTTTTGGGTAGACTTGGCAGTCTGGAGGACTATGCCCTTAACCTCATAATCTGACCAATTCTGGTAGCTACATTTTGTATTGAGCAATTCCATATGGATAAAGTAAGTTTTATCTGTGTGATGCCTAAGCAACTAATTAATTATATCAAGAGAGTGAAAAACAAAGTTAAAAGTAGTTAACATGGGCAAAATAACTGGAAGGGGGACAAAATGTCTAAATTTTGATGCTACGTGTATTGTTTGGGACACATGTATATGTGAGATAATAACCACTTTTAGATGTTTTCAACACATGGGCTGGCAACACCTAACAATAACAACTAGCATTTGTTAAGTGCTTACTGTTTAACAGTTTCTGTTCTGAGTGTTGTACACATACTAACTTATTTAATTCTCATAACAACTCCAGTTATTAGCCCAGTTATAGAAACTGAGGCACGAGGAGGTTAAATAATTTGTCCTAGGTTACACATTCCCAGGATTTGAATCCATACCATCTGACTCCATGGTTCATGCCTTTAACCAGTGCCTCATACAGTATCTCGGAAGGTAATCACTTACATCTTCTCTGATCTCGTAGAAAGGTGTTAGTAAACTGGTATCTTAATTCCAAATCCCAATTGTCTCTGTGACAAAGTAACATTTTTATATGAGCAAATGTGTATTTTATTTTACCCTGTGATGGGTATTTTATTCACCCTGTGATCCTTCTCACGTTAGGCAGGAAGTCCTGACTTGTATTGAAGGAGGTAGGAAACAATGAACACAAAAGAAAAAAGAATAATTCTCTGCTTTCAAGCTTCAAAATAAAATTTGGAAACTTTCTCTAGAAACAATAGAATGAAAGAAAAGGGGTTTGAGTTTGGGTTATAACCCTTGAGTTTAAAAAAAAAAATCTATGTCTTAAAAAAGATCTCTGAGAATATAGGTTGGTACAAACCCTAGATTTAATACAAATTTCTAGGTCTGTGGGAATTCCTAGGGGTGATGGAGATAAAAGCAAGACAGTTAAGACATTGATGAGGATCTCCGTGCCCTACCTTCATACCCCCTCCCACCAGAGGGGTGGGAGGGTCAGTATGGACCCCAAAGAGGTTTGTAGGAAGCTGAGAATAGGAGACTTACCTAATTCCTGTCGGAAAGCCTGAGTGACAATATCCTTTTAAGTATCCACCAGAGCAGAGATAGCTGTGCTGTAGTGACAGTGGGCCCAGAGAGCCCAAGACAACCCCATTCTGCCAAATTGATGTTAGCACAGATGAATTTTCATCTGCACACAAAAGCACGGAAATTAACTGAGAGAGCCTTAGTGAATCTGGAAGGGTTTCAATTTCATGAAAAAAGGACACAGAATATGTATATCAACAACCAGAAACCTAGAGGGACTCGGACATCTGGACACACAGAAACAATAATGCTGCAGGCCAGACCCAAAGCACTGCATCCCAGCAGGTACCAGCATGGGCCTGGTGCCCCCAACCAACACCAGGACACCACTAAGCCCTCTAGAACTTAGACATCATCCCAAGGATGGAGAGGGGGAAACCTAAACTGGCGGAGAAAATCCTTAATTGACTTTAAAAATTATGATCTAACTAAGAAAACCCTATATTTGCTTAAAGTAAGTTTTCTGATACCAGGAAAAATGGTTACTGGAGTTAGAAAGTAAGTCGTTATAGAAAATAAAGCTGTTGTGGTTTGTACATCTGAGCCAATTACAAAATGTTTGCCTGCTACATCTCTAGTCAACAGATCAGCCACATTCAATGTCTTTTCTGCTCCTACAGAAATGACAAATGACTGTCACATATATTACATACCCCCTCAGGCCAGCCAAGGGTTATGTGCTGTTTCGAAGACTGGGAAACCAAAACACCACAACTGAAAACCGCCAACCTGGATACTTATTAAAAGAAATAGCTTGGGTTAGTATGAAATTTGGTGCAACCCTGAAATATGGGAATTTGTTACTAGAGGCACCAGAGGGACACATATTCCCTGTTAGGGGACCCTGCTGACACTATATCAGAATGAAAGCAGGGATTGGCAAAGAGTATTTTCAAATAGACACATAAACAAACATGGAGAAATAGTAAACACATAAGATAATTCATTCGGACACTTTTATATGCAGCATGTATAGGATTTAAAATAACATTTCCATATTAAACTGAAAACATTACTATGTAAATGCCACAACTAAACCAAATGAAAGAGTAAACACCAGCCTTGCAAATTGGTCTCCCTTAAGGGCACTCAAAGGCATAGGATTGCCTGCTGTTCGCTAAAGAAATGTCCTCCTCTCTATCAATCTTTTCTGTTTTGACAGCAAACTCATTGACCAGCATATGTTTCGCAATTTCTGAACAATTGACATTCAAGGACTAGCAAACATTCGTTCTCCACCTTCTCAGAAACCTCATAGGAGCCACCGTTGCCAATAAAAACACATCATAAATCTAACCCCCAAACTGCATCACTTCAAAAGGAGAATGGATGCCCCCATTCCCTACATTGTTTGTATACATCTGTGTCCATCTGTGTCGGGTCTCTCATTGAATCGGCTGTGTCAGCAGGAGGTCATTAATCAGCAGGTGAAGGCTAGCAAAAGTACAGAATGGCTTAGCAGAAAAATGGAGTCTTTTGTTATTCCCTATTGCCGCCTACTAAAATGTAAGTTGCTTGTTGATCTCATCACACTGAGTTATGTTTTTGTGAAGTGTTAAAAAGACCCAGCCTGCACATATTCTTGAAGTTCTGAAATAATGGCTCAGTGAAGTGAACAGATATATACTTTCCCCCAGCAGCTCTTTGTGGAAATGAATTTTTAGGAGCCCCAAACATCCATGATTCAGCCCTGATGAAAAGTTAAGTTAAAACTAAATACCATTATTTTTTTGACAGAAGTTTTAGGAAGTTATTGACACAAGGACTTTTGAGACTGAAAGACACTGGGTTAACAAAAAGCCTTTGTTTGGTGAAACAAATTAAAGCACAGCCTCCAGGTATAGATGGCCTACATGCAGATCCTTCAGATTTTAGCTCTGTGACCTTAAATAAATACTTCATTTCTCCACTCTTCCCTCTTTTTGAAAAACTGGGATAGTAAATAATAGGTACCTCATAGAGATGCCAGTGCCTGACACATAATAAGTGTTCGATTAATGTTTGTTATTAGCTGCATATAGATAGAAAAGGGAAGCAGCGAATGCACAGTTACATACCAGTGACTATAAAAATAAGCTAAATTCATGTTTCGTATCTTATAATTACATAAAGCTTTCTGCTTACTTCTGTTAACTAAAAAGAGCAAGGAGCTTTCTTATAATATTGAAAATATTATCCTAATGGTTCCAAGCACTGTTAATTAGGAATGTTTGTTACAGAAACTTCACTTGTTGGTTGTTTGTTAGAGAACCCCAATTATTGTACTTGTGAACTGTGTTTACCATGCAGCCTGCTCTGACTCACCAACCTTGTGATTAGTAAACAGCAAAATGTAGCACTGCTGATTTAGGTCTAATTTATTCAATCAATATAAAAGGACTGTGCAGATTCTCCTGAACTGGGAGCATAGCCAAAGGCATTCTTCATTGTTAAAATGAATTTTTTAAAAAATGAGATGATTCTAACAAATTTACTTTAAATCACAATGCAATATCTCTAAATGAAAACAATATCAATATCTCTGTCTGACAGCACGGCATTCAACTTACTTTCAGATTTATTCAGTGTTTTCTCAATTTCAAAAGCACTTGAAAATCCACAAGCGGGGGCAGAATGTCTTTCTTCATTTTCAATAGTTACATCAAGGATGCTTTTCAAAAGTCTTTCATATTTATCATGCCTTCAACAAGTAACTCTTACCATACTCATAAAACCAGCTCAAACTCACCCTATCCTTTTTCTGATCAGATACTGGGTTGTTTTCAGAGACAACAAAACAAAAGGCAAGTCATGCAGCTAAGGCATGTGCAGAGAGAGAATTTTGACTTCAAATAACACCGGGAACAAAAGTTTCCCCCAATCCCACCACGGAACCAAAGGACCAGGACACGACAAGCACAAGAGATTGACTTTTTCCTTTACCCATCTCCATATTATATGATGGTGACAGCCAGCATGAACAGTTTTTGTAATTTAGAGATAATAGTATTTTTAAGAAAAGTTATAATGGCAAAGCCTAAGTAAAGAGCTAAGGAATGTTTTGGAGTACCGGAAAGCTTCTGATTGAAGACACAAACAAGGTCCAGTGGTGGAAAAAACATGTACTTCGGATTCTGAGCTTTGCTACCATAGGGAGGTAAGGAGAGAGAGTAAGAGAAAGAGAGAGAGAGTTTATGTGCTTGTCCCATTAATTCTATTTCTACTAATTTAATTCATAGGAAATAATCATAAATGTGCATAAATAATTACATAGAAGTACAGTATTTTGTTGTAACACTTTTTATTATGTAAAAAACTGGGGGAAATATAAATATCTACCAGTAGTAGAATGGCTAAATAAATCATGGCAATTTCTATACAAATGTAGCCATTAAAACCATACTAATGATCTGGAAATACTCTTGCTGTTAAGAGAAAACATATAATAAATAAACTGAATATACCACATTGTTACAACTTTGTAAATGTACATATATGAAGCTAAAACACTAAGCTGTTAACAAAGCTTCTCTCTGCTTTTTAAAAGGTGATCTTTATTTTCTTCTTCATATTTCTTCCATTTTCCTATTATATGTAATAAATATGCATTCCTTTGAAATTAGAACTTTAAACATACTATAAATATTTTTAAGAAACCCTGGGAGAGGGAGAAGGGGCACATAGCAGAGAAATCAGTGGGAAAAAACAAGAAAACCTGCACTTCCTTACCTCCCTGTGACGCTGAATTAGAAACTGTCAAGCAAGAGATATATATTTTACCAGGGGTATGAGACAACATGGAAGATAGTATAGAATATTTATACATACTGACTGAAAAGATCCAGCAAGAGACAGAAATTGGTAATGCAGATGATAGAACCTAACATTTTAAAGTCCTTGAGTTGGCAGAGGTGATGGGGTCCAGTACATGAATGGAGGAGTTGGCCTTAACGTAAGCCGGGAGGGTTCATCCATTAAATAGAAAGGCATAGAGCACAGCTTCAGAGGCAGTAGGGTTGCAGATTTGGAGTGAGAAGATGAAGAAGTTGTACTCTGATTGCTTCTATTTTCTTAGTGAAATGAGAAGGGAGCTTATTAGTTAAGTATGAAGCGGGGAGAAAGACGGTGTGAAATAGTCTAATACTGCCTGGTTTTCCTCATTCTCACTTCTATTTGCAAAGCAGTGAAAAATCCCCATACTCAAGAAACATTTTCTAAACACTCTTAATGGTTATCTATCCCTTTTTTTAAAAAGTGAAGAAATGAGCATACAGAAAAAGGGTTCCTGGCCATACTGAGCTTACATTCTTGTTGATGAAATAAAACACAAATGAGATGATAAGGAAATAATTCAGCCAACAAGAAAATGGTTTTCAATCAAGAGACTTACTAAATGAAACAGGTGCACTATTTATGATACCAATAATAGTACCCCAAGGCAGTGGGTGTACTTATGTTCTCTATAGTTATCCTTCTGAAAGCTTTCATGGCCTGAAAGAAGGAAAGTTTATGTAGGTAAAGAATTAAGTCAGAGTGGATGCAGGCTCAGAGCCAGGGTGCTGAAGTTAAATGGAGGATGGTGGAATGAGGCCCATGTTAAAAACAGAGTGGCCCTAAGTCAGCCTGTGAGGAAAGAGCCAGGTCATACCCCAAGGGCCTCCTCCAGGAAGACCCCTGTTGGAAAGGAGCAGGCATCCAGGGTGTTGGCAGAGCCTATGCTTGGGCAGATCAACAACACAGTTAAGTCCAGGGGCCCCCAGATCACTCCTTTGTTTCCTCAGTCTGGTACCTTCCCTCTCTAAGCAGCACCCCACCATCCCCCTTTTCCCCCTTATACACACACACATACACACACCATTTATCATAATCATCCAGCAGGTCCTAACTTAGATATCAATTCTTCTGGGAGGCCTTTTCTGGGGGATATCCTCTTATGTGACCCTCTACCTACCGTACCAGATCTAAGCTGTGTGAGATCAGTGACCTTGTGCCTCTTATTTATAGTGTTACCACACCAAACTTTGTTCCACTCACCCAACGCACAGTAAAGCCAATCTACTGACACCAGGTTGTGGTGAAGGAAAGTACAGTGTTTATTGTAAGGCTCCAAGCAAGCCTTACAGAAAAAGGACATTAGGTAAAATCTAAATAAATCTAATAAAGTATAGACTTTATAACAAGAATGTCAGTATTGGTTTATTAATTGTGGCATGGTTACCATTGGAAGATGTTAATAAGAAGGGAAACTAGGTGTGGGGTATATGGAAACTGTGTAGTATCTACACAACTTTTCTGTAAATCCAAACTATTCTAAAATTTAAAGTTTATTTTAAAAACCTATAAAACTGCAGGTTTCATTTGACCTAATTTTTGTGGAGGGAGAATTATAATTTTATGTAAAGCTGCATCACTATATATAGATTAAAAAGTCTTGAACTGGGCTGTCCAATACTTATCCACTACCCACATGTGGCTACTAAACACTTCTAGTTCAAACTGAGATGTGCTGTAAGGGTGAAATATATACCAGGCTTCAAAGATTTAGTATGAAAAAAATCAGTAATATTTTTTACATTGACCTCCTGTTGAAATGACATTTGGGGTTTATTGGATTAAATAAAATATATTATTAAAAGTAATTTTACGGACATCATCAGAAAATCTACATACAACAATAAATGCTGGAGAGTATGTGGAGAAAAGGAAACCCTCTTGCACTGTTGGTGTGAATGTAAATTGATACAGCCACTATGGAGAACAGTATGGAGGTTCCTTAAAAAACTAAAAATAGAATTACCATATGACCCAGCAATCCCACTACTGGCCACATACCCAGAGAAAACCATAATTCAAAAAGACAAATGCACCCCAATGTTCATTGCAGCACTATTTACAACAGCCAGGTCACGGAAGCAACCTAAATGTCCATCGACAGATGAATGGATAAAGAAGATGTGGTACATATATACAATGGAATATTACTCAGCCATAAAAAGGAATGAAATTGGGTCATTTGTAGAGATGTGGATGGACCTAGACACTGTCATACAGAGTAAAGTAAGCCAGAAAGAGAAAAACAAATATCGTATATTAACACATATATGTGGAATCTAGAAAAATGGTACAGATGAACCAGTTTGCAATGCAGAAATAGAGACACAGTTGTAGAGAACAAGCGTATGGACACCAAGGGGGGAAAGTGGCGGGGGGGAGGGGTGATGGTGTGATGAACTGGGAGATTGGGATTGACATGTATACAATAATATGTATAAAATAGATAACTAATAAGAACCTGCTGTATAAAAACAAAAAAATAAACTTTTTAAAAAAGTTAAATTAAATTAATTTTATTTATTTATTTATACTCTCTTTTTTTTTTTTTTTTTTTTTTTCGGTACGCAGGCCTCTCACAGTTGTGGCCTCTCCCGTTGCGGAGCACAGGCTCTGGATGTGCAGGCTCAGTGGCCATGGCTCACAGGCCCAGCCGCTCCGCGGCATGTGGGATCTTCCCAGACCGGGGCACGAACCCGCGTCCCCTGCATCAGCAGGCGGACTCTCAACCACTGCGCCACCAGGGAAGCCCTATACTCTCTTTTAACGTGGCTAGTAAAACATTTTAAATTATTTGTGTGGCTCACATTGCATTTCTATTGATAGCAGGGGCAATTTCTATTTTAGCTTTCCTTTTTTCTAAATTTTCTTCCATAAATATGTGTTCCTTGTATAATAAAAAAATAGTAATAAAAATAAAAAGATACAAAGAACTACTACTGTGAAATGTCACACTAAATGATGGAAGCACCAAGCAGAAAGGTCAAGCCATAGAGTCCTTCCATTAATTAATTATTCAGTCATTCATTTGAATATACGTATATTGAGTATCCTATGTGCAAAGCATTGGGACAGTTGCTAGGAATAGAAACACATAAAAGATGAGTTGTAATTATTTCCTTCAAGGAGTTCACAGTCTACTTGGGAAGCTAGGCTCATAAATAAAATATAAGAACACAATGTGGTCAGTGACACCATGACGATTTCTATACAGTCAACTCTCTTCTCCTTCCTGCTTTAAATGCTGCTGTTTTTCTGGCTCCAACCCTGGTCTACTTCTCTGCCCACCCCAGGATTTCAACTAATACTTATATGCTCATGACTAGTATGCCTCTGACCTTGATGTGGCCATAGATGCAAGCTGAAAAAGGTGAGACACTTAAGATCCATGGGAATCTGAGCCCCTTGCTCATGCCATTTACATGTACCTTCAAGAAATGCTCAAGCCTGATCTTATATATACCACTCCCATGCATGCCCAACTTTATGGTTTTGTGGGTCAAGCAACACCCACTTCATATTAGACATTTCAGATCGCATGGTAACTTGGTTGTCCATGATCAAATATTTAGGGTCTACTAAGACCGAGTAAAAATCCAAGAGCTGTTTCTCAAAAGGAGCATATTCATCTGCAGAGTATGGTATGGCTTTGCTCCCAGATCCTAAAAGTCTGTTCTGTAATTCATCTAAGAGGTCTGCCCAAGGCTCAGGAGACACATTAAGAACCAATGAATTGTCTGGGTCATACCACCAGAGTGGCAATAAGCCTGAATAGCAGCCTGGACCTGTTGCAGATCCCTCACTTTTTCTGGGTCCTATCAAAATTGGAAGCCTTTCAGATTGCCCAAAAAATAGGTCTATGCTATAACAACACACCCAATAAGGTATATGTTACCTCCAAAATCCAGTGAGGCAGACTAAGTATTGTGACTCTTTCTTAATGGTAGGAGGACCAGATATAGCAACTTGACTTTAACCTTAGAAGAAATATCATAACTTGTCCCAGACCATGGAAACCCAAGAAAGTTCATTGTAGAAGTAAATCCCTAAATTTTCCTGGGACTTATTTCCCACCCTCTGGCATATATGTGTCTTACCCAGGTGTCTAAGGTACTTGTTACCTCATGCTCCCCTGGTCCATCGAGGTAGTGGACCCATGTGGTGTCTTGTGGAATGGGGAAGCAATCATTTCTTTGTGGAATAGAGTTGGACTGGGTTGGAGAGTTGATATACCCCTGAGGTGAAACATTGAAAATATATTTCTGGCCCTTCCAAATTTAAAAACTAATAATAATAAATTAAATAAAATTGCTTCAGGCAGTCTCTGCTAACAGGTATATATAGAGAAAAAAATGATTTTCCATATCAATATGGAAATTCCAAATCAAATGTCAAGGGATTTGTGGATTTACTCCAGCAAAGAAACTACATTTGGAACAGCAGCTGCATTTGTATTCACCATCTGGTTAAGTTTACAATAACCCTTTGTCATTCTTCAAGAGCCATCTGTCTTCTGCTCAGGCCAATTAGACGTGTTGAATGGAGATGTGTTGGAAATCATCAACCCTGCGTCTTTTAAGTCCTTTATGGAGGTATTAATCTCTACAGTTTCTCCAGGAATGTAGGATTATTTTGGATTTACTATTTTGGAATTGAGAGGCAGTTCTAGTATCTTCCAGTTGTCCTCACTCATCAGATAACCAGTATAGTGATTCTACCATTTGTTGAGTGTGTCTCTTTCAATCAAGCATTCTAGAACTTGGGAAATAACCATAGGGTGAGTTCAGAGCCCAACTGCATATACTGTGAGATGGATCTGAACCAAAATACCAGTAACCATTCAGCCTCAATAAACCCCTACTCTGATAAACAGACAAGAGTGGCTTATTTTGTTTCCAAGATTTAGTATCATTTCACAGCCAGTGTCCAGAAATCTCCCAAAAGTCTGGTTATTTCCCTTCCCCAGTGTACTATAATCTTGGCAAAGAGTTGCAAGTCTTTGGAGGGAAGGAAAGAGAAAAAATTTACAGTATAAACTTCTGGCCATGTAAATATAAATTAGAAAAACCTTGTAATTCTTTTGACATGTATAATATCTCATTATTTTGTACCTGTGCCCATGAGATCTTAAGTCTGGCTACAGATATAGAAGCAATGAAAGTGCTGGAGGTGGGTCTTGAGAAGTCTCAGCATTTCCCCACAGGATAGGTGGGTCATCACAGGTACTCCAAGCAAAGGGAGACTAACCTCCTCACACAGGGGAAGAAAGTCTGCTTCCACAAGCAAAGGAGACTGAGGGCCTCCTAGGGCCTCAGTTTTATCAGAATCTGCCCACATGTTGCCATCTCAATTTTCAGGGTCCTAACTTTATGTCAATCAATGCCCTAATTTTAACAATAAGAGAGTTTGAGTTAACTTGTTATTGTAATCCCCCTACTCATGGGATTAGTCTTTGGTTGGGTTTTCAGAAATATCAGACCCTGCAGCTATGAGAAATAAACATCTCTTTCAGGGCAGTCACAGAAAATTTCTAGTTCTTTGCCTGGACCTTGGGTTGAAAATGTATTACCCCAAGTTCATTATTTTCTTTCCCTAATTTCTTTATGGTACTTAGAAGCAACCCACAGTCCTTATACTCTTTATTTCCACTAAATTATTCAGTGACAACAGCTACCTGGTAACCCAGCACTTTCTTCTATAGGCACCTAATGTTAGGGACTACTAGTGTCCCATTTACCAGTGGCAATGGGGTCATTACACCTAGCAAAATCAGAGAATCAATACCAACTCCCTATCTTGAACGTTCTGTTCCACTGAATCAGTTTCAGACCAATAATTGTACCACTTAGAGTCAGCCAGGTTAGCAGAACCCCTGTGAATGATATAGAATAAAGGAATAAGGATTCATTATAGGAATTAGACCTTACAAATACAGGAGGAGCTGGAGAAGTGAAGCTCTGGAAAAGGGAGTCAGGGGATCAGAAAAGGGGTCATTAACCTGCCTGCCTGAAGCAGTGGCACAGAGGGACAAGTTGGGGCTTGAAGGAAAATCTAAGAACCTAAGCATTTTCAGCCATCAAAATGGGATTGTGAAGAGGGACTCATTGAGAGGTGTTTGGAAAGCTGGTACCTCTTCGGTGGATATACAGTCAGGCATCTGATGATGGGCCTGGGGTCACTATTGGTTGGCAGAACCAAAAGTCAGAAAGATTAGCTGGAATAGAATGGAGGAGAAAAAGGACAACGTGGGACCTGCCTGGAATCCCTGTATCTATCATTGTACCTGATCACAGTGACCGTCTAAGAGTGTAATAGCGCAGAACAAATCTGGCTCCATATTGTATCTGCTTATTTTACTTTAACCTTTGTATTCTATTACTTTTGCTTCAAGTCAAGAATATTGCCTATAGCCTGAAATATATAGTATAACCCATTCTCAAGGTGCTGACTTTTAAAGGTATAACACTTTTCCATTTATACAGAGATAAAAAGTTGCAGAACACCGAATAACGTTTGTCTTGTTGGAGGTTTATGGGAACATTGTGACTGGACCTCCCTGGACAGCTCAAGAACAAAGGACTCTGGCACCAAGAAGCTTGCAGCAAGTAACCACACCACCAACGCCACCCCTTTAAGTGTAAGAGAAACCTGAATTCTAACTTGGGGAAGATGGTTCTTTGGGACACTAGTCCATCACCTTTCCAAATTGCTGGCTGTCTGAATAAACTCTCTATTCCTTGCCACGGGAACACATCTCTCGATTTATTGGCTTGTCACATGGGGAGTAGTATGAGCTTGGACTCAGTAACAAGAGGAATTATTACTGCTTCTCTTCCGCCTTCCAAATCTTATGCAATTTCATCTTTGGGCCATCTCTAATGCAGAGTTTCACATGGAAGAGGATTCTGAGAACAATAGTCATCTGCTTAACCAAGTTGACCAGCACAGTCCAGCACTCAATAAAGTGCTTGTCCTTATCTCAGCTATCAGAAGACACTCAATATGGGCAGAAAGAAATGTAGAGAAGCCCCTGGGGGCTCACTGGTGACCTCGTGACTGTGGATGAGCTGTGATTTGGGAGATTCCTGAAGATGGCAGTCTGGGCACACAGAGAACTTTCCTCTCAAAGGCTCAAATGTCAGCCTGGATCTTCTGGGAGTCCTTTTGGAAACAGTGAAACTAAAGAAACACTATAGGATATGATGAACAAAAGGCTCATTTTCTGTATCCAACCGACCTGGTCTTCCCAAATGGGGGCAAACACCAAACGAGAGTGAACACAATCCCAGAGCCCTGTAAATTCTAAAAGACAGAGAACTTTATTATGAACTATTTACACAGACAGTGCTTGCCTTTCAGCAATTCAGGCAGGATCTTTGCAAATGAGAGAGGGAGAGAGGGAGAGAGGGAGGGAGAGAGAGAGGGAGGGAGAGAGAGAGGGAGGGAGAGAGAGAGGGAGGGAGAGAGAGAGAGAGACAGAGAGAGAGAGAGAGAAAGAGATGAAATGAGTAGAA
Organism: Orcinus orca; assembly: GCF_937001465.1. Lineage (NCBI taxonomy): Eukaryota > Metazoa > Chordata > Mammalia > Artiodactyla > Delphinidae > Orcinus > Orcinus orca. The sequence goes on from NC_064560.1 coordinate 126,615,507, forward strand.
AATTCATAACGCAGCTCAACAAAGATGCTTTCCTCTTCTTGCACATCATGGTTCCCCAGCTCATAGTCCCAGCTGCCCACCTCTGTACAACAGTCACACAGCAATCCCCTCAACACCTGCCTCCTGCACCTGCATTCTATGATCTGGGCTCCACTTCATTCCCTGCCATGGACCCTGGTCACAGTGGTAGAGCCAGAGAACAGAGGGAAAAAAGTATCTACAAAAGGAAACTCAAAGTTTCCAACACCACAGCCATGTTCCTGGCTCCATGGAGTCAGATACAACTCCATGGAGTCAGATACAACTCTTCTAAAGGACAAATAATTTTCACAGACCCCAGTGTTAACTATGTTACTTTAACATAACGCTACTTAAACATGTAGAAACATAAATTGGTGTTTAAATGCCACGTGCTTATTATTGCTTTTATACCAACCATAAAACAATGCAAGTTAAACATGCACAAAACGTCAAAACCAATAAAACTTTAACGATTTTAATTTAATATAATATATGGTGTTTTGCTAAAACTAAATCATCAATTTTGAGTTGAATAGATAAATATATATATATATATATATATATGTGGAGTTGGGTTTTACTTACCAATTTGATTCTTCTGATTTTCATCATTGTTATTTCTCCTTTCACATTGAATTGTTAATCCATTCTCTTGATGGGCTGATAAATTTAATATGCACAAGAGTACAATATTAAAAGGAATGTTTTCAACTTTTAATGGAACTTTATTATGTAATGACTAGTATACCTATTACTAAGCAACAGTAGCTAAATGGTTTATACAAAAGATGAACTCTACACAGTATAGCCATGTGAATGAAGAATAAGGTACAAATCATACATTATTTTACATGCTTATAGGATCCAACTTGTGATAATTCCATTTTCTCATAATTGTTTCCTATTCAAATTACCTGACATCGCTTGCCCTTCATTTAGTGCTAATATTACTGAAAACGCAAAAGAGGGCATTGGAGTCTTGCGGCAGTATTTGCTTGTAAGATCAACATTAAGATAAGCCCCGACATGATTCAGTTGCATTTTATAAGAAATATGTTTCTTACAATCTTGCATATAATTCAAAGCTGATTTTCCCACAAGAAAAAAATGGGGAATTCGTTTACAGAACCAATATATCTACAACTTTGCAACATACTTCTGCTTTGATGATGCTCTTTATTTGCTTAGTATTATCTATAATATTGAGCAATTGCTCTTCTTTAAATTAATGATAAAGTGTATTAAGGAGTCGTTGGGCTTTCTTCATGGCACCAAATTACAGCTAACATCTGTCTAAAAACATATATTTGGGCGTACATTTTTCAGCATGAGCTTTCACACCAACTCAATGAATGCTAATATAAAAAGACATAAAACAATTTTAAAATGTTTAGTGACTGTTAAAAATACTAGCATTAAAGAAACCAATATCTCTTCTAGCTATTTTCATAAAGCAAAAATTAAAACACGACAGACTAACAATGAATGTCTGGTTACTTCCGTTATAAGCTAGAGTGGCGCCACCACGTGGCATGAGTAAAAACAAGTTTATTTTAGTTAAACTGAAATTACACAAATCTTAATTTATGTTTGGTGAGAACTACACTACAAATTTTGCTCATAATATATGGGTTATTAATTTTTATATCACACCACTTAAATTTCACATAGCTCATGGGATCCAATTGCATGTTTTAGACTATCTGTTGAAAACACATTTTTAATTCTCATAAAAACATGAAAACCCATAAAACTTCCAAAGATACATATATTTCAAATATGATAAATACAAGTATAAATAACTTTTAAAAAGCAGTTTTGAAATAATTCCTGTTACTATTATAATTTCCATACAGGTCTTGGAACTGTCTTAAAAGTAATGATAATTTTGTCTCTGTAAAAAGAACACTATTCAAAAATGGGACAATAACTTAATAAAACGTGGAATACTGTTTTTGTCACTACCATATAAAATTCATAAGTTCTTTGCTTCCTAAATTCTTCAATCAGAAATTTAAATAATCTAAATTCCTGATATATTTAAGACATAATTTATTACTTTGTTAATTTATTTGTTAAAACAGCATAATGTAAGCTGATGGTTAAAATTAGTTGTTACTAAATTATAACTTTTTAAATTCCGTAGGAAATTATCTCAGTATTAAGTACTCAATATCACGGCTCATGGGAATAAGGGGACTACTGTTTTCCTTCTACTCTTTTGTATTTTCCAAATTTTCCATATAATAAGTATATATTAATTTTATGATGAAAATTAAATTTCTAAAAGAATAAACATTCACGCTAGGAGAGAAATAACAAAATTAACTATTTAGGGTATAACATTAATAAAAGGAAATTAATGTACTATTTTACCCTGGTACTGAGAATAGGAGAGGCTAAGGTATCTTTCCTACCATAACAAGAAAGCCTATGTTAGTAAATATTAATATTGGAAATGAACATACTCTGTGACCCAGCAATTACTGGGTCCCAGTCTTAGCATTACCCTTATTGTAAAAGAAAGCATGTACAGGGCTTCCCTGGTGGCGCAGTGGTTGAGAATCTGCCTGCCAATGCAGGGGACACGGGTTCGAGCCCTGGTCTGGGAGGATCCCACATGCCGTGGAGCAACTAGGCCCATGAGCCACAACTACTGAGCCTGCGCGTCTGGAGCCTGTGCTACGCAACAAGAGAGGCCGTGATAGTGAGAGGCCCACGAACCGTGATGAAGAGTGGCCCCCGCTTGCCACAACTAGAGATAGCCCTCGCACAGAAACGAAGACTCAACACAGAAAACATAAACTAATTAATTAATAAACTCCTACCCCCAACATATTCTTTAAAAAAAAAAGAAAAGAAAAGAAAAAGAAAACATGTACAAGGAGTGCAGCAATTTGGGGTCATAACAAGCTGTAAATAACATAATCACATAACAAAAAGTGATATAATAAATTGTGTTAAGTCTATATTCCATACAGTTGAAAATAATGAAGTGAATCTATACATAATAACAGAAAAAGAGCTCCAAAATGTCTTACTGAGTGGGAACAGCAAGTTGCAGAACAACGTATAGAATATGATGCCATTTACGTTAGTAAAAATACTTGTACAGTATAAACCCTGAATATTCACAGTAAGAGGACTGTACGTACAATGACAAATTCCCTATTAATAGCAACCTCTGGAAGGGAAATTACACATGAGGGAGGGGGACACTCAGTGGAGATTCTGGGGTTAACTGCAATGCTTTAATTTTTATAACAAGTATGTATGGAGGCTTCCGGGAAGATGGCGGAAGAGTAAGACGCGGAGATCACCTTCCTCCCCACAGATACACCAGAAATACATCTACACGGGGAACAACTCCTACAGAACACCTACTGAACGCTGGCAGAAGACCTCAGACCTCCCAAAAGGCAAGAAACCCCCCACGTACCTGGGTAGGCCTAAAGAATAAACAGAGACAAAAGGATAGGGACGGGACCTGCACCAGTGGGAGGGAGCTGTGAAGGAGGAAACGTTTCCACACACTGGGAAGCCCCTTCGCGGGCGGAGACTGCGGGTGGCGGAGCGGGGAAGGCTTCGGAGCAGCGGAGAAGAGCACAGCAACAGGGGTGCGGAGGGAAAAGCGGAGAGATTCCCACACAGAAGATCAGGGCCAACCGGCACTCACCAGGCGAAGAGGCTTCTCTGCTCACCCGCCGGGGCGGGCGGGGCTGGGAGTTGAGGCTCGGGCTACGGTCAGAGCGCCGGGAGAGGACTGGGGTTGGCGGGGTGAACACAGCCTGCAGGGGGTTACTGCGCCACCGCTAGCCGGGAGGGAGTCCGGGGAAAAGTCTGGACCTGCCGAAGAGGCAAGAGACTTTTTCTTCCCTCTTTGTTTCCTGGTGCGCGAGGAGAGGGGATTAAGAGCGCTGCTTAAAGGAGCTCCAGAGACGGGCGCAAGCCGCGGCTAAAAGCGCGGACCCCAGAGACGGGCATGAGACGCTAAGGCTGCTGCTGCCGCCACCAAGAAGCCTGTGTGTGAGTACAGGTCACTACCCACACCCCCCTTCCGGGGAGCCTGTGCAGTCCGCCATTGCCAGGGTCCCGGGACCCAGGAACAACTACCCCGGAAGAACGCACGGCACGCCTCAGGCTGGTGCAACGTCACGCCGTCACGCCGGCCTCTGCCGCCGCAGGCCCGCCCCGCACTCCGTGCCCCTCCCCGCACCGCCCCCCTCCCCCCCGCCCCGGCCTGAGTGAGCTAGAGCCCCCAATCAACTGCTCCTTTAACCCCATCCTGTCTGAGCGAAGAACAGACGCCCTCCGGCGGCCTACACGCAGAGGCAGGGCCAAATCCAAAGCTGAGCCCCTGGGAGCTGTGAGAACAAAGAAGAGAAAGGGAAATGTCTCCCAGAAGCCTCAGAAGCAGCGGATTAAAGCTCCACAATCAACTTGATATACCCTGCATCTGTGGAATACATGAATAGACAACGAATCATCCCAAATTAAGGAGGTGGACTTTGAGAGGAACATTTATGGGTTTTCCCCCTTTTCCTCTTTTTGTGAGTGTGTATGTGTATGCTTCTGTGTGAGATTTTGTCTGTATAGCTTTGCTTCCACCAGTTGTCCTAGGGTTCTATCCGTCCATTTTTGTTTTGTTTTTAATTTTTTTTCTTAATAATTATTTTTCATTTTAATATCTTTATTTTATTTTATCTTTTTTCTTTCTTTCTTTCCCTCCTTCACTCCTTTAGACAACGAATCATCCCAAATTGAAGAGGTGGACTTTGAAAGCAAGATTTATGATTTTTTCCCCTTTTCCTCTTTTTGTGAGTGTGTATGTGTATGCTTCTGTGTGAGATTTTGCCTGTATAGCTTTGCTTCCACCATAGGTCCTAGGGTTCTATCCATCCGTTTTTTTTTTAATTTTTTTCTTTTTTTCTCTTAATAATTATTTTTTTATTTTAATAACTTTATTATACTTTATCTTATTTTATTTTACTTTATCTTCCTTCTTTTTTTCCTTCCTTCCCTCCTTCCTTCCTCCCTCTCTCCCTCCCTCCCTCCTTTCTTTCTTTCCTTCTTTCTTTCTTTCTTTCTACTTCTACCAATTCTTTCTTTCTACTTTTTCTCCCTTTTCTTCTGAGCCGTGTGGATGAAAGGCTCTTGGTGCTACAGCCAGGAGTCAGTGCTGTGCCTCTGAGGTGGGAGAGCCAACTTCAGGACACTGGTCCACAAGAGACCTCCCAGCTCCACATAATATCAAAAGGCGAAAATCTCCCAGAGATCTCTATCTCAACACCAGCACCCAGCTTCACTCAACGACCAGAAAGCTACAGTGCTGGACATTCTATGCCAAACAATTAGCAAGACAGGAACACAAACCCACCCAGTAGCAGAGAGGCTGCCTAAAATCATAATAAGTCCACAGTCACCCCAAAACACACCACCAGATGTGGACCTGCCCACCAGAAACACAAGATCCAGCCTCATCCACCAGAACACAGGCACTAGTCCCCTCCACCAGGAAGCCTACACAACCCACTGAACCAACCTTAGCCACTGAGGACAGACACCAAAAACAACGGGAACTACGAACCTGCAGCCTGCAAAAAGGAGACCCCAAACACAGTAAGATAAGCAAAATGAGAAGACAGAAAAACACACAGCAGATGAAGGAGCAAGATAAAAACCCACCAGACCTAACAAATGAAGAGGAAATAGGCAGTCTACCTGAAAAAGAATTCAGAATAATGATAGTAAAGATGATCCAAAATCTTGGAAATAGAATAGACAAAATGCAAGAAACATTTAACAAGGACCTAGAAGAACTAAAGATGAAACAAACAACAATGAACAACACAATAAATGAAATAAAAAATACTCTATTTGGGATCAGTAGCAGAATAACTGAGGCAGAAGAATGGATAAGTGACCTGGAAGATAAAATAGTGGCAATAACTACTGCAGAGCAGAATAAAGAAAAAAGAATGAAAAGAACTGAGGACAGTCTCAGAGACCTCTGGGACAACATTAAACGCACCAACATTTGAATTATAGGGGTTCCAGAAGACGAAGAGAAAAAGAAAGGGACTGAGAAAATATTTGAAGAGATTATAGTTGAAAACTTCCCTAATATGGGAAAGGAAATAGTTAATCAAGTCCAGAAAGCACAGAAAGTCCCATACAGGATAAATCCAAGGAGAAACACTCCAAGACACATATTAATCAAACTGTCAAAAATTAAATACAAAGAAAGCATATTAAAAGCAGCAAGGGAAAAACAACAAATAACACACAAGGGAATCCCCATAAGGTTAAGAGCTGATCTTTCAGCAGAAACTCTGCAAGCCAGAAGGGACTGGCAGGACATATTTAAAGTGGTGAAGGAGAAAAACCTGCAACCAAGATTACTCTACCCAACAAGGATCTCATTCAGATTTGATGGAGAAATTAAAACCTTTACAGACAAGCAAAAGCGGAGAGAATTCAGCACCACCAAACCAGCTTTACAACAACTGCTAAAGGAACTTCTCTAGGCAAGAAACACAAGAGAAGGAAAAGACCTACAATAACGAACCCAAAACAATTAAGAAAATGGGAATAGGAACATACATATCGATAATTACCTTAAATGTAAATTGACTAAATGCTCCCACCAAAAGACACAGATTGGCTGAATGGATACAAAAACAAGACCCATATATTTGCTGTCTACAAGAGACCCACTTCAGACCTAGAGACACATACAGACTGAAAGTAAGGGGATGGAAAAAGATATTTCATGCAAATGGAAACCAAAAGAAAGCTGGGGTAGCAATTCTCATATCAGACAAAATAGACTTAAAGTAAAGACTATTAGAAGAGACAAAGAAGGACACTACATAATGATCAAGGGATCGAGCCAAGAAGAAGATATAACAATTGTAAATATTTATGCAGCCAACATAGGAGCACCTCAATACATAAGGCAAATACTAACAGCCATAAAAGAGGAAATCGACAGTAACACATTCATACTAGGAGACTTTAACACCCCACTTTCACCAATGGACAGATCATCCAAAATTAAAATAAATAAGGAAATACAAGCTTTAAATGATACATTAAACAAGATGGACTTAATTGATATTTATAGGACATTCCATCCAAAAACAACAGAATACACATTTTTCTCAAGTGCTCATGGAACATTCTCCAGGATAGATCATATCTTGGGTCACAAATCAAGCCTTGGTAAATTTAAGAAAATTGAAATTGTATCAAGTATCTTTTCCGACCACGACACTATGAGACTAGATATCAATTACAGGAAAAGATCTGTAAAAAATACAAACACATGGAGGCTAAACAATACACTACTTAATAACGAAGTGATCACTGAAGAAATCAAAGAGGAAATAAAAAAATACCTAGAAACAAATGACAATGGAGACACGACAACCCAAAATCTATGGGATGCAGCCAGGATGATTCCAGGGGCCTTTGGAGCCTGAAATTTCCAACCTCTCACGGTCCCCTATGATTGTAGGGATTCCTACAACAGTGAGTACTGGCTTCAGAGAAGCCCACAAGAGACTGGCTTGGAGAAAGCAGGACCACCCTGCCCCTCGGGGAAAGTGAAGGGAAGTGGGGGTCATTCTGTCATGGATTTTCCTCACTCAGGTCCAGCCTGTCAGAGGGTCAAGTGTAGCCTCGGGTCTGGGCATCTGGTTCTCCCACCATCCTCCTCCTCGGGGGGTTGGTGGTCCCTAGGAGAGAGACTCAGTTAAGGAACTGCTGTGATACTGGCTAGTTCCAGCCTCAGGACACTCACAGTGACAGGTGGCTTCTGAGGACTAAAATCCTAACTGTTCCCTGCACACTGTCCTGCCCAGGGTGCAGCTCCAGGCCCTGGGTCCCAGCTCCTATGCAATGTGAAGCTGACAACACCTGGTGGGAGTCCTGGGGTCTTAGGCGTGGAGGCTTCAGGGGACACAGCTGAGGAATCGTCCACCTCCAAACAATTCCTCAGCCCTTCAACAAAGACGAAGGTGGGTAGAGGAGGACGGAGGCTTGGCCTACGCTTTCCTCTCTTGTATGTGGTCATCGCAATTGCCAAGACCTAGATCTAGTTTCAAATTCTGTCTTATTAGTGCTAAAACTTTAGGAAGGTTATTTAACCACTGAGGGCCCCCTCACTCATAAAACGGGAATATAATGCACACCTCCGCTGACTGTGAAAGATGAGTGAGTGGGCTTTCATGTAGATGCTCAATGACCATTAAGTTCCTTTCCCCACTTTCTGGTTTGCGAGTTTAGGGTTCAACCTATTGAATCCCAGAGAAGACGTGATGGGGACAAAGGGAGGAGGTGGAAAGCTCAGGGGTTGTGGTTCTCACAACTCCACATCAGGCTTCAGGTGACACAATACCTCACAATCCCATAAAACTCAGGCAAACTTTTCTTGCCTGTGACATTTTCAGAAATGAAAAGAGGGAACCAAGGTCTGGAGACTCTGATTTTAGCTCCACGCTGGTTCCAAGACCAGGAGCTTACTGAGTTAGGAAGGTTGTTTTTGCAAACGGTGTGGATAACACCAAGGTGGCCCGGCCAAGAGCAGCTGGGTCCCGGGTCCTGGTACCCATGGAAATGCATATGTTACCTGGTACCTCCTCTTTCCTAGCAGCCTCTGTCTCCAGAATATAAACCACCAACCAACAGCACTGGCAAAGAAACAATGCCCAGGAGGTGTCTCCCATAGTCTTTTTTTTTTTATTCTAACAGAAAGTCACAAAAACTATAATCATCCTCATCAGTTCACTCAGTCCCGTGTAATTAATTTTTTTTCATCTTCATCTTTTGTTAGCACTTTTATGAATTCATCAGTTTTCCATTAGAGTTCTGAAAATGCTTATTCATTCAGTTCAGCAGTATAGTCAGTTACCAGAAACCTGTACTTGTCAGAGTCTTTTCCATGAATTCCTTGAAGATGAAACCCTTTTATAGGAACATTTTTGCAAAAGCATCAGAGTACACCCAGAACTGTCTGTAAATGACAAAAGACTTAAAAATGACCACGGTTAAAGATTTGATGAAAGTTCATAATAATGCAATTGACAAGGAAATTTAGTTATTTCTGAGATATACATTTTAAAGTAATAACTAGAATTATGACTTATAATATTATACCAGAATATATAAGATTTTTAGGAATTTCATGTAATGTCTGAAACATTCATATTAACATATTTCCATACAAATAACCCAAAGAAAGTTTAGTATTAGTTTTTATTTTAATTTTTTTATTTTATTTTTATACAGCAGGTTCTTATTAGTCATCAATTTTATACACATCAATGTATACATGTCAGTCCCAATTCTCCCATAGTCTTTTATTTCGTGTGATTTGCTAAGAGAAAAGCGAAGAGACAAGACCGAGGGAAAGAAAAAGTGATGAGTTAAAGTAATCAAAGCTTTGCACCTTTACTTACAACTCAACGAATTCTGTCTCCTACACCAATATTCTGAGGATTAAATGAGCAATATAATACTTTTTTGAGCTCTTTGTGATAAAATGCTTTGCCGTTAACAGTTATATTCCTGGGGAGTTGATAGCGGAGCTGGCTTGTTCCTTGCCAGTAAACTTAAGAAGATGCCAAAGCTGTGTACATTTAAATCACACAAAACCTTCCCCGCAGCTGTCTGGTCTCTTGACAGCCCCTTTTCACTGAGCTCTGCGGTCATGGAATGTAAATATCTTTATCTTAACAGCACAGGCTTTTGAAAATTTGACATAATAGGATTTCTTCCTCACAAGGCATATCAAACACCATTGCAAACTAAAGTCTATTTTATTTTTTTTTTTTTCCCATGTCTTCTCTCCAAGTCTATTTTATTTTTAATCAAGACTAAATCAAAGGGTCTTTTCTTTGTTTTTAGACTTTCTATTTCCACGTGGCCAATAAAGGGTCCTCTCTGACCTCCCTGCCAACCAGAAGCCCTGGTAGCTGGCCCAGTCACCCCCAGAAGACACAGCTGGACATTTGGGGCTGCATCTGTCTGAAGTGTTCTTGGGGGCAAGGTGTGAGGACCATATGGACAGGTAAAGCAATAAAGAATCAACAGGTACTTAACAAGTGAAAAGACTGAAGATGGAGGCAAAAGCTGACAGTGATGTTAGTTTGTCTCTGTTCTATGAAGCTCTAGTTCAGTGTCAGGCTAGTGTGAAAACTTAGACATTTTTGTGGATTTATCTCTCGAACCCCAGTGCTAGAGCAGTACATTTCTTAAATGAGTAAATATGAATGACACATTAATCAATGAATGAATAGTAATATTGAGAAGGGGAAGAAATCTATTACAGATCAATAAACAGGTCCTGGAAGACACCCCTTTGTCTCCTAACCCAGGGAGCATGGCCCACAGCCAGAGGAGAGACCATGGGGACCTGGGAGGCCACACATCTCAGAGGGCATTTCACCATCAACAGCAATTCCTTGGACAGCTTGAATCATTTACTTCCATAATACGCTCCCCAGCTGCTGTGACCTCTAGGGATCCTCTCTTCTCAGAATCCCTGCTTCCTATGTTAGCTGTTTTTCTCATTTGGAGAATTAATCCATGTTGCCTTGACCATCGTACTTTGTCCTTACTTCCTTCTCTAGATAACAAGATCCTCAAGGGTTGAGACTGTGTCGTATGATGCTCTTTGTGTCTACTTCATTGTATATTCTAGAGCTGAGTACATATAGAAGAATGACTCAATTAATGAAATTAAGGAACACATGCCAAGGCTTAAAGATAAGGACATGGGCTGCTGGCTTTGATGACAAAACCCACATCACTCTGTGTTCCAGTCCCCAGCATAGAGGCACAGTGGCCTTCCTCCCTCCTGCGTTGGAGCCCACAGTGATGCACAGACACCTGTAGCCCCGACCTAAACCCTGCAGCTGTCACACCCTGTCTCCTCTTCATTTGCTGCTCTCGTGAGTTGTAATGACAAGCTGGTTCATGTTGCATTGTGTCTTCCATCCTGGGGAGCGTTTCGTAGCTTTGCACACATCCCCAGGCCCGAAGCTGATGAATAAGGGCTGAAAACACACTCTGATGCTATCATGGGTAATGGAGCAAATGTCAAACAAGGTCTGTGGGTCCTGAGTCGAAGAAGTGGGACATGGTCTAGAGCAAGCTCCCACTTGGACTTTGTATGGAAATAGGTGGCAGGGCTGCTGAAAAGACCCATGGAATTTCCCTTCTGCTCTGTGCCTTCTCCATCCCAACCTCTGGGGATTCTTGAAGATATTGGAGGAAACGTCAGCATGAGGTGCAGGACTCTGTCTGTCCCCAGGATTCACCTTGGCTTTTGGCAAGAAGTGTGCAGCGTGCGAGGTCTTCATGATTTACTTTTAGAGTCTGGAAGGTGGACAGATTTGTAATAAAGTCGACCGACAATCTCTCTCCAGAGGAGAAAGGGCCCTCTCAGGCTCCAAGAGGAAGTCCCAGGGTGGTCCAGGCAGATGTCAGGAGATGGGTCCTGACCCTCTGTTGCAACAAGGACTCTATAAGGAGACCCATGATTGCGTGGATTAGGTAACTGTCTTCCTCCTGCTTCACAGGGGCGGAGACCTCAGCCCCATTATGAAAATGATGATGCAGAGGAGGCACGTGGCCACTAGATGGCAGCAAAGGGTAAGAAAAGGGAGTTGCAGGCGTTGCAGGGGGGAGGTAGGCTTGCAAGCCCTTCCATTTTGCTTTACATCTTTAATTAGATATGTGAAGAAAATGAGTCCCTTACATGCCAGACACAGATGCTACAACATATGGAGAGATGCCGCACAGTAACATGTCTCTGGTTATTAAACCGGAGGCACCTAACCAGTCATTCACCGCATCATCATGCAGAGTTGTCCTTTGTGTCCCAGATACTACTGTTGACAAGATAATAACAGGAGAAAGCAGTTGAGAAGACTGATGTACAGACCTGGGCCTCTGGGCTCGAGGCTTCACCAAGCCGGGATGTCAGCTGGATTGCCAGGAATCACGAGCTTCCCAGCCCAACGGGGGCCACCTTGCCAAGGGACGCCGTTTGGCTTCTGCTGCGACTCAGCCCAGGCAGGCCATGGGCTGCTCTCTGGTCTCTTTGGCAGTCCCTGAAGGCTCTTTTATTCAGAACCCAATTACCAACAGACAGCTCTGGAGGCTGACCTTCCAAGCACAAACCCCAAATGGGAACAAGAGCTCTAGACATTTTAAAGAGCTAGACATGCTTGCTTTTCTGGCAGCACTGAAGGCATACAGTGTAATGAAAATGCATTCAAATGCACACAGATAGGGGAACATATTTCCCACGCTGCCCCAAGCAAAGGTAGGGAATCTCGTCCTGCTAACCAGGGAGAACGTTTTCCCTTGGTGGACACATCTCACACATTCTCCTGAGAGATTGTTACCAGGGCTGGGAGCAGGCAGGTATCGCTGTATTTTATTACTATATCCCACCCACTTTCCCACTCCCGTACCCTGTGTCCAACCACCTGGTCTGATCATTCTGCACTAATTTTCCCACCCTCCCGAACCCAGGGGCTCCTTAACGCCTCAGTGGTGACTGAGGATCTGAGAACAGGTTAGTCAGCCCAGGCAAGCAGCCCCACTCTGGAGCCCAGAAAGAGACTGTTCTTTCATCCATCCCAAAGCCCAAGCTCCCAGGACTTCTTAGAGTCACTCGTGAAGCCCCTCAACAGTCCTGAAATGAAGGTAAATAATACAGCCATTTTTCATACAGAGAAACTGAGGTGCAAAGCTGAGTTACAGCTTCAGCTCTCCTGGTCCCCATATCTTTCCTATAGGTTTGAACCTCTGAAGTTACAGCTTCAGCTCTCCTGGTCCCCATATCTTTCCTATAGGTTTGAACCTCGGGAGCATAATAGCAAGATTCACACTACCACTATTCCCCTCCCTCTTTTAGAAAATGATTCCATGTGCTAGAAATCCTCACTGGTCTGTGTGACCTTAGACAAGTCACTTAACCCCTCTGTGACTCAATTTGCTCATCTGTAATTTGAGGGGCTAGAATCAGATGATGACTAGGGCCCCTTCCAGCCCTGCAATCCTGCAGCTTTAGTTTCACGAGTCTCTGCCAGCCCTCTCCAACAATAGCCAAACGCAACAGGGGTGAGCAGAATTTCCTCCTTCGGTTGATAAGAAATGTGGTCATGGCTGGAGTCCTGTTGACATCCTTTGTCCTCAGACAGAAGGAAACAGGGAGGTTTCAGATGTTATTGACACTAACAGCGGGGCCTGGAGGTGGCCACACTCTTATGGAAGGACCACGCAGAGTTGTCCCTGTGGGCAGTGCAGATGCAGAGCTGAGACTCGCAGATGTTTCAGTAACTGTTTCTCAATTTAAAAAAAGACCCATTTTATTCTGCACAAGGGTCTGGGGGCAAACCCAGGTCTCCCAGGAGGAAACTCCTCTCGCCCATAATGGGGGATTGGTTCAGCTCAGCTGCTCTGACAAAGGGCTGAATACAGCATGCAGTGGTACAGGCGGCTCCCCACAGCTCCATGTGAAAATGACCCACAGCAGTTATGAATATCAAACCTCCTTTGATATGCTCCCAGACATGAGGAGCAGCCACAGCAGGGAGGAGGTGGACCCTGGATGCTGGCTCTGTGGGGTGGTGCGCAGAGGGCCTGGACACATCTGGCAGCATCCCGAAGCTCCAGGAGAAATTCAGCCAGGTAATTACCCTAGGACTTCCTGGGATAACAGAGCTCCCTTTCATCCATCTCTGTCCCTGTCTTTCTCTTCCTGTCTCCAGCTACCGAAGAATTAGATCCTCCAAGAATTACAATCTGTCTTTATACCTTCACCCTTCCTGGGGGGATAACAGTTCACTTCCCTGAATAAAACTGGTTTTATTGAGCACAAAATGAAGGGACCCCCTCACTGGGCATCTGCGCCAATTGCTTCTAAGCCACAGACCTGGATCTAAGTGGAATATCTGTCATATTCTTGATTTAGTATTACTAAGGGGCAGAACTGCACATTGAGCAATCATCAGACTGTCCCCTTTATTGGACCTTATGCCATCTAAATTACTGAGTAAATTGTTAATCCATTAATCAATCAATGATTGTGATTAAAATTAAGTGATTTTTTCAGCATTAACTGAAAACTGTTGTGTGAAATATGTCTACCCAGAGAAGTATTACGTTGTAAATATTATCAATTAATTTTATCTAGGGTCTTCTTAGGTATTAAATTGTATGACAAACATTTAAAGTGAATTTGAGATGAAAAATAAAGCATACTTTTGAAGCAACAAAAAATAAATAAAAGCCATAGACCTGGCCTCAGTCAGCCAAGTGGAAGGATTTTCCTCTGTAATGGCCACTTACAGACTCTCAGCCTTTGGAGTGGCAGCATGGCACTTTGCTCTCCTAGTAGGCTCTCAATGATGACTGAATACCAAGCCTCCCAGTCTCTCTCATACTGGCAGCTCCCGAGACTGCGTCAATCATGACCATCCAGAGCAGGAGACGGAGCCCTGCCAACTGCACGGTGAGCGCCCAGGCTCGAGGCGGGAGGGGAGGGTCAGCCACCTCGTGCCTGTTTCAGCTGAAAGCTTGTTTATATGCTGACGGCTCTCCCATTCTAGACAGGGTTCAAGAGCATGTTGGTCCCTGGAAACTTGGGCAAAGGCTTTACAGTTATGGAAGGAAGTGGCAAAGGGTGTACAGGGAAGGAATCTATTCATCCCCATGCCTGCATGCTTTGGTTTTCTAAAATGAGGCTGATTTATTTTACAGTTAAGTTGGGCTTTGACTGAAAAATTCTCACGCACCCACAGAGATCTCATGCACCTATGTGCACACGCGCACATGGAAATAATAAAACAGCTGCTCTTTGCTGAGCACTGACTTCATGACACGCACAATGTCCAGGTCTGCACGGGCGCCAGCTCTTCTAATCCTCACAGACACTCTGCATGTGGTGGACGAGGGAGCAGGTATTATTATCCCTGTTTCACAGATGAGGAGCTCAAGTCTCAGAAAGGAATTTTTCCTAAGATGAAAAACTTTAGTTGAAAAACTAAAGTAAAAGGGCTTGGATTCTCAATTGTTGGATTCCAAAGGATCGTCTCTTAACTGCTGCGCTCTGGGGCAATATGCTTATTACCAAGTGCACTGGGGTTATGAAGGAGAGCAGGGAAGGCACAGTTCTTGACTTCAGAAAGTTTCTGTTTTACTACATGGCAGTGCACACAGAGCTACACACATATACACAGAGTTGCTATGACCTATGGTGTCTTCTAAGAGTCCTGTAACTAAAATATTCATGTTCCATCTGTCCTCATTATCCTACTTTCAGACTCCTGCCCTGGATTCACAGTTTGAACCTGTTCTTAAGGTAAAGACTGGGGTCTTCTATAGTAGGGCTATGGATGCTTGGACTTTATAGGCAACAGTGTGAGCAATTCGACCACCAATGCATTATGCTACAGTTATCCAGTTCCTGAGCTGGTCACTGTTTGCCTGGCATTGTTTTTTCAATTTGATAAGGAAGTTTCTCTAACCCATTTCTTTCTCTTCAGAGGAGAAGAGCAAGAGAGCAGCAAGGGCAGGGACGGGGAAGATTTCAAGCCTGAAGATCCAGGAAGCCAAGTGATAGATCAACTAGAAGAAATAAAGCAGGGGAAGATTCAGGGTACAGTGAAATGCTGTTGCTTCCATGACCTTGAAAGGTAAGGGATGATATATCTGAAGGACACTGTGTGCTAAGATGAAACAGAAAAGGAAGGAAACGTTGCACTAGTTGTAGACTTTGCCAAGAGCACCTTGGCTGCCGAGGCTGCTTCAGCCTCGACTCATAGATTCATGATCTGGGACACAGGACAGCATCCTACTGTGCTGGACATCTTCCAGTGACACTGACCCAATAGGGGGTTGGGAGGAAGACTTCTACCTGCTAAGAGAGAGAAACTTCCCTCCAAAGCAGTGTTACTGAACCTCCCACATGTAGGACATAGGGAGAGAGAGAGAGACCACTTGAGTCCCGGGAGGAATGCTGAGAATAGATTTGCCTTCCTATGGACTAGACCCCTTTGCAAATCTAATATTTCAAAAGTTCATTACACATAAACTTGCATCTGATTTCATTTCATGAGATTTGTGCTCGTTCCTGGACTGCGCATCAATCTGAAGACCAGGGTGGGCTGAGAGGACTGGGGTTACAGCTCTGAGTGACCACCGTCCCCACCACCACCCCTGCACTTTCTAAACCCCAAAGCAGCCTGGCCGGCGTGTCAGCCAAAATCCAAATTGGGAAACTGACGTGGTCTTTGTTCCTGGTTCTCTATACACGCACAATCCTAGGTGCCTGGTCATTAATCCATCTTAATTCTCACTCTAATTTCTCGACTGTGGCTTCCAATTCCTGCTTTCCCAACCTCATCTACAGGCGTCATTCCTGAGCCCCGTTATGAATCCGCAGACACCTCAGAACCTCCCTCTAGGAAATCTGTTGTCCCCACATGCTTATGTCTGACCACTGGAGGGCAATGCTGGACCAGCCAAATCTCTAGGTGCTCTGCTCCATCTTTGTCCCCACCTCACCCGTCATTGTAGGCTGCAGCCTCTGGTTGGAAGCCGAAACTAAGGACCACTGTAGCACCATGAAAGCAGTAGCACAGCCAGGCCTATTACAGCAGCTCCCCCAAACCTGGGATCATCGGAATAAAAGGCAGTTCACTGGAATGCAGACTTGCCTCCAATCCCCTGGGGAAAAGATTGAGAGGACAACTTGCCTCTTCGCGTCATTAATCAGGAACAGTCTGTCTCTCTGAATGGGGACGCAGAGTCCTACCTGTCTCTACCCGCTCAGATGTAAGCTCCCTGAGGATAATGTCTTAGTAAGCTCTGTATACCTGGCAGTAAACACGGTGCTTGGCAATAAATGTTTGTTGAATGAATGGGTGGATGGAAGCATGCATACATATATATGCATAAATTGGAATTGGCCATTTTCAGATTTGTTGCTGTTTTCCAGTTCTTATAACACCTAAAATTTAAGCCATCAGTTAGTTGCTGAGCATTCTTAGTCTTGAAGACAGCTAAGGATAATTAGGTTATTAATTAAAGCAGTGGTTGTCCTTGTACAAATGTTATTTCAAACACCACTTTAAGAGTTTCAGATCTCTTACTTTTAGAATCCTTCGTTATGTCACCTATGTGTCCTCAGACCTCATCAGCCTGTGAATTACAAAATACTGACATTGTTTCATGAATATTCAATTTATAATAACCTGCAGCCTCTATCATGGGAATATGGAGTACCCATTCTGTCCCCCAGAACAGATCTGTGGTCACTTCATCCCACAGTGGGTCCCCATGGGGCTCCACAACTCCACTGAACCAGAGCTCTTCTTCCAGCCACCTTGTGTCAACCCATGAGACTTTTCTCCAGGCTGCTCTCCCTTCTACCTGCTGCCAACAGATCCCATGTGGCTATGGGCACAGCCTGCTCCCTTAATCATTCAAAGCACAGCAAAATGCTTGAGGAGAGAAAGAAGTGCACATTTTGAGACCCAAAACCCAACCTCTTCCTGTATCGCTGCAGACTTCCAAGTAGCAGTGATCAGTCAGTGCCCCCAATAAAAGTCTGCAGGCATCCCCACATCTCCATGTGCAGAGCCCAAGGCCAGCTCTTTTCCTGCCCTAGGAGGACTGACAGTGGAAAAAATTGCTCCCTCGTGGAAAGCTCTCCACCCGCCCTCCATCACCTCAGGTGGAGGCTGGCCTTCATGGCCCAAGAAGGCAAAAACAGTGTTATTAGGTCTTAAAATACCATGTATGAGACACCAATAGCTTTGACGAAATTCATATTTGAGGGAAAATATGCCCTTCGTTTCTAACTTGCAAGACACAAATTGATCTTTCTTAACAGAATACTTACCATCTTAGTGTACAACATCTGCATTTAGTTTTATGCTGACTTCATAATCTCCACGAGTGGATATTTGTTTCAGATGTGAATAAACTCATTCTCAACCTTACTCTAGTTGTCTCAACAAAAGGAGAATGCCCTAAAGTTCATCTAGAGTCTCTAGTCTACCCACAAAACCCTCACCCCTCAAAAGAAAGAAAATAGAAAATAGATACTCCTATTATAAAAATGCCTAACTTAAATTTCTCCCTACAGTTCAAATCTAGGTCCTCAGGGTACATGGTTGGTCCTCATCCTTCTCACAAAAACGTTATAAATCAAAGGAAATTTCTTTAGAGCAAACAACAACTGGGAAAAAATTTCACTCTAAAATAACATTTTCCTATCACTGTCCATGGGAGTTGAGTTAATCATATGTTAAGCATGTCTCATCCTATGTTCTTTTTCAAGATGTCTTCAATGTGATCAAGGGACAGGCCTCTAGGACATAATCTCTGTTCTATACCTGGAAAAAACAATTTCCACAAGAGAGGAGATTCACAGTCAATATATAAGACTCAAGAGCCAAGAAAAGTCCACAGAGTTAATGCACTGCATTCAAATACAGACCTGCCTCGGGGCTCTGAATTCCAGGTCCAGATCTTCAGTAGGTGGGTAATGCCTGAGGCCTGATACCAGGTCTGATGTCCAGGTTTGACTTTGATGACCTCAGACCCTCCTGCCTTGTGATTTTGAAAAACTCATAATATCTCCTGAGTTCTCAACCTACTGACACCTTGTCCCAGGTGAGAAGTATCTGAGATTGCTTCCCTTGAAACCATAGTTCTTTCTGACAACTCTAATACCAGGCAACCCTGGTTATTAACTGGTGGATTTGATGTTTCATGCTGCTGTGACAGTGTAGGAAATCTTGGTCGGTCCCTCCAAACCACAAACAATGGGTTACTCCCTAAAGGAGACAGTGACACTATGCTACCTTGTTGAACACCAAGGACCTCAATAAGGACGGTGGACCCCAAATATTGCCAGTGTCGGAGCCAAATCCTTTAGCACATTCACCAGAAATGATCCAGCTGGAAGCGTTCTTTCAAGTTCTCATCAGAGACCAGCAGCTTCCCTATCAGGCTTCAGGGGACGCTGCTGCATATCAGCTGTACTTGGATAGCGCACATTGGCAGCCTTTTGAAAATAAATTCCCTGGGAAATCTACCTTTTCCTCAGGCATATGGACCTTCCTGAAGGCAGTAAGAGAATGGGTTGGGGTGGGGTGTGTTTTCCAAAAGAAGACACATACAGACCCTTCTAGCACTAATTTCTAAAGTCAGACCATGATAAATATTGAACAGAGTACGATGCACAGTTGCCCAAAGGAGGAGGAGATTAGTTTGTTTCAGGAGGACCGGAAAAGGCTCCCTGGTGGAAGTTATAGTTGATTGACTTAAAGGATGAAGGATTTTGACCAATGGAGGGACTGGAGAAGGACGTGGCAAGCAGAGGGAGAGCAGCTTAGGCAATTCAGGAAGGTGGATAGGACCATGTTTGGAGACGAGCATCCAGTCTGCGGGAATGAGTCGGCAGTGGCTGGGGCAGAGCAGTGGCTGCCGTGCTAAGGTGTGGCCTGACTGAGAAAGGTCTTGCGAACCAGGCTAAAGGATTTGGACTTTATGAGAAGTCGGAAGAAATCAGAGATACATAAGAGAAAATGTGCTTGGAAAGTGTTTTAGAAAGATCACTAAGGGTGGGAAGATTGGTTCTGAGACCCAAAGCAGTGAGCTCAGATATAAAGTTAATGTGAAAGTTGAGGCGGACAATGGGAAGGATCAGAAATAAGGATCTGGAAAGAGGAAAGAGATTCAAGAGACACTTTAAAAGCAGATGGATGGTATATGTGAGTGAAGGAGAAGAGAGAGATGCCCTCTTTCCAGCATCCCGGTTCTGTGCTGGAAGATTCTCTAGTTTGCATGTCTCAAGGCTTTGCCGTCAGAAATTAATTCTTACTGTTTTTACTATACTGACTTAAGGTGTTGATCCTCCTAGGAATATTTTTATATTTCTAAGGCCCAAAGGACTAATCTCCAATGACAGAATTCCAGGTACCAATAAAGAATATTTGGGGGCAGGGGGATTCTGGGCCCTCAAAACTCATTACATAATTGACTGCCCACCCCTCTTATTGATGAATTCAGCATGTAAAGGAGCACCCGACTACTGTGCCTAAAACCACCTGATTACCGTTATCTTTTCTCCTCTCTCTTCAGGTTGGTATAAGGAGATCTAGATCCAGAGGAAGTCCGTCATAAGTTCTTGGCCTCCACATCCAATTAGAGCCTCTTTCCAGTAAAATGGCTTTGGGTATGACATAGCCCCCACCACCAGGGACAGCTTTCCCCAGGAGTCTTTGGTGAACTGGTCTAGGGCTACCATGTTGCACACATGCATCTTCCCAACTAGCTTCCTTGTCCCAAACACCATCCACACTGCTGTGGCCATGCCTCTGGAGGACTCCTGGCCACCCTGTCACACCACCTGCCCTGGTGCAGACACACCCACAGTCACACCACAAGCCTTCCATCTCTGCGTGTCTGTTGTGTGTATGTCTATGTGGCCACAGCTATCCCCAGCTCACCTCTGTGTAACCCTAAGTCCAGACATCCTGGGGTGAGTGTCTCCTTATTTCTTTGTCCATTGTCTCATTATCCCTTGAAAGTTCTTCATGAGACTATCTTGCAGAAAGAGGACTAGTCCTGGGAAAGAGAGAAGGAAAAAGATGAGGGAAGAAAGAAGTGGAAGTAGAAGTCAAGGCTTTGAGGAAAACAATAAAAGAGAAAGAATCCTTGACCTCCATTAGCCCTGACTCTCAAAATAAGATTAGCCCTAAAGATAGCTTATTATTTATCCCAAATTAAAATTTCCTGGCTCTGCAGTCATTGTGTACACGATGAAAAGGAAACCATCACACAAAAGATGCCGTTATCCTCACAGTGGGAACAATCACAGCCAAGCTGATTCTACTCCAAGAATAGAAAGATAACAGTGCTAAGTCAGGAGCTTCAGAACTTTGGATTGTCAACAAGCAGAATGATTTCTTGAAGGGAGAATGGTTGTAAAGGAAGGTAGGCAGAAAAGGAACCCTCTGACTCTAGGATGGGGCATGAGTTGCCAGGGAAAGTTCCAGTCTGTGCTCCTCCAGGGTGAGCTCCACAACCAGCTGTGTTGACTGGGAACAAACCCTGCCTGGATTTGTGTAGACCCCAGAAGCCCCTTTACCCACCCCTGCCCAACTTCATATATATTCTTTCTCTTTCTCTTGTCTGAAGTTAAACATCATCACCAGCCTTTAAACTCCACAATGGCAGAAATTTTGGCTGTTTTTCGCTTCCATTTGTATCCTCAGCACTCAGCAGAAAGCTTGTATATAGTTGGCACTCAATACATATTTGCTGAATGAATGGTTGATTGATTATTCAACTCATTAAAAATAAATTACTTCTTCCCTGTCTGGCTTCTGAAAAGCAAGACCCAGAAACAAATGGGCAGGGGAAGCCATAGCGCATTCAGGAAAATGATTGTTCCTGACTTTCCTCAACCCTCTGTGCACCTTAGATTCCTGAAACTCAGGAACAAGGACCCAAGAGATCATGACCCACCAAATGTCTTTCAACAAAAGACTCTCTCCCTGGTGGTTTCCTTTCAGAGAATGAGTCCCCTGGGGCTGATAAGGAAATGGTGCCATATGCGCAAACGCAGGCAGAGGGGCACTGGAGCCCCTCTAAAGAGGCCCATTGGATGGCTGCCTTTGAACAAATCTGAGTGTGTCTTTAGATAGCACAAGCACCAACCACCCATGAGGACCTCTTTCCTTTATGGCTGCAGCAATGAAGCAGCCACATGGCTGTTGCAGATAAGGTGGCCCAAGTGCATTGTGCATGCAAAGTAGGCTTCGTGGTAAACAACACCGAGAGGAACTGCAGCCGTGCCATGTACCGGCTGCTCTGCGTTGTGCTGCCCTTCCTCTGCAACCGGCTCCCAGGTAAACGGTTGCAATCTCCCACCACTTCTCATTCCCTATCCTTTTTCTCTTTGCCAGATGGCTCCTACAGGACTGAAATTACACAACTTCCAAGAGAGATGCCATGATTGGGACGGATGGATGTGAAGTTCCAGTGCCCATATAATACTCCTGGTGGGAACTATGACTCTGTGTACTGGTGTCTGCAGAGACTAACAAAGGCTCACCCATACCCACCATGCCTTTCAAGGCGGCCTGGAATTGGAACGTTACCAATCTTCTGTGGACAGAGTTGTCCTCCAGGACCTTAACTGTTCAGCATGAGCGGCCAAGAGACAAAGCCATTTACCGCCATGCACGACAGGCACCACAATGCATGCTTTACGTGCCACCAGACCAAAGCTGTGAGCCTCAGGCGAGCTCAACGCAGAAAATTCAGAGGCTCATCCACCAAGACAGAGGGTGTTCAGTGCCACCTCGAACTCCCCCCACTCATTCATCAATTCATTCGTTCAAAACTAAAGGGCCCTCATGGTTTGCAAATTGATATCCTAAGTGCTGTGGGAATACAAAGGTATAAAACAAGCCCTTCTCAAATAATAAAATGTATTCAGCAAGTAACACCTCCTCACATTTATCTCGCTAAACCGTGAGAACCGAAAATTAAATCCTGTTAAATTACTTGAATCTTTGACCTGACAAAAGCGCAGTTCCTGATACCCTGAGTGACAAATGAATTGGACACACATTAAAAAATCAAAACCAACAATTAACATCTTAATCACAGACCCTTGAAAACCTAACAACATTTCTAAAAGCCCAGAAAAATATTAAACATCTGTATATACATATATAAAAGACTAGTAAATTAAATAAATAATAGATAGATAGATAGATAGATGTAGACTAGTAGTACAGTACCAATGATTGAGCTCAAGTTCAGACTTGGAACCCAGACTTCTTGAATTTTGGATCCCAGATCTTCCACTTACTGACTCACTAGCTATATGATCTTGGACACGTTACTTTGTGCCTTGCTTCTCTCAGCTATAAAATAATGATAAAAGTAATATCTACCTTAGAGGATTATTGCAAGGACATTTTTCAATGGATGCTGATAAATTATTACAGGCTTCCTACATAGAAAAAAATAAAACCAGAGGAAAGACTTTATGAGATATTAAAATAAAACAGTAGCCCTACCCATTAAATGGATAGTGGAATAATTTGTAAATGTAGAGCCAGAAATAAAATTAAGGTTGTTTATAAACATAATCATAAGTAAGGAATTAGTTCTATCAACATAATAGGCATACTACATGACCTGAAACAGTTCCTATGTTCAAAAAGATTACAAATTAAATCAAAGTACACCTGACCTTATGGCATCCTAAAAAACTGTCAAGTGAAGATCATACCAAGATTCCAGACGTGCATAGGCTCTATAAAGACACCTCCACATTGGCCTCTGTTTATTCAAGGAACCACCCATGGAAACTACTGGGCGTGAACTGCTGAGCTGAGACGTGGCTTCTCTGTTTTCTTTTCTGAAGATGCAGGGTCTCCTGCTGCTTCAGATCTTGCTTTTATTCATCAGCGAAAATACTAATCCCCTGCTGTCTTGCTGGCTTTCTCATTTGCAGCCAACATATGGGCTCATCAGCACCAGTGCCCCCAAGAAGAGCCCTTCAAGTGCACAGAATCACACAAAACAAGAGGCTTTTCTTTGGGATAAAAGAACTGGAGAAGGACCCTTTGCAAAATTTGGCTTTGGAAATCAGATTTCAAAGTCTTAACCCTGATGGGACAGGCCCAGACACAGACAGTGTTTGGTGAGTGAGTGAGTGACTTTCTTTCTGGGTTTTCTCTTCCCCGGGATACTTTGGGGTTCTTTGTGACAGATCCCCAGAATTGTTGAATGTTAAAGTGGAAATAGGAGATTCGACGTGACTCTATCTGTCACCCAGATCTCTGATTCTGCCATGCTAACAGTCTCAGTGAGAGAAATAATCGTTCTTCCTTTTCTACTACCATCAAAGGTAGAGGAAGTTTGGATAAAGTAGAAGAAAGTTATTAAAGAACTATGCATTGACTGGAGAGCACTGCCCAAGGGTGGGTTTCCTGGTAGTGATCTGCAGGGACCAAAATGAAAACTGTGATGGAGTTGATGGTATATCTGAGAGCATCTGCTCCAACCACCTCATCATCTAACTGGAAGCCCTCTAACCTCCCCATGTGATCCTAGAAGAAAAGGTGAACAGGAAAGTTGAACTGTTTAACAAGTGCTCATCAAGTATCCATATGTCTCAGATTATAGAAGTGGCATGGTTCATTTTCTTAATTCAACAATATATATTGAGTGTCTACTGTATGCCTGCCAGACATCATCCCAAAAGCCGAGGATACCAAGGCAAGTAACACAAGCTTTCTGCCACTCTGGAGTTCACACTGTAGTGGGGCTTGTCGCCTAATAGAGGAACCAAATCAGACACATGTGAAAGCAAGACAAGTACTTGGTTGTAATAATTACGGGAGGGTTCGAGACGGAAGGTACAGAGTGGAATTAGGACCTTTAGACTTCAGGATGAGCTGGGTGATGGGAGCCAGGAAAACATCTTAAAGGAGCTGAGCTGAGACTAAATATGGAAGAGTTTATTTATTTACATCACAACGTCCCAAGTCAGCAACAGAAGCAAAATTATAACTCTAAATAGTCCCCACTTGCCTCTACGCTGTTTTGCTTCGCAGCTGCTTCATTCAGTGCCAAACAGCTGGGTAAGTGAGTCGCAGATGGAACACTGACAACCAAAATCTTTTTAGAGACAAATGACGCTGTGATTTTCCTTGACACCCACTGAAATTCCTCACTAGTTTCCAAAAATACCTTATGTTTGCTTTAAAACAACGAGTGTGGTCCAGACATTTCAGGAAAAACAAATCAGAGAAACAAAGTCATCCCAGCCTCCTGAGCTCTCTGAGCGCAGATCAGTCAGACGGAGAAGAGCCACTTGCTTACTGAAGGCCGTCCTGGGACACCAGGCAGCTGAGATCCCGATCAAGGGAAATAGAAATGCACTTTCCTCTCTCTTCATTCACCTCCGTTCCTATTCTTCGGTTGCTTGTCCAACCAGCCAGTGTCAGAGCAGAGAAACAGAGAGCAAATACAGCAACTAGAAACAGGCAGAGAGCAGATAACTGCCATACCTAAACGGAGACCAACCACGGGCAGACGTCAGAGTCCGACTTCACTGTTACAAATGCTTAAAATGAGATGTCTGAGGCTAATGAGTAAGAGATAAAGCAAGGAAAGGGCTTTCGTTCACTAAATTTATTTCCTTTCTCACCCAAAGAACTCAAAAGGGTGAGAGTAGATATGTTCTCAAATCAAAGGCAAGGTAGGTCCTGAAACTTCCAATTATAGAGAAACTCAGAAGTTCTGGCACTCTCTCCCACTGATATTCGAGTGACCCTGTGGCTATTTGATACTAAAGACTCAGAGAGGCAGAGACCATCAGAGAGAATGGCACTAGTAGCCAGTATGGTTTGCTTTGATCTGACCCTGGGGTCTTTTTGCTTCTTCCAGTCCTCCTATTGTTTCTTCATCCCAGCTGGACAAAGAAGACTGGGACTCTAGCTCATATGTGGCTTCAATCCTTAGCTGCCAGAGATGACCCTGAGCCTAAGGGCACAGAAGTTACTGACACGGCCCATTCGACTTTGACACGGCTGTATTCAGCTCATCCACTTACCTGCCCAAAGTCCTAGGGACAGCCTAACATAGCTCAGCTTCCTTCCTTCACTCACAGGAAAGTCCTGTGCCAGGCTTGGAATGACAAGCTCTATGTCTCTCCAGGTGACTATGGCTCAGGTAGGGAGCTCTGACTAGGTCACTAACCCATCCATGACAAAGAAACCAACTTCTGTGGTGGCCTACCAATGGTGCCAGGCACAGGGATAAGTATTTCACGTGTGTTCTCTCATTCCAACCTCACAACATCCCTGTGAAGTAGTCACCCTATTTGCAGATGAGGAAATCAAGACTCAGAGATGTAACTTGCCCAGCTACTGGTAAGATGCAAAGCAAGATTCAAAACCCAAAGCTCTAAGACCTGCCAAGCCAGTGGTCCTTTTGCATATAAATGACGTAGGTAGTGATACCACCTAAGCACCAGTGGTGATCAGAATGTTAGCCACAATCAATTACAAGCAGGCTCTGGTTGGGTATGAGCTATCCTGCTGCTGCAGACAACCCCACCTCTCCTCCACACCTACAACAACAGGCAGAAGACCTGGCTTCCCCAACTTTTGGCTTGGGTTGCTGGCAAATCCTCTCCCAGTCGCAGCCATCACTAGATGAGCAACCCACCCGCCTCCTTGAGAGTCAGGAGGACCCAGACAGAAATCCTGCTTGGACCAGCAGGTATCTGCCGAGCTCCTAATATTGACAAGCTCTGTGCTGGGCACCGAGAATGCACATACAAAGATACTGTCTCTGCCCTAAAGAATTCTGAAGTCCAAAGCAGAAAACTAACAAATTATCAGATAGTTATAATAGAGATGATAAGTGCCGTGACCCAACAAGTTCAAGGAACGCTGGGGGACACCTCCCTTGGGTGAGGTGGGGAGGGGAGGAGAAGGAAGGTATGGTTTTTCCAGGAAGAAGGAGCAGCCAGTGCAAAAACTGGGCATACGAGGACTATAATACATCTTCGAACCTGCAAGTTTTTTATGTGCAGCTGAAGTACTGAGTGCAAGTGGAGAAATGGCCAAAAGTGAGGCTGGAGAGGAAAGCAGATCAAGAGATTGTATGGCCATGACATAGGATCTTCACATTCCCCTAAAAGCCAAGGGGAGCAACTACAGGAGTTTCAGCAGAAGTGTGACCTGACCCGCTTTGGTCTGGAGAAAAATTAGTGTGAGGCCTGCATGGAGAATGGATGAAAAGGGGGAGAGTCTGGAAGCAGGAAGCCCTCTTAGAATAGTAGAGCTATAGGTGGCAACCGGGAAAGAATGCTCAGCCTGAGGCAGTGATGGCAGCGGCCAGAGGGGACAGACGGAAGCAGCACAGGCACCACGTGGAGGCAGAATGACCATAACTGGCAGACTGGTTTGCTGCTGCACGCCCCTGCCCCTTCTCCGTGCAGCTCTCTCCCAGAAATGCCTTCCAGACAAAGGCCTCCGCAACTCTCCCGGCTCAGTTCAGTTACCACTTCTGAGTATCCCAGGCAGAAGCAGCTCTTTCCTCTGTGCTCTTGAAGTGCTTTGGACCTACCTTTTTTTTTTTTGCGGTACGCGGGCCTCTCACTGTTGTGGTCTCTCCCGTTGCGGAGCACAGGCTCCGGACGCGCAGGCTCAGCGGCCATGGCTCACGGGCCCAGCCGCTCCGCGGCATGTGGGATCCTCACGGACCGGGGCACGAACCCGTGTCCCCTGCATCGGCAGGCGGACTCTCAACCACTGCGCCACCAGGGAAGCCCCTACCTTTTTAAATAGCATTTCACAGCCCTTTGTAATTGCTCTATGTCTGTCTCCCCAAAACGCTGAGCTCTCTCAAGGCAGAACTTTACATCTTTATGTCAGAAGTTCACCTTTATGTCTCCCAAATAGTATCCAGCCTGCAATAGGTCATTAGCCCATGTTTGTCAAATAAACAGCTTAAGCTGTGGCCTTGCAGGCCTGTCACTCTCGCTTTGAGGAAGTGACTAATACCCAGCCACCCTTATAATGGACAAAACTTCCCATGGGCAGACAGCAGCTGATCTGGGCAGAGGCAGCCAAGGGACCGTCACACCACAGAGTCATCCCTGTGAAGCCATGGTGTGGTCCTGTGCCCTCTTCCACCTGGCCATCTGCTGGGCAGGTAAGGACAAGCCGATGGGCTACACAAATGCTACACATTTCTTAGGGAAATGTGTAGCAGGAACAATTTGCTGGGGCCAAAGGGGGAACATTGCTGAGCATGGCTCTGACAGCCCCTCCCCGTGGAGTGGAGGGAGTTCTCTGAGGCCTCTCTAACTTTGGGTTTTCCCTTTCGGGGTCTATTTGGACGTAATTTTGGAACCAGAGACCAAAACTCTGACTGTTCTCCTTGGGGAGCCTGCCACCTTCCGTTGCAGCATAACTGGAGGGGACTTGAAGAACTATCAGATGAGCTGGTATGAGAAGAATGAAAATAATTCCCTGACTTTAGTGTACAGATTAAGCAATAATTCTAATGAAAAGGAAAGGAGTAATTTCAAAGGGAAAATTGATGCTTTAAAAAGTCGGTACATACTCAACATTCAAAAAACAACAGTAAAAGACGTTGGAACTTACTACTGTGGGTCCAACATCCACAGTGCTACAGTTCTGATTCTGATCACCTCAAATCCCCAAGTCAAACCAAGGAGGCAGATCCAGTTAGAGACCACCTTTGGCTAAAATGAGCACCACCCCTGAGGTGAGACCACTTGATAACCTCAACAGTAACATCTGATAAGAGATTCAGGAGCTGAGTTGGGGCAAGGGCCTTATCTTTGTAGTTGGTGGAGAGGGGCCTTCTTTGTCAGCCAAGGTGGGCAGGAAAGTCTGTTAGGGTTTGTGCAGGGAGACCAAGGGGACTCTGCTCCTATCTCTCACAGACTCCTGAGAAAAGATTGAAAAAAAAAAACAGCCTTCAATACTGAGAAGGTCCTCTCATTGTGGAGAGGCTGAGATGAACAAGTTGCTACAATAGGGAGTGCTGTAGCTCATTCCAGAGTCTTTATCATGAAACCATTCATGTACATAAACTAGATAAAGCAAGGATGGTTTTCCATTACCATCCCAATCAAAATTTCCAAAGGTATTAGAGATACCTTTCACTTCTAGTCTGTGATGAAGGATGACTAGAGTCATTTTCTGAAATGCTCCCATAACTATTTCAGGTACTGAATGTTTTATATCCTTCCTTACTGACAGAGGAGCCCTGGGGACCCACGGGGATGGCAGGGAGGGATAACACACAGGCTTCCGTTATGTCGGTTGCCAAGAGAGATTTTGAAGACAAATATCTGTGGCCGTGTGGGATTTCTGAGACGGTCATAAATCAACTGAATTTAAAAAATAGATCCCCAAGTCCCAGGTTGAAGTGGGGGAGCCTAAGGTATCTGGGACCACAGGGAGCCAAGGCCTGGAGGCACAACTGAGCAGACTGATGGGCAGGAGGGCTTAAGGGTACAAACATTTAATAATCATCAAGGGAGTGCTTTCATCCTGTTGGCACTAGTAGCCAACTCTTTGTTTTTCTGCTCAAGTATCTATCTGTCTGGAATCCTCTGTTCACATAAGGTTAAAAATCAGGCATTAGGATACAGAGTAGATGTGAATGTGAGAACTACAGCTCTCCTGATGGCTTCTACCCAATACTCCTCCAATGCACTATTACCTTCATCACACATTTATTTATAGGGCACTTATTGTGTTTATAATATTGGGATAGCTCTTAGGAATAGAAAGAGTTCTAGGTCAACTTCTGTTTTAAGTTCCATTCTCATCAATGGGATTACAATTTATTTTAAAAGACAGCATTAGACATTACAACTAGAGATTACAAATGAATTTAAAAATACCAGCAAGTATAGACAGTCTAACAATGAGTGCTGCCGACTTCACATGCAGTGTTCTAGGAGTTCATGAAAAGACAATCACTATGAGAAAAGTTTCCTACAACAGCTAAGGCTTAAAGAGGTGGGCCTTGGATAAGGAAGGAGGAGGGGAAGGGAAGGAGGAGGAAGGGTATTTCAAGATGGGTGTACTAGTTCTCTGTTGTTATATAATAAATTACTGCAACATTGAAAGGCTCAAAACATTTAGTATCTCACAGTCTCTATGGGTCAAGAATCCAGGTGTGTCTTAGCTGGGTCCTCTGGCTCAGGGTCTCTCATAAGGCTGCAGGCATCTCAAGCATCTGTTGGAAGAAGATCCACTTCCAGGCTCACTCATGTGGATGCTGGCAAGCCTTGAGTTCTCACATAGACACCTCCACAGGGTTCATCACAGCATGGTGCTTACTTCCCTACAGAAAGGGCTTTGAGGGAGAGAGGGCATCCAAGATGGAACGCACAGTCTTTTGGTAACCTAATCGCTTCTGCCATATTCTATTCAGTAGAAATGAGTCAATAAATATCAGTCTATACTCAAGGGGAGAAAATTACATGAGAGCATGAATACCAGGAGGTAGGACTCATTGGGAGCCATCTTAGAGGCTGCCTACCACCGGGGATTAATGCAGTAGAGCAGGGAAAGAGAGAGCTCAGAAACTCTGGTTGAGGCTAACTTGTTTAGACACTCCTGGCTACAAGGCTAAAGAGATTTCATTTTATCTTATAAGCCAGTTTTTCTCAAACTTTATTATGCACGCAAAGCACTAAGAGAGATTGTTTCCAATCAGATTCTTGAGCCCAGGCTACAAAGATTCTAATTCAGTCTATCTGGGGGCAGGCCCCAAAACATGTGTTTATAACAAGGACCCCAGGCAATTATGATGCAGTGGTCCAAGGACATGTTTGAGAAATTCTGCTATAAGCAGAAAAAGAACTGTTGGTTTTTTAGTACAAGGAAGATGTCCCTGAGGTCTCCTGCCCTGGCTACAGAGAAATGGGCATTAGATGTGATCAAGGAATCTCTTGAACAATGGCTCTTAATTCCAGCTGCATATTTGAATTATGTGGGGAAACTCTGAAAATACCAATGTCTAGAATATATCCCCAGAGATTTTGATTGAATTGGTGTGGGCACGGAGCTCTGGCTTCCCAGGTAATTCAGCTTCCCTCCCCTACCCCATCCTCTTCCCCTCTCAGGTCTAAGACCTTGCCGTTCCAAATGTGGTCTCTGGACCAACATCATCAGCATCACCTAGAGGTTTGTCAGAATGCAGAATCTCGGGTACCACCCTAGATCTACTGAATCAGAATCTGCATTTTATTAAGATTCCCTAGATGAGTTATATGCATATTAAAGTTTGAGAACCACTGGTCTAGGAACCCAACATTATTGAAAAATTTCATGGAGGTGGAGAAATATAAATCAGTTGTCTGCAAATGTCACCCAAGAATCTATATTTGTAAAAAGCTCCTTGGGACTCCCCTGGTGGCAAAGTAGTTAAGAATCCACCTGCCAATGCAGGGGACACGGGTTTTATCCCTGGTCTGGGAAGATCCCACTTGCCACGGAGCGACTAAGCCCGTGCGCCACAACTACTGAGCCTGTGCTCTAGAGCCTGCGAGCCACAACTACTGAGCCCACGAGCCACAACTACTGAAGCCACGTGCCTAGAGCCCGTGCTCCTCAACAAGAGAAGCCACCGCAATGAGAAGCCTGCGCACCGCAACGAACAGTAGCCCCTGCTCACTGCAACTAGAGAAAGCCCGCACGCAGCAACGAAGACCCAATGCAGCCAAAAATAGATAAATAACTTTAAATAAATAAATAAATAAATAAAGCTCCTGAAGGGACTGTGATGTGCAGCCAGGTGTGAGACTCACAATAAGCAATCAGTCATCCACAAATCAGGTTACAGATTATTTGTGTTACTGATATAATAAATAGTCTCATTGAGGTGCTATTGTGTCCTTGTATGTTCCTTGGAAGGAGGCATTACATAAATTCTAGGTATGTCCATTTCTCATTCATCCACAAGCAGATTAGGAAATGAATTAATATTTATTGAGTCAGTGTACTCTTTACCACACCATGGCGACCTTCCTGGATTATCCACTGCAACCCTTGTGCTATACACCTTCAACTCAAGATCAAACCAGAAAAAAAACCATGAGTCATTAGTGTCTGATTAAGTCTGATTGGGAAGAAAAGGGACAGGAGATAAAAGTGTGTGTCTCTAGTTGTCCATTCCTCCCGCAGAATGGATGAGAGCATGAAGTTCTGGCCCATGTTGGGCTGAGGCCACTCGGAACCTGAGATGGGGAAAAACAGAGCCTGGAGGCAAGGAAGAGGGACATTTGGGGGGAAAGCAACCAGACTGCCGCATAACAATCTGAGAGAGTCTGAGCACAAAACAATGAAAAAAGAAACCAAACAAGAATTAAAATTAAATACCTGGAGAAATTCCCTGAGCTTACCAGGAGGTAGATAAGAAAGTCTTTTACATAATACCTGAAGCCTCAGACTTGGGTGGAGATAGGGCCACCAAAGGCTCTGGTATAGTGTGGACATGGACCAAGTGTTTCTGCAGAAATCCCAGAGCCACGTGAATGATATAAAAGTCAGCGTTTCTCTAATGATTAGTGATGTTGAGCATTCTTTCATGAGCTATTTGTAATGAGGTGGATAGACCTAGAGTCTGTCATACAGAGTGAAGTAAGTCAGAAAGAGAGAGACAAATACCGTATGCTAACACATATATATGGAATTTAAGAAAAAAAAATGTCATGAAAAACCTAGGGGTGAAACAGGAATAAAGACACAGACTTACTAGAGAATGGACTTGAGGCTATGGGGAGGGGGAAGGGTAAACGGTGACAAAGCAATAAAGAGGCATGGACATGTATACACTACCAAACGTAAGGTAGATAGCTAGTGGGAAGCAGCCGCATAGCACAGGGAGATCAGCTCGGTGCTTTGTGACCGCCTGGAGGGGTGGGATAGGGAGGGTGGGAGGGAGGGTGACGCAAGCAGGAAGAGATCTGGGAACATATGTATATATATAACTGATTCATTTTGTTGTGAAGCTGAAACTAACATACCATTGTAAAGCAATTATGCTCCAATAAAGATGTTTAAAAAAAAAAAAAAAAAAAGTCAGCGAATATTTTTGTATTGTCCCTGCTCTTCCCCACTGCATTTGTAAAGGGAATTGAGGGTTGAATAAATTCATATTATTGTTCTTCCCATTATCCTCCTTTCTGTGATTTTTATTCAGCATGAAAAGGGCTCACCTGAAAGAGTTCCGAGCAGTGAAGAGAAATCCGAGAGTGTCTGCCCATCCTCTGAAAAAGTCTTTGAGGTCAACTGTCAGGGCATGGCAATATAAGCATGACACTTCCACCAGGCTCCCAAGCAAAGGAGTCCCTAGGCATCCTGTGTGGCTAGAAATGGAAGATATGATTGTTCAAAGGGAGCAAGAAGGTACCTTGTGTCCAGGAACAGTGCCATCAATCGGCTGCACTTACAAACAAGGCATTCAGCATCGTGTTATCGTGGTAAGGAGTGAGAGGCAAGAGAAAAGAAGGGAATCAGAGTACACTTCTTCCTCTGGATCAAACCAAGGAAGAGAATGTCGTTTCTATCATAAGGTGTCACAACCTTGAAGAAACGACTCATTACAGCATCCTGAAAGTGCCCAGGGAGGATATAGGACGGGTCCAAGTAAGGAAGTGGACTCAAGGAAATCCAAGTTGTGACCTTCATTCTGAACAATTAAGAGTTTAAACAGAAAATTAGAATCATTGAATTTGAAACCAGAAGGGATCTTAAAGGTCAAGCAGGAATCCCTCCATTCAATTTACATGTTCATTAAATATTGATTGAATAAAGGATCATTCAGTCTCAAGTATTTTCAATGATAGTACTGATATTAAAAAATCACTTTTTGTACCAGATCGAAGTCTGCTTCCCTGTAACTTCACATGTTGGTGTTTGTTATGCATTCTGGAGCAACACACACTAAGTCCTACCCTTATATTTTTAAATATTTGAAGACAGCTATCATAGTCAACCTCCAAGCCCTCATTTCTTTATACCAAATATCCTCAACCATTCCTCATTACTGTTTCATAATTTTGAACTCCTTCAAGAAAAGAATCCAAGTTCAGGGCTTCCCTGGTGGCGCAGTGGTTGCGAGTCCGCCTGCCGATGCAGGGTACACGGATTCGTGCCCCGGTCTGGGAAGATCCCACATGCCGCGGAGCGGCCGGGCCGGTGAGCCATGGCCGCTGAGCCTGCACGTCCGGAGCCTGTGCTCCGCAACGGGAGAGGCCCCAACAGTGAGAGAGGCCCACATACCGCAAAAAAAAAAAAAAAAAAAAGAATCCAAGTTCAATATACTTTTCTGTTCCATACAATTCTCAATACTGTGATTAGCATATAGCTGATAGTTAATAACTATGAGTTGAGTACAAATACATGAATAGCTGTGTATCGACTTGATTGTTTACCGTATCCACTTAAATGCTTCCAAGTTACTTCAGCTCAACTCCAAGACTTAAGTCAAAATCTTCCTTTTAAATATGATCCTTTCCCAAGGTTTCCTATCTTATATATCATCTCAAATCCATGCACTTCTCTCCATCCTCCACCACTAACACCTTGGTCCAAGCTACCATGTTCTCCTTTGAATCATTTCATTAGCTTTTTGAATGAGCTAGCTGGTCTCTAGGACCTTCCAATACATTCCTCCCCACAGTAGCCAAAGTGATCTTCAAAATACAATTATGATCATGTCATACCTCTGATTAAAAATCCTTCAGTGACTTCCCATTGCTTATAAGCAAAAGACAAATCCTTAAAGTGGCCTCTAAGACCCTGCACATTCTGACCTCTTTTCACCTCCACTGCCAATACCTCTCACCCCTCTCTCCCTCATTTCCCAAGTTCCTGTCAAACAGGCCTTCGTCCAGTTGCTTAAATGCACCAGGTACCCTCTCACCTCAGGGCCTTTGCACATATTGTTCCCTCCCTATGGAATACTTCTTCTGTTTCCTCATCACTTATTTAATTCCTACTCATCTTTTGGATCAAAGTTTACACATCAATTCTTCACAGATGTCTTGAGATGGCCCAGGAAGTTCAGATTTGGGGTTTTAAGTATGCATTCATATTTCAGTTTGTAATATATTTCATTAATTTGATTAATGTCTAATTTCTCATTAGTTTGTAAGCTCTGAGAGACCAAGGACTCTATCTGCTTTTACTTATCTTAAACCTGATGAATTGCATAAATATATTTCTCTGAATGATTGAATGACTCTCCTAGATTCCAGAATTTTCCAGAATCTGGTGATCATCCCTGACTCTGGGCTGCAGCTGGGTCCCAAGCCTTGCTATATTCTCACTTTTAAGTGATCTTGAAGACTCCAGAGTCACCCTGATCTGGAGATCAAATGTTCTCAGAGACCAGTGATTTCCACCCATTCTCTAGCTGTCTGACATACTCAAGAGCCCATTTGGGGGCACACAGGACAACTGAGAGGGTCAAAGGATCCTCTGTAGATTTGAGCCAGTTCCCACATAGGGATCTGGCGCAGGTAAGCAAAACCTGCTCAGAGAAACTGGCCAGCTATGAGGAAATCAGAGGGGTCAATATGATGATGATTTTCTCAGTGACTCCTGGCTGGGCTTACGATGAGCCCTTTTGGTGTTTTGGATTTGGGGTGGGTATTTTCAGTAGCTATATTATTAAAATACACAAGTTTATAATTATGGGGATAGATACCCTCATCCCTCAAATATGTACTGAGCACGTACAATATTCCTGGTGTTGTGCCACATGATGAGCTATAGAAACCACCAAGGCTCAATTCCTGTCCTCAAGGTGCTCTTTCTAGTGATAGAAACAGACAAGGAAATAGAGACACTAACACACGAAAGAGTGCACAGCTGTGAGAACATAGAGACGGAAGTGATGGCCTAGAGCTGGGGACGGCTTCTCATAGGAAGTGATGTGAGCTCCTAACAGAGTAAACACTTGCTTCCCTGGGGTAATATATGCTTGGAGGCTCCTGAAGATGACCCAGGAAGGAAGATGAGAATCCTTGATAGTTAAATACACATATGCACACGCACACACATACACACACACACATTTGGCTATATGATGTCTTCAATTTAAACAAACAAACTGAAAATGGAAAAATACTGAACCTAGACTAAACAAATCAGTCTTTTTGTGGGGAAACTAATGTCTATCAGAGATTTCACTGGGGCTCTTTAACCACAGATGTAGCAAATTCCCTGCCAAACACAGCTTAGAGATTTCCAAAGGACTGCTACTGTGCACACCACAAAATAGACCAGCTAAATGGGAGTGGTATGGGTTTAGGAGATAAAGAATTAAGAAGAGCAAAGAGGAAGGGGAGAGGGAAAGAAGAACATTATTTCCTAGGATAATGGTCACTCCCTTTAACTTTTTGTTCTTATTAAAGAGCCCTCCCGGGCTTCCCTGGTGGCGCTGTGGTTGAGAGTCCGCCTGCCGATGCAGGGGACGCGGGTTCGTGCCCCGGTACGGGAGGATCCCGCATGCCGCGGAGCGGCTGGGCCCATGAGCCATGGCCGCTGAGCCTGCGCGTCCGGAGCCTGTGCTCCGCAACGGGAGAGGCCACAGCAGTGAGAGGCCCGCGTACCGCAAAAAAAAAAAAAAAAAAGATCCCTCCCAAACCTCTGGGATTTTCCAGAATTTGGTGCTGTGGGGCACTGACCTCTTCCCATCCTGTTAATGGGAACTGTGAGGAAATCTGAAGAGACAATTAAGAAAGTAATGTGCTCTACAGGGAGGCAAGTAGTGCCAGTGGGACTGGTTATCAACTTCCACTTCTGTGTGTCCTTTGATTTCATTCAGCTTGAAATATTGAGATTTCTTCTCGGATATGCCAGCATCTACAGTCTTCACTAAGTCTACAAATCTTTATCTAAGCTGATGTAGTTTTCTTCTTTCATGAAGTTGTTTTTCATCAGAACAGAAGTACAACTTTTCTCCTGTGAAGCGTAAAAAATTCAGCTACAAACTAAGCCATTCTGTTTTCTGCTTCTCCTCCAGGGTTTTATCTCTTCTGGGAGCTCTGGAAAGAAACTGTCATGTTTATAACAGCCTTCCATATTTCCCTCTTTGTATTAGTCAACTCTGCTGCAGTAACAAACAGCACCAATATCTCAATAGCTTAAACAACGAACTTTTATTTTTTGCTCCTGCTTTTACTACAAGTCGATGGCTACAAGGTGTCTGCTAAGTTCTGCTCTCTGAGTCTTCCCATTCCAGAAACCAGACTGAAAGATAACTCACTATTTGGGACACACTGTTCTCATGACAGAGGAAGAAGAACAAGAGAGCTGCTGATAGAAACTCAGAGTGCTCCTTAGAGCATCTGCTCAGACATGGCATACATCATGTCCACCCATGTTCACTGACTAAAGCCTTTCCATGACCACACTCAAAATCAGCTGGGAAGGGACTCATGCCCCCCCCACAGAAGACACTGGCAGGACATGAAGCAGTGGCAGGGACTGATAATCCTCTCATATAAAAGGGAGGATCAAATACTTGAGAATAATAATGATACAACCTATCATACTCTTTGACTCCACCCATGTAATTTGTATCCAACATGGAGAGTTTCTCCCCATGTCAACTAAAAAGGAATTTGATATGATTTTTTTTTCTTCTCAGAAAAACTCAGAGGTGACACTTGCCAAATTGTTCTTCATAATGTCACTGTCTCTTAAAATGTTAACAGTTATTAAGCAATTAAAAAGGATTCCATGGTCAAATAAGTTTGGCAAATGCTCTACCTTAATAGATCTCTCTTAATATTCACAATTCTTTATTAGCATATTACGTGCTCTGAGAACTCCTGCTGTAAATATACCTACTTAGCCCAGAATTGGGTTCAGAGAATTCTTTCTATAAGGGCACAACCATTAATATCTCATGAGATTCTGGTGGCTAACACTGCTCTCAGGATTATGATTCTTTTTCCATGGTTGCTGGGATACTTCCTTTATGCTCCTCCTAATTTATAAACCCCTTGTGGGCAGGAATTCTTAGTCTGTTTCATCTTCAGTTTCCACAGGGTGTTGCATGTTTAGTATATGAATCACCCAATGGATTCTTGCTGTTTTCTTGTTCTTGTGCATCCAGATTGGAAGACACCTAATGATGATGAGAGGAGGTATGCATGAGGCCAGCGGGTCTGTACAGGCCTTCAAAAGGAGGCTTGCATTTTTGCTAAGATCACACTCCATGTTAGGAATCTGAAGATGCTATTCAGACACTATTTTTTGCCTACTTAATTAAATACAAACACCTCAGACTGGCTTTAATTCTTCCTTCCTTAATGAAACAAATATATCTTGAGTCCTACTCTGTGCCAAGTACCACGCCAGACACTGAGTACATGTGCGAGCAAGATAAACAGGGGGCCTGCCCTCCTTAAGAGGAGACAGACATAAAACAAACACAGGAATAAATAGCCAACAATTATACGACCTCTCAGCAGTGTACTGCACCACTAGCCACCCATTCCTTCTTTTTTTTTTTTTTTTTGCTATACGCGGGCCTCTCACTGTTGTGGCCTCTCCCGTTGAGGACCACAGGCTCCGGACGCGCAGGCTCAGCGGCCATGGCTCACGGGCCCAGCCGCTCCGCGGCATGT
This sequence comes from Orcinus orca, assembly GCF_937001465.1. NCBI lineage: Eukaryota > Metazoa > Chordata > Mammalia > Artiodactyla > Delphinidae > Orcinus > Orcinus orca. Next base: position 126,653,791 of record NC_064560.1, read on the forward strand.
GGGATATTCCCGGACTGGGGCACAAACCCGTGTCCCCTACATCGGCAGGCGGACTCTCAACCACTGTGCCACCAGGGAAGCCCCACCCATTCCTTCTTGAAATGCTTTTCCATGCTTAGCTTCTGAGATGCTATACTTTACTAATTTTCCTGTACATCATTGGCCTCTCCTTCTCAGTCCCCTTGCTGGCTCTTCTTCTATCTAGCTTCTAAATATAGAGCACCCAGGGCCCTTGCCTAGGTCCCTTTTCCCTTCTGTATCTTCTCCTAGGTGATCTCATTCATGCTCACAGAGTTGAATTCCACATATGTGCTCAGGACTCCCAAATTTATATCTCCAGTGCAAAACTCGCCTCTGAGGATATGATCTCTCCCCAAGTGAACCACGTTAGCACTTACCTCTCTCTTTTTTTTTTTTTTTAATTTATTTTTTTCTCTGCAGTTACCTCGAGTCATTTCATGTTTTCTCTCTTTTCACATGATTGTTTGGATACCTCCTTTATGCTCCTCCTAATTTATAAACCCCTTGAGGGCAGGAATTCTTAGTCTGTTTCATCTTCAGTTTCCACCGGGTGTTGCATAGTAAGTGTTGAATATATGATTATTGAATTTAATGTGTGAACTGAATTTCTGCTTTAGGGATCACTGAGACACAGATGGTAATGAATATTTTATTTAAAGAAATAATGCCTCATCCTTCTGTATTTCCAAATGAACAACCTCAGATGAGAGAACACAGCTACATACTTTGACATGAGGTGAATACTCAAATTTAAACATGCTAGATGGAGCCAATATCATCTCTTGTGGTCACAGGAGCTGCCACAAAGGTTTTATTAATTGCCTACTTTCCCACACCACAGCTGGCAAGGCTGGTATGTCAGAGCCATAGACCACCTACTCTTCACAATAGTGCCCACTTGTATCTATTCCCTACTTTAAAATAAAAAGATAAGAGAAAAGGACAAGGGTTTGCCTGAAACCCTCCCACCCAACCAGAGCAGGGATTCAACCACATAATGCTGGTTCCTTGATTTAGATTCAGGGCCAAAGAGGAGGGCATAAGAGGAAGACTCCCTGGTTTACAGAAAGATGTTTCGCCAGCTGCTCTAATAATAGCTTATGGTAATTGCACCTCTGCTCCTTCATCTGAATTTTGATCCTGTTCCTTTCCAAGCTTCTCCCAAGGCCTCTTGGAAACTAAAGACTGTCTAGAGAAAAGCTAAAAGCTTTCTTGTACTTGATGATCTGCCTAAGTGTGTCGGGGGCCGCAATGACCACACAAGGAGGCCCTGATTGTAATGTGGACGCGGGCCCCATGGCCCTTTGGTGTGTGTACACAGAGGCTGCTTTTCCTCATCTTGGTTGCCCTAAAAAAATTGTCATTGGCCTCCACGTGCTTGAAGTTTAGGGTTTAGTCATTCAAAACAAGAGGAAAATTGTCTGGATTATATCTCTTCCGTAAAAATAAATATTTTCAACTGCCGTGGCATTTAAACTCTATTTTCTTTTCCTGCTAGTTTCCCTTCCCTATCACACTTCCCTGGATAAACACAGATTGTGCTATAATATTTATTAACAAAGGGTTCTCTGGGCCAATGGTGATTTTAGGAATTCTGCTGGGTATTTAGTGTGCTGTCTAGCTGAGTCCCCAACCACGTTGTGAGTCAACGCAAACGCAGCAGATCGTGAGTAGAGGCAACAGTTCTCCTCCCAGTACGCTGCAGCCTCTGGGTCGCCAACTGGGACTTGAGCTGGCATGCTTAAAAATAAGGTTTTCTGACAGAGACAGATGATTGTCAGCTGAGTCTTGCAAAAATCCCCTTTCCCTGTGCTCTTCCAGCCCATCTTCTTGGCATGTGCCCTTCCTTCTGCATCTTTTGTTGTCCTGCATCCCTGATTTCTCGCTGCAGACTGGACACTGACGTCAGTTTAGATTGATACTGTGTGCACTGTCATGGACCTCAGTTTCACTCAGGATGTTACTTCCAGTTGATCGATGCTGAGGTTCTTCATCACGCGGGGCTACCTTGCCACCCATGGTACTTCCTTCACGCTCCTTTGGTAACTTCCCTGTTCACAGTCACTACTCAGTCATGCATGTGTGCAAACTCTCAGACTACTTGGCAGTTGAAGCCCTGCCAACTGGATAGCTTGTATCTCTATTCAGTAATCTTTTCATTCACTCATACTAACTGTTCATTACACAGCTCAGTGTTAACGGCCCTTTAACTTGTCACATCCCTGATGAATAGAACAGCACCTGCATTCTAAACTAGGCTTTAAAACAGCAACACCATGGTGACCATAAAACAACCACTCCTAACTATACGGTCTCAAGCCATGGTGAATATGATGGATAATATTTTATGTACGCCAGTCGTTGGCCCTTTCCACCAAAGACGCGCCACAAACCCCGCGTAACCAATTTGAATGTCAGAGATACACAGAGTATGGCAACGGGGCAGCAGCAGATCCAGAGTGAGTGACGTTCCTGGGACATGACAAGGGCACTGGGTTATGGTGGCCCAGGATGCTGTAGGACCAACATCCACTCAGATACTAACTTTCTCACTTCACTGGTTTCGGAAGTCTCTTTTTCCAGCCCCCAAAGCTACCTCATGGCCACTTTTTTTAATCTACACAGCTGCCTTAACCAAAGCACCCTAGAGTGCTTCCTTTTTTCTCTTCCATCGTTTCTTAAGCTCTATATCTTTAGAGCTGACCTCATGTTTTAGCATTTTTTCAGCCTCGCTCCTTTTTTCCCCTCAACCTGTGATAAAACAAAGCAAAAGTAGTAGGTATGTTAGTTCAGAGCCCAAGGCATAGGAAATACCTCTGGAACTGTGTCTGGGCTGGAAGGCCAACCAGAAAACGCAAGGATGACACAAGTTTTTGTTGGTGGCTGTGGAATTTCCCTGCAGTTCTGGGAGAGCCCAGTTCTGTCACCATTTTCTACCCTGGGAAACACTTGGCAGGTTAGAGGATGTACGATGTATAAGGTAAGATCTTAATCCCACGGCTGTATGATGTCAGAGCTACAGAATTTGAGCTCCCTAAAAGCATGGAAGCATGGACATTCTACTTTTTCATAAACTCCCATCACCAAAGGAGAGAAAAGAAAAGCATTTATCTTCTCTGTCTCTCTTGCCTGTCCCCCAGCCCTACTGCCAACCAAGAACCTTGAACAAAATATTTTTCTCCCTTTCAGAGGAGGGGAGTAGGGAGTGCTTTTTCTTATGTGCAGAGAAATATTACAAAGGGGGAGGAGCTTCTATTCCGTTCATTTAAAACTAATAACCTCTGGGCCCAATCCAAGTTTTCCCAGCTTTTTCCTCTCTACTGGATATTGTTGGATGGAAGTACAAAATTAGTTATTTGGGGTTTGTTTTTTTATAAATAGACTACTATCAGCAAAGGCATAAGATTAGTCTCTTATCAGCATGAACAGCTCTGTTCTGGCCTCTCCATGTTCTACCTGAGGACAGCCAGAACCCCACAGTTATTCCAGCAAGCAGGGGAAATCAAAGAGGAGTTCCAGAGATGGCAATAACTTTACATTCTACCCACAGCTCTGTGGCAGCAAATCTTCACTGTGAAATCAATAATTCCAGGAGAACAGAAGGTGATTCACCTCCTCCAAAAACACATGGCCGCTTCAGGGCACTGCACACATTTTCACTCTTTGTGGCAGGTCTCCTTAGATGACTGTGCTCTGCTGTGAGCCTGGGAATTACAGGACAACAACAAGGAAGGAAGGGAGGGAGGGAAGGAGGGAGGGAGGGAGGGAAGAAAAAGAGAACACAAGTTGAAACACAGCAAGGACCCATTATCTTGTGGATCTGGGGTGCTGTAGGCTGCATTCCACTTCACACACACAGCGACGTGTTGTCCAACCTAAAGAATCACAGCAAGAAGACTCTCCTGGCTGAATTTGTTCTCTCAAGAGGGAGCCGAGTAGGGTATAATTTAGATCTTGAAGGTCAGGGCAGGATTAAGAGGAGGAACCAAGACCCATAGACTTAGCTCATTTTAATTGGCAGAGAAGGACCCAGAACGACAAGGACCATAGCACTTAGCAACTATTTACTAAGCACCCACTAAGTGCCCCACACTGCTGTAGGAGCTCAGGGCAACAGGGAGATGGCTGAAGCTGACCTCAGCAGGTCCTCATGCCCTCTGATTCATAAGAGACAGGCAGTGAAACATCACCAAGGAGGAGAGCTATTGAGGGTCCACGCTGGACCTGGAGAAAAGGATAAGATGGCAGATCATCCCAGTCACAGGTGACACCTGGCCACAGGTTTTGCCTTGTCCCCAGAGGACAACACTATAATAAGACTTTACTGCAATATAAGGTGTATTCTTTGTTTTACTAAATGATGCTCTTACACAGTGGTTTTCAATCCTAGCTGCACATCAGAACTACCTAAGGAGTTTTTTTAAATCCAGATGCCTGGACCCCACCCCAGACTAATTAAATCACACTCTCTGTGGGTAACACCCAGACTTCAGTATTTTTTAAAACTGTCCAGGGGATCCCAATGTGAGGCCAAGACTGAGAACCACTGCATCGAGGTGATTGTCCTAATTACCTTCCAGCTTTTCTCTGCTTCCACAGTCCTCTTATCTAAGCTGTTATATTTTCTTTTTATTTTTAGTTTGTTCTACTTTGTCCTTTCAGTAGATAATTCTACAATATCCCATTAAACCTTTTTTCATGCTTTAACTTTGCTTTTTCTCATTTAATTTTCATTGCCCACTTCACTTACCCCATCCCCCCATTATGCTTATTTTGTGCTGTGTTTCTCTATTACAGTGTCAACACTTACAGGGCTCTTGATATGGGCAGAGTACTACAGGAGGCACTTAACTGTTACTAAAAATTATATCCAGTGCAATCATATTTTCTGTTAAATTCTGTGCAACTGTTATGGGCTCAGGTCCTGTGGAAGATGGGCAATTTGGCAAAGTCTAGCTCCCTTCCTAGGAAGCAGCTCCCTTGGTATATAAATAAAAGATCCAAAATAAATATATTGCAACAAAAAATAAAAGGAACATCCACAACTAGGGGGGAAAGAAGATTAAAAGCTGTCTGAATCTAAATAGCAACATCTGCCCTGCCAAAACCTTGGTTTCAACTCTACGAGGGAGACGCTGCCATTTGCAGCAGAAGAAAAAGTCCCTAGATTGTTTGTACTACCGGTGAGGCTGTTCTCTGGGGGCAGAACATCTGCTGATTCAGGCTCATTTCCTCGCTGTCCGCAGGCAAGCCCAAGAGCACACAGGCGAGTCGCTGAGACACTAAGGGCTGAGACGAGGAAGAAAGGGCCAGGAGACAGTCCCGGAAGCAGACCCTTCAATCTTCAGGGGAAGCCACGTACCACATCTCCTGCCACTAGGCTGCACAGGTAAGAGCAGCCTTGGAGCCTCAGAACCGCAGGCCCTGCACTTCTTCCTGGGCCAGGTGAGCCCCGGAGAGCCCAAAACATTGTCACCTCCATGGAGCCCAGCCTGGCACTGAGTCCACCATAGAAGCCAGTGGATGTTTGCCCAATAATTGGGTGAATGAATAAATGACTTCCCTGATGAAATGACTCCTGGGAGAGATGGTGGGAAGATGGAAATGGAAGGTGGCTCTGTAACCCCACCCTGGTAGCTCAGTCCCTTGATGCTCTGATAGGGTTCCTCTCTCTTCCTTTTCCCTTGATTTTGTTTTTCAGGAATCAAGCCAGATGTCTTGTTGGAGCAAAAAGAGATGTTTGTTCCTTTTAGAAGAAGCAAGATTTTGCAGTGCCAAATGACAGGGACAGGGAAATGAATAATTACATGATACACAGGTGTCAGAGGGACCAAGATGGTTCCCTGAACTTTATAAACCAACGAGGAGACTTCTACGGCCCTGGTCTCCAGAACAACTTTACTTGTAGAGGCCAATTCTCCCTGGAGATTCTTGAAACTACAGTGAGAGAGAAGGGACTTACTACTCGCTGCCCTCCCCATGGTGCAACTCCTCTGGGTCCACATAGGTCACAGCAAAGCCTGCCCCTTCCTCCCACCTTCCACACTGGTGAGCTGACCCCAAGTGCAGGTCTCCCTGGAGATTAGTCACAAGGTGTATCCACAGCCATTATTTTAAGACCACACAAGGCAGTATTATCCCCATTTTATTGTCTAGAAAATGGAGGCTTAGAGAGGTTAAGTGACTTGCAAGTAAGTGGTGGTGTCAGGTATACACCCAGATCTTCCAAGCCTAAATCCAGTGGTCTCTCCACTACAGCACAGCTGCCCCTTGAGACTAGAGCAGGCAGTGAAAAACAAGGACTCCCGGGTTCCAGGACCCCTTCCAGCCCAGTGTGTAGGTGGTGTTCTATCTGAGGGTTGTCTGAGCAGAGGTGGGGTTACCCAGCTGCTCGAGCTCAACAGCCTGTGCAAATTCAAAGAAATGGCATATAAGTTCAAAGAACTCACTTGAAAAACAGGAAAAGCAGCTCTCTGCTTGAGGTCATGGGGAAGTGAAGGCTGAAACGTGGATGAGAAGGCTTGCAAAGGTCCCTTCTCCCTTCAAATCTTTCATTCTTCCTTCTGTTCTCAGTGAGGCCAATAAACACATCTTCCTCCATTGCTATGTAATCTATGTTGATTTTCCTGGGACTCCCCAGGCAGCACCCTGGCTCTGAAAATGAAATATTAACTACCTCAGCCTCACAGCCATCTCTAGCAACCGTATACTAATGGAAAAGCAAGAAGTGCTCGTGGCAGCTTGTGTATTGAGGTCAGCAGTGCCTTTCTTAACCCTCTTCTGTCTCGTAAGGCTGAAGGGGGCAGAAGTTTCTGTAACGATATGGCCCATCTTTAGAGCCACAACCCAAAGACTTGGGGTCCTTCCTATGGCCATGATCTTGGGAATAAGGTCCTTAATGTCTTCCTCTGCTCCTGGGGTGTTGTAGACAGCAACTCACTTTCAAGTCTTCTTGGGCAGAAGAAATCATTTCACTTCAATCAGCATTTTTGAGGACCTTTATGGGTTCAACGGGTGCTTTGAGGGGATTACACAGGAGATAAAGACAGACCAAACAACAATTGTGAGGCTGCACTTACACATCATAAAACATACAAAGGCAACTCCAGAATTTCTACAAAGGAGGGGCTAAGGGGCTGCAATCTGGTTGAAAGATGCCTCAGGGACTTGCCTTGAGGCAGTATTTTCATAGCACATAAAATTGGGAAAGATGTCAAAGAATGGGAGGCTGACAGGGATTATGGAAAAGGATGGATAAAGCCCCCTCCAAAGCACTCTTGTCTCTCCTACTAACTGTCCAAGTCGCAGGTGTCCTGATTTTTATGTAACGATGTCAAAAAAGAAGGAAACTAACAAATGGCCAAGCAACGAGCCAAGTGTTCGCAAATATAATTTCATTTATCCCTCAGAGACTGTAAAGAAACATTAACTCTCCCCAGAAGTCACATGAAGGGACAGACATCTCCCAGGACCTGGGAAGCTGTGGCCTAATTGCTGACCTGGACACAGAAAGAATGGGCACAGGGAACACAATCTGCGTAGAGCCTAAGAAAGAGGGAGTCCAAGGGCAGGGCCCAGGAACACTTTTCTACCTTCCACCTGGGCACCCCACATAGGCTATGCTTGTGTTCGAGTTCCGTCTTGCTCCTGCCACAGGCCTGGGCCAAGCTTCTGCATCAGGTCCCGACTCTCCCTGACCAGTAGAGCACGTCTCCTAGCCACAACCTGCCCCAGCTACCACCAAACCAAATCATCACCTGCTCCATCCCCACTACTGTCTTCCACCTCTGCTTTGATTTATTGTTCATATGGACTCTCTCCTCGTCAGGCCTAGAGGAAGGTTGTTTTTGTTCATTAGCCAAAAACTCTTAAAATTACCTCTAACCTGTGGCAGATAGAAATCATAGTCATAAACGTAAGCACAGTCTTGGAATTTTTCAGAATGACTTCCTGAATAATTTGGGAGAATTCAACAATAATTATCTAAGAAGACAGGCTTATTTGAGCCCTGCTAACTGTTTTTTTGATGTGAATGCAGCTTTAAGCCTACAGCACTTCCTCCTGCCTCGAGGCTTTTTTTTTTTAATACATCCTCATTTCTTATGTAGAATGTTCTTTCCCTACACATGCCCCTGATACTGGGTGTATCAAGCAGAGTCCCAGCAGGGGACAGAGGGCACTGTCAAAAGGGTGATCAGAAAGAATCTAATGAAAAGGACATTTGCAAAGGTGTGGGCAGGTGTTATAGACTGAACTGTGTCCCTCAAAAAAAGATATGTTCAAGTCCTAACCCCCAGTACCTCAGAAAGTGACCTTATATGGAAATAGCATCATTGCAATTGCTGTAATTAGTTAAGACTGATGTAATTAGTTAAGATGAGGTCAGACTGGAGTAGGGTGGGCCCCTAAGCCAACATGACTGATGTCTTTGTAAGAAGAAAGCAGTGTAAAGACAAAGACACTGGGAGAACACCATGTGACAGGAAAGGCGAGCCAAGCTAAAGAACACCAAGGGGGCTTCCCTGGTGGCGCAGTGGTTGAGAGTCTGCCTGCCGATGCAGGGGACGTGGGTTCGTGCCCCGGTCCGGGAAGATCCCACATGCTGCAGAGCGGCTGGGCCCATGAGCCATGGCCGCTGAGCCTGCGCATCCGGAGCCTGTGCTCCGCAACGGGAGAGGCCACAACAGTGAGAGGCCCGCGTACCGCAAAAAAACAAAAACAAACAAACAAACAAAAGAACACCAAGGACTGCCAGCAAACCACCAGCTGCTAGGAAGAGGCAAGGAAGGATCTGCCTAAAGTTTTCGGAGGGGGCGTGGCCCTGCTGACACCTTGATTTCAGACTTCTAGCCCCCAGAACTGTGAGACAGCAAGTCTCTGTTGTTTTAAGCCATCCAGTTTGTGGTACTTTGTTAAGGCAGCCATAGGAAACTAATACAGCTGGGTTACGGGAAACCAAAAAAAGACGGTGAAACACCCTAAGTCTGGCAACAGAAGAATCGCTGCCACCCTGGGCCTGAAGCATGAAGTACATGAGTCTTTACCAAAACCTGCAGCCTCTGGCAGAGGAAAGCAGCCACAGCCAAGGCACAGCCTAGCAGGAAGGAATCTGGGGTAAGACCACCCCACCTCTTCCTCCTCCTTCTCTCCAATCTCCTGATGGTGCCTCCCGTTGACCAAACTGAACGGGATGCCAGAGAGCAAGGGAACTAGGTGGATGCTGTCCATTGAAATCAGCCTCCTAGAGGAGGAACTAGAGTGATCTGGGGGGACAGACACTATCCAGCACACCTGGGTAACTTCAGCTTTTAAGTCTCAACTGCAAAGTCACTTCCTCAGGGAAGACTTGCCTGACCTCCTGACCAGATCCTGGCCCCATAACGTGCTATCTTAATTCTGCTTCTGTAGAGTACTTGTCACTCTGTAGCACTGGAGAAATTCATTATGCAAATCATTAAGTGATGACTGGCTCTCATGCTCGAAACTACACTCCATGAGAGAAGAGACCATATCTGTCATTCATCAGTGAATCCCCAAGGTCTGGTGCATAGTAAAAATGACTAGATTTATAGGATGTGCCAATAGGCAAGCAACCTGATATAAAAAGATCAAGTAAGCCCAGAAAATTTGCCCTTGGCAGCTTTGAACACACTATAGAGAACAGGCACCATTGTATCCTACAGGTACAGATAGTGCACTTTGTAATACCAGAGAACGTGACCACCTTGGGTACTTGCTAATGGTCCTCTAGAAATGGTGGGTGAGATAGGCAGTTGGGTAAATGAGATGACTAGGGTAAGGAGAGCAACTACCATGAGGTCAAGCTAACTTGAGCTTGCCTCTATCTGAATCCTCAGGCCAGTCTGGTCCCAGTCACACTGGGGAAAACAAGAAAGCTCAGGTGGGTGTCTGCTCCACTAGTGTTGGAATTTAGGTCCTGCACCCATCCTCAGATATTGAACACCTCTTTGCTTACCAGGTGACCCTCTTCCCCGCTTCAGCTGCAACCTTCTAGTTTCCATTATTAATTTACCTGTTTAATTTCAATATTTCATAGATTATTGGCCTTGAAACCCAAACGTGCGGGTCCCAAGAATTCAAATATGCCTCTCTTTTGAAGTACATCTAAATTTAGGCTGTCATAAACTGGGAGGTAGTTGTGGTTTCTAAGTTTTTTACAACACTTTACTTTGTGTAATTCAACATAAGTGACCTAAGAACCTTACAGAAAAGAAGATAGATGAGCTCAATAAAGATTAGGGAACTGCATTAAATTTGGAGACAGTGTTTCATTGGATTGCTCTTTTATACTTGGGTGAATCGCCCTTATCCAACTTTGCCTGGAGGGAGTTTGGAGTAAACACAACAATCATTACAACACCCACAGTCCTTGTGCACACACTATCGACCTCCTTTTTTGATGGTTCTTTTGATTATGGCTGTAAAAGTCAATAATTCTTCTGGGTATTAACCCTTAACATCACCACAGTACATACAACATGTACCTCTAACATGAAAATGAAGCAACTATATCAAACTTAACTTCTAGGGTGGGAAGCAAAAATCTTGTGATCAATCAAATAAGCTGTGTTAACCTCCTCTCAATTGGCCTTATTTATCTGGACCACGTTATTGATCTTGAAGGGCACTGTCATCTCATTAACAGTCAGCAGGCTCTGCGTGCTTCCTGTGATTGACAAAACCTCTCTGGGTAACAGAACAGCTGCCAACAGGGGCTGGTTTCCTCAGGCACAAACACGTCACAGAGAAGGTGTTGACTCTGAGGAGGGACCAGGCACAGGACAAGTTGGGAGGCAGAGCTGTCCCTGAGTGGAGCCATGCAGAGGGTCTGCTACCTCATCCACCTCACCCTCTTCTGGCCAGGTAAGGCAGATCCTGGAACCTCAAAAGAGCAAGGCTCAGCGAGGCATCAAGGCTGCCAGAGCCTGGCCCTCGAGCACAGCACCCGTTACTCAATGATCTCAGCCCCAGTCCTCACTAAGCCCCTCTCATGTCTCTTCTCTAGGAGTCATGTCAGCTGTCACGCTGGTGCCTCAAAACCAAGCAAGGAGTGTGTCTGTGGGGGAATCTGTCACCCTCAGGTGCTCCATGAAAGGAGAATCCATCAGTAACTACTATACCTTCTGGTACAGGAAAACACCGGGTAACACAATGACTCTCATATACCGAGAAGGGGGCACATATGGCCCTGGTTTCGAAGACAACTTCCAAGGTGAAATTGATTTTTTAAACAACCAGGCTGTGCTGAATATCCTGGAGGCATCAGAGAGAGATGAAGGATCTTACTACTGTGCCTCGACCACCACCCTGCTGTGGGTTCACTTCTGAGCAGCTCAAAAAATGTGGAGATCTACGTGGAACAGCAGTTCAAACAAGATCATGACTTTCTCCTGAATAAATAGTTCAAGAAATGGAAGCCGGAGAAGGCTGACGTTCATGCCTTTCCTTCAGGTTCACTGGCTCACAGCCTGCCCACGCACTCCAGTGGTGCTCAGATAGGCAACCCCCAGTGGGGTGTGGCCCGGTGTAGGGCAGGAGAGAGGAGAGACAGAGTCAGAAATTGTAGCATTTACGGCACACTCTTAACAGTTTTCTTGGAGAGTCATAAAAGATTTGGCCACACAGCCTAAAGTACTTAGGATATGACATAAAGAGGCACTTTCCAAAGTATGACTATGGTGATGTACAGTTTCTCCCCAGCCATATACACCAGGAATCTAGCTGTTCTCAAGGAGAGGGGCTGGGAAGGTGGGAAGACTCCTCCCTTCCTTCGGCATCAATGGTACACACTGCCTGTCATCTTCCCAACGTGGATGGCAAGACTTGATCTCTAGCTTGCTGTACTGTTTTGGACTGTAGCCCTCCTTTCCATCTCTACCTCTTTACTTCTTCTTCTATATGTCTAGAAAAAAGACATTGAACAATTTTTTCCCACTGGCATTTCTTTATCCTTCTTTGGACAGCTCAGTTTAGACTCCACTTTTATCTTGAGCGATGTACTTTTCCAGATTTAGATGACTGACAGCCTATGCTGAGGCTGAACCTGTCCTTCCTTCTGACCTCATCTAGAAAAGCTACCATTCACCTCACTGAATACCTTACTGGAATTTTGGTGGTGATGGGTATGTTCAGTAATTTGATTATTGTGATGGCTTCATGGGTGTATGGGTATATCTGAATTCATCAGGTTGTGTGCTGTAAATATGTGCCGCTTATTAATAAAGATTAATAATCTTATCAATAATCTAATCAAAGATCCTGCTGTCCATAGAAGTACAAAAAAGGCTGACAAGTGTTTGCCAGACAACACAGTTACACAGTTGGTTCTAGTCAGGGATCCTCACTGTTCCACCAAGGCACCTCCCAATCTGCCCATCTCTTGTGATTTTGTCTGACCTTTCATATATATGTATCTATATATGATAAAGAATGATATTTGGAAGCTTTATGTAGATGTTGTCAAAGTTTTGGAACCATAGTTTTAAAAGACCTGCAAAATGGAATCCTAGGAAGAGACCCAGTGGGTCCTTCTGACAGAGACCAGAAGAATGTCTTTGATGAGAAGGAGGAGAGAAAACATGTGGACAAATTCATAAAACTGTATGTTAGCTGTAATAATGATTAATATCTGTTGAGTGTTTACTATAGGCCAAGCACTATTCTGAGCACTTTACATGTGTTATATGATTTAATCCTCACAATAATCCTATGATGCATTTTCTATTATTATCCCCATTTTACAAACGAGGACACTAAGGCACAGAAGAACTAAAACACTTGCCCAAGATACCACTGGTAATAAGGGAGGGCGACAGATTTCAGACTCTGGAGCTGAAGGACACAGTATGTGATTCAGGAGGTTGGGGGAGGGTGGTCCATAGAGGAGACTGTCCCCAGGATGTGTCAGAAATAAGGGACAACAGGGCTGTGCCCTCGCCACCAGACCTATTCAAACCAATGCTCCGTGACCATCTGTCAAGAAACTGGGACAATGCAGCACAGGTCCCAGAGGATTTCTCAATGTTTTCTAACTCTGAGATTTTGTGATCGTGACACAAGCTTCACTCCATCTTCTAAAATTATCTGTACCTCTTCATCTTTGAAACCAGGATAAGAAGAGTTACATCTTCAGAGATAATAAGAGTTCCAGTGTTGTTAAAGGCAAATGATAGAGAGGAAGTAAATTGCATTGTACATGGTAGCTATGCCATAAACGTTACTTAACATAAGTAAAGTAAAGGGCCAACAATAAAGTGGAATAATTGAGAAGAAAGTGAACTAAATTACAGAGTGCCAAGATGCAACCACTCTGCAGGTGTGGACTCACTTAATCCTTATGACAGCCCCGTGAGGTCTTTATTTGTCAGCTCAGTGTCACAGATGGAGAAACTGAGCCTCAGAGAGACTGGGTAGCTTACCTAAGGTTCCAGAAGCAGAACTAGGATCTGGGTCAGAGGCAGACGGCCCTGGTACTGGGCTAGGAGCTGTGGGATATACTAAAGAAATACATGGCCTATAACAATGCCTGAATTAGAGAACAGCTGGGAACAATTGTGTGAATTCCAGTCATCTGTGTGATGCAGAGGTTGCCCTTGACTCCTTGGCCAGTCCCGGGGAGAGGGAATGGGGGTAGGGGTACCTAACCCCTTCCACCTCCACTTCTCCCTCCCTTGCTTTAAAACACCAGTTGCAATTGCAGCTTCCAGGCTGTTCTCCGGAGATTCCTCACTCCTGTGACTGAGGGAGGACTGAGGCTACACAGCCCCCTCCCACTTCCACTCCTGAGCCCACCCCTAGGTCTGCAGCTTGTCTCCCAGGCCACAACATGGGAAATGGGCTGACATCTTCCTCCCTTCTGATGCTTGTCAAAGGCAGTAGCTTGTTGAATTCTCTTAGAGTCTCTAGGGTGCTAATGCATTCACTGCCTTCTTCTTGCCTTCTCAGAGGCCTGTCTGGAATGGCAGCTACAGGGGTCTGGGGCTAGTGTGATGAGAGCTGGAGAAATTCTGCGGGTCCCTGGAGGGTCCATAGAATTGCCAACTTTACCATCCATATATATCTGCATAGTGAGACAGAGTGTCCAAGTTTGTCTCTTCCATTTTCACTGACTTATTATCACTTAATCGAGGCAGCAGAAGGGCTCAAGATCTATCATCCACAGTTCTCTGCATTCAAAAATGAGGAAACTGACACCAGAAAGCGCTGAATTAAGGTGTGGGAGCCACCAAGCAAAGAAGAGAACTGAGTTCAAACAAAACTTTCCCCACTCTAGGTAGAGTCTTAGCCCCCTGCAGTGCCTCAGACAGAAAGTACTGGCTAATAAATTCTCCATAGCAACAAGGTGAAAAAACTCTGGAATTGAGGCTTCTTTCCTACTTCTCAATTCAACATCTTGCCTCCAAATATAAATTGAAATCATGGGGTTATACATCTCTAATATTTTTTGGTCAGAGTGCTTTATTCTTCCTCCAGCAAATACCATCTCTCCTCTATGCTTAATTTTTCTCCATAGCATTTATTACCATCTGATGTGCTGTATATTTTACTTGCTTATTTATTTGTTATTTAGCTCTCCACTGACTGGAACACAAGCTCCATGATGGCAGAGATTTTGTCTGTTTTCTTCACTGCCTTAACTCCAGCACTTAGAAATCTGGCACAAAATGGGCACTCAACAAACGTGTGGAATGAATGAGTGGGTGAAATGTGGAATGAACACTACATACCCTGCACTGTGCTGAATGCTGGGGATATAATAGTGCACAAGACTGGTGACAACTTTGCCCTCAGAAATGCTTTATCCAAGCCTCATCTATCCACTAACAAGATTTTCTGAAGGGTAGATAATAAAGCACTCTAGAACACCAAATAACTTACTCTTGGAGAGCAGACATAAGAGCTCCTACATTCCTTGGACATCCCCCCATGACAGGGATAAAATGGGGTGGAGCAGGGAAGGGGTGGGGATGGCAGGCTTTCTTGTGAAAGAAAGACTTCCATTTTTCAAAACCAAGTGATGGAATTCCATGAATTAGCACAAGTGGAGAGGAAGCCATACTGAAAAGGTCAAAACTTAGAACATGAAAAGGAAGATGGCAGACTTGGATGATTGACAAATGGAATATGGAGCAGGTCACATTGAGCCCTTTGCCTTTTCTCCCTCCTTAGGTGACCACATTCTATGGATTGATGAGTGTGTCTTCCCAACCATAAAAGGAGTGCATACGAATTGGATGAAGCATTTCTCTTGCTGGTCCCCAAGATGACACTACTCCAGCAGCCCCAGGAGAGAATCTGCCACCTCATCTACACTTGCAGATCCACATGCCTCCCAAAAACTGTCCCAATAGACAGGGAAGCTGACATAAAACATGCTTACCTCAGTGATGTTCTTGGTATTTCCTCATCTCCAGGAACCTGAGGAATTTGGAGTAACTGTGGAGAAAGCTGGAGGGTTTTCACAATTCCTCGCAAAACTTTAGGGATTCCGCCTCCAGGACTTCTGGTTGTGCTGGGACCACAAGGCCCAGGGTAGGCCTCGGAGTTGCTTTCCATCCTCACTTGTCACCTAAGAGAAGTGAGCAATATTTCTCAGAGACAGTAGAAGGAAAGTCAGCATCCACAGAGACAATACCAAAAAAAGCAAACAAACAAACAAAAAGCCCACGCAGCTTGGGTCTGAGCTGTCAGCAGCTCTGTCACATCCAAGGCCTCCTCGCCCATAAAGACTTCAACTGTGTCTGCAGAGCACGTTATGGTCATGAGTGATTAACGGAAGATTAACTACCTCAATTGCCTTAAGGAGGAAGAAGAGTTTCATGCACCAAGTTTATAAATAAAAGAACCACAAAGGAGCCAATATTACTGGCACTACATGTTGAAACCAGACAGTTGACCCAGTAGCAATAACACTCCTCTGTAAGAAGAATTAAAATCTGAGTTCACAACTAGTCCATTTCTCAGCATCCAAACCATCATTATGTTTTCCACATGAAGGATCTCCTTCTCAGCCCTACGGCCCTACCGCTATGCCCCGCAACACACAGAGTGTTAGAATGGTGAGAAACTTCAATCACCTCCTGGCTCATCCTCTTCCACTGAAGATGCAGAAACTGAGGAATGGAGAAATTGACTTTTTCTCCAGCCCACAGACAGCGGGTGGCAAAGCCAAATCCAACCCCTGGTCATAAATACCTCCCACCACACCCTGACACCCGGTTGCCACGGGAAAGCACCCTATTAGCCCTGTATTTTCAGTCTGCATCCCTGCTATGCTATTCTCCCCTCTGGTCAGCTGGAGAATCTCCTCCTAGCCAAGTTGAGCTGCAGGAGTAAAAAGTCTCATAGTTGTTGCAGGAGTACAGAGCCTCAAAGTACTCCAGAGGGTCCACTACACTTCCACCCTTGCTTTCTACCCCTTTCTAAAGAAACTCCTTGAAATCTCAAATCCTGCCCTGGGTCCTTTCGCATTCCTTTGGGAGACTAGCTCCACACCGAGTGCATAGCAGCTGTTCAGTATAAAGAAGAAAGGCTGCTCTCCCGCTCTCTCTTCACCTACGTAAACCCCACTCATTAGGGACACTGCTCCTCACTCCCTGCCTTTGTCCCCATGGCAGTACCTCTGACCCTTTCTACTGAGGAATAGACAGATCAATGGCCAGAGCCTGCCTTCCCTTCAGAGACAAAATCTCCTCCCCAAGGGTGTGGAGAAAAGGGAGCCCTCTTGCACTGTTGGTGGGAATGTAAACTGATACAGCCACTATGGAGAACAGTATGGAGGTTCCTTAAAAAACTAAACATAGAACTACCATATGATCCAGCAATCCCACTACTGGGCATATACCCTGAGAAAACCATAATTCAAAAAGAGACATGCACCCCAATGTTCATTGCAGCACTATTTACAATAGCCAGGACATGGAAGCAACCTAAGTGTCCATCAACAGATGAATGGATAAAGAAGATGTGGCACATATATACAATGGAATATTACTCAGCCATAAAAAGAAACGAAATTGAGTTATTTGTAGTGAGGTGGATGGAGCTAGAGTCTGTCATAAAGAGTGAAGTAAGTCAGAAAGAGAAAAACAAATACCATATGCTAACACATATCTATGGAATCTAAAAAAATATGGTTCTGAAGAACCTAGGGGCAGGACAGGAATAAAGACGCAGACGTAGAGAATGGACTTGAGGACACGGGGAGGGGGAAGGGTAAGCTGGGATGAAGTGAGAGAGTAGCACTGACATACATACACTACCAAATGTAAAATAGCTAGCTAGTGGGAAGCAGCTGCATAGCACAGGGAGATCAGCTCGATGCTTTGTGACCACCTAGAGGGGTGGGATAGGGAGGGTGGGAGGGAGACGCAAGAGGGAGGGTATATGGGGATATATGTATGCATATAGCTGATTCACTTTGTTATACAGCGGAAACTAACACAACAGTGTAAAGCAATTATACTCCAATAAAGATGTTAAAAAAAAATCTCCTCCCCCTTCTTTTTCAGAATAAATGCAAGTCCACAATATGACAATGCTGTTAAGAAAAAGAAAGCTAATGAGTTGCTATAAGATTATAAGAATGGCAATGTTATTATACTCACTGGTCAGCTCTTCCCACAGGGTCACTGGCCTGGCACGTTCCTGAATTAGCCTGAGTAAGTCTTAGTGAAATTAAACAGTGTTGAATTGCAGCCTGTGAAGAGTTATTATACAATGGAAAAGAAACCCACTAGAGTGGAACGTGTGTTCAAAACCTACTCTTGCCGTGTAAGAACCTGAACCCATCACCTCCCTTCCCCAGGCTCATTTACAAGGGCAGGAAGCAGGAACTGATACAGCCTGAGGTCCCTTCCCTTCTCACCTTCTATGATGCTATGATTAGTCATCCCCATTTCCTATGAGCGAGAAAAAGAGAAAACATTCTGAAATTTCAGCAAAAAGAAGTTCAAAATGAAAAATCTCCTTGAAATGAAAATCATCAACAGCTGTAAAGAGGTACTAGTAAAAATAATCATTGATGGCCTACAGGCATGGGGTACTTTTGTATGTGTAAGTCGCTGCTCAAAGTAGTTTACATGTTTTAATTTGTTTAATCTTCAAACAACCCATTGCTACTATTGTCCTTATTTTGTAGAAAAAACACGGAAGCGAGGTGAGGGTAAGGCATTGCCCAAGGTCATACTACAGCTGAGTGGCTGAGCTTGGACACAAGCCCAGGCAGCCTGCCTCCAAAGATATTGTGCAACCCAAGAGGCTCCATTTTCTGGAGCTTATTAAAACCTGTCTTTTAAAACATGTCTGTGGGCAAAAGAGTGGGTCCGATACCTTCCCAAAGTCCTTTCTGACTGTAGCAGTCTCTATTCTATAAAAGGAAGCTATGCAAGGAGTGAGAACTATCTCCTGTTGGGTCCCCCATGATACTACCCTTACTTTTCTTTTTTATTGGAGTATAATTGCTTTACAACGTTGTGTTCGTTTCTGCTGTACAATGACCATGTGTAAAATAGTAGCCAGTGGGAACATGCTATAAAGCACAGGAAGCTCAGCTCGGTGCTCTGTGACGACCTAGACGGGTGGGATGGTCTAAAAAATTTAGTCTATAAACTGCATATATGTTTTTATATATGAGTTCTTTTGATAGTAAAAAGAGCATGGGTTGTGGAATCAGACAAAAGTGAGGAAGAATCACAACTCCTCAGTTACTGTAGGACCTTGAACAAGGTTGCTTAACTTCTCTAAACCTCTATTTCCTCATGGATAAAAATACTTATGTCACAGAGTTATTACAAAGATTAAATGAAATAATTGCTAGAAATCAGTTGGCACTCCTGGGTGACTAGCACACCAAAGGTGCTCAGTAATGCTAATACTCTAACTCCTCAGCTCTTAATGGTCTGAAGGAGGGTGGTTTTTACCCAGAAGAGAGAAGAATGAAGGATCTAAAATGGGAGGAGGGTTTCCCTGGTGGTGCAGTGGTTAAGAATCTGCCTACCAATGCAGGGGACACAGGCTCGAGCCCTGGTCCGGGAAGATCCCACATGCCGCGGAGCAACTAAGCCCGTGCGCTACAACTACTGAGCCTGCGCTCTAGAGACTGCGTGCCACAACTACTGAAGCCCACAGGCCTAGGGCCTGTGCTCTGCAACAAGAGAAGCCACCGCAGTGAGAAGCCCGCTCTCTGCAACTAGAGAAATCCCGCTTGCAGCAAACAAGATACAACACAGCCAAAAGTAAAATAAATAAAATAAATAAATTTATTTTAAAATAAATAAATAAATAAAATGGGAGGAAACATTGACAATGACCACTAACATTTTTTCAAACCAATAAGTCCAAATGTGCTGCCAGCATATTTTTCATAAAAATATCTCATCAGGAA
Organism: Orcinus orca; assembly: GCF_937001465.1. Classification (NCBI taxonomy): domain Eukaryota; kingdom Metazoa; phylum Chordata; class Mammalia; order Artiodactyla; family Delphinidae; genus Orcinus; species Orcinus orca. Next base: position 126,673,217 of record NC_064560.1, read on the forward strand.
TGTTCTTCCCACATGACCTGTCTAATTCTTTCCATGCATTGACAATAGTGAAAGTCTCAAAGACAAATGCAGTATTGGGAGGATCTAGGTCCCCAATAACATACTGTGTCTTCATTGTCCTTTGTCTGTACCAGATGAAGGTGGCCCAGGCCGGTCTCAGCTCTAGCAGAAGTAACAAGGAGAATGAATTTTGCATGCCAAACTCTTTTCCAATAGACATGGTTTGGATGTCTAGGACAATAGCTACAAGGAACTCTCAATTTTCAGAAAGCTCAGCCTTCTAGCTTTGAGGATATTCCCCTGCAGGGCCTTACCAGTCGTAGGCTATTTAATTAATGTACTTTATTAGGATACAGAGATGTTTTTTCATCCTTAAAAAGGAAAGTATTAAGTTTCGTTACTAACCTGTGAGGGGTTACATTTGTCCATCCTCATGCTGCCCGTGCTTTCTACCTAGGGTTAGCTCACTATGGCATTTGGCCAAGAAAACCATGTTCCCCTAAATGAATCCCAAAGAGCAATATCCTCACTGCAGTACTTTGGCTTCTTCCATTAAAAAAAAAAAAAAAAAAAAAAACTATACAGACCTTATCCAGGGGAAATAGGAAGAAAAGCCAGGGAATCAGAGCTGCTCTCTTGCCAGAAATGCATGTTCTGATGGGAAAAGATGGTGAAGGGTGTCTGCACCAAATTCCACGTGGGAAAAAAGCTGTCTGAGATCGGAGGAAACTTCCGTCTGCTAAAAGGAGCCAGCAGCCTGTTGACAAAACATTGGGGGCGGGGGGAGTCAGAACTCCTCCTTTTGTGTGACTTTAGATAAGTCACTTAAACTCTTTGAGCCTCAGATTCTCATGTGTACAATAAAGAGTTTATATTAGATGATTGCTATGCTTCCTTCAACACTAACAAACTATAGGTCTCTGCCCAGCAAGAAAGAGAAGGAAGCAGCTGTGGGACAAAGGGGATCAGATGTCACAGATTCCCAAGATTGTGATGCACAGATTCCTGCCTGGCTGATTCCTTTATGTGACTCAATAAGGATAAAATCAGAAAAAGAACTAAACAAAATACACTCATGATTAATCAAAGGGGATTGAAAGTCATTGCTAACCTCACACCTGCCTTGCTTTGCCTTCAGCTCACCTCCCTTGGGATATTCCTCCTCTTTAATGCCTCATCGGGATTTTTCAAAAACTGTGATCACTCACGGTTGAAGCTTTTCATCTCCCATGTATAAAAGGATATGCAAAGAGAGTTCAGTCTCCTGTTGAGTCTCTGCCAAGGCCTGGCAGTTCTGGGAAAAGAGCCAAAGACCCCATATTTCTTGGCTGTTAACATTCTCCCATCTGTGCTCAAGTCGGCAGGCTGGGCTTCAGGCTGTGGCTTGTCTGTAGTCTTACAGATAAGGAACTCTAGGTTTTCTAAAGAGACTCCAGAGAATGTTTCTGCAAGAAAGTAACTTGGCCCTCAAGTAACCAGACAGAGGATTATCTGGTTATATTTGGGGACAGTAAGAAAAAGACCAGGAAGTCTATATTCTATATTATAGCCTCAGAATCCAATCTCATCCTCCAATCCAATCCAATCACTTCAGGTACTGATATTAATTAGATCTTAGGTAATGTTCATAAATATCAATGTCATCTGTGTTCCCAATACAGGGTGTCCTACATCGTACACACGCAGGTGGAGAGGGTAATGTCCTCAGGTATGATAACAGCCCTTAACAGCATTCAAAAAGGAAAGACCTGCAAAACACAAGACATCTCACTGTGTTTCTGAGCCAGAGGCTCTGCTAAACAACAGAATCGGGGATCAGACCAATTGTCCACTGTGTCTCCCTGATTGAACTCACACAAAATAGCAGCTGCCATTTTTACTCCATGCAAGGCATTCAGACCCAAGTTCCCTGAAATGTTGTTACCAACATTCTGATGGAAAAGTACATGTTCCAAACTGTTAAATCTGACCATTCTCTAAGCATGGGATTTTCTCTTTTTCTGTAAATGTTCTAGCTTATTTTTATTTTCTAGTATTTCCTTTCTGAAGCCAATTCCCAAAGGGCTCTCCTATGCTTTCTCATTCCCATTACAAGGTCAACATACAAGTTGAATATTTTAATTTCTTCAGACACCTCTATGGAGAGATTTCCACTTCCGTTTCTCTGTTATCCCAGGCACCTACCAGGAGCAAGGAGCTCAAGCTTGGACAACCTTGGGATATACAGCAACAATAAACATGCTCTCCATGTCATTGTCCCATGGCCAATTACTCAGTGTCTTCGGTGGCATTTGTTTCTCAATATTTTTCTCTAATCTTGATCCTTGGGCCTCCACTTTATAAATTCATAGTTTCTTCTTTGAAATCCTCCCAGCGTCCCTCACCCTGAGCTTTACCCCTTCCAACAATGACATTTCTCAGATCATTTGCATCTCAACAGGGAAATGATGCAAAACAGGTCCCTTCCTATTCCGGTTTTTTGCTTCCCACTCCTACCCCTACCCATTCAGGTCTGGAAAGTTAGCACCACCTTGCGCCATTCATGAGCATTTTCTCAGAGATCTGTTTCCAGAGAAGCATTTTGCATGTTCTGAAGGGAGAAGATGGGTGAAGGATATCTTTTGGGGACCAAGCCTGAAGCCCACTGATATTGTGACTCTTGAAGGTGCTTGACTCAGAAAGACTGGAAGTTTCTACCTAAATCCAGGTCCAGCTACTTCATCACTGTAATTTGCCATTGGAAAAAGGATGGGCTATCTACATATCACTCCTCTAAAGGCACAGAACTGAATCTTAAATTCTACCTGATGTTTGGATTGTGAAGCTCCAGGACAAAGGCTGGGATGCACCAGTTCTGTGAACTCTAAAGGGAGCTGTCCAGATCATATGCCTTCAAAGGAAAAAAGAAGTGCTGTCACCTTAGAAACTCCAACTCTGGTCCACTTGTGTTCTCTGATACCACACCTCATTCTATCATGTATTTACGGCAGATCTGGTCTACTCAGAAATAACCTGGACCGAGTCAACATAGTCTTTGTTAGTCTTCAGACTCAAAGTGAAGTAAGGGAATCTGACTCCAGAGTAAAATCTTCCCCTCTCTCCAGTACAGGCTCCAAAAGCTACGTATAGAGCAGGTCTCTAACCACCCCATTTTTACATTTGGATGTATTTCTCCCACTTCCTGTACATTGTTTCTTCGTACAAAGAACTCAGTGATAAAAACTGAGACTCCATCCTACATACACTGATTACCTCAACTATCAGTGCAGATTGAGTGTACGGAGGGAGGACAATTTTGTACCAAGATTTATTTATCTCTGTTTTCAGGAAAAAAACAATGGACACTTTCTCCCTACAATGGCTTTCTCACTGATAGATTATTTGCCACAAGGGGTTCAAATGGTTCTGCCATCGCTTTTGGGCTTCCACACCCCAAGCCATCTGGTCTCCATCACAGCTGAAGGAGGATCTCCTTGTTCAGCATTGTTGATGCCATCACACTGATCCCAGAAGTCAGACCTGACTACACAGATTAGCTAATAAACCAGGGAAAGCCCGTGTTCTAAGACAGAGGTGGAAAGTGGTGGGATGGATGGGACCAGGGTGCTGGGAAACTGCTCAAGTCTACCGCTGACTCAGTCTTCTCATCACCTGCCTAATGCGTCGAAGAGATGCGTCTTCCTTATGAGGTACCAGAGACTCAGAATATCCACATCCTGTGGTTCCTGTACCCCCTAACACCCCACATTTGAGTTCCTTTCCTATTCAGAGAACAAAAGCTGCTGGCTTTCGGCCAGTTCACAACAGATGTAAGGCACAACCGCCAACTACCCAGGAAGCATCCACCAGGGCAGGGCATGAGAATCTGCTTCTTAGAAATTCCCATTCTTGTGGTCCCATCAATCATCTAACACCTGCCCAAAGAGAGACTGAGAGACTTTCTCCTGAGCATATTCTGGGATTTAATGCTTCCTGATGGGAATTGAGATGGCTGAGTTGCGACTAAGTTTAAGAGACTGAGAGTTAAGGGAATTATTGGAAAGCAGGTATTACTCTACATGTACTTTAGGCACACCTGCACATCTATCCAAAACTTTGATACAATGTCTTCCTAAATCACTGACATTGCCCACCTCACTCTCTGAATCCATGAGGTGATCACACACTGGACAGGCTTTCAAAGCCATGAGCAGCAGGACCTTTCCTTTCTCCACATGCAGGACAATGGAGTTGGGGATTCTGCTCATCAGAATGTTATTGCTAGTTTGTGAAAGGCCTTGCAAAGATGTCCTTGTACTGCAACATTCTGTAAGAGATTGTACTTTGACTTTCTCTAAGGCCGTAGATCTCTTTTGCTACCTTTGTGACCTAAGAGAATGGTCCCTTCTGTGTACTGCCTACTTAGTAAAGCAAAGAATAATAGGAAGCACACGGACACAGTAAAAGGAAAGACACAAAGACATTAGTACGAGGGAGAATACTGTTGTGGACTCAGAATGTTTATCACTTGAATTGATATTAAACTGAACTTCCTAGAAAATAACGATAAAAACGTCAATATTAAGATATGTATTTTCTTAGTGTCTCTGAAACAAAATATGTGCATTCAAGGAGTACAGAATCCTTGAACCCTGTAGCTTTCACTAAAAGAAGTGCTTAACTGTGGCTGGAATAATCCAGTGTCCTGGTAGTAGCTAAGGGAGGCTGCCAGCTGCCAACCCTCTGCAAACTGTAAAGTAGGTCATCCACGGCTCCTTGTTCTCATCTTTCTGGGCCATTTTCTCGGACCCTCCTTCCCATCACATACCTCATATGCTTCTATTCTATTCCCATCAAAACCTGGTATCAAGAAATGACCCGAAACTAGTTCATACTAATTTAGCGAACAATGGAAATAGATGGAGGCTTTAGGTTCTCTAAGGTTGGGGTGGGAGGGAGGGAACACGGTATTTTAGTAGAGAAAATAGCCAAAAGCTAAAGACTAAAGAAACCATGGCAGAATTTTCAAAGCTTGAGGACACTGCCCACAATGAAAGATGGAAGTTTGTTCTCTCTTTGTTTGGAGGCTCAGTGTGGATCAGGCAAAGAGAGTCTGGAATTTCCCAGAGCAGGCAATTCTTTCTCCGTGTCCAGGAAGACAGAGAACATTAACCTGTCTACAACAGAGGACAGAACTGGGGCCAAAAAGAAAAAAAATAAAAATGATAGATAGATGGATATAGAGATTTCCAGATATAGATATAGATGTAGATATAGATGTGGAAAAAGATTTCATCTCAATAGCAGGAATTGCTTTTTTACAGTTGACAGCCATTCAGCAGTGAAACAAACATGCTTGCGAGAGTGTAAGTTCAGGTGGGTGAATACACTAGAAAGGTTGTCCTCATTGTTTGGGAGCTAGAACTCAATGACCTGAGTTCTTTTCCTCCAGGAAATTCATTATAGAATCTCTGTTGAAAGACAACCAGGACTGCTACCAAAAAGTAGCTACAGTTGCTACGTTGGTATATCCTGTCCCAGTTTCTTTATCAATGTATAAATTATTACACACTCTGTATATGTAATTATACCCCCATATACACATTTGTATCTTTTTGAACATTATAAAATCAATTCTCTATGTTATCAGATGCTTTTTCTTAATAGTATTTTTAATAAGCTACATTAATATTGTATCCAGGAATAGCTATGGTATAATCAGTCCTCTTATGGGGAATTTAGGCACCTCCTATATTTCTCCTATTATAAGAATTGCTGTGATGAACATATCTGTATATAACTTTTCATTATTTAAAATTATCATCTGTGTATGTGAGTAAAACTTCATATATATATGAAGTTTATATATATGTAAGTCTCACTTTCCCTCAATTAAAGGATTCAAAATAAAGTTTCTTAGCCAACTTGATAATATAAACCTGAGGAGGGATAGATAAATTGTTAAATTCTTCTTTAAATTTTTAATGTATTATTTTGTTACACATGCATATTTAAAATCACATTTCATATAAAATAGTATATTAATTTTGAAATACTTGTTTTTGTCTATTCTCATAGTTCACAGAATTTTTTTTCAAATTCCTCACAAGCATCTCAAATCAATGTATTTGTCATCAAAGAGCTGCTGTTTTAAATAGTCAAATTTTTTGACAGCAATCAAACTCACTTGTATCTAAATTGCTTGAATTATAGCACATTAGGAGTCCATGTATGAAGCTATCACTAAAATATCTGGAACAACAATATCTATTCACAAAACATTAGGACTGTTCATTGCCACTTATCCTGTAAGTGAATATTCATGATTTACACACACACAAAAAAAATTTACTTTAAGAGGTTTGTTTAGGACTTCCCTGGTGACGCAGTGGTTAAGAATCTGCCTGCCAATGCAGGGGACATGGGTTCGATCGAGCCCTGGTCTGGGAAGATCCCACATGCTGCACAGCAACTAGGCCCGTGTGCCACAACTACTGAACCTACACTCTAGAGCCCGCAAGCCACAATTACTGAGCCTGAGTGCCACAACTACTGAAGCCCGTGCACCTAGAGTCCACTCTCCGCAACAAGAGAAGCCACTGCAATGAGAAGCCCACGCACCGCAACGAAGAGTAGCCTCCGCTCGCCACAACTAGAGAAAGCCCACACACAGCAACGAAGACCCAACGCAGCCAAAATAAATAAATAAATTTATTTTAAAAAATAATAATGTTTAAATAAATAAATTTATCTTAATAAATAAATAAATTTATTTATCTTAATAAATAATTTTTAATAAATACATAAATAAATTAATTTTTAAATAAATAAATAAAAGATTTGTTTAAACAATATTGAACACTTGTAATTTCAAAGGCTTACTCCCAAGAATAGTTACTAAGTGGTTGTTAAACTTGTTAGTCATCTTTTTCACTAATCTCATCAGCTGACTTCCAGAAGTATCCATGAAGTAGCATTCATTAAGATTATTAGAGGTTGGACTTCCCAGGTGGCACAGTGGTTAAGAATCTGCCTGCCAATGCAGGGAACACGGGTTCGAGCCCTGGTCCGGGAAGATCCCACATGCCTCGGAGCAACTAAGCCCGAGCGCCACAACTACTGAGCCTGAACCCGCGAACCACAGCTACTGAAGCCCGCGCGGCTAGAGCCCATGCTCTGCAGCAAGAGAAGCCACCGCAACGAGAAGCCCGTGCACGATAACAAAGAGTAGCCCCCACTTGCCGCAACTAGAGAAAGCCCGTGCACAGCAATGAAGACCCAACGCAACCAAAAATAATAATAATTAATTAATTAATTTAAAAAATACAAGGTCATCAAGGATTCAAGTTTCAAGCAGAAATTTTTTAAAAAAAAAAAAAAGATTATTAGAGGTGAATGTGTCTTCACAAAACTGCTTAACTGTGCAAAATCAAAGAATTGCATAAAAGTATTATAACACTGCTTTCTGTATTTTTGCAAAGAATCAAATATAAGGGGACTCTCTGTTCTCTAAGGATTATAAACCTCACTTTATATTCAAACATATATAGTATTTTCTCACTGTAAATTCCCCAAGGTGGAAATATTTGCTCAAACTAATATGAATATTTTCACACGCTGGATATTAACTAATTAGCTTGCAATAAAAATAAAGCAATATATATTGCTACCAACATCTTACCAGTATTAGAAATATCACATTTTCTAACAAAAGCATTGCTTAAACATCTTTCCAAAAACTAGCTTATTATATCTTCATTTACATTTTTTTTGTTGCTAGAGGACTGAAACATTTTCCTAAGTGAATGTGTCTAACCAATGAGTGAGTTTTTTCATTTATCCTTTGACGATTTATCTTTTAAGATCTTACTGTTTTACTTATTGATTTGTGTGACTGTAATAATTTTGTGCCTCTGAGTTTTATTGCATTTAACCACAATAACAGCATTGGTGAAACGAGATAACTGAGACATTCTAGATGCCAAAGAGCGGTCGGTGATGGCAAAGTGCCAAGGAAGGAAAAAAGGAACAGGAGGGTTATTGTACTGCTGTGTTTCACTGTGACTACGTACCACAGAGGTTGAAGTGTATTAAGGCTTTGTTCAAAAACCCCAGCCGTGATCTACTGTATATGTCTCAGCATTGGGAGAAGTCTTCTGAGTCTCATGGGGAAATAATGTGTGGGTTTAGTGCCCACTTGCTGCCGACTCCTTTCTTTAGATATTTATTCCATATTATCTACTGCAATAGTTTCAGATGTAAATGACTATCACCAAATAATCAGTAATAAGGAATCCCACCACATTTTAACAACTTTTATTAAATATACTCAGGGCAAAGTAAAAAATATCATGGACGAAGTAGATGGAACTAACAATGGGGAGCCTGTGTACTGGGTCACACACTCGTATATCGTGAGGCAAGAAGTTGAACCCACTTCTGTCTAATTTAAATAATTATTTCTTTAAAGAGCTCAGTGCCCAGTACAAAACAAAACAAGTGCTCGGAAAGTGGTTGTTGTGAACTGAACTCCATCATACAGAGTCCATTTTTTAAAAGACTGTGTTTATAAATTCCATATCTACAAGAAGATCCAAAAGGTGAAATTCTAACACTGAATCCCCAATTTCTAACAGTTCATGTGTCTTGTTCTGATGAAAAAAACTGTCAAATGAGGGAGCAGAGATGGCAAGAAGGTCGTTATTAGGTAGCACTGGACAAATGACCCAGTTATGAGATGAAGAGTACAGACCCTTCACAAGTAAAACCTGAGTTATCACAAAGTACCAAGTAAGTAAACAGATGGCGGCAGGGAAACTTTTGTTGAGTAGAGTTAGCTGGGAAGAGCTCTTGGAGATGAACCTTGAGTTGGTCCTTGAAGATGCCACAAGATCCACCCTGACTGGAAATATTATTTCAGAGTCAAGGAATCTTCTCTCTGACCCAATGCCTCTCCTCATCCCAGAGCAAAGGCACCACTTGTCCCCACCCACTTACACTATGTGTTTTTGAAAGATATTTCCTAGGAACTAAGAAAAATTTCTGTTCAATCAGAGGATCAATCAATGTGAATACCACCATCTGATCTGAGAGTTGACCAGTCCTGGGCTCTCTTTCACTCTTCCCCAGACCCTGCATGTGTTCAATGCTAATTAATTAATCCCTTCATCCTGGGATTACAATCACCAGTTAGCACACCAGGTCCAATTGCTATTTTTAAGTCCACAAGAGAAAAAGTGATGAACAGAGGAGGAAAACTGTACCTATGCTTCCACCCAGATTGTCCAAAATAACTGGGCTTACGGCTTAAAGGATAGAATACATCAGCTCAATAAAATAAAATCAGAAGAGCCCATTTCAGGGAATATAAACAATTCACAAATATAACACTTTTAATGAAATTCTCATTTTTAGAGCAGAAATAGAACATGTCTTCCCTGGGTTACATATTTCTAAAAGAGCAGATTCTTTTAGATATGAATTTCTCAGCATCTAGTGACGGTTTATAACATTTCTTTCTGGTATAGCGGAATGGAGGCATTCACAGTTACAGAAAGAAGAAATGTGACTAGTTTGGGGCTTCACATAAGAGAAATCATGCAGAAAAAAAAAATACTCCAAGCCAAAAGAAGACGTTTTAAAACATTGCAAAATCTCAGATTACTTGCTGGTTGCAATGGGAATATGAAACTTTACAAAGGATAGAATTTTCTGTCACCATCTTATCCTAGTGATCAATCTTAGCCTCATCAAGTCATTAGGTCTATCCTGACATGATGCCATACACAGGACACAACCTCCTTTACACAGTGTTCCTGCCAAAAATAAACAAAGCCTAATCCAACCTTTAGTTCTAGCAGGACACAAGGGAGCTAGAAGAACAAGTTAAAGGATTCCACAAAGAAACACCTAGACAAATCCAGAAGGTGAGACATTCTACAGGACAATAGGCCAGTCCCTTCAATAATCAATGTGATGAAAAGAAAAAACAAGTACAGTGGAGGGAAAGCAGTAGGAGAACTATTACAGAATAAAGAAACTTAAAATGCTTAGCAACCTAATTAAATGCATAGTCTTTGATTAGATTCTTATTTTTAAAACCCATCAGCAAAAGATATTTGGGAAGAAGTAGGGAAATTTATCATGGACTGGCTACAAAATGATTTTAGGGAATTGTTAACTTTAAGTGGAAAGTCATAATATGGATATGTAGAACAATATTCTTCTTTTTAAAAAAATACATGCTAAAGCAGATAGAAATGAATTGTCATGGTGCTTGTAATTTAGTTTTAAGTACTTGACTGAAATAAACAGCAAATATGACAAACATTAACAATTGTTAAATCTAGGTGGAGACTATAAAGATACTGATTCTGTTCACCTCTCTTTTGTAATGTTTCAAATTTTTGTAATAAAATGTTTTTAAAGTTTTCATTTCTAAGTGGCCAAGAAGGCTGCAGCAAGTTTAAGCAGTGAAAAAGTGGAAAACCACATTTATTGAAAATTAGCATACATTTTAAGAATACTGCTCTGCTCAAAGAAACCCTGAACCTGTAGGTATTTAAACAAATTAAAACTGTATGTTGCTATGACATATTTCTACAACAAAAATGAATCCGCTACTGAATACCTAGGTAGTATAAATAAGAAAACGCCAGTGATGATCTTGCACATTTTGAATTATTCTTATTCAAGAAATAAGCATAAGTGGTATATCTTAAAATCACTGCCTTTCTAGATAATAATAGCTCAAAATCCAGTCTTCCACTTGTGTGGGGATGGGAGAATGCCAGACTTCTACAGATGTACCAATGGCTCCAATCAGTGGATTGGCAAGCTCACTTCTCCTTCAGTTGGGTAGGCATTACAGAGAAGGTAAGAGAAGATTTTGACAAAAGCCAGTGTATTGGGGACCACCTGACTGAGGGGAACTTGACCAGGTTAATCCGTTCTTGGGGCTTTATATATATATATGGGTCCCAGTTTAAAAGCCTGGCCTTTTTTATTTCCAGTCCAGTTGCTAAGTATATTGATTGACCCCTTCAACATGAAAGCCAAGCCAGTCTATTCCTCCTCTTTACGGTTTTGCCAAAAACTCAAGTCACAATACTAACTACCTGTCACTTAAGCAAGTAAACATTATTTTTAATGGAAAGGCTGAAGTATCACCACAGAAATATAGTATGGGTACTGAACATAATGTGGTCAGACTCTGGGCCTTCGCTGAGCCCTCCCACTGTCCCCAAAGCACCAACTTCATGGATCCAGCATCTGAGACACTGAGTACCACCAAGGAGAACAAACCACAGGCAGAGGACATACAGATCCATGGTCTTTGACTCTAGAGTTTCCACCAAAGTATTTAGGACAATTTCATCTTTTTTAAGGAATTGGAAAGTCACTGTTCACAATGGCTTCTGACCACTTATTCATCCATCAGTCAAAGCATATGATATAATTGATCTGCTAATCACTAGCAAACAAGAAGAGAGTGGTCAAGCAGTAGAGAAAGCCTGGGTTGACTGCTGCCATTGCAGCTTTGGCAGCACAAACCCCATGGATTAAGACAGTGGTTCTCAAAGGATGGTCCATGGACCTCTAGGAGCCCAAAGACATTTTCAGGGAGTTTCCATGAGGTCAGAACTATTTTCATAATAATATCAAAACAATATTTGCCTATCCTAGTGTTGACATTTGCCTTGATGTTGCAAAAGCTTTGGTGGGTAAAACTGATGGTCCCTTAGCATGAGTGAAGTCAGTGGCCTTGATTCTGTATCAGTGGTCATTGTATTCTTTGTTGGTACATATTTGCAGGGCAAACAAAGCCAATTTCACATAAAAATGTTATTGACTATATTAATTGGCTAGGGCTGCCATAACAAAACACTACAGATTAGGTGACTTAAACAACAGAAATTTATTTTCTCACAGTTTTGAGGCTAGAAATTCAAGATCAAGATTCCCATAGAGCTGGTTTCTCTTTGAACCCTCCCTCCTTGGCTTGGAGATGACCACTTTTTCACTGTGTCCTCATATGGACTTTCCTCTATACATGCATAGCCCTTGTGTCTCTTCTCTTTGTGTGTCCAAATTTCCTCTTCTCATAAGGACATCAGTCAGACTGGATTAGAGTACATTGTAATACAAATCAAATGGCGCCATTTAAACTAAATCATCTATTTAACAGCCATATCTACAAATACAGTTATATCATGAGATATGAGGCATAAGGATAATTAACATATGAATTTGAGGAGGACATAATTCTGTCCATAGCATTGAAAAAGCAGTGAAACTATTAATTTTATTAAATCTCAACTCTTGAGTATATGTCTTTTTAGTATTCCGTGTGACGAAAGTGGAAGTACACATAAAGCACTTCTGCTGCATTCCAAATTATCATATTATCTCAAGGGAAAACATTTGTGCAATTGTTTGAGTTGCAAGCTGAACTAGCCACTTTTTCCATTCTTTTTACTTGAAAGAATGACTGACAGACAAATTATGGGTATTCAGACTTGGGTAGCTGTCAGGCATTTTCTTGAAACTGAATGAACTGAGCCTGTCACATCAAGAAAAATAATGGATCATTGTTGCTAATAATAAAAATATAAGCTTTCAAGCAAAAATAGAGTTTAGGGAAACTTGTATCTGTCACCATGAGCTGTATGGCTCACCAGTATTTAAATACTATTCTGATTTTAAAATACTGGTGGTCATATTAACTCCTGTGATATACTTGATATTGTATAAGAAATATGTCAACACACAAAAGTTGCCTAACTCAGTGAACAAATTATTTCCCAAAAGACCAATGGATAATCATTCAAAACTATGCATAGATGAAAGTGCTATCCAAAATGCAAGCTAGACCAATGGACTTTAACGGAAAAGAATAGGAAAAGCCCATTAACATGGTTTCTGATTTCACAACGCAAATAACCTACTTTTTTGTACTACACATCTGTGTGAGGCCAGGTTTTGCTCATATATTTCACCAAACCAATATATTGCAATACATAGGAGGCATAAGCAGACATGTAAATCTAATTGTCTTCGCATAAGCCAGCTCTACTCTGATGGTTATTTGAAGACTATGATCAAACACCTTCAGTATCTCCCATCCTTTGGTCTATATTCTCCGAAGTTTTCTAGCTGTTCCTCCATGTATGTGGTTTGAAGTCTTTTCAACAGTCTGTTCCACCTTAAAAAGCACACACACACACACAGCCTGGTGTTCTCCTTTCAATAGACTGCAGTTTGTCTATAACCCTCAATGAATACATGTCAATATCAGGAGCAGGGAGTAGAGATAAATAAAGCAAGTTCAAAGTCCACAATCACAAAATTAAAAGCTCTAGGATGCTCTTGTCCAATCCCTATTTCATTTCTTGGACTGGCATCCCATAAATTTTCTCCAAGTCCTCTGAGTCTCCAGGCAGGAAGCCTGATCCCACCCAGGACTGGACAACACCATGGGAAACTCAGTCCCCTCACACCATCCCTGTCCTCTAGTCCCTTCTGAGAATGCACTTGTCTGGCCCAGCCTCCTTCCAGGAAGAGTTGAATTTCAGGATGAACCCAACCTCTGCCTGCCCCTCCCCTTTCTCACAGAAGAGCATCTCATACAACAATGCAAAGCCACAGAAAGGAAGAAAAGGCCGGGCTGCCCAGGCCATTCTAAGGCCACTCCAGGGAAGGAGACCAGCTGGAGGACTGAGAGGATACCCAGACACTTTCAAATGACAATGTCAGAATAGAAGACCAAAGACTGGGTATTTGCTGAGTGTATCAAAAGAATATCACTGGATTAGGAATTGGAGTATTGATTTCTTGTATGTTTCTTTAATTTGGGTGCCTTGGCCAGTTGTGAAACCACTCTGGATCTTTCTAGACTCCTTCATTTGAACACATAGTGGAGCAAATATATGATCCTTGAGGGCTCTCCCAACAGTGACACCCTAGGATGCTTCTCTAGAGGCACAGTCCATGCTAGATTACCCATGTTAGTGGAAAGAATGTGATTTAACTACTCCAAACATGTAGATAACATGGAACTCACTTCTCTTTGGCTTTGGAATATATTTCATGGCTTGGAGAAAATCACAACAAATATACTTCATAATGATGCTTAACTCAGGCCAATGTTAAAAATCGAATTCTTTACAACTAATAGTGCTGTGCTCTGCTAATCAAATATAAGGTAGTATTTCACAAGACACCTAGGGCCAGAGAGAGCAAGGGACTAGGAATTGGGAAGATGTAGCTTCTGGCCATGAATCTGACACTTACTAGCTCATCCTCTCTGAATATGAGATACTCCATCTTAAAGTGGATTCAGAAAACACTTTCTGAGCACTAGTTCATTGAGGTACTGTGCTGGCCTAGTGGACACAGAGATGAACAAGACAAACTCCTTCTCTAAGACCACAGGAAAGGGGTTTTGAGTGCAGGGATAGAGATAAGCACTGGATGCCATGAAAATTGAAGGGAAGGGGGTGCATCTAATCCAGTGCACTGTTGGGCAGCCATTTAAGACTTCCTAGGGAAGAAAACAGCTAAGCTCAGACCAGTAAATCAATAGGATCTAAGGAGGTGGGTTAGGGACAAAACTGGGGAACTGAAGAAGGAAAGGGCATTTCAGGCAAAAGCAATCACTTGGCAAAGGCAAAGAGGTATGAAAGACCATGGAGCTTTCAGGAAGCAAGTTGTTCAACACAGCTGAGTTTAGGGGAGCATGTGGAAAAGGATAAGATATAGCCTAGGAAGGCAAGCAAAACGCTGTACTCCAAGCCATCTTATCCTGAGGATAATGGGGTGCTACAATAAATTTCAGCATGTAATTTCATAGGTCAAGCCCCACAAGGCTTAGCATCTTTATTAATCAGGTATTTCTACTGTGATTATTAGCTATAACAAACATTCACAAAATCGCAGTTGCTTTACAACAAACATATATTGCCTTTGCTCATTGGTCAGCAAGCCAGCTGGACTCGGCCTCAAGTTGTGGGCTGCATTCAGGGCTGCTCTACATGTCTTCGTTCTGGGACCCAGACTGAAGCAGCAGTGACCCTCTGAGCACACTCTTCTCACCTCAGAGGACAAAGGTTCAAGAGTGCTGGCAGAAATCCATGATGTCCTGCCATGTGGAGCCTCAGCCTAGAACTGGCACTGTCACCTCCACCCACAATCTATGGATCCATGCACGGCCACGCTCCAGGTCAATGGAGTGGGATGTACACCCACCTGGAGTGGAGGCCCTGCAAAGTCCCGTGGCAAAGTCCCTGGATGATACTCCTGGTACAGGGAGGAGTGAAGCACTGGGAAACACAGCAGCTGCATTCTCCTCAGGATTCAGCACCCCAAAACTTTCTGCCATGGCCACAGGATTGTAAGATTCACGGCCCCAGACCCACAAGATTGCAGAGTTTAAGTGTTGGTTTCCTCAAGATTTTAATTGCCTTTTCATTCCCAACTTTTTTGTTTCTTAAAGCTAGTTCCATTCAAACCAGTCTCTGATGGCTGCTTGGGAAAGTCTGTGCACCAGCACTAGGAGGGAGTCAGTGGGCCTCACAGGGGTGCATCAGAAGCCGAATTTACTATTCAACACGCTAACCACCCACCTGTTGCCATTTCAAAGACTGGCACCTAAACCAGCCATACTCAACCGTCCAAGTTCAATGTTTTATTCCCAACTGGCCTCTCCCCATGAGGTCCACATTCTCCTGCTCTCTGCTCAAGCCATCCGTTGTTACATTGTCTGTTACTGAGAAAATAACATTTCTGCTTCTCCAGTTTTCCTATTCATTCTTTGAGTTTTTTAATCAGCAAAAGAGTGTTAGACCATGTGTGTGGAGATGATGTCGCTTGGAGTTCACGGGGCAGAAATACAGTTGTATGGAGGGTGGGAAGGAGTTGTCACAAGATTATAAGGAAAATTGTTATACTTAAATTAAGCCATGGATTTAGATAAGATCCTCCAAAGAAAGTGTGAAGATCAACCTTTTTTCAATCCTGCTCTCTCTTGATAACAACAGCAAAAGAATTCACACTCTCCTTTAATGGTTAACATTCCATGAGGGTACTTTCAATGACTCTAGTGTATCTCTTTATTTTCATAATAATAGACACACAGATCAAAGGCTAACCAAGACCAATGTGTTGAGATCACCAAAGTTTTCAAAAAGGGTATGATGATGTTAAAAATCAGAAGTCCAACAAGAATATAAATAAATAGCATGGCCTGAATTTGGCCAGAGCCACTGCGCCTAGGTTCACAGGTTGTGTCTGGCACAAGTACCCTTGGCCAAGGGGACAAGTGGGGCTAAAATTCAGCTCCAGCTCTGCTGTCCCTGGTGAGGAGCTGCCTCAGCTGGAGAAAGGGAAGCCTTTCATAAAGCTCACAAAGGTGCCTTCTGTTTGCCAAGCTTGAACACTAGGCAATGCCACTGCATTTCCCCAGCGGGTTGCCCTTTCCAAGTCACACCAAGAAACATATGGACTACTGGCCCTGAATTTAGCCATGAGCTAGTCAATGGAGAGGATAAAATTCTAAGTTTATATGAAAGCCTTTTCGACTCTATAACACCCTCCACGTGTAAAGTAGGGCAGGCAGAGGTGATTTGGAAGCATAGCACGTGAGAGCAGAAATTACATTGACCACAAAACTTTTCTGCCTACCTACAGCTTATAGAACCCAGTTGAGACATTCAGGTCTGACAGACTCCTCTGTGGGAAACCATCTGAGAGGAGACTGGCCAGAAAGCACAGATAGGAGAAGATGTCATGATTTCTGAAAGTCCATTCTAGTTGCAAACTCCAGGGCAGATCCCAGCAGCAGGGCAGAAGAGCCTGAGAAAGAAGCACCCAGGTGAGCCTGCTCTGACCTGCAGCCAAGACTCTGATATTGCTGAAGCTTGACTTGGAGAAAAATCCTATGACGGGTGTTCTCAGAGGCCCCATAGGACAAAACCAAGGGGAGGTTTTTGTAAAGCTCTGTAGCACTGTGGGTGGGATTTACGAGCACATTGCTACAAAACCCACAGAGACCTGTACAGAAACTGTAGGGGCAAAAGTGGAATTTCCCCCTGAATTCCTCATCCTGGCTACCATGACTATCAGACTAATTTTCCCATGACTCCCTGACTGAACTCCCACAAAATACCAGCTGCCATTTTTGCTTCACATAAGGCATCCAGTCCCAAGTTCATTAAAATGTTGTAACCGATATTCTGATGGAAACTTGCATGTTCCAAACTTAAATCTGACCATTCGTTAAGCAGGGAATTTCCTGCAAATGTTCTATCCTATTTATATTTTCCAGTGTTTCCTTTCTAAAGCTAACTCCCAAAGGGCTTTGCTATGCTTTCCAGTTTCATCACAAGGTCAATGTACAAGTTAATTTTTTAAATTTCTTCAGCCCAATAGGTGCCTGGAATAACAGAGAAATGGAAAGATTTCCTCTTCCATTTCTCTATTATTCCAGGCACCTATTGGGAGCAAAAAGCTCAAGCTTGGACTACCTTGGGACCTACAACAACCATAAAACGTGCTCTTGGTGTCACTGTTCTAACAGCCAATTACTCACTCAGTTTCTTCTGCAGCGTTTGTTCCTCAGTATCTTTTTCTAATCTTGATACTTAGGCCTCCACTTTATAAATTCATATTTCCTTCTTTGACATCTACTCATAGTGTTGATAGTCTACAAAATTTCCACCACTCATTTCTTCCTCCCAGCCTCCCTCACCCTGAGCTTTACACCTTCCAACAATAAACCTTCCCAGAACATTAGTATCTCAACTGAAAAATGACGCAAAACAGGTCCCTTCCTATTCCGGTTTTTTGCTTCTCAGTCCTACCCCAACCCATGTAGGACTGGAAAGTTAGGACCACCTTCCCCGTTTGTGGACACTTTCTCAGAGATCTGTCACCAGAGCAGCATTTGGGGCTGAGTCCATGATACTGTAACACTTGAAGATGCCTGACTCAGAAAGACTTGCAAGTTTGTACCTAAATTCAGGTCCAGCTACTGTATCACTGGAATTTGCCATTGGAAAAGGTGGGCTATGTTCGTACCGCTCCTTGAAAGTCCCAGAACTGAATCTCAGATTCTACAGGATATATGGATGTATGAAGCTCAAGTGCACCAGTTCTACGGACTGTGATGGGAGCTGTCCAGATCATAGGCCTTCAGTGGAAGAAGGAAACATTGTCACCTTAAAAAACTCCAACTCTCTCGGCTACTTGTGTTCTCTGATACCACACCTCATTCTACCATTTATGTTAGATCAAATCTACTGAAAAATAAACTGGACAAAGACATAGTCTTTGCAAGTCTTCAGACTCAAAGTAAAGTAAATGAATCTGACTCCAGAGTAAAATCTTTCCCTCTCTCTAGCACAGAATCCAAGAGCTAGGTATAAAGCAGGTCTTTATGCACCCTATTTTTACATTTGGATAATTCCTCCCGCTTCCTGTACAAAGGTTTTACATATGGAGAATTCCGTGATGAAAATGGAGACTCCACCCTACATACACTAATAACTCAACTATCAGTGTAGAATGAGTGTGTAAAGGGAAGACAATTTTGTACTAAGATTATTTAGCTTCTATTTACAGATGAAAAACAATAGACACTTTCTTCCTACACTGGCTTTCTCTCTGGATAGAGTGTTTGCCATTGCTTTTTGGCTTCCACACCCCAAGCCATCTGTTCTCCACCACATCTGGAGGAGGATCTCCTGGTTCAGCATTGTTGACGCCATCACACTGATCCCAGAAATCAGACCTAACTATATACATTGGCTAGTAAACCTGGAAAAGCCCATATTCTAAGATAGAGGTGGAAAGTGGTGGGATGGATGGAACCTGGGTGCTGGGAAACTGCTCAAGTCCACTGCTGACTCAGTCTTCTCACCACCCACCTAATAATGTCTTCCTTATGAGGCACCAGAAACCCAGAATAACCACATTCTGTGGTTCCTGTACCCCCTGACACCCCACATTTGAGTTCCTTTCCTATTCAGAGAACAAAAGCTGCTGGCTTTGAGCCAGTTCACAACAGATGTGGGGCACAACCACCAACTACCCAGGAAGCATTCACCAGGGCAGGGCATGAGAAACAGCTTCTCAGAAAGTCCCATACTTGTGATCCCATCAATCACCTGACACCTGCCCAAAGAGAGAGACTGGGAGACTTTCTCCTGAGCATCTTCACAGATTTAATGCTTCCTGTTGAGAACTGAGGATCCTGAGTCATGACTAAGTTTAGGAGACTGAAAGTTAAGTGAATTATTGGAAAGTAGTTATTACAACTCTACAGGTACCATAGAAATGCCTGCAGATCTATCCAAAACTTTGATAAAATGCCTTCCTAAATCACTGACCTTACCCATCTCACTCTCTGAATCCATGAGGTGATCACACACTGGATGGGCTTTCAAAGCTGTGAGCAGAAGGACCTTTCCTTTCTCCACATGCAGGTCAATGGGGCTGGAGATACTGCTCCTGAGAATGTTATTGCTAGTTTGTGCCAGACCTTACAAGGATGTCCTTGTACTGCAACTCTCTGTAAGAGACTGTATCCTGGCTTTCCCTAAGTCTGTAGATTTCTTTTACTACTTTTGTGACCCAAGAAAATAGTCCCTTCTGTGGACTGCCTACTTCATAAAGCTAAGAAAAACAGGAAGCATATGGACAAAGTATAAGGAAATACACAAAAACATTAGTACCAGGGAAAATACTCTTGTAGACTTGGAGTATTTAAAACTTGAATTGATATTAACCTTATCTCCCCAGCAAATGTAAAGGTCAGTATTAAAATGTGTATTTTCTTAGTGTCTCTGAAAGAAAATATGAGAATTCATGGAGTACAGAATCTTTGAATCCTGCAGTTTCCACACCAATAAACAAAAGTGCTTCACTGTAGCTGGAATGATCCAAAGCCTTGGCAGTAGCTAAGGGAGGCTGCAGCTGCCAACCCTCTGCAAACTGTAAAGTAGGTCATCCACAGCTCCTTGTTCTCATCTTTCTGGGCCTTTTCCCTGGACCCTCCTCCCCATCACATCCCTCATATGCTTCTATTCTATTCCCTTCAAAACCTGGTATCAAGAAATGACCTGAAACTAGTTCATACTAATTTAGGGAAGAATGGAAATAGATGGAGGCTTTAGGTTTTCTAAGTTTGGGGTGGGAGGGAGGGAACATTGTATTTAATAGATATAATAGCCATGAGCTAAAGACTAAAGCAACCGTGGCAGAATTTTCAAAGCTTGAGGACACTGCCCAAAACGAGAGATGGAAGTTTGTTCTCTCCGTGTTTGGAGATTCGGTGTGGATCAGACAAAGAGAATCTGGAGTCTCTAAGCAGGCACTTCTATTCTTGTGTTCAGAAAGAGGTCCAGAATTGTGGCCAACAGAAATATAAAATTTAAATGTGTGTGACTTAATCTAATAGCAAGAATAGTTTTCCGTAGTTGACATTATTCAGCCAAGAAACAAACATCCTTATCAGAGAGTGAGTTCAGGTGGATGACTACACTAGGAAGGTTGTCTGCATGGTTGGCAGATAGAATTCAATGACCTGAGTTCTTTTCTCCTTAAAATTCATTACAATATTCCATGTCGAAAAAAACTCAACTGACACCTAAAAGCAACTACAGTTACTATTTGGGTATATTCCTTCCCAGTTTTCTTTTCAAAGTACATACTCTCTATATGTACTCATACTCCATATACACAATTCATCTGTTTTAACATTATAAAATCAATTCCATATTTTTTTATTTGATACTTTTAGTAATCAGTTTTTTTTTTGGTTTTTGTTTTGTTTTGTTTTGTTTTGCGGTACGCGGGCCTCTCACTGTTGTGGCCTCTCCCGTTGCAGAGCACAGGCTCCAGACGCGCAGGCTCAGCGGCCATGGCTCACGGGCCCAGCCGCTCCGCAGCATGTGGGATCTTCCCGGACCAGGGCACGAACCTGTGTCCCCTGCATCGGCAGGCGGACTCCCAACCACTGCGCCACCAGGGAAGCCCAGTAATCAGTATTTTTAATGAGCTACATTAATACTGTACTTAGGAACCTGCTATGGATCAATCAGTTCTTGTGTGATGGAGAATTTGGGCAACGTCTACATTTCTCCTATTGTAAAAACTGCTTTAAGGAATATATCCATATGTGACATTTCCATTATTTAAAATTATGATATGTATATATGATGAAAACTTTATACATACATATAACTACATGTACATAACTATATTTTATGTATATAGTATATTCTTTGTAATATAAAGTAAGTCCCCACTCTTCCTCAACTAGATCATTGAAAATGAGGGTTACCAAAGTTAGCAGAAGGAAAGAAATCATAAAAATCAGATCAGAAATAAATGAAAAAGAAATGAAGGAAACGATAGCAAAGATCAATAAAACTAAAAACTGGTTCTTTGAGAAGATAAACAAAATTGATAAACCATTAGCCAGACTCATCAAGAAAAAAAAGAAGACTCAAATAAATAGAATTAGAAATGAAAAAGGAGAAGTAACAACTGACACTGCAGAAATACAAAGGATCATGAGAGATTACTGCAAGCAACTACATGCCAATAAAATGTCCTGCAAGAAATGGACAAATTCTTAGAAAAGCACAACCTTCCCAGACTGAACCAGGAAGAAACAGAAAACATAAATGAACCAATCACAAGCACTGAAATTGAGACTGTGATTAAAAATCTTCCAACAAACAAAAGCCCAGGATCAGATGGCTTCACAGGCGAATTCTATCAAACATTTACAGAAGAGCTAACACCTATCCTTCTCAAACTCTTCCAAATTACAGCAGAGGGAGGAACACTCCCAATCTCATCCTACGAGGGCACCATCACCCTGATACCAAAACCAGACAAGGATGTCACAAAGAAAGAAAACTACAGGCCAATATCACTGATGCAAAAATCCTCAACAAAATACTAGCAAACAGAATCCAGCAGCACATTAAACGGATCATACACCATCATCAAGTGGGGTTTATTCCAGGAATGCAAGGATTCTTCAATATACGCAAATCAATCAACGTGATACACCATATTAACAAATTGAAGGAGAAAAACCATATGATCATCTCAATAGATGCAGAGAAAGCTTTTGACAAAATTCAACACCCATTTGTGATAAAAACCCTGCAGAAAGTAGGCATAGAGGGAACTTTCCTCAACATAATAAAGGCCATATATGACAAACCCACAGCCAACATCGTCCTCAATGGTGAAAAACTGAAAGCATTTCCACTAAGATCGGGAACAAGACAAGGTTGCCCACTCTCACCACTCTTATTCAACATAGTTTTGGAAGTTTTAGCCACAGCAATCAGAGGAAAAAAGGAAATAAAAGGAATCCAAATCGGAAAAGAAGAAGTAAAGCTGTCACTGTTTGCAGATGACATGATACTATACATGGAGAATCCTAAAGATGCTACCAGAAAACTACTAGAGCTAATCAATGAATTTGGTAAAGTAGCAGGATACAAAATTAATGCACAGAAATCTCTGGCATTCCTATACACTAAGGATGAAAAATCTGAAAGTGAAATCAAGAAAACACTCCCATTTACCATTGCAACAAAAAGAATAAAATATCTAGGAATAAACCTACCTAAGGAGACAAAAGACCTGTATGCAGAGATTTATAAGACACTGATTAAAGAAATGAAAGATGATACAAATAGATGGAGAGATATACCATGTTCTTGGATTGGAAGAATCAACATTGTGAAAATGACTCTACTACCCAAAGCAATCTACAGATTCAATGCAAACCCTATCAAACTACCACTGGCATTTTTCACAGAACTAGAACAAAAACTTTCACAATTTGTATGGAAACACAAAAGACCCCGAATAGCCAAAGCAATCTTGAGAACGAAAAACGGAGCTGGAGGAATCAGGCTCCCTGACTTCAGACTATACCACAAAGCTACAGTAATCAAGACAGTATGGTACTGGCACAAAAACAGAAAGATAGATCAATGGAATAGGATAGAAAGCCCAGAGATAAACCCACGCACATATGGTCACCTTATCTTTGATAAAGGAGGCAGGAATGTACAGTGGAGAAAGGACAGCCTCTTCAATAAGTGGTGCTGGGAAAACTGGACAACTACATGTAAAAGTATGAGATTAGATCACTCCCTAACAGCATACACAAAAATAAGCTCAAAATGGATTAAAGACCTAAATGTAAGGCCAGAAACTATCAAACTCTTAGAGGAAAACATAGGCAGAACACTCTATGACAGAAATCACAGCAAGATCCTTTTTGACCCACCTCCTAGAGAAATGGAAATAAAAACAAAAATAAACAAGTGGGACCTAATGAAACTTCAAAGCTTTTGCACAGCAAAGGAAACCATAAACAAGACCAAAAGACAACCCTCAGAATGGGAGAAAATATTTGCAAATGAAGCGACTGACAAAGGATTAATCTCCAAAATATATAAGCAGCTCATGCAGCTCAGTAACAAAAAAACAAACAACCCAATCCAAAAATGGGCAGAAGACCTAAATAGACATTTCTCCAAAGAAGATATACAGAGTGCCAACAAACACATGAAATTATGCTCAACATCATTAATCATTAGAGAAATGCAAATCAAAACTACAATGAGATATCATCTCACACCAGTCAGAATGGCCATCATCAAAAAATCTAGAAACAATAAATGCTGGAGAGGGTGTGGAGAAAAGGGAACCCTCTTACACTGTTGGTGGGAATGTCAATTGATACAGCCACTATGGAGAACAGTATGGAAGTTCCTTAAAAAACTAAAAAGAGAACTACCATATGACCCAGCAATCCCACTACTGGGCATATACCCTGAGAAAACCATAATTCAAAAAGAGTCATGCACCAAAATGGTCATTGCAGCTCTATTTACAATAGCCTGGAGATGGAAACAACCTAAGTGTCCATCATTGGATGAATGGATAAAGAAGATGTGGCACATATATACAATGGAATATTACTCAACCATAAAAAGAAACGAAATTGAACTATTTGTAATGAGGTGGATAGACCTAGAGACTGTCATACAGAGTGAAGTAAGTCAGAAAGAGAGAGACAAATACCGTATTCCAGCACATATATACGGAATTTAAAAAAAAAAATGTCATGAAGAACCTAGGGGTAAGACAGGAATAAAGACACAGACCTACTAGAGAATGGAGTTGAGGATATGGGGAGGGGGAAGGGTAAGCTGTGACAAAGAGAGAGAGAGGCATGGACATATATACGCTACCAAACGTAAGGTAGGTAGCTAGTGGGAAGCAGCCGCATAGCACAGGGAGATCAGCTCTGTGCTTTGTGACCAATAGGGAGGGTGGGAGGGAGGGAGACGCAAGAGGGAAGAGATATATGGGAACATATGTATATGTGTAACTGATTCTCTTTGTTATAAAGCAGAAACTAACACACCATTGTAAAGCAATTATACTCCAATAAAGATGTAAAAAAAAAAATAAAATAAAAAATAAATAAGTAATTTATTTATTTTAAATACCTGAACAAAATAAATTGCAAATATGACAAACATTAAAGATTGTTAAATCTAAATGATGAATCCAAAATATTGATTGTATTCCCCTCTTTTTCCCTAATATTTCAAAAGCTTTATAAAAAAATATTTTTAATGTTTTCATTTCTTGGCCATTAAGTGGTCAAGAGGTCTACAGCAAGTTTAAGCAGTGAAAAAGTGAAATACAATATGTTTCTTGAAAATCAGCATGATTTCTTGACGAATACTGCTCAGCTCAAAAAAACCGTGAATCCACAGACATTTAAAGATATTAAAACTGTGTGTTCATATGACATATTTCTAAGACAACAATGGACTCTGTCACTGCCTACATACATAAAATTAATGAGAAAACTGCAAGTGATGATTTTCCACGTTTTGGATTGTTCTTATTCAAGAACAATCTTGAACTGGAGAGGCATAAGTGGTGTACCTTAAAATCACTGCCTTTCAAGATCTGAAATA
The DNA here is from genome assembly GCF_937001465.1 of Orcinus orca. Taxonomy (NCBI): domain Eukaryota; kingdom Metazoa; phylum Chordata; class Mammalia; order Artiodactyla; family Delphinidae; genus Orcinus; species Orcinus orca. The sequence continues at coordinate 126,698,227 of NC_064560.1, forward strand.
ATGATAATAGCTCAAAATCCAGACTTCCACTTGTGTGGAGGTGGGGCAGAGCCAGACTTCTACAGACGTACCAAAGACTCCAGTCAGTGGATTGGCAAGCTCACTTCTCCTTCAGCAGGGTGAGCATCACAGAGAAGGTAAGAGAAGGTTTTGACAAAAGCCAAAGTGTGTTGGGGGCCTCCTCACTGAGGGGAACTTGACAAGATTTATCCATGCTTGGGGCTTTATATGGGTCTCAGATCAAAAGCCTGGTCTTTTTTTAATTCCAGTCCAGTTGCTAAGTATATTGTTTGATCCATTAACCACGAAAGCCCAGTCGATCTATTCCTCCCCTTTAGCATTTTGCCAAAAATTCAAGTCACCTTCCTAACTACCTGTCACTTAAACGAGAAATATTATTTTTAATGGAAAGGTTGAAGTTTTGCTGCAGAAATATAGTTTGGATACTGAACATAATATAGTCAGACTCTGGGCCTTCCCTGAGCCTTCCCACTGTCCCCAAAGCACCATCTTCATGGATCCAGCATCTGAGACACTGAGTACCACCAAGGAGAACAATCCCCAGGCAGAGGACATACAGGTCCATGGTCTTTGACTCTAGAGAGTCCACCAAAGTATTTAGGACAATTTCATCTTTTTTAAGGAATTGGAAAATTACTGCTCACAATGGCTTCTGACCACTTATTCATCTATCAGTTAAAGCATATGATATAATTGATCTGCTAATCACTAGCAAACAAGAAGAGAGTGGTCAAGCAGTAGAGAAAGCCTGGGTTGACTGCTGCCATTGCAGCTTTGGCAGCACAAACCACATAGATTAGGACAGTGGTTTTCAAAGAATGGCCCATGGCCCACTAAGGACACAAAGACATTTTCAGGGAGTCTGTGATGTCAGAACTAGTTCCATAATAATATCAAAAGAATATTTGCCTTTTTCTTTGTGTTGACATTGCCCTGATGGTGTAAAAGCAATGGTGGATAAAGCTCCTGGTCCCTCATCATGAATCAAGGCAGAGGCCTCAATTCTGTATTAATGGTCAATATAGCCTTCATTTCTATATTTGCAAGGGGGGAAAAAAAGCCAGTTTCTCCTAAAAATGTTATTGACTATATGAGTTGGCTAAGGCTGCCATAACAAAATAACACAGACCAGGTGGCTTAAGCAACAGAAACTTATTTTCTTACAGTTCTGAAGCTAGAAATCCAGGATCAAGGTGCCCACAGAGTCGGTTTCTCCTTATCCCTCCCTCCTTGGCTTGGAGATGACCACCTTCTCTCTGTGTCCTCATATGGACTTTCCTCTGTGCGTGCAAATCCTTTGTGTCTCTTCTCTTTGTGTGCCCAAATTTCTTCTTCTCATAAGGACACCAGTTAGACTGGATTAGGGTCCACTCTAATCCAGTCCAAATGGCCCCATTACACCTTATCTTTAAAGGCCCTATTTCCAAAAAAGGGATACATTTTGAGGTACTGGGGGTAAGGACTTCAACATATGGATTTGGGGAGGACACAGTTCAGTCCATAACATTGAAAAAGCAGTAAAAGTACTAATTTTATTAAATCTCCACTCTTGAGTATATGTCTTTTTAGTATTCTGTGTGACAAAAGTGGAAGTACACATAAAGCACTTCTGTTGCATTCCAAATTATTATATTATCTCAAGGCAAAATATTTGTGCAATCGTTTGAGTTACAGGCTGAACTAGCCACTTTTTCCATGAAACACCATTTTGCTGAACAGAATGACTGGCAGGGAAACCATGGTTAATCAAATTTGGGTAGTTGTCAGGCATTTTCTTGAAAATGAATGAACTGAGCCTGCACATCAAGAAAAACAATGGACCATTGTTGCTAATAATAAAAATCTAAGCTTTCAGGCAAAAATTACAATTTGGGAAATTTGTATCTGCTACCATGAGCTGTATGGCTCCCCAGTATTTAAATAGTGCTCTGATTTAAAGATATTGGTGATCATATTAACTACTATGATATATTAGATATTGTATAATGTAATGTGATAACACACGCAAGTTGCCTAACACAGAGAGCCAATTATTTCTCAGAAGACCAATGGGTAAAGTTACAAAACCATGCATGGGTGAAAGTTCCATCCAAAATGCAAGCGAGACCAAAGGATTTTAATAGAAAAGAATATGGTAAGTCCATTAACACGGTTCCAGGTTTCATATTGCGACTAACCTACCTTTTTGTACTACATGTTTGTATGTATAAGGCCAAGTTTTGCTCATATATTGCAACCAAACTAATATATTGCAATAGATAGAAGGCATAAGTATACATGTGAATCCAGTTGTCTTCGAATAAGCCAGCTCTACCCTGATGGTTATCTGAAGACTATGATCAAACACCTCCCATCCTTTGGTCTATATTCTCCAAAGTTTTCTAGCTGTTCCTCCCTGTATGTGGTTTGAAGTCTTTTCAACTGCTTGGTATCAGCTTTGAATCCACTGCAGTTTGTCTATAACCTTCAGAGAGTACATGTCAATATCAGGAGCAAGCAGTGAAGATAAATAAAGCAAGTTCAAAGTCCACAATCACAAAATTAAAAGCTCTAGGATGCCCTTGTCCAATCCCTATTTCTTTTCTTGGCCTGGCATCCCATAAATTTTCCCAAGTGCTCTGAATATCCAGGCAAGAAGCCTGATCCCACCCAGGATTGGACAACACCATGGTAAACTCAGCCTCCACACACCGTTCCTGTCCTCTGATCCCTTCTGGGAATGCACTTATTTGGCACTGAAAATGACCTAGCCTCCTTCCAGGAAGAGGGGAACTTCAGGATAAACCCACCCTGTGCCTGCCTCTCCCCTTTCCCACAGAAGAGCATATCCTACAACAATGAAAAGCCACATAAAGAAAGAAAATGCCAGGTTTCCAAGGTTTCCATTCTAAGGCCACTCCAGGGAAGGAGATCAGCTGGAGGACTGAGAGGATACCCAGACTTTCAAATTACAAATGTCAGAATAAAGGAACAAAGAAGACTTGGTATCTGCCAAGTATACAAAAAAATATTCCTGAACTAAGAATTGGGATACTTGAGTTCTTGTATGTTCTTTTGAAGTTGGGTGCCTTGGCCAGTTCCAAAACCTCTCTGGATCTTTCTACACCCTTTCATCTGAACATATCGGGGAGCAAATATATGATCCTTGAGGGTTCTCGCAGCTGTGACATCCTAGGATGCTTCTCTAGAGGCACAGTTGACCCTTCATTACTCCAAATATGTATACAACATATTGATTTGAATACTCCAGATATGTGGTTTGAATACTCCAAATATGTAGACAATATGAAACTCATTTCTCTTTGCCTTTGGAATATATTTCATGGTGTGGAGAAAATCACAACAAATTTATGTTCCCAATGATGCTTAACTCAGGCTAATGTTAAAAATCTAATTATTTACAATTAATGATGCCATGCTCTCCTAAACAAATGCAAGGTAGTATTCCATAGGGCACCCAGGGCCAGAGACAGTAAGAGACTAGGAATTGGGAAGATGTGGGTTCTAGCCATGGACCTGTCACTTCCCAGTTTATCCTCTCAGAATATGAGATACCGCATCCTTAAAATAGTTTCAGAAGACACTTTCTGAGAACTCACTCAATAAGGCACTGTGCTGGCACAGAGGACAGAGATAAACAAGACAAATCCCTTCTCTCAAGGGTCTGTATCTAATGAAAACAAAGGAAAAGGGTTTTGAGAGCAATGATAGGGATAAGCACTGGATGCAAGAAGATTCAGGGAAAGGGGTGCATCTAACCCAGTACAGTCTTTGGCACTCATTTAGAACTTCCCAGGGATGTCAACAGCTAAGCTCAGATCAGGAAATCAATAAGATCTAAGGAGCAGGGTTAGGGACAAAATTGGGAACTGAAGAAGGAAAGGGCATTCAAGCAAAAGCAATCACAGGGCAAAGTAAAGAGATATAAAAGAACATGGCACTTTCAGGATGCAAGTAGTTCAAGGCAACTGAGTTTAAGGGAGCAAATGGAAAAGTACAAGATGTAGGCCTAGGAAGGCAAGCAAAAGCCTGTATTCCAAACCATCTTATCCTGAGCATAATGGAGAGCTACCATAAATTTTAGCAAGTAACCCCTTAGTTGGGGTCCCCCTAAGGCTTAGCATCTATAATAATCAGCTCTCGGCCAAGGGGACAAGTGGGGCTAAAATTCAGCTTGAGCTCTGCGGGCCGAGCCAAGGCCCTGGTATGAGGCTGCATCAGCTGGAGAAAGGGAAGCCTTTCATAAAGCTCACAAAGGTAACGTCTGTTTGCCAACTAGAACCCTAGGAGCTGCCACTGCATTTGCCCAGTAGGTCACCTTTTCCAAGTCACATAAACCAGCATATGGGCTACTGACTTTCAATTTAACAACCAGAGAGTCAATGGAGAGGATAAAATTCTACGTTTATGTGAAAGCCCTTTGTCAATTACACAACACCCTCCATGTGCAAAGTGGGGCAGACAGAGGTGATTCAGGAGCTTAGCAGGTGACAGGAGAAATTACATTGCCCACAAACATTTTCTGCCAACCACAACTTGTAGAATCCACTTGAGACATTCAGGTCTGGCAAACTCCTCTGTGGGAAACCATATGAGAGTAGACTGGCCAGAAAGCACAGTGGGAGTAGACATCATGATTTGACCTGTTCTAGTCACAAACTCCAGGACAGATCTAGCCAGGGGTTCAAAAGAGTCTCAGACAGAAGCACCCAGGCCAGCCTCCCCTGAACTAAGCCAAATCCCTTTGATCTTGCTGGAGCATGACTTGGAGAAAACATCCGGCCCCGTAGTTCTCAGAGGCCACATTGGGCAAAACCAAAGGGAGGTTTTTATAAAGCTCTGTAGCATTGTGGGTGGGATACGCACAGTGATACAAAACCCACAGAGACCTGTACAAAAACTGCAGGGGTCAAAGTGACATTTCCCTGGGAAATCCATAGCCTGGCTACCATGCCCCAGGGACTAACACAGCAAGTAGGTGTCCTTCCTTGCTCAGTGATCCAAATGGGATGCCAAAATGTTGTCCGAACCAGGAGAGGTGACCCCCAGTTGCTGGCCTCTCTCTCTCACTGCTGTTTTCTCTTGAGTGAAACTGGCATTTCAACCGTATTTGAGGAATACAAAAAGGTGATTCTCGAAAACTATCCTTGTCTTGGTTTCTATGGCAAAAAGGAATCTTATGGAATTTCTGAATCAAAATTCCTAGAGAGGTTTGCCTGTGAGCTTTGCTGTGCAGTTTGGGAAGATGAATCTAAAGAGAGGGATTTGTTTTTAGGCCATCACCAGTAGTAGTTGCTCATTCTAACACTGAATATACTATAAATCCCCAGTACATGGTTGGTGCTTCATGCTGCCCTGTCACCATTGGTATGCCACATGTTATCTGACTTAAAGCAGCCCGGAGGTCTGTGAATGCCTTGACTCTGGAATAGTCATGGATCCAAGACCGATCCCCTTGGCAACACCTGGTTTCTAAGACTGAGAGTTAGGTGTGCGTCTAGGAAGTGAGAAAAGTCTAAAATAACAGAAAGCAACCATTCCAAGAACTTCGTGAAGTGTCCTATACTGGAAATGTTCACCACAGGAGTGTGTGCTCCTACCTACTCTCAAGATTACAACCTCCCAAAAGCAAACCCAAAAGCAATTGCGAATCTGCAATTGACTATATCATCACGAACCAGTTAGATGAGCATCAAGTGCCATCTTTCAAAGAACCAAACCCTTAAGATCCTCCTATCCTCAAGATGACAGGAAGAAGAAAGGTGGGAGCACCGCTGAGGTATTTGGAAAGCCCTCAAGCGCTGTAAGAGAGACAGGCTCATCTTTGGAAAAGGAACTCGCCTGATTATGGAACCAAGTAAGTAATTCATTTATCTGTTTTTTGAGGTTAATCCTCTATCTAAGGAGGCAGAAATATCAGGGAACGTGAGATGGGTAGTAGTAGCGTTAATATTGTGTCAAGGAGGAGTTTGGGGAAGATGTGAACTACTGTTAATCCCCTCCATAGGAATTGGGAGGGGATTGTCTATAAAAAAAAATAGATTTGGGGGCTGTGAGAGACCCCACATAGCTCAGGGAAACTGAGGAGTTTCTGCCCAATGCATGGGCTTTGGGTCAGGCTGTAGAGACCACAGAGTCACTGGCTCAGCTCCCCTAGAAGAGTCAGAACTGACCAGGGACAAGGTTGAGCTGAGTCTGGGGGATTCTATCAAGGTGGCTCCAGATATAAAGAATTCTGACCTTCTGGGCTTCCCTGGTGGCACAGTGGTTGAGAATCTGCCTGCTAATGCAGGGGACACGGGTTCGAGCCCTGGTCTGGGAGGATCCCACATGCCGCGGAGCAACTAGGCCCGTGAGCCACAACTACTGAGCCTGCGCGTCTGGAACCTGTGCTCTGCAACAAGAGAGGCCGCGATAGTGAGAGGCCCGCAAACCGCGATGAAGAGTGGCCCCCACTTGCCACAACTAGAGAAAGCCCTCGCACAGAAACGAAGACCCAACACAGCAAAAATAAATAATTAATAAACTCCTACCCCCCTCCCAAAAAAAAAAAAGAATTCTGACCTTCTTTAGGCCAAACACTTGCTCTCGGGAGAGCTCAGAACTGAGTCAGCCTCCTGGGCACAGAGGGTTAGTCCAGGGTAAGTAGGCGCTGGTGTTGTTCTGTTTTTTCTTCAGAAAAAAGGAACCAGTTCCAGAAATCTGTTTCTAATTGTTTGAGCTGCAAATGGAAATTAGGTGACTAGTGAGGAAGCTGGAACATTCTGGTTCCCATTGAGACCAGATCCCAAGCAGAAGAAAGTGAATGTGCAATGCTTCCTTTAAAGCCTATAGGACACAGCCAGGCATAGCTCCCTAAGGACTCATGGCGTCCATCTTCCTCACGAAGGGGATGCGGTGCCACTCACTAATTAACTGTTATAAAGGAATCGATGCTAACGTTGTCAAAGGACAGTGCTCAACACAGGAGGCATCTTCTCAGGTCATTTAAGTGACATTTGAATCCAATTGTGTCTTGCTAAAAAAAAGGACATCAGTCTCCATTGGGCAGCAGCCTCCAGTTAGATAGTGGAGATTAATATTAAGCTAGAAAATGTAATAAACAAACACAAAACACCCCATTTCAAAGATCCTAGGGAAGTCTAGCAACGGGGTCCCAAATCTGCTGAGCTGGCTGCTGGAAAAGTAACAGCACGTCCTGGCCTGATGCCTTGGTGTTCAGCTTGTGTTTTCTAAAGTAAACGAAGACTTTAGAGAGGTGGGGTGAAAATGTGATGGGGTGGACTCCTCTCAGAGAATGATTAGGGACAAGACAGTCCCTGGTGTATGAAGTGAAGGAGGCATAGAACTGAGGGCAAAGGAAGGGAAAAGGAGGAGTGCAGGCTGGGCATTCCCAGACCTCACACACTAAAGGGAGAAGTGAGGCAGGGGCTTTGCATCCAGAAAAAGATAGAGATCCAAAGCCGGCTAGCAGAGTCAGAGCAGAAAAATTCATATATTTTTAAAAATCATAGTAAGATTTTGAAAATTCAAATAATGGAGGTTCTTGCCGTTAGATCTCAATGGCTTTAAATTTTCTCACTAAAATAATAGTTTATCCACATTCCTGACAAAGTTAGTGACTGAGTTCCCTTATCTCCCTTTGTTCACCGAGTTCTTCCTAATGAATTAAGTTCTTCTGCTTACTGACTTACTTGAGCCAGCGTTGCCCTAAGTGTAGAATGCATAGTACGTGGCTTTAGATGGTACATAGATAGACTTTCTTTTCATTTCAATTGCACTGTCTTTTAATGGTATCAGCATAGTACAACTAGGTTGTCAAACCCATGTGATTTAAAGTTTCCTCTTAATTATATTTTAAGTTAAAATGTGAGTAAATTTAAAGAAAATTATTAAGCAAATCTTATGACTGATGGATGTGACCCAAAATAACCCAAAAAGAGATGTGATAAATTGAAGTTTAGGAAACACTGAGCCGGTGACTTCCGTTGTCCTTTGAAATAAAAAGATGAGGGGCACACAGAGAGGGCAGGATGCAGAATATCTTTGTATGGTGCCTTCTTTTTAGCAACAAATATTGGATAAAGAGGCATCACTGCAAACTCAGACCCTTTATCTTCTCAGAAGCCTACTTTCTTTTGATGCTCTTTCTTTTGATGCACCTGAGGAAAGGTGCTTCTTTCAAGTTCTTACTTGCAGGGCTCCCAGGCAGCACCAAACTAACAGGTCTACACAGATCCGCAGCCCAGATCCACCATAGCTTTTAGCCCTCCAGATGGAGAAAACCTGGGGTTGCCACTTAACTTTATAAAACAGAACAAGAGAACAGGATAAAACAGCAAGGAATAAAGTACCACAATGTAAATGTGTGCAATGACAGGAGCTTAGAAAGGGCCACAGTCATCAGGAACATCTTCCTGCCAGTGGGCCACTGGATGGACTTAGAGTCATATATATTATTATACAACATACATATATCATCATATCAACTACTACTTTTTGAGTGCCTACTATGTATTGGGCCACTGGACTAGGCACTTTATAAATGAATGTCATTCTACTTGGTTCTCACATGATCATGCAAAATTAGGTACTATTACCTGCATTTTTACAGGTTAGGAGGGATTCCCCAAGATCACACAGCTTAGCAAAGCCAAAATTTGTATATCCGTCTGATTCCAAAACCTGTGCACTTAAGAACTCTGCTCTTCTATCAGGACTGAAGTTTGATTGGGGCACATGTGGAGGTTTTTCTTGCCTGTCCCAGCCTCCCCCTCAGGCTTCTAATGAGCTCCTTTCCAAGCTGCCTGCAGAGTCTTAAGCAACAGTTAGGCTGTTTCCCTTCCATCCCCACCACAGTCCTTCACCAAAACAGGGCTCCTGCCCCCAAACCAAAACCAATTACCCAAAGAGGCATTCTCCAGGCAAGGGCCATCCTTGAATTTACACCCCTAGGGCTCAAGGGTCCCTAAACTCAGAGAGGTTCAGACAATGATCAGAGCATCACCCTTTCCCCCAAGAAAAAATCCTGGGATCATCAACATGTTTCTATAACGCCAAGAGATAGCTTTCCCATTCCCATCTTTGGCATTCCTTCCCTCTCACTCTTGATGAGCCTCTCCCAGAACAGAGCCTTGACCTGCCCTTCCCTCTGCCTGGAACCATTTTCTCCCTGAGACTCACCTAGCTTTCTCCCTCACCTTCTCCAGGTCTTTACTCAAATGTCACATCTAATGAGGCCTTCCTCAACCACCCCTGTCTTCAACAGTCCCCTTACCCTGCTTCATTTTGTATAGCCCTCACCTCCACCTGAAACTTTGAATGCTCACTTACCAGCTATCTCCCTTGTCCCCTGAAGGCAAGGGCTCTGAGTTGTGCCTTACCATTTCCATGAATACATTGAAGGCACTAAGTAAATGTTTGCTGAATGAACAAACAAATGAACAAATGAATGAATGAATGAATGCGAGGACAAGTCAATGGTGGTTTAAGGCAAAAGGAAATAGAAATGTAAGCAAGCTAGGCACCTCCAGAGCCAAGCTTGATCTCAGCTCTGCAACCTGTGACAAGTCAGTGTCACTATACGCCAGGCACCCTTCTAGGTGCTGGGGAATCAGCATGAATAAAACAGACAGAAACCCATGCCTTATTGGAGCTTACAGTGTAGTGTAACTACGACTGTAAGACAGATGGTAACCTCACTATATAAAATATATAGTAGTTTAGCTACAATGAGGTATCACCTCACCAGTTAGAATGGGCATCATCAGAAAATCTACAAACAACAAATGCTGGAGAGGGTGTGGAGAAAAGGGAACCCTCTTGCACTGTTGGTGGGAATGTAAATTGATACAGCCACTATGGAGAACAGTATGGAGGTTCCTTAAAAAACTACAAATAGAACTACCATATGACCCAGCAATCCCACTCCTGGGCATATACCCAGAGAAAACTATAACTCAAAAAGACACATGCACCCCAATGTTCATTGCAGCTCTATTTACAATAGCCAGGACATGGAAGCAACCTAAATGCCCATCGACAGACGAATGGATAAAGAAGATGTGGTATATATATATGATGGAATATTTCTCAGCCATAAAAAGGAATGAAATTGGGTCATTTGTAGAGACATGAATGGATCTAGAGATTGTCATACAGAGTGAGGTAAGTCAGAAAGAGAAAAACAAATATCGTATATTAATGCATATATGTGGAACCTAGAAAAATGGTACAGATGAACCGGTTTGCAGGGCAGAAATAGAGACACAGATGTAGAGAACAAATGTATGGACACCAAGGGGGAAAAGTGGCAGGGGGGGTGGGGTGGTGGTAGTGGGATGAACTGGGAGATTGGGACTGACATATATACACTAATATGTATAAAATGGATAACTAACAAGAACCTGCTGTATAAAAAGAAATAAAATAAAATTCAAAAATTCAAAAAAAAAAATAGTAGTTTAGGTGGTAATAAGCCCTGTGAAGGAAAATAAAGCAGTGAAGAGGAATAAAGAGTATTAGTGGGAGGGGGCAGTGTGCAATTTTTAACAGAGGGGTCACAGAAGGCCTCATTGGAAAGGGGACATTTGAGCAGAGACCCGAGAGGGTTACAGAGGGAGCCATGCAGGTTTCTGGAGGAAGAGCATTTCCAGGCAGAGGGAACACAAGCACTGCCTGGAGTGTGTGAAGGATACCAAGGAGGCCTGGGTGGATGGAGGAGAGTGAGTGACCTGGAGAGAATTTGTGAATGAGGTCAGGTTGGTAATGGGGAAAGGATGGCTTCTAAGTCACTGTAAGGACTCGGGCTTTTGGATTCTAGAGGGAAGGTTAGAGAAGGGAATGGCAGTCACACTTGACCTTGGGAAGAGACAAAGGGAGACAGAAACCTGGATTCCAGTCCTCACCCTCAGCTTTAAGAAGTGGGCAATTTTATCCCAAACACCAAAGAAACAGGATTCTCTCCTCCCTCAGCAACCTCTCCCTACAACCCTGTCCCCAGGGAGCTCTGAGCTTAGTGAAATTACATGTTCCTGCTTCAAGTAACACTTTTTACTCTAACACTGATAAGCATTGTACTTACACCGAGCATTTACAGAATGCTTTATATATACACCCTTTCATTTAATCTTACAACCTCCCAATACAGAAGACAGTATCCTTGTTTTATAAAGGAGGCAAATGAAGCTCACTGACCTTAAGGAACCTGGCCAAGATTACACACTTAGTAAGTAAGAAACTGAGTTGAACTCGATTTCAGGTTTTCTGACATCTCCCTACTTCACCGCAACTGAGAAGCACTCTCCATTTTAGTGATTCTCAAAGTACGATATGCAATCCTGTATGGGCTGTAAACTGATCTGAAGATGCACTTTTTCTCCCTAGATTTTGTGAGTGACATACAAGCGATCTCACAGTGATTTTTACATATGACAGAGGCTAATCTAACTGTCCCTTCTAAGTGTTAAGTATGCCATTGAAGCTTGCTCAAATTTGAAATTCATGAACATGTTATTAAAATGTTCCAAAAACTCTAGTTCTATTTTATACTAAGTCTGGCTGCTACACAGTGCCTGTCAATGATGCAAAGCTCTGACTGGATATGAAATGGAGTTCTCCTAAAAGGTTCTGAGTGGGGCATGTCACTCACTAGATCTTGCCCCACCTAAGTGTAGCCAAGGGTTGACAATCACCCACTCTATGATCAACAGTCTAGCTTTCTTTGCTCCTGATCTAAGAAACTCTTTTCCAACCTCTGTCGTTCAGAGCACAAATTCAGATTGTGACACATGGCAAAAGCCTAGATTTCTATTTGACCCAGAAACCACCTCCTGCTTTGTCCTGAAGGGTAGCCCCCAAGACTGAGGAGAAAAGAGGTTAAGCAGATGAGACAGAAAATCCCATCCAATGACTATCACATGACTTGGCAACTGGGGGCAGGGTTGTGGTAAGAAAAAAGAAAGGCAGTTTTTAGACTGGGTTAATCAGCTGTGTATTATCCACTGCTATTCGGCAAAGGAACCTATCTGAACGTTGAACCAAGTAAGTGACTCGTTGTTTTTCTTCTTTTGACCACTATGTTTGGCAATTATCTTTGTTAAATATTTTCCCAACTCATCAGCTTGGGAAACACTTCTTAGGTTGTTGAAAATCCCTCCAGCAGGTAATTTAGCAAGGGATGGTTTGAGGGGCAGGGACTGAGTTTCTGATACAATCCAGGGTGGGTACATGCTGCAGTAGTCTTCTTGGTCCACTCTCCATCCAGGAGAGTTTTTGTGGCCTTCCCTCTACCTGACTAGCCTTAGTGAACCAGCTTACTTAACACCCATGCATTCACCATTTACAGATCTGGGTAATGACCAGACCTGTGCTACAGCACATCTAGTAAATATGAGGTGCAGTGGTGAGCATGTTAGACCAAGAGTTCAAAGACTGAGTTCCAATCCTCTTTGACGAGCTCTGTGACTTCACTGAACTCGAGTTTCCCTCTAGCTGGTTCAAATGATTTCCCAGGTGTCTTCCAGCTTTAGCACACTAAGATCCTGGTTATCATCCAGACCAATTCTAAGGGACAATATAGTAGGAAAAGACAGGAAGTCCAATGATGTGAATGTCTTATGACCCAGTGGGAATTCTGGGATTTAATGAAAAAAGATGCTGAAAAAGGAATCAAAACTCTCCCTATGTGTCCATTACTTAGACTTTGTGTGACTTCAGGGGTTTTGACAAGTGACAGCTGAGGCTCCTTTCAGTCCTGTCATCTATTACTCTGGTTCAATGAATGGAATCTGGGGTCTGGAGACCTGAGAGTCAGGCCCAGCTCAGCCACTATCTTAACCACCCTTAGCTCCAGTGACTTCCTCTGTAAGATAGATCTAATAATATCATCTCATGGAGTTTGTTACAGTAGTATTTTTTGAGGTAGTGTAAGCACAAGCCATTTGTAAGTAGTAAAGTACTTATAGAAATGGTAGTCATCTATGAGTATTAGCATCCTTTTAATAGACTCCAAGTCTTTTTCTTCAATGGTTCTTGGTCCAGCCTTCGTGTCCTTCCACCTCTAACTGAGGCACAGTCCTTTCTGATTGACTTGAACCTTACAGTTATGTTTCTGCTGACAATAGCCATTTGACAGTTAATTCCTTTTTCCCTGTGAAAATGTGATCCTGAAGCAAGATCTGGGGGTAAGAGATGACAGGTTTGAGGAGATAATAGCAGTAAACATAGGGACGTCCCTCAATGTCAACACTCAGAAGATAACACACATCAAAGAAGCTGCCAACATGAAATGCTTAGATCTCAGAAACCCTTGCAAAATTCTATGACTCTAGCTAACCCACCCCCTTCCAAACAGAAGCACTAGGCAGGGGGCAAATAGGTGGTAAGGTTTTTGGTCATGATGTCTGAAATGGTGTGCTGACAGCACAACTCACCTTTGGAAACAGGACTCAACTCATCGTGGAACCGAGTAAGTTATGCATTTTATTCAGTGTGTATATTCCCTTGGAGTTGTGGCATAGTCCTGAATAAACGCAACTTCTTGAGAAGTTAGGAGGTTCTAAATGGGAAATCCATTGTTGTTGTTACAAAGAGCCAGGGGAATATTGGAGGACAAATTCACTAGGTTTCTCTTAAGAACATATTCTACGTATGCTTGGAAATTCTGTTCTGAGGATTAGTATTGATAAGTCTTCTACAACTGCTTAAATAAAGCCCTTGGCCAGGCTTCTGGCCCTCTGGTCAGGGACTGGGACCAGGGAAAAGGCAAGTTCTAGATAAGGAGAATCCACTGTTTATGAGGAAAAAGAGTCATGGTCACAGCGTAGGAAGAGGGAGGGTTAGAAAGAAGAAAAATATTATTAAAGAAGGAGTTAGATCAAAATAGCCTTCTCTGCCTCAGACGATAAAAGCCAATCTGCCCTTGTCTCTTTTTTGCTGAGAACTTGCATTAAATCATCTTGCCTAGGGCTTCCCTGGTGGCGCAGTGGTTGAGAGTCTGCCTGCCGATGCAAGGGACACGGGTTCGTGCCCCGGTCCGGGAAGATCCCACATGCCGCGGAGCGGCTGGGCCCGTGAGCCATGGCCGCTGAGCCTGCGCGTCCGGAGCCTGTGCTCCGCAACGGGAGGGGCCACAGCAGTGAGAGGCCCGCGTACCGCAAAAAAAAAAAAAAAAAAAAAAAAATCATCTTGCCTGGCTCACACTAAATGTTCTCCAAGGTCCCATCCTTGTCTGGGTCTGCCGAGAACCGTAATGTGCACACTTCCCTTGTTAGCCCTGAATCTGAGGATTCCGTAAAGGTTCAGGAGCCCACATCCAAAGTAGAAACACAGCCCCCAACTTCAAGACAATAGCGAAGTAGTGGTGCTCTCCTAGCGATATTGTCCACTGGCAGTCTGTTCCAGTGTTTGGAAATCCAGGGGTCATATTCAGGTAGTCTGGGTAGCTGCCAACAGTCAGTCACTGGGAGCAGTCCAGAGAACAGCAGTCTTTCAGATGCTTCCCAAAATGCCAAAACCAATGGGGCATTGGTTAGATTCTGATTTTGTTTATTTCAGAGGAAATAAAAAGTGGGGAAATATACATGAATGTGGGGAGGCGATCTGACACTCCTGAAAGGGACTGGTAGTGTCAACGGGGTCTCTGTCTCTCAGAGGGTAATATAAACTTACAGGCATACTTGATTGCCTCTTGCTTCCAGGGAAATAGTGGAATTTGGTGAGTTTTCTTATCTTTGAAGGGAGAGAGACTAGAGCAATGAAAAGAAGGAAAGAAACAGAATCACGTTGTAACTGATTGCAGTCTGATTGATGTCGGGCAAATTGCATCTGAGCAAAAGGTGTTGTGTTTCATTTTCCCTTTAAATCATTTCCACTTGAGATTCAGAGTTATCTGCCGTGTTAGAATCAAATCTCTGAGGCTGTGCCTCTGGAAGTCTTCAGAGATGAAACTGATGCTTAGCCCCTCTGTCGAGATGCTGACCTGAGCTCTCCAGGGATACCCCAATTGCTTGTCTGGTTTTCTCTTCCTGCAGTGATCGAGTGTAATATGATGATATGAAGCTCAGGTAGGGGGGCTGAGAATTTCAAATCAAACCCCCAATCCTTAAAGTTTTGACAACCTATAATGGCCCTATACAACCATCCTTCCCTTTGCCTAGCTCTAGCCCTAGACTCTTGATTTTTGGGTGATAAGACAGCGTAATCATCCTTAAGTTCTATTTCACATGATTATTCTGTCCTCCTGAGGCTTGTATCTAGATCCAGACTCAAGAGAAATTATAAAACAAAAATAAGCAATCCAAAGCAAGCGCTGGCTTCTCTGACCTGTATCCATGACACATAGCACCACTGGGCTCCCCTGTCAGCTACCAATTGCTTGTTCAACCCTCAGGTCCTTAGAAAGCCTTTCCATGGACTCAGGGAATTAGAAAGTAGGTTTGTTGTTATTGTGAGACTCAGTCTGAGTGATGGGGAAGAAATTAGGTTTCTAATCAAAAAGGTGGATTGTGACCCAAGAGAAGGACCGGAATATGAGAACAATATCTGTGTCTAAACCCTCCTCGGCCTAACATTCATTACAAGAAATGTTAATATTCAGTGCCCCATCCCTGCTCCCAAGCTAATGTGTTCTTCTTGGAGAGCCTTCCCAATAAACGGGATGTTAAATTTTCCATCCTGAAGGCAGCTATTGGTCACCTGTCACCCTCTTCTCTTGCTCTGTCTCAGCCCTGTCCCCTGTCCCAGTGCTTTTTGGCTGGGGATTTCATGCTCACCTCCTTACCCAGCAGTTAAACTATTATTAGCTTCAAAGGGAACTGAGACTCTATGAGTTTGACCCCTGATCTAATAAAGGGCAGCTTTGTAGCTCTCTGAGTGGCAGGGTCTCTAGGCTGGGACCCAGGCTGGAGAGGCAGGATACAGATGTTCCAGCCCAGGCCCCAGGGCCAGCCCCAGGCTGGTTACCTGTGAGGCAGCATCGCAATGTGCTCCTGGGACACCTGACAGATGTTTTTTGGAGCTGGCACCAAACTCTTCGTGGAGCCCCGTGAGGTGATTTTTTTCCATACATTTCTAGGGAGGAATTGACTCCTGGGACTAGGGTTGCCATCCAGTTTGCATTACGTGAAAAAGTATAACTAGGAGTTGGAGTAGTACAGATGGAGTGGGCCACAGTAAAGATATTAGGCTGAGTAGCTGAAGTAGCTCTGTAATTATTTTTACTTAAAAAAAAAAAAACTTATTTCTGAAATCTTCAGAGCAGCCCAGAAAGCAGAAAGAAATCTAGAAGAATTATACTAATAGTTGGAGCATCAGGTGGAGGAGGGGCAGAAGCCCAAATTCTCCAAGGTGGTTGCTTCATCCTTAGGCATCCCTTTAGCTAAGCTGACTAGTGTGAATGACTTGTTGCCACCTGTAAAATGTCCGGCAGCTGGAAGATTTAGGAGAGAAATGGTCAACCTGGTCAGAGTAATCAGGTAGAGCAAACTTACATGATTTGTGTTCAAGTTAAATCCCATATTGGCAGAGACCTTTGAAACTGTGAGTGACATTTGTTATCCATGTTGCGATGCTTAGGGAACCAGTAAG
This sequence comes from Orcinus orca, assembly GCF_937001465.1. NCBI lineage: Eukaryota > Metazoa > Chordata > Mammalia > Artiodactyla > Delphinidae > Orcinus > Orcinus orca. The sequence continues at coordinate 126,714,835 of NC_064560.1, forward strand.
ACACTCTATGAGAATCTAGAACATAGATGACTTCTAAGTTTATAAATTAAGAAAAACTGTTCAGGAAAGGTATACACTTCTTTTTGTATTGTTTACCAGCACATAACCTTAGCATTAGATGGGTACTCATAAAAAGAGAAAGTCTGAAAATAAAATAACAATTGCCCAAATAAATAGCACTTTGCAATACATGCTGAAATATAATTATGTTTGTGGACCAAGGAGAAAGCCTGGAAATTCTCAAAAGATAAGTGATTACATCTTTAAATTTTAGACTACAATGTAGTGCAAATTTTATACAACTTCAAATTTTGGTTTAAGTCTAATATAAAATAGACTAGGTTACATAGGGCAACTATATTGTATGCATTCAATTTTTTTTTTTTTTTTGTGGTATGCGGGCCTCTCACTGTTGTGGCCTCTCCTGTTGCGGAGCACAGGCTCCAGACGCGCAAGCTCAGTGGCCATGGCTCACGGGCCTAGCCACTCCGCGGCATGTGGGATCTTCCCAGACCGGGGCACGAACCCGTGTCCCCTGCATTGGCAGGCAGACTCTCAACCACTGCGCCACCAGGGAAGCCCTGCATCCCATTTTTTAAAAAAGGTTCAATTCAGTCAGATAGCCTTTTCTTTAGTTACCATGACACCAAAGAATGGGTTAAACACTTTACTTTCAAACAATTGTTTTGAACGGATAGACATTAATTGAGAAAGAGGATCTGAGAAAAATGTTTTACCAAACCAATGCATTATGCTCTATCTGAAATGCTGAGTAACAGATTCAGAGCACAATATCCTGAGTGTATGACCTTCTTCAGACATCTGTCTTGTTGGTTATATCACATTATTCAAATTATTCAAGCCAGGTCTCTCCAGCCCAAAGTGATCATTAGCAACTGCCTTTGAAATTAGGTTTTTAAATCCCAAGCAAGGCTTAATTATCCAACTAAATCAGACTACGATTGGGTCACACTCTTAAGTAACGAAGGAGATAGGGTTATTTTGGTTTTGCTTTATAATGGACTAGTTTCCTTTCTCTATAACTCATTTTCAAGCTCCCTTGAAAATCAACTGGAATCCATCTCACCAAAGTCAGTATCGTAAGAGAGAAATGCCACAGTTCTGGAGGGAGGTGACTGAGCAGAACGTGTGGTTTCCAAGCCGTTACTGCTGGGGTTATCGGTGTCTGTTATCAGTGGCTTCAGCTATGCCGTGAAACAAAACAATGAAGGTTTTCTCCTTCCACGTTCCAGGAGAGCCCTTTGAAAAATCCCCAACCCCACTCTGGTTTTAAGGAAAGAAAAAGATGCATATATAGAGTAGCAGATAGATGACTGTCCAAGATGAGGCATGAAAGGAGAGAAGGCCAGGAGGAGACCCAATTATTGTAACCAGTGTTCCACAGCTCCACTTAGAACAAAACAAGAAGAAATGGGCTTAAACTAGTTTTATGTTCCTAAGGACTTCTGAGAATGATAGCTGTAATTCTCTGATTAAAGACTCAAAAGAAACTGTAGGGTGGTCCCTTACATAAGAATTCACCTGAAGGCAGAGAGATGGACCACTTAACTTTAGCAGATCCCTTCCAGTCCAAAAAATGGGGATGACACCCTGAAGTGACACAAACACCTCCATCCGCAGAGTGTTGGAACCAGTTATATAGTCCTTCTCAGACCTTGCCCTGATCTCATTCCAAGGGCTCATGCATTTAAAATAAACCAACTGATTCAGAGAGATTTTCAGCCTAACTGGATTGTCCAGAGGGTTAGTTAATAAAACATAAATATTTGAAACTCAAAAGACTCAAAATACACTTCTTTGTATTTGTCATTTTCTGTCTCTGCTCCCAGCCATATATCTCTTAGCAGCTCCTAACTAGAAGTCAAACTGCTGCATTTCATGTCTACTTCTCTTAGCCATCCTTTCATAGAGGTGCTAACAAGCTCAGGTCACTAACAGGATGCAGGAAAGTCTGGATTGTAGTGTTTGGCCCCAGAGGAATTGAGGAAAACATCATGGTTTAACTCCCACACATGGATAATCATCTCACAAAATAAACTGATTATATTTGCAGAAATTCAGGCTGTTGCCAACCCATCCGTTTTTGTCATGAAAAACGGGACATATGTCACTTGTCTGGTGAAGGAGTTCTACCCCAAAGATGTAACTATAAGTCTGGAATCATCCAAGATAATAAGAGAATATGACCCTGCTATCGTCATCTCTCCCGGTGGGAGGTACAGTGCCGTCAAGCTTGGTCAGTATGGAGATCCAGATTCAGTGACATGTTCAGTTCAACATAACAAACAAACCTGGCGCTCCACTGACTTCAAACCGAAGAAAAATACTTCAGGTAGGTCCTATCTGGCCTCAAGGGGCTGCGATTGTGGGGAAGAAAAGTCAAGGGAAAGAGAAGTTAGAGTTGTAAACTCTTGACAGATCACTCTCAACATGGCGTCATGCTGGAAACAAGACTTAGGCTCAGACTCAAGACTTAGGCTAATTCCCATCATTGACTAGGAATTAAACTCTCCGCATCTCTGCACTGGAATCTAAGATAAAGCACATCTTATTTCATCCCCATCTCTCCTCTTCACCAACCCCTGTCTCCTTCATCCTAAAGACTCTAGGGTTGAAAATTCATGTGAGGTCTAATCTAGTGTGAATGCCATAACAAAGGGCAGTCCAGCTCATCATGGTGTTAATTATTCTAGTTGTTCTTACAAATTAGAGGCATACCTGCATGTGGGCCTCATGGTACAATGGAACAAAGTCTCAGGACAGGAAGTATGTTGACTGTGCAAATAGCTATAGGACCTTAACCAAGTCACTTCTCTGGTCCTTAGTTTACTTACTTAAAGTCTAAGTTAAGTAAAACCTGAAATCCAGTTTTAAAACCTGAAATACCTTAAGCCTCTCGGTTATCATTGTAACCCTGACCACTGCTGTTTGTTCCAGAAAACCCAAAGCCAAAGGAACCTGAAAACGTCAATCAAACTCAAACTCCAGAGACCTGCTATGAGCCCCAAGGTTAGTTGAAACCAAAGGGCCAACTTCAGAACTGAGGTTAAAGCAAACTCTGTCATTGTCAGATGGGGCCCAAAATCATTCTATTTCAAAAGAAAACAAAAACCATACCTGAGCCCAGTTGATTCCCTCTGACTCTCTAAGCAGAGTTTGCCTGGCTGCAAGCATGGGTTTTTCCAAAGCTTGCCTTACTGGATGTGAATAGCAGCCTTAGGTCTCTGAAGGCTATCTGGCACCAAGCTGGGCTTCAGACCAGGAAGAATGATGGTGATTCAGGGCAGGCTGGTTTCGGTGCTGTGGGTCCAATTTCCGGAAGGAAATTTAGTCTCTTGCTGAAGCCACCACCGTCATTCTCATTCAATTGCAGTGCAAGCCGGGAAGGTGAACATGATGTCCCTTGCAGTGCTGGGGCTCCGAATGCTGTTTGCCAAGAGTGTTGCCATCAATTTTCTCTTGACTGCCAAGTTATTTTTCTTTTAAGGTAAGAACTAGCTGCTTCTTATTCCTACCTCCACCCAAACTATGCTGCACATGGAGGAAAGGAGTTTAGGAATGGTAAGAAGCATTGAGAAAGGAAAAACACATAGAGACATATTATGATTTACTAAGGTGGACCTTTTCAGATACTCAGCATAACACCCCATCTCCTGTTAGCCTTTTATTTCAAGCCAGACTCAAAATTCATGTAATATAATATAATACCAGCCAATAATCCTCACCTCAAACTCAGGAGCTAAAATAATTGGACCTAAACAGGAGAAATCTTTTTCTTTACTGCTAATTTTGTTTATATGGCCAAGGGACCATGGGCTTTTTGCAAGGCCATCAGTAAAGCTTCACTTGAAGAATATTCAGGGGGAGCAGAACCTATCTTTGCCCAGACAAAGGGGATGTCAACTCTCGATCCTTAATCATAGGACTCGATGCGTAGACCAGCCTATCTCTGGGAGGAACCTATGCTCCCATCCTTAGTGAACAGCTCACTACTAGTGACTCAGGATGCATGCAAAGTTGAGGATGAGATGTGAATTATTTGCCTGTTACTTGCATTGCCTCTTCTGGTTATCTTAGACATGAAATTTGACCCGGGGCTTAGGTTTGCCTATGTCACTAACTCACTATGTTACCTAGGCCAGGTTGCTTCACCTCTCTGGGCCTGGGTTATCACATCTGTAAAACAAAGAAGTGAAGAAGAACTAAAGGAGAGCAGATGGGTTTTATGACTTGTGCCAACATAGATAAACTGATAGTGACTAGCTGAACTATCACCATGTGTAGAAGGGAAATGTGCCAGGATATCTTAGTGATGTCTGCAACGGTACAACCACAGCAAGTACTGGCCATCCCCAGGACTGCATGACTGCTATGATTCCTTCCAGCACTGACAGTCTATGATTCTATAACCCTGACAATTTTCCTTCACTTGCAGGCTGACCGGCATGAGAAGGTTACACGCCCTGAAAGAAATCAAAAGCCTACAGAGGTGCTATCTCCTAGGCTTTCAACTTCCTGGTGGTTTAAGTTGACCCGTCCCAGCCTTGCTTAAATGGCTGTTTCCCAAACCAGTTTTCCTTTAAAGGCAACAAACCCAGCTTATCCTTCAGCCTGATGAAGGACAGAAGTCCTGGAGAGTGGGGGCTTACGGTCCCAACTGTTTTACATGCTGCTTTATAAAAGGATACAGAGATATGAAGGTATATAGGACACATTTTTTTTCCTACAACTGACACACTTTGAAAATGGTGTTTTGTTCCTTTGACTTTCTTTGCCTCCCGAAGTAGAAAGCAGGAGCCATCGGGTTCCTAGCCCCATTCTCCAAGAGGAAAATAGATCCTGGGCTTCTACCGAAACATAAAAGGCTCTGCTCAACCCAGCACTAGGTTTGCCCCCAAACTAGCGTTCTCATCCACAAAGGCACTTTCTGCTTTTCCTAGTATTTGACAAACAAAACTACATTTGACTTCCTAACACTCTCTGCCCAGGCAATGGGGTTTCTCAAGTCTCATCTAAATACTCTCAGAGTTATTAGCAGAGATCAGAGTAAAATGCAGAGGAAATGGGTTTCTCTCTATTAATTGATTTAACGAACATGAATTACTCCAAGTTCTAGGCACTGTACTGAGGGTGCAAAAATACCTAAGACATGGGTCTTGCTTTCAAGCAACTCATTGTGCAAGTGTTCTGGGAGGGAGGGACAGGAATGAGACCCCGAGATTTCCCCTGTAAGAACAGTGTCTTCATGACCCCCTGCCTGCCCATCCATGCCCAGGAAGTTTGAAGGCACTGGACCTTTGGTATTGATGGTTTTCTGCCGTTCTTCTTTGTCTCTATTGCATGTATTAAAGTGCGTTGTGTGTGCCTTGCTTCTGGCTTTCCTCATTGCGGACCATCGCAGGGGGTAAGGGGAGCTGTGAATTCACTGGTAGTCAGACAAAAACCACACTGAGTTTATAGGTCACACCACAGCTTCCTGGGCCCCCAGCCTGCAGGCTCCTGCCTCGGGGACCCACCCCTGGGTTTCCTGCTACTCCAACAACATCAGCGTCCCTGGTGTGGCCGCTGAGCTCTGCTCCTCCCACCCCGGCAAGGCCAGCTTTTTCCGGGTGCACAAACCCAGGTAGCAAATGTCTAGCAACGGAGCACTGTGGGTTCCGCAGCACCTATGTGGGCTGTCAGGCGGGGGCTCATGAGGTTACAAGTGAAAGAGCAACGTTCATCCACAACTCTCCCATCTTTGCCATCTGCAGACTCCCATGTCATGTCCTCACAACCCAAGCCAAAGAAAGGAGGTAGTGGCATTCTGAGTCAATGAGTTTAGGACAATCTAGATGGATAAGCCAGGTCCATCCAGGGGAAAACTATTAAAAGATTCCACACATCTTCACCTCATGTGCATCAAGAATGCCTGTTTCCAAAACATTCCCATCTGTTACCTTGGGCCATTCTTAAGAATGTTTCTCTGAAGTTGCTAAGAACAAAACAACACATCCTCATTTTTCAGATGGAAAAAAAATGTCCCCCAGAAAAGGTATGTACCTTGTTCAAGGTCATTCAGAGAGGCAGCGATATTTCTGGGAGCAGAACAAAGTTATCAGGAGTGCCAGCCCCAAGTTCCTTCTACAAGAGCACAGCACATCCCTGAGACAGGGAAGAGGGCTTGTTTTGAAGTTCAGCTAGGCTGAACTTCAGAATAGTCCTGTACATAGCATATGAATGAGCCACCCTCTGGCCTACTTTGATCATCAGCGAAAGTTATCCTAGTATTTTATAAAACCATGTATTTCTTCCACCAAAAGGATGCTCCTGAAAAGATCTAAGGCAGGAGCCATAGGGGATTGCGGCTGCCTTCTGGTGTGGAAACCATGCTATCGTGGATTATAGTTTTCCAGAGCTTTCACGTGTAGAATCTCATGTGACCCCAAAGGAGTCTCCAGGAGATTAGTACACACACTCAGTAGGTGGCAGAACAGAAGCCCCGGAGGCTGAGTCATTTGGCCTGATCCTTTGGCTCCCTCACGCATGTCTTTTCCATCCTTCTCTATAGCAACTGATCTCCACCTGCCTGTGTTGAAGCCCAGATATACTGCTGCCCAAGCCACCTACTGATACAACCTCCTAGGGTGCAGCTGCAAGGGAGCCCCCAGAAGTGCAGCCCCACACCCCTGGCTCTGTCATTAACCAGATCAGCGACCTTCCAAATGTCCCTCACTTCTCTGGGCTTCAGTGCTTTCCCTATAAAATACCGTCTAAGGCTTCTACTATTTCTAAGATTACATCTATTAACTCTAATAGTTGTTTTAAGGAAGAGACACCCACAGAAGTAGAGGAAGGAGGGATGGATTCCCAGGACCGAGAGTATATCTATTTTTGACATCACATTGTTGGTTTCCCCTGGAGGTAATTCTCTCCCCTGGGGATACCACTGAGCTCCAAACTCAGGGCCTGTGAAGCTGGGATTCTGGTTTTCACAGACAGCTTTCTGGGAATATCTCAGTGCTCTTCAGTGAAAGAAAAATGTTCTCCAAACACAGTAAGTAAAATGGAGGTGCCAAAGAGAATCCAGGAGAAATAAGGCGGCTATACAAGAGGATGCAAATGAAAGGTAAACCAGGGAAATTCTTTAAAGTAAGTAACTTTGTGTCCAATTTGAGTCTTAAAAGGAAACAGGCTAATTCACAGCAATGGATGAATGATGGAGACTAAAATAAAGACACTTCCAAAAGGCTCTCCTGAAGTTGGCCCTTCACCAGCCCCGTCCTGATACGCTCCCAGCGCATGCAGCACATCCTTGTCAAGCCCTGCTCTGTATCAGGCACGACCTGGGCACCAGAGTCTCTCAGACGTGCAGTCTCCCTTCCCCACCACGGGCACTCGGGCAGCCAGGGCCCTCTGTGTCAGAAGTGGGGAGATGTCTGCTCCATCGGAAGCCAGGGTGCTCCCCTGGATGTGACCAGGCCTTTTCTTATTTGGAAGACATGTTAGGGCACCTCTAAAGGCCAGACTGGACCACAGAATGACAGGGAAGAAGGATGCTGTGTCCAAGGACATGAGCTGTCCGGAGAGGCAGCTCTGCCAGGCTGTGCCCAGGGGTTTGTGTGCAGACTTCCTGGACACCTGCATCACCGTGGGAGCGCAAGCCACAGTAGTAAGTGGCACTGTCTTCAGGCCTCACTGAGGAGATCACCAAGTGGAAGGTTTTGTGGGTCAGGCTGTGCTGCACGGAAAATCTACCCCGAGCAAGATCCGCATCATGGTAAATCCCATGTTATTCCTGTGCAGGACAAACTAGAAGGAACGATCTGGTCTTATTTGGTACCAGTATAAGTCTGGATCTAAGTATGTGGTTTGGAAAATGCATTGTAGTGTCACCTCACTGCCACTCACCACTATCTGCTCCTGGGAAATCTGGGTCACTTGGTTACACAGCACGTCCTTGTCTGTGAAGAGAAAAAAATAATAAAACACTGAAGTCTTACACTCCGCAGGCACTGGGTCCAGCACAGGCCCATCCGGAGGGAACCCAATGGGCAGAGGCAGGCGAAAGACACAGAGATGAAAATTAAAGGCAGAAAATAACTGGAAAATCCAGTGTGACTGAGAAAGAGCCCAAGCCTTGGAAAGTAAGAAAAAGGGAAACGGGTGATAGAACGAGCAGGACATAACAATGAGTGTACTTAACAGAAAAACAAAAGGCTGAAGCCCACAAGAAGAATCATCTTCTTTTCATATCAGGGAGGAGGATATAGAATAAAACTGGGCTCCTTAAATCTCTAAGACCGTCTCAGTGCTTCTGAAGGGAAGGAGATGGGAGGGAAGTGAGGGGAGCAGGGCAGCCCTGATGGTCACGTGACTGAATTAGCTGTAATTCTCTGGGGCACATGCTTCCAACCCAGGAAAAGTTGTTGTTATTGTTTTTGTGGTCCTCAATCCATCCTGTACTAATCTTTTTGTAAAACACAATGAAAATGAATTAGTTTTTAAAAAAGAAAGAGAGACTGCAAGTCCAATGATCACGTACTTCGATATCAAATTGCCCTAAAAGTGGCTTATCCTCCATTTCCGCATCCTCTGGTCACAGACCGGGCACCAGTCCAGGATCGCACTTTGAGTAGCACTGTCACACAGCACTAGCACAGCTGCACACACCTGGAGTACTCTATACATGAGATAAATGAATGAGGACCTTAACCTAGTCTTACATATTTGTGTAAAATGAAAAAGGAGAGGCTTGGATGAGGTCATTTCTAAAATCTGCCCTAGCCCTGAATTCTAGAACTCTTTTATTTTTGTTGTTGTTGTTGTTATGTTTTTTGGGGTTTTTTAATACAATTTTTAAATGTTGCACTCCACTGACAGTTACTACAAAATATTGAACTCTTCTATTTCTCATGCTTGAGGGAGTGCTGTGGTCCTGAGAACGCTCACTGCACTTCCCACAGCTTGATTTCCATCTCTCCCTCTGCAGCATACACTTGGCTCCAGCTGGAAACTTCTCCCACCCCGGGAGCAGACCTTCCCAGTGGGTGAACTGCCGTGAGTGGGTTACAGGCTCGCTGAGACAGTGCTCACAGTGGACACTGGGACCTGGGGTGGCTGGAGCCCCGGAGGCCAGCCCCTCCCGGCTACATTTCAATACAAATATTGTCTTCTGGGTAAGCCAAGACATGACAACTACTGGGAAGCACTGCCCTAAAAAATAGAAGACCAAGTGGCTCCCCAAACCTAGGAGTGTTTCTAGGAGTACTTCCGGAGTTCCTTTGTTTCGCTGGTCCCTCACCTCCAATTCATCAGGAAGGCCTGTCAGTTGCACCATGAAGTGTGTCTCCAGTGCATCCACTTCTCTCCACCGCCACTCCCACCACCTCCCACCAACACCACCATCTCTTGTCAGGACCACGGCAATAACGCCCCTTGTCAGGTCCCCTTGCTTCTGCTCTTGCCCCTGGACCATCTCCTCTGCAGGTCTTTATAAAATGTAAATCTCATGATGCCAGCAGGGCCTCCCTTCCTGGGCCTGTGACCCACTGTACATGGTGGGATCTCTGCCCTCTGTCCAATCTCCCTGCACGTCCTCTCCTGCCTCTGTCACTCCCCTTCAACAGCTGTGGCCTTCCTTTGCTCCTCTACCTGCCTCCCTCTTCTAGGTCCCTGAAACTCTGCTTCCAGGTTTTCACAAATCTCAGCTCAAAGAGGCTTTCCCTGGCAAGTAAATTAGTCACTCACCTGGGTACCCAGAGTCACCCTCGATTTCACCTCTTATTTTCCCTCACATCACTATTTGTCATCATCAGGTTTCTACACGTTTATTATTTGTCTTTCCCTTCTCACCCCATATACACATACATATACACCATCATGTAAGCTGCATGAAGGCAGGGCCTTGCTTATTTGTTCACTGATCTGTCCCAGCCCCTAGGACTGTGTCTGCCACGTAACTGACAACCAACAAATATTTGTGAACAAAGGAATATAACTTTGTCCACTTAAAAACTCACCAATGGGGCTTCCCTGGTGGTGCAGTGGTTGGGAGTCCGCCTGCCGACGCAGGGGACACGGGTTCGTGTCCCAGTCCGGGAAGATCCCACATGCCGCGGAGCGACTGGGCCCGTGGGCCATGGCCGCTGAGCCTGCGCGTCTGGATGACTGTGCTCTGCAACTGGAGAGACCACAACAGTGAAAGCCCGCATACCGTAAAAAAAAAAAAAAAAAAAACCTCACCAATGGCATGGATAAGTTTGCCGAATTTGTTTTAAATTTTTTTTATCAAAGTATAATTGATTTACAGTGTTGTGTTAGTTTCTGGTGTGCAACATAGTGATTCAGTTTTATATATATATATATTCTTTTTCATATTCTTTTCCATTATGCATTATTACAGTGTACTGAATATAGTTCCCTGTGCTATATACAGTATTACCTTGTTGTTTATCTATTTTATATATAGTGGTTTGTATCTGCTAATCCCAACTCCTAATTTATCCCTCCCCCAACCCCTTTCCCCTTTGGTAACCATAAATTTGTTTTTTATGTCTGTGAATCTGTTTCTCTTTCATAAATAAGTTTACTTTTGTCATTTTTTAGATTCCACATTTAAGTGATATCACACGATATTTGTCTTTTTCTGACTTACTTCACTTAGTATGATAATCTCTAGGTCTATCAATGTTGCTGCAAATGGCATTATTTCATTCTTTTTTATGATTGAGTAGTATTCCATTTTATATATATATATATATATATATCTCACATCTTCTTTATCCATTTTCTGTTGATGGACATTAAGGTTGCTTCCATGTCTTGCCTATTGTAAATAGTAAGGTTGCCAGATTCAGTGAATAAAAACACAGGACACCCAGTTAAGTTTCCATTTCAAATGAAAAACAAAAAAACTTTTAAGTAATAATTGGGACTTGCCATATTTAGGATATATTTACTCTAAAAAGGTATTCGTTGTTTATCTGAAATTCAAATTTCACTGGAAATTTTGCATTTTATCTGGTAGCCCTTGTCGTGAAGATTAGCAAAAGTGCACACCAGGAAGTCTGCAGCCCGTGTGAGCATCCCCAGGCCCTCGGCTGTGGAAGAGGCAGGGTCAGCAACGGGGCTGCTCTGTCTGATCAGCTGCTGCCAGGCCTGCACTGCCCCCTGCAGGCAGGTGTCCCCTCTCAAAGGCACCAGCCCCTCTGCTGGGGAGAAGGCCACTTCAGAACTTCCCACTCTCAGATATTTCACCGGCTCTAGCAGTCCCCAGTCAGTCTCTGGGAGTCTGTCCTTGTTCTAAAGATGTTGCCAGGCATGATATTCATGAGAGCTGAGTGTTCCCTTCCTGATCTAGGCAGTATAACAGTTAACAAATTAAACTGCTGCTCTTCTTCTGATGGCCCAACCTCAGTTACATCTGCCCATACCCGAGAACAGAGGAAAGGGCTTCAAAACCCTCACTCAGAGGGACAAGCCCTCTCCCTAATCCTTCACATGGAGACCTCCTTGGGTGGCACATCATGAAACTCCCCACCATGATGTCCTTCCAACACTCCTTGAAAGGCATCCCTTCAGGAAGGGCACTTCTCAGAACAGCAGTGCAGTGTCATGGTTAAGGAGTGGGGTTCCGGATCCAGACTGCTTGGGTTCCTATCAGCTCCAGCATGTACTTGCTGTGTGACCCCAAACACGACCTAACCCTTCCAAGCCTCACTTTCTCCATCTGTAAAATGAAGATGATAATAATAATACCTTTTTCACAGGACTATTGGATAATTAAATGAAATAACACATGCAATACACCCAGCAAGTGATCTAAGAACGCTAGGCATTGCTGCTATTGTCATTTTTATGAAATAGACTGATGAATAAATTTCCTAAGAGCTTGAGTCTCATCAAAGACGTTCAGAAATAAGATGCTGAGTAAATCTAAAATATAAAGTTGTGAAATCTGGCAAAAAAAAACCCAAACCATGTTGTACCAATCGATGGCAAAAAAAAAAGTGACTCACATCCTTCATTTGCTGTCATTGCTGTAAGTGTGTCATTGAGCTCTGCACTCTCCCGAGACCTGAGCCAGCTGTGCTCATCCCAAACCCCCAAGAGCACTGGGAACATGGGAAATGAGCCTGCTAGCCCACTGTCCTATGTCTTCCAAAGGTTTCAACAGGCTTGTTCATGGGAGACCACAATGTACAAGAGAGTGACCGCCAAAGTTTAGGGCTAAGAGAGACTCAAGATTTAATGACCTATTACAGATGTATTGTCCTTGAACTTCCCTACCCCATCTCCCTTAAACCTATTGATGTCTGCATCTGAGCAGTTTCCGCAGTCAGTGAGCGCCCTGGGCTGACTTTCATTAGCCCAAAACCACCACTCAACAGAGGCTTTCAGAGGCTTCCGGGAAGATGGCGGAAGAGTAAGACGCGGAGATCACCTTCCTCCCCACAGATACACCAGAAATACATCTACACGTGGAACAACTCCTACAGAACACCTACAGAACGCTGGCAGAAGGCCTCAGACCTCCCAAAAGGCAAAAAAAAACCCCACATACATGGGTAGGGCAAAAGAAAAAAGAATAAACAGAGACAAAAGGATAGGGACGGGGCCTGCACCAGTGGGAGGGAGCCGTGAAGAAGGAAACGTTTCCACACACTAGGAAGCCCCTTCGCGGGCGGAGACTGCGGGTGGCGGAGGGGGAAAGCTTCGGAGCCACGGAGGAGAGCGCAGCACAGCACAGCACAGCAACAGGGGTGCGGAGGGAAAAGCAGAGAGATTCCCGCACAGGGGGTCAGGGCCGACCGGCACTCACCAGGCCGAGAGGTTTGTCTGCTCACCTGCCGGGGCGGGCGGGGCTGGGAGCTGAGGCTCGGGCTTCGGTCGGAGCGCCGGGAGAGGACTGGGGTTGGCGGCGTGAACACAGCCTGCAGGGGGTTACTGCGCCACCGCTAGCCGGGAGGGAGTCCGGGGAAAAGTCTGGACCTGCCGAAGAGGCAAGAGACTTTTTCTTCCCTCTTTGTTTCCTGGTGCGCGAGGAGAGGGGATTACGAGCGCTGCTTAAAGGAGCTCCAGAGATGGGCGCGAGCCGCGGCTAAAAGCGCAGACCCCAGAGACGGGCAGGAGACGCTAAGGCTGCTGCTGCCGCCACCAAGAAGCCTGTGTGCGAGCACAGGTCACTATCCACACCTCCCCTCCTGGGAGCCTGTGCAGCCCGCCACTGCCAGGGTCCCGGGATCCAGGGACAACTCCCCTGGAAGAACGCACGGCGCGCCTCAGGCTGGTGCAACATCACGGCGGCCTCTGCCGCCACATGCTCGCCCCGCCCTCCGTGCCCCTCCCTCCCGCCGGCCTGAGTGAGCCGGAGCCCTCGAATCAGCGGCTCCTTTAACCCCGTCTTGTCTGAGCGAAGAACAGACGCCCTCCAACGACCTACACGCAGAGGCGGGGCCAAATCCAAAGCTGAGCCCCTGGGAGCTGTGAGAACACAGAAGAGAAAGGGAAATGTCTCCCAGAAGCCTCAGAAGCAGCGGATTAAAGCTCCACAATCAACTTGATGTACCCTGCATCTGTGGAATACATGAATAGACAACGAATCATCCCACATTAAGGAGGTGGACTTTGAGAGCAAGATTTATGATTTTTTCCCCTTTTCCTCTTTTTATGAGTGTGTATGTGTATGCTTCTGTGTGAGATTTTGTCTGTATAGCTTTGCTTCCACCATTTGTCCTAGGGTTCTATCTCTCTGTTATTTTCTTTTTAATTTTTTTCTTAATAATTATTTTTTATTGTAATAATTTTATTTTACTTTATCTTCTTTTTTCTTTCTTTCTTTCTTTCCTTCCTTCCTTCCTTCCTTCCTTCCCTCATTTAGACAACAAATCATCCCAAATTGAGGAGATGGACTTTGAGAGCAAGATTTATGATTTTTCCCCTTTTCCTCTTTTTGTGAGTATGTATGTGTATGCTTCTGTGTGAGATTTTCTCTGTATAGCTTAGCTTCCACCATTTGTCCTAGGGTTCTATCCGTCCTTTTTTTTTTTCTTTTTTTTCTCTTAATAATTATTTTTTATTTTAATACCTTTATTATATCTTACTTTATTTTATTTTATCTTCTTTCTTTCTTTTTTCCCTCCTTCCCTCCTTCCTTCCTTCCTTCCTCCCTCCCTCCCTCCCTCCTTTCTTTCTTTCTACTTATACTAATTCTTTCTTTCTACTTTTTCTCCCTTTTATTCTGAGCCGTGTGGATGAAAGGCTCTTGGTGCTACAGCCAGGAGTCAGTGCTGTGCCTCTGAGGTGGGAGAGCCAACTTCAGGACACTGGTCCACAAGAGACCTCCCAGCTCCACATAATATCAAACGGCAAAAATCTCCCAGAGATCTCCACTCAACACTAGCACCCAGCTTCACTCAACGACCAGCAAGCTACAGTGCTGGACATCCTGTGCCAAACAACTAGCAGGACAGGAACACAATCCCACCCATTAGCAGAGAGGCTGCCTAAAATCATAATAAGTCCACAGACACCCCAAAACACACCACCAGACGTGGACCTGCCCACCAGAAAGACACGATCCAGCCTCATCCACCAGAACACAGGCACTAGTCCCCTCCACCAGGAAGCCTACACAATCCACTGAACCAACCTTAGCCACTGGGGACAGACACCAAAAACAATGGGAACTACGAACCTGAAGCCTGCAAAAAGGAGACCCCAAACACAGTAAGATAAGCAAACTGAGAAGACAGAAAAACACACAGCAGATGAAGGAGCAAGATAAAACCCCACCAGACCTAACAAATGAAGAGGAAATAGGCAGTCTACCTGAAAAAGAATTCAGAATAATGATAGCAAAGACAATCCAAAATCTTGAAAATAGAATACACAAAATGCAAGAAACATTTAACAAGGACCTAGAAGAGCTAAAGATGAAGCAAACAATGATGAACAGCACAATAAATGAAATTTAAAATACTCTAGATGGGATCAATAGCAGAATAACTGAGGCAGAAGAATGGATAAGTGACCTGGAAGATAAAATAGTGGAAATAACTACTGCAGAGCAGAATAAAGAAAAAAGAATGAAAAGAACTGAGGACAGTCTCAGAGACCTCTGGGACAACATTAAACACACCAACATTCAAATAATAGGGGTTCCAGAAGAAGAAGAGAAAAAGAAAGGGACTGAGAAAATATTTGAAGAGATTATAGTTGAAAACTTCCCTAATATGGGAAAGGAAATAGTTAATCAAGTCCAGGAAGCACAGAGAGTCCCATACAGGATAAATCCAAGGAGAAATGCACCAAGACACATATTAACCAAACTGTCAAAAATTAAATACAAAGAAAACATATTAAAAGCAGCAAGGGAAAAACAACAAATAACACACAAGGGAATCCCCATAAGGTTAAAAGCTGATCTTTCAGCAGAAACTCTGCAAGCCAGAAGGGACTGGCAGGACATATTTAAAGTGACAAAGGAGAAAATCCTGCAACCAAGATTACTCTACCCAGCAAGAATCTCATTCACATTTGATGGAGAAATTAAAACCTTTACAGACAAGCAAAAGCTGAGAGAGTTCAGCACCATCAAACCAGCTTTACAACAACTGCTAAAGGAACTTCTCTAGGCAAGAAACACAAGAGAAGAAAAAGACCTACAATAACGAACCCAAAACAATTAAGAAAATGGGAATAGGAACATACATATCAATAATTACTTTAAATGTAAATGGACTAAATGCTCCCACCAAAAGACACAGATTGGCTGAATGGATACAAAAACAAGACCCATATATTTGCTGTCTACAAGAGACCCACTTCAGACCTGGAGACACATACAGACTGAAAGTAAGGGGATGGAAAAAGATATTTCATGCAAATGGAAACCAAAAGAAAGTGGGAGTAGCAATTCTCATATCAGACAAAATAGACTTTAAAATAAAGACTATTAGAAGAGATAAGAAGGACACTACATAATGATCAAGGGATCGATCCAAGAAGAAGATATAACAATTGTAAATATTTATGCAGCCAACATAGGAGCACCTTAACACATAAGGCAAATACTAACAGCCATAAAAGGGGAAATCGACAGTAACACATTCATACTAGGAGACTTTAACACCCCACTTTCACCAATGGACAGATCATGCAAGATGAAAATAAATAAGGAAACACAAACTTTAAATGATACATTAAACAAGATGGACTTAATTCATATTTATAGGACATTTCATCGAAAAACAACAGAATACACATTTTTCTCAAGTGCTCATGGAACATTCTCCAGGATAGATCATATCTTGGGTCACAAATCAAACCTTGGTAAATTTAAGAAAATTGAAATTGTATCAAGTATCTTTTCTGACCACAATGCTATGAGACTAGATATCAATTATAGGAAAAGATCTGTAAAAAATACAAACACATGGAGGCTAAACAATACACTGCTTAATAACAAAGTGATCACTGAAGAAATCAAAGAGAAAATAAAAAAATACCTAGAAACAAATGACAATGGAGAAACGATGATGCAAAATCTATGGGGTGCAGCAAAAGCAATTCTAAGAGGGAAGTTTATAGCAATACATTCCCACCTTAAGAAACAGGAAACATCTCGAATAAACAACCTAACCTTGCACCTAAAGCAATTAGAGGAAGAAGAACAAAAAAATCCCAAAGTTAGCAGAAGGAAAGAAATCATAAAAATCAGATCAGAAATAAATGAAAAAGAAATGAAGGAAATGATAGCAAAGATCAATAAAACCAAAAGCTGGTTCTTTGAGAAGATAAACAAAATTGATAAACCATTAGCCAGACTCATCAAGAAAAAAAGGGAGAAGACTCAAATCAATAGATTTAGAAATGAAAAAGGAGAAGTAACTATTGACACTACAGAAATACAAAAGGTCATGAGAGATTACTACAAGGAACTCTATGCCAATAAAATGGACAACCTGGAAGAAATGGACAAATTCTTAGAAATGCACAACCTGCCAAGACTGAATCAGGAAGAAATAGAAAATATGAACAGACCAATCACAAGCACTGAAATTGAGACTGTGATTAAAAATCTTCCAACAAACAAAAGCCCAGGATCAGATGGCTTCACAGGCGAATTCTATCGAACATTTAGAGAAGAGCTAACAGCTATCCTTCTCAAACTCTTCCAAGATACAGCAGAGATAGGAACACTCCCAAACTCATTCTACGAGGCCACCATCACCCTGATACCAAAACTAGACAAGGATGTCACAAAGATAGAAAACTATAGGCCAATATCACTGATGAACATAGATGCAAAAATCCTCAACAATAGCAAACAGAATCCAACAGCACATTAAACGGATCATACATCATGATCAAGTGGGGTTTATTCCAGGAATGCAAGGATTCTTCAATATATGCAAATCAATCAACGTGATACACCATATCAACAAATAGAAGGAGAAAAACCATATGATCATCTCAATAGATGCAGAAAAAGCTTTCGACAAAATTCAACACCCATTTTTGATAGAAACCCTGCAGAAAGTAGGCATAGAGGGAACTTTCCTCAACATAATAAAGGCCATATATGACAAACCCACAGCCAACATCGTCCTCAATGGTGAAAAACTGAAAGCATTTCCACTAAGATCGGGAACAAGACAAGGTTGCCCACTCTCGCCACTCTTATTCAACGTAGTTTTGGAAGTTTTATCCCTAGCAATCAGAGAAGAAAAGGAAATAAAAGGAATCCAAATCGGAAAAGAAGAAGTAAAGCTGTCACTGTTTGCAGATGACATGATACTATACATAGAGAATCCTAAAGATGCTACCAGAAAACTACTAGAGCTAATCAATGAATTTGGTAAAGTAGCAGGATACAAAATTAATGCACAGAAATCTCTGGCATTCTTATACAGTAATGATGAAAAATCTGAAAGTGAAATCAAGAAAACACTCCCATTTACCATTGCAACAAAAAGAATAAAATATCTAGGAATAAACTTACCTAAGGAGACAAAAGACCTGTATGCAGAAAATTATAAGATACTGATGAAAGAAATTAAAGATGATACAAATAGATGGAGAGATATACCATGTTCTTGGATTGGAAGAATCAACATTGTGAAAATGACTCTACTACCCAAAGCAATCTACAGATTCAATGCAATCCCTATCAAACTACCACTGGCATTTTTCACAGAACTAGAACAAAAACTTTCACAATTTGTATGGAAACACAAAAGACCCCGAATAGCCAAAGCAATCTTGAGAACAAAAAACGGAGCTGGAGGAATCAGGCTCCCTGACTTCAGACTATACTACAAAGCTACAGTAATCAAGACAGTATGGTACTGGCACAAAAACAGAAAGATAGATCAATGGAACAGGATAGAAAAGCCAGAGATAAACCCATGCACATATGGTCACCTTATCTTTGATAAAGGAGGCAGGAATGTACAGTGGAGAAAGGACAGCCTCTTCAATAAGTGGTGCTGGGAAAGCTGGACAGGTACATGTAAAAGTATGAGATTAGATCACTCCCTAACACCATACACAAAAATAAGCTCAAAGTGGATTAAAGACCTAAATGTAAGGCCAGAAACTATCAAACTCTTAGAGGAAAACATAGGTAGAACACTCTATGACATAAATCACAGCAAGATCCTTTTTGAACCACCTCCTACAGAAATGGAAAGAAAATCAAAAATAAACAAATGGGACCTAATGAAACTTCAAAGCTTTTGCACAGCAAAGGAAACCATAAACAAGACCAAAAGACAACCCTCAGAATGGGAGAAAATATTTGCAAATGAAGCAACTGACAAAGGATTAATCTCCAAAATTTATAAGCAGCTCATGCAGCTCAGTAACAAAAAAACAACCCAATCCAAAAATGGGCAGAAGACCTAAATAGACATTTCTCCAAAGAAGATGTACAGACTGCCAACAAACACATGAAAGAATGCTTAACATCATTAATCATTAGAGAAATGCAAATCAAAACTACAATGAGATATCATCTCACACCAGTCAGAATGGCCATCATCAAAAAATCTAGAAACAATAAATGCTGGAGAGGGTGTGGAGAAAAGGGAACCCTCTTGCACTGTTGGTGGGAATATAAATTGATACAGCCACTGTGGAGAACAGTATGGAGGTTCCTTAAAAACTACAAATAGAACTACCGTATGACCCAGCAATCCCACTACTGGGCATATACCCTGAGAAAACCATAATTCAAAAAGAGTCATGCATCAGAATGGTCACTGCAGCTCTGTTTACAATAGCTCAGAGATGGAAATAACCTAAGTGTCCATCATTGGATGAATGGATAAAGAAGATGTGGCACATATATACAATGGAATATTACACAGCCATAAAAAGAAACGAAATTGAACTGTTTGTAATGAGGTGGATAGACCTAGAGTCTGTCATACAGAGTGAAGTAAGTCAGAAAGAGAAAGACAAATACCATATGCTAACACATATATATGGAATTAAAAAAAAAGTGTCATGAAGAACCTAGGGGTAAGACATGAATAAAGACACAGACCTACTAAATGGACTTGAGGATATGGGGAGGGGGAAGGGTAAGCTGTGACAAAGCGAGAGACAGGCATCGACATATATACACTACCAAACGTAAGGTAGATAGCTAGTGGGAAGCAGCCGCATAGCACAGGGAGATCAGCTCGGTGCTTGTGACCGCCTGGAGGGGTGGGATAAGGAGGGTGGGAGGGAGGGAGACGCAAGAGGGAAGAGATATGGGAACATATGTATATGTATAACTGATTCACTTTGTTATAAAGCAGAAACTAACACACCATTGTAAAGCAATTATACTCCAATAAAGATGTTAAAAAATTTTTAAATAAATAAAAGTTTAAAATAAATATACAGAGGCCTTCATGCCTGGCGGGGTCCCAGGGATTTGGTAAACAAGCCACTCTTGTCCCAGGCTTGGACCTTGATCACTATTATCACTCAAAAAAAGGGACTTTTCTCCCAGTTTCTTCTGAGGCGGGCAGCTTTGTTTCTGACCTTACAGCGCCCTCTGCTGTTCTAATTAGCCCATCTCCATAAATGGGTCATACTAGAGGTTGGCAGAAAATAGGTCAGGGGAAGAAAATATTCTTTGTTCCGAACTTAAGTCAAAGTTGCTGCTTCTGTTCCCCGATCCCCTTTCAGCCCTGACACTGGCAGGTGCTGCTCTGTTGGCCCAAAGGCCCCATCCTCCCCAGTCACTCAGAGTACTGTCTTCGAGGACATGAGATAGCACCCAACAAGGGTTGATGGGCATTTCCCTGTCAAACAAAAGCCTACTGCAAGAGTAAAGGACACAGGGAAATGTCTTTGGATGGATATAGACAAACATATCTCTTTTTTATGAAAGAATAGAAATGTGATTAAAAGGAAAAGCTTAGAAATATCTGAATGTGTGACAACGGGAGTGAGTGGTCTAGAAAAAGCATTTCCGCATCACTTTCTTCCTGTGCCACATTCCATTCCAGGACCCCCGGGACAGACCTGGGTCGATCGATAAGAAGAAGCATGCCAGGGAGGGACCAAGGTCCAGTAGATGTCTTCCACCCCCAGGACCTCTGTTTGGGGGAAAAATCTTGCTGAAGGCTCTTTAGGCAAGAGTAAGCCACGACGAACGCTACCTCGGTTTGTTTCCCAAAGCCTGCGTTTGAAAGCAAGCTGTGAGGGCAAAGAGATACTCCATGGTTTTACTGTTGCCACCACTGGAGCAGCCTATGGAAGGAACAGTCTTGGTCCAGCCAGGTGAGTGATACCTTTCATGATGGGGCTGTGTGGGACCTGGCCTGACCCTTGCCAACCAGATTTCTCAAGCCATCGGCAGGATATTCTCTCCATTTATTCCCCAGGCATGAGGGCAAACAGGTTATATCTCAATTACCAAGGGCTAGCAGTTGGTAGTAGCTATCTGGAGCACAGTTTTAAGAAGGATTGTGAACTATATGTAAAATAGATAAACAGCAAGGATTTACTGTATAGCAGAGGGAAATATATTATAATAACCTATAATGAAAAAATCAGAAATATATATATAGAGAGAGAGAGAGAGAGAGAGAGAGAACTGAATCACTTTGCTGTATACCTGAAACTAACACAATATTGTAAATCAACTATACTTCAATTAAGAAAAAGAACTGAGGCCACATCTAGACTCAGAGGAGAGGTGTGATGTGTCTATTAGCAATATCTGCCACAGACTTTTTTTTTTTTGTGGTACGCGGGCCTCTCACTGTTGTGGCCTCTCCCGTTGCGGAGCACAGGCTCCGTACGCGCAGGCTCAGCGGCCATGGCTCACGGGCCCAGCCGCTCCGTGGCATGTGGGATCTTCCTGGACCGGGGCACGAGCCCGCGTCCCCTGCATCGGCAGGCGGACTCTCAACCACTGCGCCACCAGGGAAGCCCTGCCACAGATATTTTTGACACCACTTTGTGTGTGCCAAGACCCCTGCTCTAGATGTCAGTCCTGTAATGAGTCCTGCAGAGAAAGACTAATCAGAGCCAACTCTCTGTTGGGTTATCCTTTTGGTAAAGGACAAATTTCTAAATCTCTATCTTTCCCTTGGCTTCCCTGAGACCTCACAGGCCATTTCCCCCACTATCAATTGCTGTGGCCTGCAGCCTAAGAAATAAAATTTTGAAAATGAATTAAGATGTTCTATACCGCTCTTTAAAATTTTAAACACTGCACTGAAACCAAACATTTCCCTTGTGTGGCTTATTCACTGCTTAACAGAGATAATCATACCTGGGCTGGCCAGGAGAGCCACTAAGGATGGGGACTACCCAGGGAAGATCCCTGTTCTCCTGAGTCACAGGAAGGAAGAAGGCAGGATTGGGACTTAGGTTTTCTGTGTTCTAGCCTCAGCTCTGCCTCTATCTACTGGCATGGGCTTGAGCAACTTTACCCCTCAGGGCCTGGGCTTCTTCATCTTTAAACTGAGGACATTGGCCCCGGCAGCTGCTAAGTTCCCTTCCAGGTCTTGCATTCTAGGATGCTAATGCTTGAAGCTGCAGATCTATCCTGAGAGAGTTATGGGTTTATATTCCCCTCTGCATGTTGCTTGAACTCCTCATTGCCCAGCAAGGGGAAAAAGCAAAGCACAATTCTTCAGTGGGAGGTAGCATCATTTCTTGATGAAATGTGTGTGACTCATCAGAGCCTGGAGGTTTGTGCCCAGATGCCAACTTGGAATCCAGTTATTATTGCATCTGGGAGAGAGAAAGTGCTGAAAACAGCCTTTGGGGAGAAAAACAAAACAAAACAAAAAAACATTAATTTGGCAAAAAAAGAAGAAGAAGAAGAAGAAGTCTCTGCATAGTGTGATAACATTTCGATATCTTATTTATCATCTCCATCCCTGAAATCTACTCTGCCCCCTCCTACCTCTGCCCTGACAGAGGGAAGGAGGGCAGACCTTTCCCAGGAAAGATAGGGTACCTGTGGCGGACAGAGAGCTGTCTCCGACTAGTGAGGAAGGAGAACAAAGTTGATGCCACATCCCTTTCAACCATGCTGATGCTTCTGTTTTTTGTAAAGGTGTTCACTCCTGTGGGAATTGGGTTAACAGGAAACTGACATTTGGAGCCAAGACTAGAGTAATCTTGAAACTCAGTAAGTAATATCTGGCAGAATTAATTTTTTTTCATCTGAAAATTGTCAGAGAGTTATTCAAGGGTTCCTTAAGGAATAGGAACAAAAGATTAATGTTTACTACAATTCAATTCAATTTAACAAATATTTATTAAGTGCCCACAGTTTTTCCCAGGGATCATCTGGGCCAGCTTCTGAGGAGATGGTATCATTGCTCTAAGGCAGGAGGGGTTTTGTCAATGGATGAACAACGACAGCAGATTTACCTTTGAGACCCAGACACAGTTAACTGTGGCCCTGAGTAAGTAGCTTAGCTTCAGGGGAGAAAGAAATGTACACAACAGCATGGATAATCTAATACACAAGATAATCAAAAATGTTATTTTATGATTGGCTTTAGCACATATTTCATTATTTTGTAGGGCAGGTTTCTCTTCCCAACTGTAAATTTTCTTGATCTATTAAGTCTATGGAGGGAGAGCTTTTCAAGAATCAATCATACATTTCTGAAATTACGCTCGCCATCAACATAGGAAGAAGTGGTACTTTTTGTCTTTCCAATAATGAAAAAGGGGGGCTGGCATCCCTCCTATACTTGATGCCCACGGGGGTCTCCTTTCCTTTTGTAGGTCAAAACTAACGATGAACCACCAGGCAGTTATGGTTTTTATTGATCTGTACAACAGGGTGGGCAATAAGAAATTGCCTGCGAGATATTCAGGATACAGGGGTCTCAGCTGCCCAGGAAGCCAGGAAAGAACTTTGGACGACCCGCCCCCCCCAACATGGTTGGTCCTGCTTTGCTTATGGCCTGAGTCCTGGGCTGCATTCGTAAGAGAGGGGCAACCCTAAGTGACCTTGCTCATGAAGCTGGCCCCCACTGTGCCCCTAATCACACTAGAGACAGGCTGCATCAGAGAAGGGGAAGTCACAGCCCAGCACTAAGAGGGACTTTTGGTAAAGGGCCCAGGCACTGTGTGAAGAGCACTGAGAAACCCACTTTTGGGAAGGGGACTCAGTTAATTGTAAACCTGGGTGAGTACCTCCATTTCAGACATAGTGTTAACAAAACCCCCTCAGCATCTAACATCTAGCAACCAGAGAGCTGACACCTTTGGCTAGATGATGAATTCCCTTATCCGTTGGGAAAAGACTAAGTATCAAATCACTTTTCCTGTGGGTAAGCAAGAGCCTGTAGTTTATGTAAAGGCTTCAGCTCCTGCGGGAAGGAAGGAAACAGGAAATTTACACTCGGAACCAGGACTCAAGTGAGAGTGAAACTTAGTAAGTACTAGCTTTAAACCAAAGGTGTCAGTTTATTTGGTTTGGTTTTTGAATTATCTGGAAGCTCCAAAGAAAGAACACTTCTCCCTGAGGATTTGGTTCCAAAATTTTGACTTCAAACGTCTAAAAAGATCTAATGTTAAGGCAGACGGTAGGCTTGGAAATCTTTATTTCCCTGTATAATAAGTAGAGACCTACTGTTCTATTCTTTGCTTATTTGTTTTATTTTGTTTAGGAAATAGGGAGGAAGACTAGACGCGCTGAGGGAAAAAAATACATTTGCACAGCATTTTTGGATAGATTAGGTCCAGAGAATCAAATCAAAGCCTAACAGCTCAGAGAGTCCATAAAGACCACCAAACTCACTTCTTTAATTTTGCAAATGAGGACAGTGAAACTCAGAGAGGTTTGTGAACTTGCTCATTGTCTCGCAGCTGAGCCTGGTCCAGGGCAAAGCCAAGACAGCTCATGGCTCTGGACCAGGCCAGACCCAAGGGAAAGAAAACATCATGGTTCTTGACTGAGCAACTTCATTTGAACCCCAAACATTCTTTATCCAAGACTTAGCGAGCTCAAAACAGAACCACAGAGTTCTAAAGGGAGATAAAATCATCGCCTACCTGTTTGCGGGGGAAAGGTGGCTAAAGTCAGAACAGCTAAACTTGAT
The DNA here is from genome assembly GCF_937001465.1 of Orcinus orca. NCBI lineage: Eukaryota > Metazoa > Chordata > Mammalia > Artiodactyla > Delphinidae > Orcinus > Orcinus orca. The sequence goes on from NC_064560.1 coordinate 126,739,419, forward strand.
ATGAGGGGAAAGGTGCAGCCACCTGCAGACTGAGGCAGAGATGCAAAAAGCCAAAATGAAAATGCTGGTCTTGTCTTCAGACAATTGACTGTGACCATCAAACACTACCTATAAATTCCACAGAGCTAATTTCTCTCCCAGTGGGATTTTATATTCTATGATAGATTGCATCAGCTATGCAATTACTTTGAACCACAGAATGTGTGTACAGAATCGGCGTGCTGAGCCTTCCTGTCTCTTAAAGTGGCAATCATCTCTGGACATATCTCTCAGCTCTGAAGCTCTGGGCTACCGCAAAGAGAGCCACCATCACTTATCCTGTCTTAAAATCTTGGAGGCTGAAGGAAATGTTTAGTTCTTGGGAAGCTCTGCAAAGCTGGGTTCCTTAAATTAACCCCACAGGTTTTTGCAAAGCCCCTCAGCATTGTGTTCAGCAAACCAGTGGCTCTAAAATGACATTTGGGAAAGGGACTCAGCTCACAGTTCATCTTGGTAAGTGGAAGACAGCACTGAACCCTCTTCTTGAAAATGGTATGAGATCCTTTTTACAGTGACTGATGGGGATGTGGCTTCCTGGCCCATCTCCGCTCATATTTAAATCCTGCCTGGCTAAAAGATACCCTCTCCACATCCCCCAAAACGGTCCATCCATGAAGGTGCAGCTGGATACAGCTTTTGCTAAATTCTCACAAAATCACTTACCCTCCTCATCAAACTGCTTGGTGGTTCTTCTGTTGCCCTCACAGCTCTGCTGGTTTACCAGTTAGAGGAAGAGAAGTACCCATGGACTTGAGGATTTTTAGGTCATTGTGAAAAGAGGAACATTGTCCATGTGTTTGCCTTCTGGGGAGGAAAATAATGATGATTTATTAATTGCTTACTATGTGCTAGGCAATGTGCTGCATGCTTTCGATCCATTACCACAGTCAACCCTTATATCAGCTATGTGGGTTAAGTGCTGTTATTATCCTCATTTTATAGAAGGGAACTTTTTTAATTTTTATATTTTATATTTTTATAGAAGCACAGGGAGAGGTTGAGCAACTTCTTCAGATTGACTCAGTGAGAGAGAGGGCCTGGAATTTAATTCTTGAGACTCAGCTTCCAGAGCTAAATATTTACCAGTTGGGGGGATTATGTTTGGGCGGGAAATCACTGACACTTTGGTCTCTAGAGTTGCTAAAATAATCCCTAGAGAAGTGTGCTCTCAGCTAAGCAAGCCAGAGATCAAGCAGCAGGACCACTGCCACCCACCTACAGATCCTAGTCTGTACAGCAGCATCACAGTGCGGGGTCATTCTCCCCACTTTACAGGTAGGGGAAGTGAGGGGCAGCAAGTTAAGGGACTCGCCCTGGGTTTCAAACCCAAGTCTGTCTGACCCCAAAGCCTGAGCTATTCCAATTAATTGCAACTGCCTACCAACTAAGCTAATCAGTCAATTAATGAAGGTAATCTATAACGTTAGGTAAAGATGGATTAAATTGTTTCCATGGACCTCCCCACCCCCTTTTCAGGAATGACCATTTAACTGTGTAATTGCACAACATTGTGTTTCTGCCTTTGTGGTTCCTCTGGGAAAGCGGGAGGAGCCGGGGTTCCCAGCACCTGGTGGAAGGGCCTTGGCAGTATTTGCAAAGCAGTCTGTGAGGGTGTAACTCAGGGCGGATCTGAAAGACTCTTCTTTGGAAAGGGAACGAAACTGACAGTAAGCCCATGTAAGTCTGAATAACTAATGCTTCCAAATTTCTCTCTGGAACCCTGATTCCTAAATTTTCCATTTTCTTTTATAACGCAAGTCCAAACCATGGCAGCCCCATTGGTGGATTCCAACTGAAACAGCCGTTGATGTGTACCTACCTCCCGTGGGACTCTGCTGTTTACCCTCACGTGCTATTTTATCTAATAAACCAGAGTGACAGTGCTACTGCAGCATTAAACTAAGGAGTCAGACTGATAGAAAGTTTAATTTCGTATTAGAACTGGTAGAATTTTCCGTGGGACTAAGAGAAAATCAGTGAACCCTCTGAGCCTCTCGTGTATCCCTCTGTTAAATGAGGGAGGCAGTTCCTACTCCTGTTTTACCAGAGCAGGCATGCTGTGAGGGAAGGTTGGCACATTTCCAACTAAGTGACAAGGAAGAAGGAGGGCCGCAGAAGGTCCATAAACTTTACCACCAGAGCCTCATTATAAAAAGCGCTTTTATCAAGGGGATTCTTGGATGACAGATAAACATTTAAGTAGGTAGTAAGGGGAGTTTGGGCAGCTAAGTTTTTGCAGAGTCTCGTGTCTTCGTGTGGTACCACAGCCACTAATAAGCTGACATTCGGAAGAGGAACGACCTGAGTGTTAGACCAGGTATGTTTTAAAGAAGATGGCTTGTTTCTAAACGTAAGCCACGATTCTTAGAAATTCAGTGAAAGGTCACTGAATTACTCATCCAGTGATTAGCATCTTTGGGGACTTGGTGCCACAGGTCTTTCTGGCGAACATGATAATGAGAGCAGCCTCTGATGGAGCCCCTTTAGGGCTGTTTCTTCAACACCTTTAAGCCCTTGGAAATGTTAAAAGCTGGTTTTTGTTGTTGTTGGAGATGTGTGTCTGACAAATGGAATCTGAACTAAAGTTTTAATGTGTCGGGGCAGAAAGCAGTTAGGGAGAAAGGATATATTAGACTAAAGTACATAGCAACGTAGGGTGGGCAATGCAACCCGACCCAAAGGAAGACAGTGAGATACAGCCTATTGGTATAAACGACTGAGTGACCACTCTCGGGTGAGCTACTTGTCTTCCCAAGGCCTCCATGTTGGTGCAGTTAGGGGAAGAAATTGTCTAATCCCCATAATTCTCAAATTCTTGGAGCCACACCAAGTTGAGTAAAGCCATGTAAGATTTTCTGGTGCTGACGCTGATCACAAGCTGATATTTAGGGAAAGGGTAAGATTGAAAGCAAATATTCAAAATAGTCAGAAAGATCATGAACTGCTGAAAAAAATGCCCCAGGATGCTGTTAACCACTACGTTTCTAACTGGGACTTTTTCATCCTTGCCTTGGCTGAGCTTATCATAGAAGCCCCTTTGGATACCCACTCATTTCTGTGCCCCTCGGTGAAAAGGGGCACTACACTGGGAAGTGTCAGGGAAGGATTCTCTAATCTTATATAATAACAGCCCTTCTCTCCCGCTTGCAATAACCAGAGGGAGATTTTGAGTGCTACCTACCATTCTCAAAACAAATCGATTAATTAACTTGAATGTAGCTGAAATGTTGCTCCATGAGGGAGTCTCTATTTACTACAACAGAAGCTCATTCCAGACAGCCATCTGGGGTTTAACTTTTGCTTACAATTCATAAGAGATACCAACTACCCAATGGATACCTCAAAGTAAAACTTCTACTTTCATGGCCAAATTAGTATCCACATTAGAAAGGCTAGAATCAGGATGTCCTAGTGAGTATTATGTTAGTTCCAGATGACCTTCGTGAAGTCCCTTATGCCTAAAATAGCATGCGATTTAAAACAAGTGTTTCCACGCTGAGCTGTGTGTTCAGTTGCTAACTAGAGTTCAAAGAGCAGGCCAGTCAGCTACCATGTTTCCAAACTGGGTTGGATATGTACAGTCCTCCAGGCACTAGCAATGATAATCAGAAAAGGCACATGTTATTCCATTTTTATTTATAATTCTCATCTCTCCCAGAGAAGTTATAAATTTTCTCCCAAAGTTGTTATATTCATCCTTCTTTTGGTTCCTTTATTTGTGATGTGTACAGAGATGAAATATTGGTTGAGATTCAAAAAACATCTATGAGATTTACCTTAAGCTTTGCCTGTCAGAGAGATTCTAAGAGCTAAAAAGATGGGAAGCTGACATTTGGGAGCTAGATTAAAAAGAAAACTCAATTAACCCCAAGGGGCAACGCTCAGCAGATGGTTATTTAGACATAGGCACGTCAACCCCGCAAGCTTAGTTGCTCAGTTGGCTGCACTGCCCCTATCTTGGGCTTGCCTGGAAGAGTAATAATGACTTGCTCACCCCCAGACCTGTCTTGGGAAGAGAGAAATGTCAGCCTCCAGCCCTAAAAACTCCTTCTGAATTGGTTCATTTCAATAGAGTTTATCATTACACATGGTGTTCTGGAAGTCATAGAAAAAGTGTATTAGAAGCTTCTGCAAATGGAAATGAAATGTAAATTTAGATTGTAAATATAGGACTGCAGTAAATAGATAGCAGGAAAAAAAGATGAAGAGATTAGAAACTTACCACATTTCTCTAACCCTAAAGGGCCTGTTTCTATGAATAGTTTAAAACTATTGAAGAGGAGCGGGGATAAGGAGGAGAACAGAAGCAAACAGATTTTCTCCTAATACTTTCCACTTTGCAAAATTGGAAATTATTTTTCAATCAAATTTCCCTGAGCAGAAGAAAGAAACCATGTCTGTTTTCAGACTTCAGGGTGCATGGGTGGGTGTCCTCTAGAACTGATTCTGAGGAGGGCTCCCTCTGGGAGACAAGTGCTGGCAATGTCTTGGGGGAGGTGGGGGGATTAAGTCCAAAAATAAGTCCAAATAAGTGTGCAGAGAAGACGGGGTCACAGGACAGGATTTCCCCTGGAGTTTCTGCGTTGACTTCTGACCTTTCCTGTCTTAGCCAATGGATTAAGTCCCAGATGAGCAGACCCTAGGATTCAAACCACCAATTTCAAGGAGAAAGCCAGCTTAACTTCACTCAGGAGACCTTGTGTATTCTGATTTGAAAGATTCTTTTAACCCAGCTGTTTTTAGGGAGAGCTCTGTAAAAGCTGAAGGATATTTAAAAAAAAAAAAAAAAAAGTTAAAATTCTGTGAAGTGGAAATAAAGATGTTAGATGTTTGACTGACAAAGAGAATAAAAATATGGTACATGTCTGTAACTGCTAAAGGGGACTTTAACTGCTAAAGGGGACTTTGTCAAGGAGGAAGAAGGCAGCCCCAAAGAGACACTGTCCTAAACCTCCCTGATTTGTGAGATTAGGGCCATTGTCCCCAGCAGGCTCGGGTGCTGAGAGCAGATCAGGCTCCTGTTCGAGGGGGAGAGAGAGGCCTTCCGTGTGTGCAGTTTGTGTAAAGCTCTTTGCTGTGGTGCATCTCTGGGGAGTGCCAGCCAGAAGCTGGTATTCGGGCAAGGAACCAGCCTGACCATCAACCCCAGTGAGTATGAAAGGGTGAAGCCACGTGGGGCTCCCGAGAGCTTTATCCTTTCTAGACCACGTCCCAAAGCCTCTCCTGGACCGGCACGTACTGGTTTTGCCCGGCCCATCATAGGGAAGCAGATTGGGAAAGACCAAAAAACCCTCAAACTCCTACCTTGAATATGGCCCTGTAAAACTCCCTCACTCTCCTCCCCTTCTGCAATCGGTTTCCAGTAAACCAGAATCTAGTGTGTTGATGCGAACAATTTTAAGAAAAAACAGAGAAACAGCTTAGCCCTGAAGTACAATAAAATGAAAACTGTGTGAGTGCCAACCAGGGGTAGACAACGAGGGAAAAAGAAAAAGAGATAGTTTACCCAAACTAAGGTGGCAACTAAGAAAAAGAAAAACAATTTTAAAATTTGTAATAAATGAAGTATATATTTATCAGGGCTCCATTGCCCTCTGGAAGCCCAGCTCCCACCTGCAGCAGCTGCCTTCTGGGCATGTTGTCAAATAACCTGTAGTTTAGTGCAGGGTTGTGGGATCGAGACCATATTGATCCCCAGGGCCCTTCTGCAAAGAGCAGCTCCTGTTCATGCTTTTGTAAAGCCTCCGCTGACTGTGAGACTAGTGGAAGTAGCAGCTATAAACTGACATTTGGAAAAGGAACTCTCTTAATTGTGAATCCAAGTAAGCCTGAAGGGCCTGGTGGGGAGTGGGAGGGATTCAAAACATCTCTTTCTTCTGATTTAAATTACTTGTGCCCCCAAAACATCCCAGGTTAGTTTCCAAATCTAATGCTTGCGTTGGGAGGATATGATCCCCATCAGAGAGATTAGAACTCCGTTGTACAAAGACTAAATTACCTTCAGCCAAAAACATTCCTATCATCCATCTTAAATGAGATTATTGGTACAGAGAGAAAAATTGAATACAGGAGGCTGAGGGATTCAGCTAAAGCCAGGAAATGTTTGCCAAAAAATAGAGAGGAAATTGGCATATTGTGACTATGCAAATTCAGTAGACCAAATATAAATCTTCCTGATGTAGATACTAAAACTCCCCTAAATTTATCTCCTGAAATAGTGGGACCCTGAGAATTCATTATCTGCAGACAGATTTCTTTTCTTCTTTTGCCTTCACCTTGTCTCTTTTAAAGGTTCTATTCTAACTGAGGTCTCCACAGTGGAACTGTCCGGTTAACTCAGAGCATTTAACCCCACTTTTCCCTCCATTACCAAAATCATTGATTGAGTCGCCATTTTACTTAGCTCATCCAAGGAAAGGGGAAAAAATTCTTTTGTCCTCTGAATCGTGAAAATACTGCATTTTATTCTCTCCTTCACATATACACCCACCCTTTCATAAGGGTAATAATGTGTGTTAAGTACTTGGAAAAGTTTTAAGTGCTATATATAACAGTAAGGAACTGCAGTTTCTACTGGCATTTCTTGAGATTCTGTGTTTCTGGTGGGCTTCTGAAAGTGGTGCTTATAAACTAACGCCAGGAAGATGGACTTGTTATAAAATTTGGGTAAATGGGAAAAACCTGTTGAAAGCCCCCCAGTCTCCTTTTGACATAAGCTAAGCACCCTGGTTGCTGAGTTTCATTTATTCAGATCTACTTTCTGTGATTAGCAGAGGATGCAGCACTGGGAGAGGCATGCTGAAAAATACAGCCCAGTCGAAGCTCTTGAAAAACTGGATCACGGGGGGTGTAAATGACTAAGTGATGCAGTGCATGCAGCATTGAAGGAGTTATTGCAGCCCTGGTAGCAGCTGGCTTGGAATGCCCTGGGCTAGGTCCTGCCTAAAAGAACATGCAGTGTGGTTAGCCGTGAAGTTGTCACATGCAGAAGTGTCTTGTTCAGCAGGGGCAAAACCAGCACATGTCTGCAACAACAGAAATAGTGACTAACGTGTGATATTGTGGAATCCCTTGCATTCAGTAGTCTCTGAGGTCCTAGCTAATTAAAGCTTCAAGGGGATTCATGTGAACCTCCTGGGAGACTCAAGGACATCACCTTTTTGGGAGTGGGCAGCTGAGACAGGGGACCAGACAGGAGGTGTTATCTTTGTTGTCTCACTGGAAACACACTAGGGAGAACTCTGCGGTGGGTTCTCCAGAATGCTGGAGAAGCCGGGAGCCCGTCTCAGCACTTGGTGGGCCTCTCTGGGGACTGAGAGCTGTAACCCCTACACAGTAAAATGTAGAAGAGGCCAGCCTGACCATGCAAAGAAAATATCTGTGCAGGGCGAGCATCCTTCCAGAGCTCCTGACAGTAACTGTAGGCCAGATTTTCCATACAATGGACTCTTCTTCTGCAAGGTCTACCAAGGCAAGGCTGGAGTCCAAGGGACCTATGATTAAATTGTGTTTTCTTTCAATCAGCAGAGCCCAGAGGTTATTGCCACAGCAACACTTTGGTGCCGTCTGTTTGAGAGCTTTAGCTGATGGCAGGCATCCAATTTTGCTTACATCCTGATGTTTCAGTGGCTGAAGTAGGGTGTGGGGAGCTCTGTATACTGTGATGCTGGGAAGGGAAGAGATGCAAAGTGTCATTTGAATCTCTGACCACTGTCCTTAAAGCAGATGTCACTTCTTCTTTACTAAATAATAGCCTAGTTTCCTCACCCTTTTCATGTTTCATGTTGACGCTTTGTTAGTAAGTGGTTGCTTGACTAGTGAGAGTAGCACAAATTCAGTCACACCAGTTGAAGAGTTTAAAAGTTGAGGGAAGTTAAGGAGCTAAAATATTTGTTTTTTTATCTTCTTTGGAGATAGGGTTTGATCACAGGGGTGTCAAATAATGAGACTGCCTGTATTTGGCTACTCACAACGTCTGTGGCAGCCACCAGACACAGCCAGGGAGACCCCTGGGCTTCCTATGGGTGTGACTGTCAGCAATGGAAGCTGTGTTTGGTCAAAGGATGAAATTTACAGCAACTCCAAGTAAACATGCCAGAGCTTGCCTCAACTAGCTACCACTATAGCCGCTGGGCAGCTCTGTGAGGTCAGGACACCTAGGGTGAGACTCTAGGTTGACGAGCTGACCCGATTTGCCTATGATTGAGGGGCCTCCCAGAATAAAGGCCTTTCTTTGCTAAACCCAAAACAGCCCCCAGGATAGTTAATCACTGTAACAAAGCTTGGATGTAAACTTTCTGTGAGATACTACTCACAGCAGTGAGTCATTCACGTTCAAGGCTGACTGGAAAGCTCAGTCAAATGTGCCCATCATTTTCATTCCTTACGCTGGGGCATGAAGGGAAGCTCAGGAGTTGGCGTTTCCTGGGGCTGGAACCTAAACCTCATCAAATTCTAGTCAGCCTTCAGAAAGCTGAACACTCCTCACGTCTCCTTGTGATCAATTCATTGTCATCAGAAATGCGTGACACCTCGAAGGAAGGGGAGGACATGTCTTGAAAACTGATCAGAGAAATTGTCCTGAAAATGATGCTGTAGAATGGAAATGAGACCTTTAGAAAGAGAAATGCTGAACATGGGAAATCAGTAAGCCTCAGGATGGAAACCAGAGGAAATGGAGAGAGACGGGAAACAGGCCCTTGGGGGGGATGCAGTAGGTCAGTGTCCCAGGACCAGACGTGGAAATGGTTCTTTGACCTACGGTGGGAAGAAGCTCTCCCAGATTCAGACCCCTTTGGGTGAGTCTCTTCTCCCCAGAATTAAAGAGGAAGTTGTCTGTGAGCCTCTGGAGTGCCCCCGGGGTTCTTGCAAAGGCTTCCGTTGCAGTGTTACCACTGGTGGTGGTGCTGGCTATGGAAAGCTGACATTTGGACAAGGAACCACTTTGACTGTCCATCCAAGTAAGTGTAACAGGACACAGCAGCATACTGGAAATTCTGGAATTTCACCCCTGGTGTTAGTTTTGAGAGAAATGTGTGTTGCCTAGGAACCAGATCCTGCTTGAAGTTAACCAGTAGCCTCCAGGGTCCTGCCTCTTCTTTCATCTCAATATTCACAGATTCCTTTTTGGACCTTGAGCCATTGGGTCTATCCCCCTGCTGCTGACTAAAGCCAATCTTGTCCCTGGAAAGACAGAAAAGAATCTTTGCAGCTTTCAGAAATGTCTCTGGAGATATGCCCAACTTTGGTGGCAGGGGAGGGTGTCACCCTTTCCAACACACTCCCCTGAGTAACCCATTCTATACCATTCCCCGTCAGAAAGTTCTTCCTTACATCAACCTTAAATTCTTCTTGGTGCAGCTGAGGCCATTTCCACTGGTATCATCCAGGGTGGAGAGGGATAATTGAGAGCAGAGGTTAAATAAGTCCGTGGCATTCAGTTCAGAATGGGTTTCAAATGAAAGCGGAGAGGGAAAAAATGAAAACTGAGTGGGAATCTGAGGTCTTATTTCAAATCCCTCTATGTTCCCTGCACGTCTCCTACCGCTTCTCTAGATGCAAAAACTACAAAAAGAGAGGAGACAAAACAAAAGAGATGGAAAAAAATACACATCCACTGTGTCCATTCCTATCACTGAAACCACCAGCCAAGGGATTACAATTAATTCCAAAGAGTTTCAGATACAAGGCTTACTACCTTTCTCCTCATGGTGACTTGTATCCTTCCTGATAATTAGAGCAGACAGAAAGATTTGGCTTTGGTGTGTTTGCTGCTGCACCCCACCAGGAAGAGAGGGAAACTCTGACTGTTTTTCTAAGATTCTTAAAGTTCCTTTTGTCAGTCGTTGTAAAACTCCCCGCTGCAGGGAGAAGCAAGGCAGCTCTGAGAAGCTGATAGTTAGAAAGGGGACTTGACTGACCATGAAGCCAAGAAGCTGGAAAGACCCAAACTCACAGTGTCCTCCAGGTATTCTTGCATTTTAGGACTTTTGTCCTTTCCTTGCAAGGATGCAAATGGAGTCAAATGGAAATGGATCAAGGAGGCTGGAGCCCCGTGGGTGCTCAGAAACATAAATGGAAGGAATGACAGACAAGAAGGGGGAAACATTAAAATATTAAAATGTGGGAATATGTCTTTAACAGCAGCCTGATAAGACTGAGATGGTGAGGAAGGTGTCAAAGGGTGACATCATTTCCGATTATATTGCAGGCACTGTTTTCCTAGGCTCTCAATTGATGGCAGAGTCCTCCCATGCCAAAGGGATGAGAGTCCAGGTCTGTCTTTGCGTAGATCAGGCAGACAGCATAGTCCCTACTTTGCATGTGGGGAGGGGGCAGTGGGGAGGTCTTCTGGTATCGTGGCCTCTGTCTGCTCCACTGAAGAGCAGCATCAATTCGTATCAGGTGGGTGTGGAGCTAGAAGTACCGCTATAAAGCTGAATGTTGGCTTGTTATGACCATCTTGAATGTGCAAGATGCCTCCAAGAATAGCCTGGGTCTAATGAACAAGGGGTAGGTTGGACCAGTATTGCCCAGTTTTTGTTGAATTTCTCCAAGCCCAATACTGTGGGAGCCAAAGCTGAGATGTTGACATTTGAGCCTGGGAACCCTTTGACTGAGATATGCCAAAGGGGTCTGAAAGGCCAACACCACCTTCAGAGCTCTGCTTTTATTGTTAGCTCTTCGGCAGTTGTCATTTCAGCAAAAAAGCATCCACTTAGAAAAGTCAGCTCTTCATTAGCCAGACAAATGAGGATAACATATTGACCAGTGATAAAGAGTAAGGAGCCCAGATCTCAGCCTCTGAGATGCTGGCATTTCCAGCCCTTTAATCACGGCAGCCAGGGAACATATGCTGTCTCAGAGAAGGCGGATCAATGGTGCCTAAGGACCCGATGTCACCAAACTGGGGCCTGGAGATGATGGAAATGAGATGCGGATGGGGACATTGTACGGATGGGGGGATAGTAGAGAAGGGAGAAGGAGACAAGGGAACTCACTGATGCTTTTAAAACCCTCAGCATGTCAGAAGTTGCAGTGACCCCAAGGTGGAGAAGCACGTGTTCCTAACAAGTTTTCTACCATCCCCTAGAGCAGCGGCCCCCAACCTTTTGGGCACCAGGGACCAGTCTCGTGGAAGCCAATTTTTCCACGGACCTTGGTGGGGGGGTCAGGGGGGCGATGGTTCAGGAGGTAATGAGAGCGATGGGGAGCAATGGGGAGCTGCAGATGAAGCTTAATGAAGCTCGCCCGCCGTTCACCTCCTGCTGTGTGGCCAGATTCCTAAGAAGTTGCAGGCCAGTAGCAGGAGTTGGGGACCCCTGCCCTAGAGAAGGGTGACATCACTCTGACCCAACTGTGGCCCAACACTCTCAGATCCTGTCCCATAGGTACCTGAGATGCCTTTTGAAGTGGCATCAAAAAAGACTGAGGTCTGAGATCGCTAAGAGTCCCCTGTCAGTTACAGTGAAGGGTTGGGTGGCTGTGTGACAGCTACAGCAAGCTGACATTTGGGCAGGGGACAAGCTTATCAGTCGTTCCAAGTAAGTCCGCCCGTGACTCTGCCTGTGGAGTGTGGCAGGGCTAACTGTCACAGGCGTGGGGCTCAAATGGCTGTGCAGGTGGCGTGGCGGTTGAAGACACAAAGCTGAGGGAATCAAGATGTATTAACTGTGATCAGAAAAGAAGGTCAAAGAATGGCAAATGTAGGTTTAGTGCTTAAAAGGTAGCATAGAGAGCTTGGGGTCTGAACATGGCAATTTGAAAAACAAGTCGCCAACCTGTGTTCTCCCTCCCACCCCCTCACTGCTCATGGGGGACAAGGTTGGGGGGGTGGTGAACAATGGACACCGCCTAACGGAGTGTTAGGGAAATGAGGCAGGTGGGAAAGGAGCAAGTGATCAGAGCCTCATACTGGGTTAATCCCAAGAAAAGGAATTGTTCCAGAAATTTCACAAAGAAAGAAAAGCCTTCCCAGAGTTAAAAGATGTAATGAAGAGACCTAGTGAAAATGCATTTCAGAATCATGTGATCATCAGGAGAGAAATTAAATCTTCAGAGGAAAAGAATTTTTTTTAATGTCCATGCATAAAACAAATGGGCCCACACCTTTAATTAGACAGCCAGCCGCACACAATGCATGTTAGCCTTCCCCTTGGTCCCCTCTCAGGGGGACTCAGTCCCTCCAGCCGCTCATGTTCACAGCTGCTCTAAGCCCTAAAGCTCATTTCCACTAATGCCCTTGCCCCTGCACCTGCACAGGGAAAGAGACTGTCTGTCTGTCTGTCTGTCCCTCAGGTGGGGCCCCAGGTGTCAGCAGCAGCTCTGTCTTCTGCCTGGTTGTTGTTGAGCTTCCTATCACAGTGGAACACCGGCAACCAGAACTTCTATTTTGGGAGAGGGACAAGTTTGACAGTCATTCCAAGTAAGTCAAAGAAAATTTTCCATCACCTTTGTGTTGAGCAAAGTCTTTAAATTCCAGAAAGAAATCGTCAAAAGTCTGCTGCTCTGTTTCTCTAAAATAGGTAGAATTTCATCTGGAACAGAGCAAAGAGCCTCTCCCGTCCACCCCAAGAATGATTTATGCCATGACAGGTCTTTACTTCCCTGCCTGGAAACCCCTGGGAGGAGGGGGTCAAACAGTGTCATCTGCAGCCATGCCACCCCCTGCAGCTCGCCCCTCACACCAGCACTGACCAGAGGAGCGTGGCCCTTTTTGGCACAGGCCACAGGAGCAGAGAATGAGGGGCAAGCCTCAACTGAGAGAAAATAGGCCAGAAGGCTAGAGAAGGGAAAAGAGGCAACTTCAGAGAAAGCTGAGCTATGGAATGGTATAAGAGGATGAGGAAAGATGGCAGGGCTGTCCAGACTCATCCTGTGTTTAGACCCAAGGGATTCACTGACAGCACCTGAAGAGAGAAAGAGGATGTCTAGTCCTCTCTCTGAAGAAAAGTTTGACAGAAAAATCAAAACAGATCTCACATGTCAAGCCTCTCCTAATTATAGCTTTTTTCCCACTTTCTCTCAGTGGGTCCGGCAGGAAAGGGTATGAAGGGATCACTGGCGGCTTTGATGGTGAAGCATTGGGAGGAGGGGGTTCACAAGAAGTGGGGGGGAAGGGCACAGTAGGGTTCGGAGAGATTGGAGCCATGGTTTTTGTAATGACTTAGAACACTGTGTGTCTAACTACAGAAACAAATTAACCTTCGGGAAAGGAACTAGACTCACTGTTACACCAAGTAAGTACCTCATCCTTGATCAGCAAATCAGTTATTCTTTAATTTCCAGGTGGCCTATGTAAGATTCTGGAGGTCATACTAGACTGTGCAGGCTTACGAGGATTTCCATCTGTCCTTTTTCATAACTGGTAGAGATGGGTGTCAGCCAAATATCTGAGTTTTCTGGGGAAACCCCAGTCTTGAATATTTAATTCAAAACTGGAAAATATGATTCACAATTCTGTTTTTGCCGCTGCCATCATGTGCTAATGTGACATGTGAAGAGGATTTAGATAGAATAAATACATCTTCACTTTTATCTTGTATGATAATTTGAACTTTGAGTACTTGCAAGCATTTGGAAGAAATGGTTGAAACGTAGGCTATCAAAAAGACAAGAAAACCACAAGACCCAGAGAGGCAGGCAGACAGAATGCCAGAGAGTATATAGTTTTACAAAGTTAGTCCAGTGTGTGTCTCTCTTTGCAGATGGCAAAGGTATTTTGAAAGGTGCTAAGAGCTGATGCTCTGGGTGGGGCAGAGCAATGGGATGCTGAACACTGATCCCAAGGGGAAGGCTTAAACGTGGAAAACTCGGGGGGTGGGGGGGTTCCCCAATGGAGTTTATCAGTGTGACAGCACATCTGCATCTAGTAAATTACAGTGTGGATAAGGCACACAATTAACTGCTAAAACAAACTATGTCTAAAATGATAGATAGATAGATAAGAGAGAGACAGACAGAAAGAAAGAAAGAATGAGATAGATACTGGGTATATATACACAGAGTAGAGTAACATGAAAAGCATGGGGCAAATAAATTTCTTGCATCTGAAATTAAAAGCTGTGGAAAATCTGAACATGTTCACTTTGTAACAAAAGACAACCTCACAAACACTGGAAATCTGAATTTCTCAACTGTCTTAACCATTCCGTTACCTAGAGGAACCTTTTTCTCTCCTTTCTGCATTAGAAATTAAAGACATGAGTATTGAGGGCTTGGATGGCTCAGACTCTTGTAGTAAAAATTACATTATAAAGCACCTCCCAGCTAGGCTGGATAAAGCACCTTTAGGCATCAAAGCCTTTTTCTTCTCTGTCTGGAGAGGATAAGGAAGTGGTACTCTCCCCACTCTGTCTAGGGACAGGGAGCTCTGAGGGTGTCATAGAGTTACAAAGCAAGACCGTGACAGAGCTGAGCTGTGGGGACCTAGTAATGGTCAGTCTGCTCCCTGCCACAGACTCCAGAGTAGCCAGAAGTGTTCAGGGGACTGTCCCCAGGTGAAAACATAACACACCCAGTGAAAATGCCACTCTCCTCTGTGCCACCAAGAGCAACTCAGTAAAAGAATGCTTTACCCAGCAGGGGACAGTCAGAGTGGCCCTAATCCAGCTCAGAGCCCCAAATACTCGAAAACTGTATGTGGAAGCCAGCTGTAAAGAGTTCATTTCCAAGCAATGCTTCCAGAAATTTTTACTGGTTGGTGATTGCTATGAGTTTTGAAATTGAAGGACAATCACGGCAGAGTAGAAATGTTTGGAACAGGTGAGTCTGATTGGGATTAATGAGATGAAAGAAAATTCTGGCTAGGGGGCTAGAAAAGCACTGAAAGAAAAGATACACTGAACCTTTGGAGCATTCCTTCTAGAGAAGAGTTGTAGCATTTATTCTAGCCCAAGAAGCAAAGAGCAAACACAAGCCAAATTCCATACACAATCGACCTTTTCACACTGGGAAGTTTCTGTGATCATTCCAATGTCTCTGGCTTCTTGGCCAAATAGCAGCAAGTCCTATATGCAAAGAGGAACAGTCCTCTGTTTCCAGGACCGAGTCACTCACCCCCATGCCACCACACAACCACGCCCACAAGCTCTTTTTGTAGAGGAGTTTGATGCTGTGTGAATTCTGGAAACACACAGATCTTTGGCTCAGGAACCACTTTGACAGTCAAGCCTCGTGAGTATGGAACACACCCTAATCCCAGCCTGTGTTTCATTACAAATCAAATAGACTCTAGTTTAGAAGGATTTGATTCTAAAGAGAGAAAAAGTGAAGTTTCAGGAGCAACACAAACACTTTATTAATGTGATTCACTTAAGAGTTCCCATGCATTGCCTTTGAGAGAGTTAAACACACCAATTAACTGGTGTGACCTACAGCTTTAAAATAGAACTTAAATTTTTTTTTTAATGTCAGCATCTCTGTGGAACCACACTGCTTGCCGTTTGGGTGTCTAGACTTGCAAAATGGAAACCTTAGCCTGTGGTTTTGAGCTGAGGGATTTATCCTGAGCCTGTGACTTGGAGAGCTGTGAGGGAAGATGCACACTGCTTGGTTTGTAGAGCATTTCGGGATCAGTGTCAGGAGGAAGCCAGGCAGACAGGTTGGTGACGTGACCCTCGTGACAGATGTCCGCCCTGTTTCTGTAAAGCTGCTGACAACAGTGGGAAGAGTGGCAGCGGAGACAAGCTGACTTTTGGGACTGGGACGCATTTAGCAGTGAGGCCCAGTAAGTCTGCAAGGAAAGTGAAACATCTGTGTCTCTGCCTATTATTTGCTCTAGCCTAACGTTTGAATTGTCCTGTTTTAGATGCCAGATATACAAAGCATAACCCCTTTAAATGTGTGTGACTGAGGGCCTCCATCCTCTCCATCTTCTACGTGACAGGGGAGCATTTTGTGACCTTGTCGGCTCTCATGAAGAAGTCAGCGCTTTTACAGCAGCAACAAGGGAGGGGAGGAAGTGACCAGCAGGTCCAGCCAGGGCTACCAGCTGTCCCTGGCTTCAGAGTAGCTGTAGATAGAGGTTCTGGAGGTTCAGGGCATGGGTCTCTGGCAGAGGGATTTATGTAAAGGGTTGACTCGAGGTGTGAATACGGAGGAGGTATTAACAGGCTCACCTTTGGAAAAGGGACCCAGCTCATCATCCAGCCCTGTAAGTGCTTCCACCTGGGAGATGGGGATCTAAATGCAGACTCCATGGGGACATTTCCAAACCCTGCTGATGAGCCTCTGGTACCACTGCCACATCAGCACGGTCCTAAGCACCCAGAAGGCTTTGAGCCATGTAAGTGCGGGAGATGATAGTCTGGAGGTGTCCTGGGTGCTTTTGTGAGTGTATTTGACTCCAAGGACATTACTGGGGGTTCTGGGCTCTGGCAGACAAAGGATACCACTTAGAACTGAGGCATGAACATATAAGGACCGTTTTGTTAGCAGCACCTTTGCAATGAAAATGACTTTCATGGGTGTTGTGGGCATGGCTGTGTGGATAGAGGTTTGATTGTTTCTCCTTTTCTGTCTTCATGTCTTCTTCTCTGCCTGACTTAGGGCCCTTAAGTTAGAACAGTTATTAATCATTTGATTTTCTGAGTCCCAATCATTCATCAAGTTCTGACAAGAGAGATTCATTAACATAAAACCCAGAAAGGGAAAGAACAAAGAGCTCAATTCCCAACGTCTGGGGAGTTGAACTTGACAACTCCTCAGCCTTCATTAACTAGCCAGCACCCCATGATCAGGTGAGGTCAAAGAGGGCCCCAGGCAGGTAGTATCTGGCCAGAGCCCTGCTGCCCTCATAGGGGTTAATGCTGCAGAGTTTAGGAGATGGGGATGGATCCCTGAGGGCTTGCCCAGGCTGCCCATCCATGGGGAAGCTCTGAGTAAGGGAGTGCAGGGTGGAGACCAGATGGGAACTCCAGTGGCAGGTTTCTGTCATGGAGCATCTCACAGTGTGGCCACGGGCAGTGGCGGGAAACTCATCTTTGGGACTGGAACGAGACTCCAGGTCACCCTTGGTAGGTAACAGGAACCATGAGGTAACAACCGTGTGTCCTTTAAAACAGGGGTGCTCTTGGGGGGGACATCCTAGCTGGAAGTAGTCCTGCCTTCATTCCAGTGGGAGGGGGTCTCACTGAGGGTACCTGCATTCAATCAGTATCTGTGTCACTCTTATTTCTACTACTGAGGCTTTCCTTTCCACCTGTGAAAACAGAATTCTCCCTGCTTCAAGCGTCTTCAGTCTTCATTACTCTGTTTTCTTTGGAGCAGCAGGTTTGGGAATTAATTTATCATCAGGATTTTCTCACTCTGGGCAACAGAATGAAAAGGGTTCTCAAATAGAGAGTAGAGAGCCCCGCTTTTCCTGATAAATGTTCAGGGGTGATGTGTACAAATGGGAGGAAATGGGCTAGAGTGACCTTCTAATGACTGTTTTTGAGTAACTCTCAGGAAAGTTACTTAACGTTCTACACACTCAACTTCTGAGAGGAATTGTTGGGTTAGACACTTGGTGGAGTAAAACAAATACTCGATCCTCTGAAAACATAATGAGATGTCAACCCTCTCTCTCCCCCAACGCACTGCCACGTTTCATTATTTACCAATTACAAAATAACTACATGATAATTAACATGAAATTACATAGATAGTCTGAGTATTTTGAACCCATAACTAAGATGCAAATTATCAACAATCTGGAGCATGCCACCAGGCAGTACCTTATAAACAGTGGTCCCTGAAGACAAACCGTGTGTTTGGGCATGATTTGTTTGTGGCATGGGTTTATACATAATTTGGGAACCTGTTTGCAAGCTGATTCTATGTCTCAGAGTGCCAGTTTGGAATCTGGATTAGCTGTGCTCAGTGCACTGAAAAGTGCCCATTTGTACAGCCTAGAAGCATGACAAATGGCCCCACGCCTGTAGGAGAGAATGGGACTGTTGTGTTGTGGTCTCTGTTGGTGCCTCTCCCCCTTCCGCCTGCCACGCTGGGAGCCTGGCCGCAAGCTTTCCCCAGGAGGTTTTTGTTAGAGGGTGTACTGCTGTGGCAATAATTACAATGACCTACGCTTTGGCGCAGGGACCAGACTGACAGTAAAACCAAGTAAGTGATGGGAGCGGATCAATCGCCAAGGCTGACCTGAGTGGAAGTGCTGTTCTGTGCAGTTTAGTGGGATTAAGAGGGTAGATGCACTTAGTTTCTTTGTACCTGAGCCGGTTGGAAGTGTGTTCGTTGATGAATTCTGGCAATCCTAAGAATTAGGTCATGAAGAAGTAGAAATTTTCACTGTCAACCCTCATTGGCTCCGGATATATAAAAACGCTAATGGTAATATGCAAAGCCCATATTCTGTGATAAGACCAAGTAAAAAGATCTAATAACTCAGAAATCAGGTTTTCCTCAAGAAGACCCCCTCCTCTCCAAGAGGAGCACAATCAGCTCCTTTGTTGGGGGTTTTATTGGGTTTTATTGTTGTTATTCTTTGTAAGAACTATAAAAGTGGCGCAGCCCCTAGTCCCCAGAATAGCCACTCTCTGACCCCCTGTTGACCACCTGTGCTAGATGGCATGTCTCTGCCTGACCTTGCAATTTTCCCATGTGTCTCAGGCATGAGTCGGCCATCAGAACCCAGTATTCTGGGAGCAAAACTGGTGGTTTAAGATCAAGCTCAGATCTATCTGCACAGCCAGCTGCTATTTTTAGAGAAATGTCCTTTCCCTGCCAAGGAGCTGGGAGCTGAGACTGCAAAGTGGTGAGACTTCCACTAGAGAAGAAAGTGGTCTCACTTGTTCTTTCTCCGCCTCAATCCTTCCCACCCACTGATTACTGTGAGGCCCCATATGACTGTGAATTATGGAGGCAGCCAAGAAAAGCTCACCTTTGGAAAAGGCACTACACTCCCTGTTAAACCAAGTAAGTACTGGCGGGTTTCAGAGATTAATCAGTGAGTGCAGCTAAAGCACAACCCAGAGTGAATGAGAAGAAATTTACCAACCTAATTTCTCTGTGGAGTCTACCCACCCTTCACCCACGAGCCTACAGAGTTGCCCCGATCTAGGCCCTTGGCTGTCCTCAGCCAGATGAGGACTGGCCTCTGCTGGACATAGGAAAACTCTGGGCTTCATAACATGTAACAGGGCCCCCTCCCCAGGACGGTACTTCTCAGGAGTGATCACCCACCTCACTGTGCTGAGTGGGTGACCTTCTCAGCAATGGTCTCATGGAAGAGGACCCTGGGTGACCCATGGTCTGTGTGACTGCTGGGTGATAGGTGTTTAGACATTAGATTTAATGGAGGATCCCATGAGGAAGAGAGGCAGAGTGGCTACTGAGAGGGGTGTTTTGTTTAGGGAAAATGCACTGTGGAACGCTGGGTATGCATTCACCTTTGGCAAACTCACCTCGCTGCTGGTCATACTCAGTGAGTTCTTGTGGTTAACTCATTATCCTTTCTGGAGAGAATCCCAAAGGGACGTGTTGAAACACAGCTGAATTTAATTGCTTCGTTTAGCATGCAGTTGTTAACTATGTCAGATGTGTGAGCAAGATATGAATACATGTTTCCCTGGTGGCTGGATGTGGTTATCAGTTCCATGGGCAGTTTGATGAATTGTATTAATACTGTAGTCAGTGTTTCTTGAAGGTCCACAAAGCACGTTGAGGCTTTGGGAAAGAGGCAGAGATAAGAGGCAGAAAAGCTTGGTGACAGAGAAACAAACCAATGAAAAGGGAGGCTACCAAAGCAGCAGCACGCAGCCACGGAAGCATGTCCTTAACAGATAAGTGCTAAGAACCCAGTTGCGCCTATGCCATGTCACCTGGTAGAACTGGAAAATCTAGCAGGTGGACTGAGGGCTTGGGTGAGGGGTGGGCAGCAAGAGCCACAAGCTCCTCGTGGCTTTCCTCTGCTGGGAGAATAGCTGAACAATCAAACTTTCTCTGGAGAGAGGACAGCCCTCTATGGGTCATATCCGTGGAAGCCCCCTCTTCACCCCAAGGACAAAGTAGTTCACTACATGGACTTCTCCCCTTCACCCAGGCTGGCCGAGTCAACCCTGTGGGAGGGACAGAGAATCCCCATACCTTGGAAGCCTCCCCACTGCCACTGGATTTCCTGTGACAAAGCAGAATGTTTATCTGAGTTGTGAAGCTATGAGGGAGAGGGGAAGAGAGATGGATTACAGAAAGAAATACTGAAAATTTACAAGCTATCTCCACTCTTGCAGAGTTCAGTGTTTGGGGGTTTTGGTTTGGGTTTTTTCTGTTAGAATGATAGAAAATGGGGCGCTTTCCATGCAGGCACACTATTTGCAGTAATGCCTGCCATCTGACATTTCAGTCGTATTTTGCCCACCACCCTCTGTGCCTGAACCGGGTGTGACAGTAGGTAATGGGGCTGATTTGTTAACAAATAGAGTTTATACATTTAAATGAGTGGCTCAGTCAAACCATTCAGCCTGAAGTAACACACGCTTTAGTCCCCTCACCGCCACCCCCCACACCCCCCACCCCGGTCCATTGCTAACCTCCTCTTTTGAATCTACCCTCAAAGGGCCCAGAACATTCTTTTTGTAGCAGCCATGATGGCTTTATCTTCTGAAGGTGGATTTCATTTTTATTAAGAATCAAAAGGCTTTCAGAGCCATGAGTTATAAATAAAGGAGGGACCCAAATTAATTACTGGTAGTATTTTGGTTCCAAAAATGAGGCGTGACTATAAAATAATGTCCTTATTGTATATGTGTGGCCCATAAACTGACTCTCAGAGAGAGTCCTAAAGGGAGTACTTTGAAGGGTTCAACCATCATTTCGATGTTTAAATCCTGACATGTTTGTTAAAACAACCTCTTTACTTAATAAACACACTTAAGATAAACATAGCATGGGACTGAGGAGGTTTTGCAAGCCCAGACCTAATCAAAGCAAAAAGACTTTCTGTATGAACTGAGACCTTATCCCAAGTAAATCCCTTTCAGAAAAACACGAGGTCCAAACCTTCGCATGGAGAAAGTGCATACGATATCCTGCTAATTGACAGCAAAACTACACCAAGAAATGGTAACCCTATGTTGGTTTACGTAGAGCCACGTAGCACTGTGACACAGAAAACTACAAATACGTCTTTGGAGCAGGCACTAGCCTGCAGGTTTTAGCAAGTGAGTATTACAGGCAAGACAGACATTTTAAATGTTTTTGGTGTCTGAGACACAAAGGAAGGTAAAACAAGGGAAATACTAGCTATGGAAGCAAAAATTACGGCTGTCTGAAGTGGCCATTCTGGGTCCATCTACTCTGGACAGGCAGGACAAAGGAGAGCTTGGAGGCCGGCTGGAATGAACTTACCACCAATTTCATAAGAATTATATTAATTATTAGAAAATATTTATTAGCTAAAGACTTTGAGAGACTCCTCTAAACACGGGAATTCTTTTAAAACTGTGCCCTCATTCCACATTTTTCACTCGCTTTTTCCTACCCCTCTTTACGCCTTTCTCCCTCATCCAATTCAACGCTTCACCTGGGCATTCACGTTTTGAGAAAGCATCCTATCCACTTCTTAGCCTGTCACTTCAGGCTCTCTAAAACCTGGGCCCTTTCTGTTCTCCAAATCTGTTTCCAGCTCTTCCCTTTCTCAAATGCCTTGCTCCAGGCAAGCTGGACGCCAACTTCCCCTGAATGCTTACACACGCCCACACCTGTACCTGGTGTCCATAAATCAGATACCATAGACCCACCACTGAAAATAGACTGGCATACATGAAACAAAGTGTTTCTTAGCCAGCACAAGTGTCACCAGACTTAATTTCATAGGGACAACTTAAGAAACTATATCTCTTCTTAAAAATGAAGGAGGCTTGGGTAAGAGATCCAGCAGGCAAACAGCAAAGTAGGAAGGAAGGAGATGCTTCTGTAATGGGTGTGGGAAGGAGGAAAGACATTCTTGGAGGAGAACAACACTGACTGAATCCAAGTAGGAAATTTATGGGCTGCCAAATTCCCTGTACATTTCTTGTTTTCCTTCTGGAGTGGTCCGTTCCGAATTATTGGTTGTTAAGCCCCGGGTCCCCCAGATGGCCAGAGGGTGGGGAAGAGGGAGGAGACCGTGCTGTACACTCAGCAGTGGTGCCTATGGAGTTTCCTTCTCAGATTTTCCTCAAGCTACCTCCAAATTAAGAGAGGTTCACAGAGGCTTGAGAAGTACTTGCAAGCTTTCAACTGTGCCCTTGGGTCTCTGTCCTCACTAAGAGAAAATGCTCAACCCAGACATTTAAGGGCACATGGAGCAGAGTCAGTTGCACCAGTTTTCCCATAGCCAGCCTACATCAGTTTATAGCTGGTTGATTCCCAGACCCGAGAATAAGTCCAGCCAAAATGAAGAGAACTGCCCAGCTAAGCCCAGCTTAAATCACTGAACTGCAGGCTCATGGTCTAATAAATGCTTATTGTTTTAAGCCAAAAAAATTAAGAGAGGCTCAGAAGCATCACCTTGACAGGATGGGAGAAGCTACCTGTAAGAGAATGATTTCAGATTAGTCCTTGAGTTGTACTATCTCCCGGGAAAGGGACAGTGAGAATGGAAAAGTCCCCACTGGGACACAGACAGAAAGTAGTGACTGGTGACTGTCTAAGTTGGGGATGAAAAGGTCTGGAGCTGGAGTCAAGGGTGAACTCCAGGGCTGACCAGCGCCTGTGACTGTCTCTGGTTCTGTGTGATGAGAAAAAGTGGAAATCCCCTTAGATGCTCCACAACCTGGACCTAGGTCAGAGGTGTCTGACTCCAGCGCCCTGAAAGGGTGGACCAGCATGCTGACCCCTCTTGCCGGGTAGGCAGTTGCAGCTGCCCTCAGTCTCTCCCATTGCAATGACAATACCTCTGACTCCTTTGGCTTTGGTGTTGTGGACAAAAATGGTTCCTACTTTGTCCAAATGAGGTACATGATCTTCAGAACCCCTGGAGAATTATTGTGTAAAACACCGGAGGATAGCTAGGATTTTTGGCAGTCAGTATGCTGGGCTTATGCGGGAAAACTCCTTCTTTAGAATATTTAGAAAGAATATCCTCCATTCATCCAATGTGGAAACAGTCCTGAAATCCAGGCTGGAGCTAAGATTCTGTGCCAGGTTATTACTTAATATTCTCTGTGCTCATGGTATCGCTTCTTCCAGAAGATCTTTAGGGAAAACTTAGTTCGGTTTCTAGGAGGTTTTTGCTGAGCTGAAGATCACCGTGTGAATAATAATGCAGGCAACACGCTCACAATTTGGAGGGGGAACAAGGTTAATGGTCAAACCCCGTGAGTACCTCTGCTGAATCTGTAATGATTGCTCTGATTTCTAAAGGACGCCATAGCACTGAACTTCATCTGGGGGCTCATTTTTCCACCCAATTTTTTTAAGTTAATTCTAATCATTAATCCTAATGATTATACAGTGTATATATATGCCATATGTATATGTGAAAACGGGCACATGTGTAATCACCTGGCACAGGAACAAATAATCTGGAGAATAACAGATCCCTTGTCCTTTTTGTCTTAACCATTTGGGTCTGAAAGTCTGTGTTGAACACAGGGATGGCTGAGCACTGGAGTGAGAGAACCTTCTCCAGCGACTTTGTCAGGATTTTGCCATGCCCTGCTGGCCTGGTGAGGGGACAGCTCGGTCTCGAGGTTGGGGGCTGAACTATTTAACCTCAGAAAAGCCTTGGTGTCCTAACCATGCTGTGAATTGACCACGATGATAAACAGTCTTCCCCGCTGGTTCTTTGGCCAGAGTCCCAGCCGGAGAAGCACGCTGGCTGGATTTGGGGATTGAAAGGGATTTCCTGGTACACATTGGCCTGGTCGGTTTCTGTAAAGCTTTCTATGACTGTGTAATATTGGCAACAACCGTAAGCTGATTTGGGGACTGGGGACAAGTGTGGCAGTAAATCCAAGTAAGTCTTCAAATTAACTCTCTCAAAGCTGTCTATGCAGCTGGAAGTATCTCAGAAACTGTCTCCTTCTTTAGCCCTCATGTTTTAAATGTGCAGTAATGAATAGTGTTTTCTCCTGTCCACCCAAGCTGAGCCCTTGCCCACCTCTCAACCAAAATAACTAGAGAGAGGGGTCCAGATGTGCCTGGTAGGAAGGCAGTTGCACTGTTAGACTGTTTTCTTACAGAGCAAACAGGTGACCCTTTCCAAAAAGAGCCATCAGAGAGCACTGAAAGTTAGACCTCCTTAGTCCATACTGTACCGACCTCACTATGGGCCATTGGTGAATCCTGTTTCCTCCCAGCCAAAGATAACTCAAGTGCTGCTGGAAACTCCTGGGACTTAGGGCCCTCCCAGTGCCCTCCCTGGAGGACATCTCCTCACCATGGGTTATCCAGAATGACTCAAACTTACCATATAATTTCTGCATCTCTCAGTTCTCTTTGGCCTATAGCCTTATGGTGGATTTGCTAGAAGTAACAGGGAAGGAGTTGGTTTCATCCTAATTCTGGCCTCTTCTGAAAAGTTCTTCTCTCCAAGACTCTTCAGGAGCATCTTAGGGACCACCTACCCTGTTCAGAATTGTGCTTTGTACAACCAGACTTGTTCCTAGCAGTGTTTGCTGTGGCTTTGGCAGGGGCTAGCTCCCAGGGAAGTTCTGGAGCTCCAGGCTGGAGCTGCGGGGAGAGGAAGGGGTGTTATACAATGGAGTCCAGGGGCTTTGGGAAAGACATCTTTGATATAGGTGTTAATGAATTTCTAAATGAGCTTCTGTGTGTTAACCCGATAAAGACTCTCCAGGGAGAAGGTCACGCTTACCTTTGCAGCTCTAAATGGAAGTTGTGTGTTGCAAGAAAAAATGGGAAATGTCAACTGCAGTGCCAAAATGAAGAGACTGGGTATAAATATTGAACCAGTTTTAATGTTAAATTTATGCAATGTAAGCCTTCCGGAAGAACTGGCTCAAGGCACATTTATTAGGATGGATGAGCTAACTATTTTGTCAGTGTTACTGGGATGCACACTTCAAAGGGGAACCCAGAATGTTTTTAAGACTAATGAAAGGTATAGCCACTATAGGTGAATTTTGGAATCAAACTGCCTGGGCAAACCCTAACTCTGCTACTTACCAGATGTGTGACCTCGGGCAGGTTGCCTAATCTCTTCATGCCTCATTTTTCTCATCTGTTAAATGGGAATAATAACAGTATCTAGCTCACTGCATTGTTATGAGATTAAAAGAGTTAATACCTATCAAGGACCTTGCATAGTGGCGGTACCTAGTAAGTCTTCAATAAATATTAGTTATTATTACTAGCTCAGGTTGCTGGAGGGAAGGAAGGAAAAAAACTATCTCCTTTTAAAGTTTTTGTAAAGTAGAGTATTACAGTGTGGCTCTAGCAACACAGGAAGACTCATCTTTGGGCAGGGGACGATGTTACAAGTAAAACCAGGTAGGTCTGAATGTTCTCGAATGAGCCAGAGTTACCCACTAAATTCATTCTTTGGTTAATCATCTCTGCCTTTTCAACTTCTAACGAAAGACCCTTATTTTTAGGTTTTATTTTTCTTTTACAGTAGTAAGGAGAAAGTGGGTAAAGCCTGGCTACGTTCTTTTCTAACCCATTTGGTTTCAGCTAGTGGCAAAAAAAAGGGGGCAGGATTTGAGGTGAGTTAGGTCTGGAATTTCTAGGCTAAGACTGAGAGAATATAATTTTATGGGAGACATAAAAACATCTAGTGTGAGAGATGCACCAAAAAAAAAAAAAATGGTCATTTTACATAATGGCATACTACAGTGAGAACCACCCTGGTAGAGGCTAGAATTCTCTATGAACTGTCTTTCAAGGGGAGAAGGGATAACACAGAAATGACAAGGTTTTGTTTGAAAAAAAATGGGGAGGAAAGACGGGAGACTGTTGGTGACTTGGATTTTTTTTTGTTAAGAAATGTGAAAACAGCACTTTTCCATAGGATGGTTGGTAAAGGCTATCACCAAGTAGGAGTCAAAAGGGTCAAAACATGTATGGTATCCCCTGGGTGAGCTTCACGGAGGAAGAAGAGGAAGAAAATGTCCCAGAGTAAAGTGGTTTTGTACTGGGCAGAAACAGTGTGTCAGATTCTGGGGCAAACCAGTTTGTCTTTGGGATGAGAACAAGACTCACTGTCACTCCCTGTAAATCTTTTGCCACTTGAGAAAAAGCCCTTAATCTATAATGACCAGCTCTCACATCCCAGACACCGATTGAATTTCTCAATGAGCTTCCGTGTATTAACCTGATAAGACACTCCAGGGAGAAGGTCACCCTTACCTTTGCAGCTCTAAATGTAAGTCCTGTTGTAAGAAAAAAATGGGAAAAGTCAATTGCGGTGCCAAAATGAAGAGAGTGGGTATAAATATTGGATCAGACACTCCAGGGAGAAGGTCACCCTTACCTTTGCAGCTCTAAAGGTAAGGCCTGTTGTAGGAAAAAAATGGGAAAAGTCAATTGCGGTGCCAAAATGAAGAGAGTGGGTATAAATATTGGATCAGTTTTAATGTTAAGTTTATAAAATGTGACCCTGTCAGAAGAACCGTCACAAGGCACATTTATTAGCTTGTGTCTACACATAGCACAATTGTCTAGTTAATTTGGTTAATGTCAGTAGCTGATCCAAATATTGAGGCACTTCCTTGAGAAACCTTTTTTGCACTCAAAATGGCCTGAATTGACTGTCACATTACCTAAATAATTGCCAGATCTGTTTTACTTTGTGCTGTAGAGACTCAGCCTAATAAAAACAGATGCTGTTGTGTTCCCCCCCCGCCGCTCACCCCGCCCCCCCCCACCCCCGGTCTGTCTTCTCTCCACACAGCAAGTTTTCCCTCTATTCAACAACATCTCTGCACACAAAGAAAAGAGACCCAGCAAGCCATCTGACTTATGGCTGCTGCTACTTTGCATTTATATGACTCCTTTCCGTGGAAGAGATTAAGACACTTCATAGGACTTATTAGCTGAACAGATTGACAGCCTAATTAGAAAGAGAGAAACCAGAGTCGGAGTATCTTTTTGTGGCTGCTGTCCCTGCCGCCTCGTGTAGAACATTTGGTCAGATGGTCCTACAAAACAGAAATAAGACAGGGAGGGGGCTCCCCGTTTGTAGTGTGGGCCTTCTCAGCTGCATGTGAGAGGTGGTTACAGGGGGTAAAACAGTGCTAAATGGGTCGGGGCGACTGACAGAGCCGGGAACATGTCTTTCCCCAGAGCTCCTGGGGTCTCACAGAGCAGAGCACATCAGCTGTTGCTATGTGTCCACCCTTCTTACTTCTGTTTTCAGACCCTTCTGTTCTAGGGCTGTTCCTTCCATCTCCCACTCCTCTGTCTAGCTCCTTTCTGTCTCCTGTGACCCCTGACTCCCATGCCCATACCCAGCAGCAACCCTACCACACACTAAAGAGGCCACCTGCCTTTGGGGCCATCAGTTGTATTTCTGAGGAGTTTCTTAGCCCCCTTGAGTGATCCTCCAAAGGCTCAGGTACCTGAGAGAATCCTCCCTAAGGGCAGGGCTCCACCCCCAAGAGGTGGAGGTGGGCCCGGGATGAGGGGCCTCTGGAGGAAGGTCGCCCCAGAATGAGGACCACTACGGCCTTCATGATACATGTGTGTGAGTCCCCTCCTACTTGGGAAACTGTAGCTTCCACCTTGACTCGACCTTTGTGGCTCTGAAGAGGGGGCGGGTTTCTGCAGTGGAATCAGCCGTTGTGGACAGTCAGGCTTTGGGGGCGTACGGCGCTCTGGCCCCGGCACTCAGGTGATTGTTACACCACGTAAGTGCATCTTTTCTCATATCTGTGGGTGGGTATGTCTGTCAATCATATAGAGGAGTTCTCCCCCCACCCCCATTTCCCAGCTAGTCACTGATGGGATGCAATTTCTGGATCCAGCTGCCCTGCCGGTTTGACCATTAAGATGATCAAATTCATTTTCAGATATAACTTTGACTGATTTCAATTAATGCTGCTAACAGCAAAGGGAAGTTAGCACGTCGTGGGAACCTAATCTATGCTCGTTCACTGCTATGGGAGGACAGTCATTTCTTCTTATCCCCCGGCAGTTAAATTTCAGAATTCAGCTGACCTTTTCCAGGCCTGTCTCCTCTGGCAGATTAAATGGTTGTGTCCACTAACTTCCTTGAAGGAAAACACACAAGACAGATATATTCTCCTTCAGCTTTTCCTAAGAAAGCTTTTGGTTCGTTATTTTGACAGTACACTTTAGCTAACTTATTCCCTTCTATTCGTGTTAATAATATCTTGGCTTAAACAAGCAATTTTCCCCACATTATTCAAAATGCATTGCTGTGTGTAACCCACTGCTCTACCGCCAGCCCTTTTGTCTTCACAACATTCTCTAAGAAGGTAAACAGGGTCACACAGCATCACACACAGTTTCACAGACAGAAAAGCTGAAGCACAGACAAGTTAAATAATTGAAGTCAAACCTCAAAAATCAGAACTGGGATTAGAGCTTGAGATTCCCCCCTTTTCTTATGGTGAATTATCTTGAGTTGTCACCTTTGTGAATTGAAAACATAATAAGCACAGGCCATAGGAATCCAGTGGGGATGGAACTTAACCAAAACAGAAACTGACTGTCTGATGATTGCATTGGTGTTTGAAATGTACACACCCAAATCTGCTTTGCCATTGGTAGTTATTTGGTGCCAGAGATGGGGAAAGAGCAGAGGGGCCAGGTGTAAAGGCAGAGCACCCTGCTGGGCTTGGGGGTTTTTGCAGGCCTCGGTATCACTGTGTCCTACAACACAGACAAACTCATCTTTGGGGCTGGAAGCAGATTACAAGTCTTTCCAAGTAAGTCCTAGAAAACCAGGAGTGATTTTGCAAAGGTGTTTTTTATAAACAGCCAACTCGCTTTGGTTCATCCTCGTGGTGCTTTGGGCCACCCTTCCCAGCACTGCACTCTGTAGGGCCTTCCCCACCTCTGGCTGCCTGGTTCTTGTTCCCTCAGGAATGCTATTTCTCACAGAGAGAACATTCTGTAAACCAAATCAGTATAATCTATGTACGAATGCCATGGTTCTGACTAGAATCTTATCCGCAGGGAAAACAAGATGCTAGAACATCAGATGCATTATAACTCCAAAAAAATGATCTGTTTCTCTCTTTTGTTAAGTTTATTTATTTATGGCTGCACTGGGTCTTCATTGCTGCGCGTGGGCTTTCTCTAGCTGTGTTGAGCGGGGGCTACTCGTCGTGCCGGACCAGGGCTCGAACCCCTACAATGGCAGGCGGATTCTTAACCACTGCACCGCCAGGGAAGTCCCCGTTTCTCTCTTTTGCATTTTTATTGAAAACATCAGGGAAGGTGAAACAGGTTCAGCTTCTCCCATTTGAAAACTGTTTATGAATTTTGCTTCCCTTATATGCAGAGAGACCGAGATTGACTTTGGATGTTTAGTCATTCGATTTCATCATCTGTGTCTGGAATCTATAATGGGAGAGGGAATCAAATGTAATTAAATGAGCAAATAATCTTCAATAGTCAATAGTCCTACGTTGTTTTATGTGCTTGGCTCTGGACTTTGGGATTTATCTCTAATAGGCTCCCCAGAAGGACAGTGAAGGTTTTGGTTAAGGTTTTTGTCTCTGTGTGGATGGCAACTATCAGTTGATCTGGGGCTCTGGGACCAAGCTAATTATAAAGCCAGGTAAGTCTCAGAGATGTGACCAGCCGTAAGGGAGAGGAGACACAGGTTGAATAATACACGAGGCATAGCATGCAAATTATATTCTTAAGAACAATCCAGCCTGCTGGAGACAATGCACTCGACCCAAATAGGGTTTTCATTCCCAGCGAGAAGCAATGTCAGCCACCAACTCTCCTGTTTGATCTAGTTGCTTCCAGAATGAATAATGCTTTACTAGCCTTCCAAGAGAGCAGAGCTGGGTTGTTAAGGAGTATCTAATTCCCTCTAATATGGTTGGAATTCTTTCCCAAGGATATAACCAGTCTCATTTTATCAAAAGAGAAATCCAGAGAAAAGGGAAAGGGCCACAGTCAAAGACCAAGTGGTGAAAAGCAGTGCGGGCGGTTTTCCCAACATCCTCGTCTCTGGTTGCTGTCCTGCATGGGGAGCAGATACCTGCAAAGCTTCTGGTTATTTGCTGGCGAATCCCCTGGGGTTCTGGGCTTCAGCATGAGTCCCACAAGGGTGTAATTTAAAAGGCAGTGTCCACAGACATAGAGAATGGACTTGAGGACATGGGGAGGGGGAAGGGTAAGCTGGGACGAAGTGAGAGAGTGGCGTGGACATATATACACTACCAAACGTAAAATAGATAGCTAGTGGGAAACAGCCACATAGCACAGGGAGATCAGCTCCGTGCTTTGTGACCACCTAGAGGGGTGGGATAGGGAGGGTGGGAGGGAGGGAGACGCAAGAGGGAAGAGATATGGGGACATATGTATATGTGTAACTGATTCACTTTGTTATAAAGCAGAAACTAACATACCATTGTAAAGCAATTATACTCCAATAAAGATGTTAAAAAAAATAAATAAAAGGCAGTGTCAGGGCACTTGAGGGAAGAATGGAGCCTAAAGGGATACCTGGCAAGTCTGCTTTCGCAGCGATGGGACTAAGGAGCTCTTAGCCTGGGAAGACTAAGCCCACACTCCCCATCCTGCCATGCCCCCTCCTGAGGATTCTGAAGGGCTGTGTAAATTATGGGAGTGCTGCCAAGGAGCTCCTCTTTGGGACTGGCCACTGCTTTCTGTCAAGCCAAGTACGTGAGTAGTGGGATTCTGTGTCCCTGGCAAGTGGGAAGTAACAGTCACTCTTCAGTGAAAAGGAGGGATGAAGGTAGAGTTCTTAGCCCACCGCCAACCCTTATTTAGGCAGGCTCTCAAATTTCCCATTTTCTTGATTGGCACCGCACAGTCATAGAAGGGGAAATGGGCTAGTGTTAAGGTAAATCCCAGGAAGAAAAACCACTGTAGAAAAATTCTTCCCATCTAAATGTTACAGGCTTTCTGCTCTGTGAACCTGATTCCCAGGTCAGCTCCAGTCCCACCTTTACCTAGGTAGGTACAATCTCTGCTAACCTGTCTGTACAGTTGTGTGTCAGCTGGTCCAAGCACCTTATTTTTCTCCCAGAAGAGACCTCAGAGCTGTGGTTGGGGAGATTGCTGAGAAGGCAGACAAAACTGACCCGGGGTGGGGCAGGGCAAAGACGAGGCTTAGGGTGGGTTAGATCAATATTAATATGGTGATCCATGTATTCAATAACACCTTCCCTATATGTCCTCCATTTGTTTTCCCTTTCGTTTTCCCTGGACTACGTCCTTTTGGTTTATTCTGGACATTCACTGCTCCCAGGCTAAGAGGAGAGAAAACTAGCATTGAACTCTCTCTTCAAATCTGAAGAAGCAACAAGTCACAGTTACGTTGGGGATGAGATCAATTCTTCTCTCTCCAAGCTTAAAATTCTGTCACTTATGCTCTATTTTTAACCAAGGCCTGGTATCACTGTCTTGGATGCTCTCCCCTCTCTCTTTTCTTTGATTCTCAATGTATGTTAAAATGTATATTAAAACCCAGCCAATGCTCAGCTTTGTGATAAAGGAGCTCTTGTGGGCCCTTATCCTTGTCTTTAGGATAAAATCTTTCTTCTAAAGAAAATGTTCACTTCTTCCATTTATTTCAGGACTGGACCTTCTTAAAATGTAGGAGATGGTGTATTGTAACTCCCTACTCCTGTCTATCTGAAGCATCATATGAGTCCATGGTGGCATCTCTTTAGGAAAAGATAGGACTATTTGCCTCTTGTTTCCCTTCCCTGGTGAAATATCTTCTTAGGCTACCACATAGACACTATTACACAGTGAGAAAGCTTGGGAATAACCTGGCCAGTGAGTAGGGGCCAGGACCGAGGCATTTGGGTGGAGCCTGGATAGGAGTTCAGGCAGCTCTGTAGCTGGAAATCATCCCTTTGGATATAGGAATGCATCATCCTTTCAAACCCGTCTGTCTAGGGGCTGAGCTCACACATATGAGAGCAAGAGCTGTTAACAAATTATTTAATTCAGCCTTGGCAGAGTTAAGCCTAACAATGCAAAAGGGTCTTAGAAGCGCCTAAGTTTGGTCTTTCTAAGTAAAAATGATTTGCTTTAGGTAGCAGAACCAGTGTTCTTCTTCCTATCATAAAAGACCATTTTCCAGAAACACATAAAAAAAAATCATGGTGAGTCCAACTGCCCCCTCACCACCATGCCATGTGTGTAGTGGGGTTTTACTAGGGGTTTCAGTAAAGGCAGGAAATGCTGTGGGAATAACAATGCCAGAATCGTCTTTGGAACTGGAACCCAGGTGTTGGTAAAGCCCAGTAAGTGGCCATGTTCTATTTATATTTGACCAAACAAATAAACCCTGTGGAGTTAGTAGAGATTTAATTTATTATGTAGACAAATGTACCTTTTGAAAAATGACGTTTGTAAATGCATGAAACATTCATGATTGTTGAGAATAGAGCAATAATGATAAATAGACTCAGAATGAGACCATCCCAAATTGCCTTTAATATGGTAGCTCAGCCCCCCTTCTTCCGAAGAGATATTGGAGTCATGAGTTATTTACAGCCACAGTGTCTCTTAAACTATGTTCTGCAATGATTTGTGTTTATTGTGATTTTGCCCACAGAACTTGTCTTCCATTCTACGAAAAATCTATCTCATTTTAAATGCTATTCATGTGGATAAGATACCTTGTCACTCATGCCTGCATATGTATTTATTCTAAAAGACCCAATATAAAACTCAAACATTGTCCCATTTTGACAAAGGTCCACATCTAGTCCGATACATGTCAAATTTCACTAAAAGCATAGATTTACTATTCAAATGCAATGGGAGAAAAAAAAATTGAGATTAACTAACAATCCCAAATGGCTTATTAACACCTGAAATGGAATTCAGAGTGAAATAAAATGGCAGGCATGATGATAGAATTTTTGTTTAATGATAAATTCCTCCATGGGGAGTAAAAACTTTTTGAACATACTTCACTGGGGAGGAGGGAAATAATGAATTCAAGAGCCTGGCATTCCTGGGGGTACACCTAGTATGTCAGCTTCTCCACAATGCATTTTGGGGACAAAGAGACCCATCCAAATGTCAGTCAAAAAAATAATATTAAGAGGCAGGTGTTGTCAAGTTGACTGACTAGGTTATTAAACCCTACATTAGGTTATGATTGAGACTATGGACTGACCAACTGACCAAGGAGATTTCAATAAGAATAGCCTATTTTTGAATGGTTTAGCTGTGGGAAATGCCCAAAGACAAGGAAACAAGCTAGAGAACGCCATAAGTTTGCTTTGGATCTAGTAAGTATGACCAATCCATGCTAATCTTTTGTAATGACTGTGAAAAAGACATTTTGGGGGTCAGGCAGACAATGAGGAAGAAAGTGGGGTTTAGTTCTTTTTGAGTCAAACAAGGACCCAGTCAGGACTGGTGGTAATGCCATCCAGTATCCACCTCCTAGTGGTGAAAGACCATATCCATGGACTGTGAAAGGAGAGCATTTCCTGCAAGACTAGAATCCCTCTGGGCCAAAATGGATGACCCCCACTACCCCCAGGTAGGGCAGGGCTGTAATGAGTGCAGCAAACATGTACTTGGCCTAAAGTAAGGTATCTTCAGGGTTTGGTGATATGGCCACACCAGAACAGAGCCCAGGGTGAGGTGAAGGCTCTGTGATGCAGTTCTATCTCAGGTGAAATTCAGATGAGTGTCTTACGTGGCCCCTCCTGCCCCCATCTTTCTTTAGGCTCTGAAGAGTAGATTTCTAGCTCTGTGGCTGTCCACCCAGCCATTTTTTGCCTGCCGTAACAGAATTGTGTTAGCTATCACACAGGAGTTTGTTGAATTGTTGCTTTTATAATTCTCCCTCAGTGTCAAATGAGGTCATCCAATTTCCTCTCTGCACATTTGCAATAAGCAGCATAAAAATTCAAACAAAACAACCAGGAGACAGGGAGAGAGATGGCTGATGAGATAATGAGGCCTGTTTATTATAGTAGAGGAGGAAATATCCTATGAAGCTGAGATAGCCAATGAGGGATGGGTAGCTTTCCTGAAGAGTCACTAGGGGTTTTTGTTGTGGTCCCAATCACAGTGCGAACAAACTTCTACTAACAAAATTGTCTTTGGAAGAGGGACTCAACTTCTTGTTCTCCCCAGTAAGTGCTGTTCATTAGATTTTCTGATATTGGCTCCCGTTGAGTGAAAGTGGTTTTGGTGTTGGGTGGGAAAAGTTTCTTAGGCTCTAAACATGTGGGTAGCCTCTCAGTCCTGGGTCCTTCTGCTCTCACAGAGGCCCAGTCCTTGGCCCTTCCACGGCTTAGCCAAATATCAAATTCTTTCCCCTCTAGAGCTCAGAAAGTTGCTGCCAGTGTTTTTGCTGCTTAAATATCAATTACCTTTTTCATTGTTTATACATTATGAAGAGTAAAAAATTTGTGACATTTTGTCAAGTCCATCTTCAAGTCTCCCCCGCAAGGTTTGTCCCCAATGGACTTTGTTTGGACACATCGTTAAACCCAGGATGATTTCTGACTCCAGCCAAGTGGCATTGGAAATGACCCCAGCCTACCTATGACCCCTCTCCTTCCACTCTTTATAAAAGACTCATTTTCTCCGTTTGTCCTCTGCTAAGATTCCTGGCTCTGGTGCCCCATGCCTTCACATTTCCCTTGTTCCAGGGATGGGTGGAAGATAACTTTTTTAAGAGCTACTTTAATCCAGAGGCAACAAAGATGGTACGTCAGCCAAGAACAACATCTTGTGTGGAGCCTTCTTACTCTGTGCCATTTTCAAAATCTTTTTTTTCATTTAGAAAAAGCAGCCATTCCTTTTTATTCCCAGCACAGCAAAGAGTTCATTATGAGGCCAGAGACAGGGCTTCCTTTGGAATATTTTTCACAGGCTAACATAAGCCGGAAGTTTGCAGGCGGTTCACAAATGCATTCTTGGGCCACAACTCCATGTATGGAAGCCGGTATCGGCAGAGTAGACAGCCAAACCAGGGGCATCTTACCGATACCACATTTTGTAGAGGATCAGGGAGAAGGAGGAAAAGACGTGCTAAGGGAAAACAAAAACTATGGTTAAGTGGGGAGATTTCTGTGTGATTCCACCCAGTGAAAAAGATTAACATGAAGACATATTCAGAAAACCACCAAGACCAGGCATTCAGAGTTTTTGTTATGGAGGCAATCACTGTGGGGATTCAGGAAACAGGCAGCTTCTCTTCGGAAAGGGCACAAGACTGGCTGTGATTCCAAGTAAGTGCCCCTGGCCATTCCTAATGTTGATCAGAATGGCTTCTGCCTTTAAATGATTTTTTTCAATGAACCTATGAATGCTTTTACCCCCAAGAAGGTTCTGGTAGGAGCTGGGAAGTCAGTGCTAAGCAGGAAGATGAACAGGTTACTCTGGTGTAATTCAAAAGCTAACCAGACAATCATGGGCAAGCACCATGCCTCACCCCGTCCTCAGCGCCTCCAGCTTTTTCTGGCCAGTTCCCTCCCCTGATCCCAGGAGACCAAAACCCTAGGACAGAGAACCTGAGACTCTTTAGTCTAGGGAGGACAGGAAGGCTTGTCTGAGATCCAAGAGTCACTTGAAAATATATTGTGTGTTTCTATTTATTGTTGTTATTAATTTTGTTGTTGTTAATTCTAATTTGTCTAAGTAATACGTGAAAATTTCTCACCATAAAAACAATTCAAATTACAGATAAAGCCAATATTCACCTTGACCCCCCCTTCCTTCAATATCAGTTTCCTCCCCAGAGGTGACCACTGGTTTGTGTGTTGTGGTAAGTTTCTATTTGGAGCATGTTGACATGAAATCGCCCATCTTCAAGGGAAGGAGCTGAAGACATAAAGAACTCAGACTGCAGATTTCAATTAGATATAAGGAACAGTTGGTTGAATGCAAAGGCCATTGGCAAAGAAGAGCTACCTTCCCAGGAGCTCTTAAAGAATATATAGGTCTTTGGTCCGAGAACACCTTGGCTGAAGACAGGAGGATGGACTAGTTCACCTCTGAAATCCAGCCAGGTGTCTGTAGGACTCAGGGATGGTCCCCCCACCCCCGCATGGCAAGCCTCTGTGACAGCCCTTCTCTTTTGCCTGTCATCTGGTTATTGTTACAACCTGAGCTTTTGTCAGCACTGCTCCTATGCTGTGAGTGGTTTGATTTTCTCAGCATCTGTGGGGTTTTTGCAAAGAAAGGAAACTCTGTGTGTACTCTGGAGTTGGGGGTTACCAACTCATTTTCGGGAAGGGCACCAAAGTCTTGGTCATACCAAGTAAGTTCTTCTTTCTGGCTAATTATTCTTCCCAAGATGCCTGCCTTCCATCATGCAGAAGCTGTCAAAACACAGGTGGTGTTTTCTTTGCTTGGTTTGTGTTGGGTGGTTCATGATACCAGTTGGAAAACAAGGCTATTAATGCATATATTCCCTGGGGCATTGTACTTGGCTTTTAAGATCCATGTAGTCTCTCCCTGAGAAAATATGTGAACCTCCACGAGGAGGAAGGCAGAGGGGGAAAAAAAGGCAGGAATTGGGTGAAAATAGATAAAGGACTTGCAGGAATAACAAACAAGAGGGGATCCCAGGAGACCAAGCAGTAGCCACTTTGAGTGAATTTCCCAGGAGTTGCTCCTGCCAAGGCCCATTCTTTCAAGGAAAATTACGGCAAATAGAATCGGAGTGGGAAGTTGCTAGTTATTCGTATTCGCCCCACGTTCTAACCTAATTACAAGGAGATTGTTCTGGCCGTGGGCAGTCATTTCAGGTTTTGTTTTCCTGCTTGCCTCCTCCACCTCCACCTGTCTTCCTAGAGGCCCGAGTCAAGGTTATTGCAATAGCACCGAACACTGTGTAACACCGGTGCAGGCAAATTAACATTTGGGGACGGGACCGTGCTCACTGTGAAGCCAAGTAAGTTGTGCCTTTAGGGGCAATCAATCAAATCGTTAGTTTGAAAAATACTTTAATCCTGTGCATCTGCTTGGGCTCTTTATTTTCTTTCCCCAGGCCAAAGAGAGTTGGTTTCTTTCTCTGCTTTAAAATGAGATGTGTGTGTGTGCGTGTGTGCACATAACACACACACTTGCTCTGGCTCATGGTGAGGAGCTTTCAGGAGCATATACAACATTTTCAAATAAATAGAGATATAAACAATAATTGAACCAGTGACACTGTCAGGAAGAACCTCCACTGGGGACCCAGCACCCCGACCCCTGGTTTGGCTTCCCTGCAGGCTCCCTGGCCACATGCATATGCTTTGGCTCCGTCTGATGGTCTAGGGCAGGAAATTCCTCGTCTTTTCTTTGTAAGCAATTCCAAAATTTAGCAGCCCTTACTGCCAGAAAGTACTTTTGTACATCTAACTTTGACTACCCGCTCCCTGTCACTATGATTTAAATCTCTGAAAAGAACCACTACAACTTTAGGCATCTAGTTTGCAAATAAAATTTCTGCTGTAAATATGAGACTCAGCACTGAGTAGACTTCTACAGCACCTCTGAGATGCCATGTGTCCCAAAGTGATCACAGATTAGGCACTATAGTGTGAGCTTTGGAGACAGAAAAACCTAAATTCGACTCCTGGTGCCATTACTTTATTAGCTGTGTGACCTTGGACAAATTACTTAACCTCTCTGAGCCTCGGTTTCCCCATCCATAAAATGAGGATAAATATCCCTACCTTGTTGTGTTATTGAAAGGATCAAATAAAATAGTAACAGCTAAATTATTTAGCATAGTGCCCAAAACACAGAAAGAGCTCATTAAACCCTAGCTAATAATAATAATGATAAACATCATCTCCAACACACAGTAGAGCTTTCGTTTTGCCCCTCAGGCTCTTCTGTCAAGGCTCTGTCATGCAGCAGGAGAGGAGCTGGCATGGGGGAGGGTGGAGTGTCAGCCTGTTCTATGAAATTCTTCACCTGGGATTGGAAAGTGTCTAAGTGGAAATAGAAAGAATCCTGGCTAATTTAAATACAAAATTGTCCAACTGTCAGAGGCAGGAGAGAGGCTTCTGCAGAGAGCTGCATGGCTGGAGCATCTGAGGCTACACAATAACCCCTTAGAGCAGGGATGCAGCTCACAGTATAGTCGGGTGAGGGCTGCGGCAGCAGAAACCTTGCAGCACCCCCTCACCAAGCTGACCCCAGCATGACTCCCTCCAAAGTGCCCCAAGGCACGGGTTCCCCATGTGGAGGGACAGGGATTGAGAGAGGATGGAAGCTTCACAGGGAAGAGCTTCTTGCTCCAGATCGTGTTTCTGCTCCTCTGGGTAGTTAAGTTCGTGAGAAATACGGCGCCTGAAAAATAGTCCCTAAATGAAACTCTCAGACCTGGGGAGGGAGGATCAGGAGTCTATAGAGGCAAAACTGGGCCAGTTAATATTGAAGACAAGGGGTTGAGTGTAAGGTGGGAATCAAGTCACATCTCAATCTGGGAGAAGACGCATTAAACAAAAGCTGGAGATGCTGCGTTCTCCAGCCCCACCGGGACTCAGACCACAGACCTCTTGCTCATACTGCAAGAGGAAGGGAGTTAAGGTTAGTGATTAAAACCTTCCTAATAGGGGCTTCCCTGGTGGCACAGTGGTTGAGAGTCTGCCTGCCGATGCAGGGGACACGGGTTTGTGCCCCGGTCCGGGAAGACCCCACATGCCGCAGGGCGGCTGGGCCCGTGAGCCACGGCCGCTGAGCCTGCGCGTCCGGAGCCTGTGCTCTGCAACGGGAAAGGCCACAACAGTGAGAGGCCCCCGTACCGCAAAAAAACAAAAAACAAAAAAACCTTCCTAATAGGTTTGTGAACAGTGTCAGGAGCAGTTGCCAGAGCACTTTCTCTGGAGGGTTTTTAAAAGGAGATAGACACCCTCGTCTCAGGGCTGATTGGAGTGGAGCCCTGCGTGGAGGCAGGAGGAGAAACTAGAGAACCTCTCTAAGCCTCTTCCCAGCCCCTGAGCTGCTCTGTGAAAAAACTCTGGCTCATTAATGCAGAGCTGCATCCTTCGGGACACCCGGGTTGCTGGGTTAAGTTTTGGAACCCTTGCTTGTCGTGTCCCAAACTCCCTTTGTTCTCACACTTAACAGGACAAGCAGGCTGATTTTTTTCATCCTAAAGCTAAAAACACAGGGTCTGGGTCCTGCGCCGTTGATGGTGTTCAGATATGAGGCGGGGTGGGTTCGGGGTGGGGGAGGGAAGCTCTAAGGGGTTTTTGTAGAGCCCAGAGGCTCTGTGGGAATAACTATGCCCAGAGTTTGACCTTCGGTGGGGGAACCAGATTGTCTGTGCTGCCCTGTAAGTACGGACAGTTGGGAAGAGAAACCAGCCGTGCTTGAGGCCTGGGCCCACTGTGACCTCCGAGCCGGGATGGAGAGGACGATAAGGAGTGTGAGGGATGCTTATTCAGGGAGGAAAATCACAGGCCCGTGGGAATAATGCTGGAGGAAGTACATCGGAGCTTTACCTTCTCGGGAGGGCTTTGTCGGGGCGGGGGGGAAAGCTGAGTTGGCAGGTTTTTGATGCTGAGATAATCACTGTGCGCAAGGACAAGGCTTCTCCCTTGTCCTTGGGAAGGGAACAAGGCTGCTTGTCAAGCCAAGTAAGTGGCATCCAATTTGAATTGTGCACTGATTATCTCCAAGAGGAAGACCTGCTCTCTTTCCCACGGGGGCCTCCTTGGACCAGAATGCTATTAAAGGGGCTGAGCGGACCAACGCCCAGAGCCTGGTCATCTCCCTTGTCCTTGAAGGAGTTCTGGGAGGTGCGGAAGGGAAGAAAGCCATCAGGACCCCACCGGCAACCCAGCCTTGGGTTCCGTCCATTCTTTTTTTTTTTTTTTTTTTTTTTGCGGTACGTGGGCCTCTCACTGCTGTGGCCTCCCCCATTGCGGAGCACAGGCTCCGGACACGCAGGCTTAGCGGCCATGGCCCACGGGCCCAGCCGCTCTGCTGCATGTGGGATCTTCCCGGACCGGGGCACGAACCCGTGTCCCCTGCATCAGCAGGCAGACTCTCAACCACTGCGCCACCAGGGAAGCCCCGTCTATTCTCTTAATCTTCCAATAAGTAAAACCATCTGATGGCAAGTCTTCCTCAGAAGGAGATTCCAATAGGGCTATGCCCATTTCATGCACTTAAAAACTGAGGCCTCTCAGAGACCGGCATATTCTAACAGGAACAGAACTCAGGGAGCAAACACTTTTTCAGGTAGACGGTGAATTCGAAGCAGCAGGTTATTTAAATGACAGGGGAGCCGTGGTAACCAGCTGTAACTTGAGTTCCGTGGTGCTGAGGACTGGGTCTGGCAGTAGGTAAACTCCTAGATGGTGGGGTTTTATCACTGCAGAGCCCAGTCTTCCCTAAACCTGGTCTTCGTTAACCCCAGCAGTGCCACTCTCTGGCCCTGCAGCCTAGGAAGTGCAGCTCTTGGCAACATCATCCTTGGTGTCTTGCAATAAGAGAAATTAGAAGAGAAGGGGGGGAGAAAGCTTGTATCTCATATCATGCAGTTCCCTCATTTTGTAGCAAGATTGTTTCCCCGTGAGCCGTTTGTCTTCATTTAGCGGCTGTCTTCTTCTGGGGAAGCCATTTTGTAAAGGAGTTCGTCACAGTGTGACAACTGACGGCTGGGGGAAATTGAATTTTGGAGCAGGGACCCGGGTTGTGGTTGCCCCAGGTAAGCCTGATTCCTTGGAGCCTCACCTGCCCTTAATTCTAACCCATGTGCCAAGTATTTCTAGCTGAGACCATGACGTATTTGAAAGGAAGCCATTTCCCTGAACAGCAATACCCAGAGCCAGTAAGCAAAAGTGAGAGATCGGTTTGGTGTTAAACAGGAACATTTTTGGATAAATAGGAATTCTCATTTTTCTCTATCAGTCCCCCGAGCAAGTACCTGATTCCCCTTAAAAGGAATAAAGTTACAGGAAGAAGTAGAGCCGTGATTCAGGCTGTGGTGTGGGAGAGATCGGCTGTGGATTCTGGGGTGGAGGATTAGAAATGTGTTCAGGAAGACTGGATGTGTTTTTGACAGGATACGTAACACTGTGTGAATTATAACCAGGGAGGAAAGCTTATCTTCAGCCAGGGAACCGAGTTATCTGTGAAGCCCAGTAAGTATAAATGTGTAGCCCTGGATTAAGCAATGTCTGGATTAAGGGCTGATTTAGACTCAATTATACACTATATGAAGAATGTTTAGAAAGGGTGAATGAGCATCAGATACAAGGACAAAACTCCCCCTGGCTAGGATCTGACATCTGTGTGCAAAATGGGCCACGCAGGGGAGTGTCTGGGAATTGCTCCCAGAATATATGTGGTGGGACTATGATGTGTGACTGATTACTTGGGATATTGGCTAGGATCTGTAGCCCTGGACTTGTATGGTAATCAGCGACAAGACTTCTAATTCCTTAACAAGACTCTAAGGTGCTATTCTTTTTTTTTTTTTTTTTTTTATGTATTTATTTTTGGCTGCATTGGGTCTTCGTTGCTGTGCGCGGGCTTTCTCTAGTTGCAGCGAGCGGGGGCTACTCTTCGTTGCGTTGTGCGGGCTTCTCATTGCAGTGGCTTCTCTTGTTGCAGAGCACGGGCTCTAGGCGCGCAGGCTTCAGTAGTTGTGGCGTGCGGGCTTTAGAGCGCAGGCTCAGTAGTTGTGGCGCACAGGCTTAGTTGCTCCGCGGCAACTTAGTTGCTCTTCCCGGACCACGGATCGAACCCGTGTCCCTTGCACTGGCAGGCAGATTCTCAACCACTGTACCACCAGAGAAGCCAGGTGCTATTCTTTTTGGCTAAGATTATGTCAACGTATAGAAGGAATCTCGTAAGTAATGATCATTGACCAGAATAAAGGTGATTAGCCTCTCCCAAGGTCTAAAAATCACTCAAAAAAAAAAAATTTATTCATAAGTACTTTCTGTTTCTGAGAATTTAGGCCAAAAATTTGTACAACATAGCCTCGTGGAGCAGAGAGAAGAACCCTTAAAGTCATCTTTTCTGACTGTCCACCTCTAAGGAAACTGAGGCCCAGGGAAGAGACAGATCATGGTCCCACAGTAAGTCTATGGCTGAGCTCAGACTAGAATTTAAGTCCCTATCATTAATTCTCCTGGCCTGAGGTCTGAGGAATCTGCAAGACTCATCTGACAAATATTTTTGTGTACCTACTCTATGCCAGGCTCAGCGTTTGGACCAGCTGACCCATCAGGGAAGAAACTCAATGTGATATTGCCCTCAAGGAACTTGCATTCTGGAGGTGGACCCCATTGTTCCCTGGGATATGACCATCCATATCCTGATCCCTCTTGAGCTTTTATACCATCCTCACTATCTTAGGAAATATTAAAATTGATCTTTGTTGCAGTTTTAAAGTCTTTTAGCAGTGAAATCAACATAGTCATGAGAAAAGAAATGGCCCAAAAGTGAAGGGGAAAACTAGAAATTTCCCTGATAATTTGATCATTCTAAAATTATTTTATTGATATCAAACTCGTGGCCAAATTAACTAGATAACTAATGCAGCTCTACACCTCATTTAGATCCTCTACTCAGTCTAAGGAGGATTCAAGGGTTCAGGCAGTTTCCTGGTGACGTAACCCAGAGATCCCCAGAGCAGCAGAGAAATATTCTCTGTTCTGGGCTTTGTGAGTCTGAAAAGATGTGAACACTGGTTTGACCTCTAAAATCGGGGATCGCTCTATATATGTTAAAGCATATATTTGACCCCTGGAACTCTGTAGTAGAAAGTGGGAAGCAAGGATTCCCTAAAAGAAGGTGAGCTTATAAAGACAAAGAAGGCTTTATTCACAATTTGTAGATAAGCAATTTGGTCACTCCAGATCAAACCTAGATTGACAATAATACACACCTAATTCAC
Organism: Orcinus orca; assembly: GCF_937001465.1. Taxonomy (NCBI): domain Eukaryota; kingdom Metazoa; phylum Chordata; class Mammalia; order Artiodactyla; family Delphinidae; genus Orcinus; species Orcinus orca. The sequence continues at coordinate 126,782,407 of NC_064560.1, forward strand.
AAAGTAATTGCCAACTCTTTACTCTGTGCTCTGCCAACCCGGACTATTGGATCTGGTTTTTGTTGTTGGGCATATCACAGTGTTTCCTCTGGTTCAAGCTGGCAACTGACCTTTGGATCTGGGACCCAACTGACTGTTGTACCTGGTAGGCCGTTACAATTAAATACTATTTTCACGGATTTATTAACCTATAAATGTATGCTGTACATTTATGTAACGTAATGGGCCGGGGAGGGGGTGGAGTAGGGTGGGGGAAGAGATACTAAAAACACATACTTAAAAGGGTAACATACAAAGAGAATTATTTATCAAAGACCAAAGAGAAAGAGAAGCCTTTTTGCTAAGTTTGGAATAGGAGCTGGTGAAAATGAGTAGAAAAGAAGCTATCCTAACCTAGAAGAATAGGAATGGATTCCATAAAGGGAACCTCTCTTTCTCATAATATTTTCACTAGAACCAGGAGAAATGCTACAAGATGGTTTTACCAGGAACTATCTTAAACCAAGTCTAGTTGGCCAGCCATATTTCTAGTCTATCCTGGCTTATTTCTCCATAAGTTGCTAAACACAAAAGTGCCTATTTAAGATATTTAAATGAAGCTCTATTTCTATAGCTCTCTGGTGCCCTTCCAGCATAGTGTGCCTGTAACACACTGCTTATCATTTCTACAAGTAAGAACAAGTTTGCCCTCCCAAACTGCATAAGCATAATTACTTGCCTTAGACTGAAGTCACCTCTATTTTATTTTTCCTGTGTTCATTTGTTTAAATCCAAACTGTGTGGGTGTCTAACTCTTGGCTCTGAGGTTTCCTTTCTCTTGAAAGTGTCAGCAAAATATTTTGCCCATAAATAATGTTTCATCTAGACTTGCAAATGACAGCCAACTCTGCGGCCTCTTTTTTCTCCCCCCTTGCTAAAGGGAATATGCAGGCAGAGAGCAGGAAAAAAAAAGCGAAAATGTACAGTTTCACTCTGGGGCTGGGCGGGGGCTGTTAAAGTACATTTGGTTATATAATGGAGGTACTTTGAAAGATAAGACGCAGTGATATTGTTTGATCAAACATACATAATACTGCTAGCTTGTTGATGTGGTTCAGGGTGTCCTTAACAAGAAGCTTAGGTCAGGTTGCCAAGCACGACACAGACCTAGGTCCAACTCAAGGAGAGAAGCTTCCAGATAGCCCTGGAACTAAAGGCAGAATCAGGATTCTCCTCACAACCCTGTCCACCACCGGAGGAGACGTTCCATTTATAATTAGGAAAAGAGACAGGTAAAGAGCATTTATTTGCAGTGTCCTTGTTTCAAATATTGTGCGTATGAAGCACAGAAGACACGAGAAAGAACCCAAGCAGAAAGCTAAAGAAAAGAAATCGATAAAAGCACTGAAGAAAATCAGATGCCCTTGTCTTGCCTGTCTCTGATAATGAATGGGTCTTCTTGCCTCATTCCTCACTTTGGTTCTTGAATTTTCTAGGAAAGTAGCAAAAAAATAAAAGCTGGTGGGGTTGCATTAGTCTTGGCCTAACTTGGTTAGTCTCCTCTGGATAACACACGTCCCTTTTAGGAAGTCCAGGAGACTTTTTGTAATGATAGTAAACGTGGTGTACAACTCCAGATTTTTACTTCGGATCTGGGACAAAACTCAGTGTAAAGCCAAGTAAGTGACAGTTGTCTACAGGAAAAAGTCACCAACGTATTATCCTAAATTCCTCTTACCAGTCTGTATTTATTTTGAGCTCTTTTGTGTTTTGGGTCCTTGTTCATATGTCCCTTAAACATACATAAAATGTTGTAAACAAATCCTTATGATTCAGTAAACATTCTGAAACTGCCAACCATACTCTTGGGATGGTATCCTATATACGGAAAATTCCCAAATTTTAACTATTGCTGCATTTATTAGTTGACCCGAAAAAAAGAGCATTTCGATATAACTTAAAGGACCTATGAATGTCCAGGATTTCAGAGAGGAGATATGACAAATTAAAATTTTATTAAATTAAAATTATATATTATAATTATATTGATAATAATCTAACATTTACTGAACACTTGCTATATGCAAAGTATTGTGTAAATGTCTCTCATAAAGTCATTTAACCTTCCTCACAGCCTCCTGGGATAGATACTATCGTCCCCACTTTCACAGGTGAGGAAACTGTGAAAGTGAAAAACAAAGCAAGAGGTCAAAATAGTTACCAGAGGGCTCCTACACAGAGGGGGCAGCGCTAGACCTCAGGGCAGCCTGCCTGTCGCCCCAGCCTACTCTCTTATCCAGGACGAGGTTTGCGTAGGAAGACGTAGCACTGTGACTCTAATGACTACAAGTTGACGTTTGGAGCAGGAACAACAGTAACTGTAAGAGCAAGTAAGTAAGAGGGAAAAAATGAGAATAATTTTAGAACAAAATGGTGGGCACAATTACAAGCAATTCCACCTGGGAAGCACAATGGTCAGTAACTAAATTCCCAAAAGATTTCCCAGTTTGCACTAAGACCATAACCATTAGGACCATAACCTGACTACCTCACGTGTCCCCCTCACATCCTCCTCCACCCCAAAATGCTCTCTGCCTCAGGGATGCCTTCACAAGGATAAATTTGTTGAGAGCATGGGCTTTACGGTCAGATAAAAACCAAGCTAGCTATCTGAAATTATCTCAGGTCCCCCCCAAAAGTCACTGGGTTGTATTAAGATGAGACATAACTCTTTCCAAATATTTGAAGAACTGCCATTTAGACAAGGAAAGGGGTTAGTACCAGTGGCTGAAAGGATATGTGTCTCAGCCTCCTGTACAATCTTGTTAAACAAGGAGAACCGGTCTGCAGTGGAAAGGCTGCTTTGTGAAGTGCAGGACTCTTTCTTCTTGGAGATCTGCACGCTGGGTCCTTTAGGCTGACTATCTGATGTTGTAGAAGGGATTTCTATGCTACTTTAGATATTGGACTGAATCATCTCTGGGCTCCCTTTCAATGCTAAGCGCTAAGATCTCATGACTCCAGCCTAGAGGATGAGAAGGTGAGCTCAGACCTGTTTCTTCTATTTTTATTATTTTGATAGCCAAAGAACTATGTCGTTGAATTATTCATCAGCTAAAGCCTATTTGGGATATTTATACCTAGAAGATAGTGGGGTATGATCTCCCAGAGCCATAAATGGGAAAATAAAGGGCCATATCAGGAAGAAAAAAAGAAAGAAGAGGAAAAAATGCCTGGAGGGACGACCAGAGGTTGAATGAGGGAAATGGGGTGATTTTGCAGAGGACAGAACTAGTCTATCAAAGTTTTCACAAGTTCAGCTTTGGAAAGGGATCCAAACACAATGACAATCCAAGTAAGTGAGCAGCCTTTTATACTGGGAAATAGGGCCAGGGAAGCAAAGTTCCTTCCAATTTAAACACTCTCAAAAGGCCATGTAATTGCTTTCTGACGGGAGAGGGCCTCTGCTGGTGGAAGACTATTGTTAGCCCAGACCATTTGTCCCCTGAGAGATAGCCTCTGAGATCTGACTGTCCCGCTCAGACTGTCGGCTGCACAAGAAAAAAGACTTAAAGACACTTAAAGAGGATGAAGGTGAATTTTAAACCCTGTCCCCCAGGGCAGGGGAGAGAGTGATGAGGAACATTAGGACCAAGTTCATGTAAAGGGGCCCAGCACTGTGTCGATAGAGACTCAGGCCTGGGGAGGCTCTACTTTGGAAAAGGAACTCAGCTAACTGTACAGCCTGGTGAGTGGGTTGTTTTCTACTCCAGGGAAACAGTACTGTGAAGAAATTGGAAAGGGAGATGAATGAATATCCTTAGTCTTTAGGGACTAAAGGGAAAGTCTTAGGGAAGACTTAGGGAAATGTCTTAGGGAATATGTATATTGCTGCTACTGGAGGACCCTCCTTCTTAGTTAGACAGGGATGGGGAAGCGGAAGGAAGGTCAAGACCACCTAGCGTCACTTTCAGGAACTTGAGAATCTGAGAGGAGACTGTATGTGTTCGCACTAAAGGCAAAGGAGAAGGGCAACCCCACTAGAGAGTGTGAGGCATCCCGAAACACCTGCTCTGGTCCACACCCAACGCGTGGGGAAGGATGTGGCCCTCAACCCAGGCTGGGCATGCCAGATTGAGGTACAGAGTTACCAGGGTTATTTTTCTGGAGTCCTGTGATTCTCAGCCATCTCCCTATCAGAGGCTCCATCAACTCCTTTCTTATCAGGAATGACCTCTCCATCATATTCTGTAAACTTTCCCCGAGAAGCCTCCTCCCAGTTTCCTTAGTACAAGCCTCACCAATGAATGGGCTCTAGAATAGCTGGAGGGGGTCTGGCTCTGAAACTTGGACCAAGGAAAGTAAAGCTGATCCACAGTGCGCAGCAGCTTGGAGGGCCTGGGTGGACCCAAGACTAAAGTATCCTTCCTCTCTTTGGGCTCTTCCCTGTGCACTAAATTGAATATAGAGATGCTAACGGCGTGCATGCCTGTGTATGGGTGAGTTCATCAGCATTTCCACGCTGGATATATGACCAGCCTGACCCTGAAGTCTCCCTGAGCTTACAGGGCTTCCTGTTCTCAGGTTCCTTTGTGGGTTACAAATGGTCAAATGGGCCCCTGAGTGAGTTTATGGTTGACACCTATTATCCTCACTCACAGATCCAGGTCCAAACAGCCAAAGCAGAGAAGTAAGTAAATATATGAAGGGGTGAGACCCAAATACGTGCCCAGGGACAAGCATTCCATCTCTACAAAGTGTGCACAGCACTGGGAGACAGGATTACCTTAACCATCACAAGCCCTCCACTTTGCCATGGCCATAGGACAGGCCCTTCGACAGGCATCTATGGAGTGTGATTTCCTTGGTCCCTGTGGTTTTTGCTGGGCCTCAAATCACTGTGTGGCCAGCTCTGCGGGGAACAAGCTAACCTTTGGAGGAGGAACCAGGATGTTAGTCAAGCCGAGTGAGTACCGGCTCTTGAGCCACTGTTCTGTTTCCAGCATTGAAGCCGGAGCCTAGCCATCAATTTTAAACTGAATGCGCTGTGTTGGCGCACATGAATCTGTCTCAAACTTGCCTTAGAAATGTGTAGTGTTGCTCTTATGCATAAGCACGTAGGTATGCACAAATTCAGTGTGGGTAAAGGATATCGCCATCTTGATATTTTTTAGGGTCTCTCTTCTTAAGAAAAGGAAAACAATTAAGGCACTTTCCTTATTTCTTCACATCTTTTGTCTGATTGTCCCACAAGGCAGAGGAAGGTGGAAAGCGATGATTCTCTCTATTCAGAGTGGTTAAGCGATTTGAATGTGGTCACAATAGCAGGGCCAGGACCCATGTGTTCTAAGGTTCAGTATATTGCTGTCTGTATCAGGCTGCAGCCTCTATAACCATCATTCTGATCTATCTCCTCTGGCCCTCAGTTTTCCCAATTAATGCAACTGAAATAGTGGTAATTCTTATCTCCCGGCTCACAGAAAGTGTGTGAGGATTAAAAAGACATTGCTCTGAAAAAGTTGAGCTGGAGGTTTGTTTAGAGTGCTTTATTTATTTTTTTTTTTTTTTGAGGAAGGGGGTGGATATTGTTTTTGTTGTTGACGATATTGTCCTTTTCATTAAGGAAGAGAATAAAGAAGGGAGAGATACTTGAAAGCTAAGGGGATATGATCAATACGTGAATGTGTACAAATAAATCATTAAGGCATTCAACCCGGGGCCAAAAGACGATGGATCTTGCTCAGCCACTCACCAACCATGCGTCCATGGGAAGCTCTCTAAGCCCCAGTTCATCTATGACATGGAGATTATGATTCCAGCTCTGTCTAGCTCAAAGGATTTTGTAAGACTCACATGAGATAATGTATGTGAAATCTCTTTGAAAAGTATGGGCAGTCAGGTGATTCGTGATTTTTTTGAGAGTCAGATTTTATGAAAAATTCCATTTGAGGGTAAACTTGAGGATGAAAAAGCTTCATGGATCTTGGCTATGGCAGAGAAACAGTTGAATTTGGATATAAGGTGAACCTTTCTAGTTATGAGAAAACAGAACGTGAGAATTGGTGACTAAGACTGTCCCTGGAGATCATCAAAACCTGAGATCACTTGGGAGAGAAATGCTTGAGGTTGTGAGCTTGTAGGAAATGGTTTCGGAGGTTTCCTACCATTCCAAAGAATGTATGAGTTTAAGACTTTTCTTGAGTTTACCTAAATATGTGCTTGGTGCTGACCTGGGTTTCAACCAAGTGAGAGAACCTGGGAGAATTCCTGTGCTTGAAAATGAAGCTCACTTTGGTTTTTGTGGTGGAATAGATCCCTGTGGGGTTTTCAAGCAACCTGAAGCTGGTTTTTGGAAGGGGGACCACGTTAAAGGTGAATCTTAGTAAGTATTGCCATGAAATTTGAATTCAGTTAGTTACTGAGACATGTAACAGGCTTTTTTGTTCATTTAAGTGGACTGCCAAATGTCCTTGGTTTATTCAGGTTTAGTGGGGAGCAGAGCTCTCCCTGTATCCTCCCCATCATAAATGTAAGAGCTCATTTTGCTGGGCAATGGATTGCATTGCTTGCCAACTTAATAGGGAAACAGGATGGAAGAAGTCTCCCCATCTCAGTGGCCAGCTCCATCAGAAAAGCCATCAGAAAAACACTCTTAGATGCTAACACCTTCTCTTCCAGTTGGCCTCCTCTTACAACCTGGATGCCTCAACGGCCAGTGCCACAGTTTCCAATTACCCAGATAACATCCCAAAGTCACTTTGGAAGAACCTCTGTCTCATTTTGTCTTTCCTAACCAGGAATTTACATGGTAGAACTAGATCTAGTACTTCAACAGAGAGAAGGCATGATCTAAGCGTCCATGGCCGTCCTTGACACTGTGTGATTCGGAGCCAGGCTTTGATCTTTCAGGCCCTCTATTGGCTTATCTGTAAATAGAGGTGATGATTCATTCCTCCACGCTTGGATCTCACTTCAGATAATATCACCTCCTCAGAGAGACCCTTCTTGCCCAACCATTCTAACAAGCCACCAAACACAGCCTGATTTAAACACAGCCTGTTATCCAGCCTGATTTATTCCTGCACTTTCATCACTTGATATTGTATTATCTATGGATTTGTTTCTGTGTGCCTCCCAATAGACTATAAGTGCCACGAGGACTGGGACAGCGTCCTAGCAGCTTTCTGCTCTATCCCAGCGCCTAGCACAGTGCCTTACACATGGAGGTGTTCAGTGAATAGTTATTGAGTAAGTGGAGGACACACCCCCATCTACCCTCTCCTTCTCACAAAGTAACAGAGCTTTACTGTTGCATTCCCAAACACTGAGAGCTCACTGAGTTAGTTCCTTGCCAAAGGCAAGGACAGAATACAAGTGTCCATTGTTTGTAGTTATATACACATTGGAGGCAGTGAACAGGTAATCAGGGTATTTGCAGGGCCTCGTTTCACTGTGCCTACCAGACAGGAAATGTGTTGGTCTTTGGGAAAGGAACCACCGTATCAGTATGTTCCAGTAAGTACCTGGTTATTATTGATCATAATGCCTGAACTTATCCTGCAGACTTACATTGCACACATGATTAAATGTCTCCTTATTCTTTAACTCAAGGAGTACTGGGGTTTAGTGATGAAAGCCATCAAAACAAAATGAAAAAAACAGATGCTGTCCCTCGTGTCTAATACTCCAACCATACCCCTGTCCCACCCCATGCTCACAAATTTTTTAATACACACTAAACTGATAAAAGAAAGAAAGATTACCTACAGGGATAGGAGCAATTTTCTAACCACTGGTAAAATGAGCTCGTGTACAGGAATTGATTCCTAAGTAAAAAATGGGAATCAAAGCTGATATGCTTTGGCTGGTAAAACAAGATGACTTGGTGAAATTTTTGAAGGAAATGTGTCAGAGTTGTCTAAAGACCATCAGCTGGACTCTTCTCAGGCTTTCCCCTCCTTCCATTCTATTGTGCTCTGAAAAGAGGCTTTCAGAGGCTTAACTCCATGGCTTAGTCTTTTATTTCAATAATAGAAAAAGGGGGAAATCCCAGCCAGAGTTCCCAGGAAGGAGGATAGATACATGCTAATCACATTAATCTATTATCAAGGTAGCTCAGGAATTCTTGTCAGGCAGCACGGTGCTGTGATTTCTAATACATTCATCTATGGGACTGGGACAGGATTATCAATAAAACCCAGTAAGTAGACAATATGTCACTAAAGTAGGAGGCTTAATGTGGTGACTGAGACCTATTGAACTTACTGCAGTATTTGTAGGGCCCAGATATCAAGAAATGCATGGTTTATGTGGATTTAAGTGCATTCTGAAATAGAAAGAAATGTTAAAGTAATGGCACAGAGGCCAGAAAGATCTAACTGTGGAGGAAAAATAGTAGTGTCGATGAACCAGAAATAACAGACTGAAACAGCTCAGTCAGAGAGTGGATCATAATGAAAAAGGCAAAGTTTGCCTGAACACTGCTTGTCCTTCTAATCCTGGCTTGATCGGTGCATCTGAACCACAATTTCTTCACCTGAAAAATGAAAATATTTCATCTCACCTCATAAGTTTTTTTAAAGATAAAATAAGCTAATGGATATGAAAGTATTTTAGAAACTAGTAAATGCTATACACCTATAAAATATCATGATTATTTGTTTTCAGAACAAAAAGAAAAAGCTAGGACAGCTAGTATAATTCTTTCAACATGAAGAGAATATGTAGATTCTTAGTAGAAGAGCTATTTTCGTGTGGATCTGTAGCCATAGGCATGGGTAAAAACCACTCTCTCTTCTACTGACGTACGGAGACTCACATGTCACCCACATGAGAATGGCAGAAAGGAAACCATTCTGTAAAGGCCTGAAATGCAGTGTGAATTCTGGGGGTAACCTAAAGGTTACCTTTGGAACTGGAACAACGCTTCAAGTCACCCCAAGTAAGTCTAAATTCCTAAGCACTTCTCCTTACTTGTGTTGTTGCCTCTCAGATTGTGACATTTGGAGCACATAACGGGGATGTAATAGGCCTTTTATGGCCATTTTCAGAAGATTTAAATAAAGATATTATAGAAAGATCCCTCATCCAACCCTTAACATTATAATAGTTTTATTCCATCCAAGTTGTGTTCTTTCTTAATAGAAAAGAAAGCCAAGATACTACCCATGAGGCCAATTGAAAACAGTAAATTTGCAGAGCATAAGAACCAAAGAGAAGGCAAGTAGTGTTTTTTACCAGACCTGAAGCAGAGCTGGTGCCCTTTAATCAGGACGCCTGGCTTTGGGGACAGAATAGGACTCGAGTAAGTAACCAGGCTACCACTAGGCCTAAGTCTGCAAAATAAGTTGACTGTAGGAGCAGGAAGCTGTCACTCAATGAAGTTAAAACTAGGAGAGACACTATGGCAGAAATCTAAAAATTGATAAGTGTGATGGAGACAAAAGGACTAGATACATCTGCGGGATGCACAGAGTTGAAAATCACAACTTTGGTGGTGACAGACCCAGAGCAATGAGGAGAGAGAGGCTTCATTTTAAGTGTTGCACAATAAATGCCCATATTTGAGTTGAATGGCCTGTGTGTTATGTGGAATGTAAAAAGAAAGTTAAGATGTGGTCCCCTTCATAGGCGAAAGGGCTGTATCTCTCAGTCTTGGGTATGCGAAGGGTGTGTGGGCTTGTGGGTGTTTTTGGCTGACTAAGAAACACTGTGGGAAGGGTGGAGGCTATACGTGGATCTTTGGGAGCGGGACAAGACTGCTGGTCAGGGCTGGTGAGTAGAGTATCAAGGGAACAACCGGAAGATTGATGAAAATGTTTTCATGTTTCAGGAAATGATTGTGTGATGGAGGATACGCTGGAGTTCAGGGCATCACTGTCACTAGAGGTCTAATGTCTGGTTCTAGCAAGAGAATTAACCCCAATACAGCTGCAATCTCAATCTCATAGGAAGGAGGAGAAGGATTCCTCACTCATAGTTCCTCCTAACATGTATCTGTCCTATGCCAAAAAGTCTCATGTCTCCAGGGTACTTGTGTAGCAGTGCTGGTTCAGTGTGCTTAACCCCACATCACCTGTTTTCCATTTGTAAAATAAGGACAATAATATCAGAGTTCATGGCACAGTTAATGGCCCAAATAAGGCAAGGTGATATATAGCGATTGTCAACCCACTTGCCATGTGTAAGTTCTCCATAAATGCTGGTCTTCTTTCCCTTCCGTAAGCGATCAGAGGTTGAAAGACCCAACACTGCAGGCCATTTTTGTATGGGGGGTTGCCATAGTGTGAACTCAGGATACGGCAAACTTACTTTTGGAAAGGGGACTATGCTTCTGGTCTCTCCAGGTAAATGTCGACCCAATCCCACTCCTGTTTTCTCATTCTCTGGTTTAAGACTTCTACATGTAATTTCTGTGTTTTACCCTTGTGGATGCATCATCCTTGTTTTATCAGTTGACCTATGAATTTAAGGTTGAGCCTTCATGGAGCACTTTGAAAAATGAAAATAACCAACAGAGAGTTGGATTAGTAGGATTAGAAGCTGAATTAGTTGAATTAGTAGAACTAATTTGCTAGGTAGAATGGAATACAGAGTAATACCCAGATAATTAAGACAAACCTGGTTTCTCCAGAAATAGCCTGGCTTCCTGTTAAAAGACTAGACTGTAGCCTCACCCCAGGCATCCCTCCCATTCCTTTTCCCCCTATATCCCCAATCTAGCTGAGGAGTCTTGGACAATCTGTGACACATACAGCTACAGAATTCTTTCATTACTGAGAAGATCTGCCTATTAAAATTGAAAGATCCTTAAGAGCAGAGGTTCCTGTTATATACCATGAAGTGTCTAATATGGTCCTTTTACAGAGTAAGTGCTTGTTTAATTGAAATCAAATACCCAGAAAAATCAAGTTTCCCGGCCAAAGGGAAGAAGTGAATATAGTAAAGCAACACAGTACATTCAGTGTGTGGTGGAGAAGGAAAAATACTAGATTGAGAATCAAATAGACCCATGTTTTTGTCTCTGCTACCAACTAGCAGTGTAACTTGGAGCAGATCCCTTGCCTCTAGGCCTCAGTTTTCTCCTCTGTGAAAGGCGAAGTAGGTCTGGTTGATGACCCCTCTGCCCTCCTGGCACCAGCAGCCTATGAATTTATTCCATTTGGGGTGGGGGGAGCTTTTTTCTCATATGAATAAGTCAAATAGCTATATTAAATCTTAAGTATTTTCTAACTCATCAGGGTAAGTCAGGAAAAGGTGTGAAGTGACAGAGGGAGTTTACTGTGAGGCATGGGACACTGTGGGACTCATGGGGAGAAGCAAACAAACTCACCTTTGGGAAAGGCACCTGGCTAAAAGTGGAGCTGAGTAAGTGTGCAATTCTAAGGGAACTACAAAATGTATTCCAGTGACAGTGAATGGGAGAAAAGGAGATGTTATTTTTGTCATTTGTAATATGACAAAAATTATTTATTTATAATTAACCATAATCTTATTTATAATTTGGAACTATATATATTTGGAATATATTCCAATTATTAATATATATAATTCCAAATATATATTTGGAATTATATAATTATAATTATAATCTTATTTATAATTAACCATAATCTAGTGCTGAAGTATTAAGAATTGTGGCACCCAGATAAATTAATGAAAATATTCAAAGACTGTCCAAGAACATTTTCTTTAAGTTAGAATTTAGCAAGCTATTAAGACTTTTCCCAAGATGTGAGGCTGACAGAAGCTCTGTCCAGTATTAGAGTTTTTAGCACTAGAATTGAGCTAAATGGAGCCAGAAAGAGGAAAAAAGCAGAAGAGCAGAAAATTGCATGGCCATGATCTAATAGAACTTTTCTACTTCCACTGCCATTGATTCTGAGACTCATTGCAGGAGACTATTCAAGGTCACTTGACCTATGCCCCAAATAAGCCCTACCAAGTTCATTCCAGACATTATGTCCCTTTGCACTAAACATTATTCAAGAAGAGTCAGTGAAGTGCAGAGAAAGGAGCCCAGGGCTTCTGGTTGCAGTCTAGAGTTCTAGATTTGACTGAGCCCCAACAGGCGGTGTGACGCTGAACAAGTCATTGCCCCTCTGTGTGCCTCAGACTCTTCCATTGTGAGATGAGAGGCTGGAAGCCCTCAGATTCTGTGATTCTTACTCCTATACCATCCTAGAGTTTATACAACCCAAGGGTGTGGACTCATGGCTGTTTCACAAACAAGTTCTATAACACTAAAAAAACCTTGTTAATCAATCATTTAACTTAACATATAAATCATAACCACCACCTCAGTTTCTATGATGTGTAGATACGATACTAGGGGCATGACAGACAGTACTGTTTATCTTCAAACAACTATGGATCAAGGAACAGTATTCCTATTTTACAGAAAAGGAAACTGAGGCTCAGAGAAGTAACTGCCCAAGATCCCAGGGTTAGTGAGTGGAATGGTCTAGATTCAAACCACGGTCTGCCTGCCTGATCTCAAAGCTTACTCTTTCTACTACATTATGTCACAGACCCTGTGCCAGGGCTTACCTAGAAATGAGAGAGGATGCCAGAGTTAGTAAGGAAATACATGGAATTTATCTTTTCCATTCTTAGATACTGCCATGACTTGAGACATGGAGCTTTGGGAAATCTTGACTTGGATGCCCCAAATCTAAAGCGTTCTCTTCCCTTTTTAATGAGGAAACAAGTAGTACAGGGGCTGCTGGGAGAATTACCCCAACAGGAGAGGAGACAGAAGAGCTGGCAGCAGCCACCTCCTTATTCTGACTCTCCCTTCCCCTCACAATTTCTTGTATTTTCCCCATGCAGACCAGTGTCCAGTGTAACCCATCTATAAGTGCCTGACTCATTTGTGAGTTATAGAAATATGCAACATTGAGTACACTTTGGACATTGCTGGATCATAGAACTTTAGCTCTGAAAGGGAAATCCAAACCTCTTTTTTTCCAGTGAAGAAATTAAGACCCAGAGAGGTTGGTTGAATTGTCCATTATCATGAAATCAGTGAGAACTAGGGCTGGGATGAAAACGTGGGGATCCTGGTCCCTGGGCCATATTCCATGACTACTGTTTGGTGAACTAACCCTTCCAGTAGGTAGGAGGTATGAGATTGTTCATGAATAGGAAGAAACCAGATGGATTTACTGGGAGAATATAAAAAATTGCTCCTTATTATGAGCACCTTCCCATAGGCTCCCTGGGCCTGCTTCACAGCTATGGTTAAAAATGGAAGGCGGCTTCCCTGGTGGCGCAGTGGTTGAGAGTCCGCCTGCCGATTCAGGGGACACAGGTTCGTGCCCCGGTCTGGGAAGATCCCACATGCCGCGGAGCGGCTGGGCCCGTGAGCCATGGCCGCTGAGCCTGTGCTCCGCAACGGGAGAGGCCACAACAGTGAGAGGCCAGCGTACCGCAAAAAAAAAAAAAAAAAAAGGGAAGGAAAAGGAAGCAGCCTATTTTGTCGCAGCACAAATCACTGTGGGAAATAGTGGAGGCTCCAAATTTGTCTTCGGGACAGGAACAAGGCTATTTGTTGAAGCAAGTAAGTTCCTTGAAATAGCCTGATTTTTATTACAGTTGAAGGATATCTGTTTTCACTGATTTTCCCCCAAGGGTTTTGTCTGCTATTTAAGTAAGAAAATAGTTTGGTGATGGTAATGTTGCATTATATGTATCCACGAGCCTCATTCATGCCAGAAACATGTAGTAAACACTTAGTAAGTGTGCATGGACATAACTACCCTAGGGCCCATCTAGAACTGAAACTCTGTAATTACATAAATGGCTTTTTCAACCTGAATATTCATGACATTTTTTATATAATCTACTGCATACAAAGCAGGATTTCCTACTGAGTTGTGACTTATTTCTTGTCATCTTCCAATGGTCTTAGAAATGAAGGTTAAAGAGTAAAATTACACGCCTCTTCCCACTTTGGCGCATGTACGCAAACTCGGGAACATGCTTAGTAACTAACTCGTGTGTGACTCAGGAATCCCCGGCTATAGTCCAGCTATAGGGCACCATTTGTATAGAGTTGGCCCAGTTATAGGGTACCATTTTGTATAGAGTTATGTCAGAGTGTGAACACAGGTTATCAGAAATTCGTATTTGGAACTGGCACCCAACTTTTGATCAGCCCAAGTAAGTCAGCTCTCCGGAAATGTGTAACCCCACCTCCAGCATTGGGTTTATATTTATATATGTAGCATTTGCTCTGGTCTATAATAGAATATTATGATGATGATGATGATGATTATTGTCACATCATCATTATTATTATTACCACTACTGTTTTGTTATTATTGATCATAACAATGCTGCTAACTCGGAATATATTTTTTCTGCCATATTATTCGTTTTACCCTTTAAGGAGAATCAATGTCAAGGTATCAGGAGACAAATGTTTGAGTTTCCTTTGCAGTCAAGTACTTGTTCATTCAGTTGCCCCCTCTCTGCTGAGGGTCCATAGGATCTTCACGATGTCGTGGTTTTTATGCTGCCTCCTGATTATCTCTTTGAGTTGCTTCCTTGGTTTTTCCCTGCCTAAGCACTTAGGTTTTGCAGCTCATATTTACCAAAAGTATACTTAGCTTTTAACCTCTCGCAAAACTGGCCTTCTTGTCCCAATAATTATGGACGGTAAAAGTCAGTTCAACTCAGTAAATGCTTATTGAGTATCATCAAGCCAGGGGCCATAGGTGGTTTAAAATGAAACAAACAAACCAAGAAAAGAAGAAGCATAAGATGTGGTTCTTGCTCTCAAGAACTTCCAGTCTTGTCAGAAAAACAAAACACTCATCTGTTAAAAGTCTAATAACAATTTATATGTGGGTGCACCAAGCAGTGTGCTGTGTGTGGTCATGTGCAGGACCTGGGACCCTACTGACTGGAGACAGGACAGCAGTGACAACGGACAGTCCATATTCCCCGGCAGAGAGCAAGCAGGATTCCACCCCTGTGTTTCCGGAAAAGGATTTAAGACTGTTATCTGCTGAGATGTTTGACTTTCTTCACAGAAAGGCCCCTTGACAGAAAGCAGCCTTGACTTAGGTGAGGATAGAAAGAGTAGAAACAGGAATGAGTCAGGCGTGAGTCACCCTGAAACCTCGCTCAGCCCCAGAGAGGATGCGGTGACTCTGAGTCACGCTGAGGCATGTTTTTAGCATGTGCCCTGGCCTGGCTTGCTGGAAATGCTCTTGCTCCTACTCTTTCTGGCAAAGTGAAAAATACATTTTTGCGTATTCCCCTAAGGCAATGGCGCCTTCGTCTCAGGCGGGGCAGCTGAGGTGGGAAAATGCAGGCTGCTGCCTGGTATCTTTCTTCTTTTTTTTTTTTAAATTTACTTACCTATTTATTTATTTATTTATTTATTTTGGCTGCATTGGGTCTTCGTTGCTGCGTATGGGCTTTCTTTAGTTGTGGCAAGCGGGGGCTACTCTTCGTTGCGGTGCGTGGGCTTCTCATTGTGGTGGCTTGTTGCAGAGCACGGGCTCTAGGCGCACGGGCTTCAGTAGTTGTGACTTGAGGGCTCTAGAGCACAGGCTCAGTAGTTGTGGCACACGGGCTTCAGTAGTTGTGGCTCGTGGGCTCTAGAGCACAGGCTCAGTAGTTGTGGCTCGCAGGCTCAGTAGTTGTGGCGCACGGGCTTCAGTAGTTGTGGCTCACAGGCTCAGTAGTTGTGGCACATGGGCTTCAGTAGTTGTGGCTCGTGGGCTCTAGAGCGCAGGCTCAGTAGTTGTGGCACCTGGGCTTAGTTGCTCCGCAGCTTCCTGGACCAGGGATCGAACCCGTGTCCCCTGCATTGGCAGGTGGATTCTTAACCACTGCGAGGGAAGTCCCACTGCCTGGTATCTTTAGAAACACGTACACCGACCCGGCCTATGTAGGAGGCAGGTTTTTCACCAAGTTTTGTAAAGGTTCTGTGTTTCCCAGAGGAGAAATAGCCAGAGGCTGTTTGTTGATGGCTGTGATGAGGAAAATGGAGGTGATGGGTAGCATCAGGGCTGAAGCTGCTACAGCCACTAGGGAATCTCCCTCCTGTGCTTAGAGCACCCATCAGAAGGAAAAGGTTAGGATCAGCCTTCCCAGGATCCCAGCTTTTAGAGCTACTGGGAAGCGTGTGTGTCTTCCATGAGAGGGTGGGCAAACCCAGGACCTTTTTGTAATGCACTTTCCCAGAGTGTGATTATGGGAACAGATTCACTTTTGGAAAGGGGACTCGAGTATTGGTCACACCAAGTAAGTGAGCCGGGATCCTCCTGGACATACGACCCCTCCCCCATCCACCGCTCTTTCTACCCCATAGGTACCGGACAACTTCTTATGTCCATGGGAGGGCAGAGGGCATGTCCTCCATCAATGCCACCCCTAACGTCCTTAGAAGCTCACTGCGTCAAACCTTCGTGTGCCCCTTGTTTCTTCCACCCTCCCTTCCTCTCAGCATCTCCACTGACAATATATTGAATAATATAAAAATCTCCTTTGCCGCCCATCCTGGGAGCACTTGTATCTAACAAAAGAGTAGCAGAGTCACACCTTGCTGTGGCCCCAGGCAAGCAGGGTGGTGCTGGAGGTACGGCTGCTGGGGAGTTGCTGCCCTGCTTCTCCACTGACAGGAGCGTGTGTTTTCTCCTGGTAGAGGAGGTGAGGTAGAGGGTAGAGGAGGTGAGGAGCTCTTCTAGTCCCCAGTCCCTGGCTCCCATCACCACCCCTCAGCTCAGGGTTCCAGGACAGCTGTGGGAGATTCCTGCAACTCTGGGGGCGTTGGCCAGTGTTTCCCCAGATTGTTGCCCCAACCAGTGGAGCAATAGGTAGAGGGAGGTCACGTGAGACTGGTTTTAGCAAAGGCCTTCCTCGCTGTGTGTATCAGGAAGAAACTATGGACTTATATTTGGAAGAGGGACCAGGCTTGTTGTTCATCCATGTGAGTATTTTAGAAACGGTCAAGGGATATTTTGTAAACAGAGGATATATGATGGAAGGATACTGCAAAAATGAGGGAGTCTGTGACTGGGCTGCTCCATCGTGAAAGAGCCCTTTGCTGTCTGGGGGTAACTTACCATTGTGTCAGGTCTAATGAAATGATTGAGGCTGTGCTGGACAAGGGTTTTGCACAGTGCGTGCAGAGGACAAACCACCAAGGTTTGAGAAAAGAGGCTTCACTCTTGGTTAGGTTTCTGAAGCAGAACTGTCTTCTTGGCAGCCAAGGGGCCATCCTGCCCTTCAACCCCATGGCTGAGAATCTCTCGCCACGCCCCTTTGGATCCATGAGATATCTGTTGCTCGTGACAGCATCCCAACCAGAATGCTGAGGCGCCCTGGGGTGCTGGAGAGGGCGATGGGGCAGGGATAGGTCTCCCTTCTCTCATGGCTACAAGAAGCCTCATCCCTTCCCTCAGTGGAAAGCATTGCTGGGAACCACCATATTATTAGCTACTATTTACTGAATGCCTGACATGTGCCAGTGACTGTACTCTGTCCTTCAAAGAATTTCTCATTCAGTGCTCACATCCATCCTAATGCTAGGTAGCTGGTATTAGGCCTATTTTACAGATGAAGAAACAGAGGCTTGGGGCAAGTAGCTTGCCCAAGATCACAGCTAGGAATAATAGGGCTAGAATTTAACTCTAATCTATTTAACTCCAAGGCCTTACTGTTAACCATGCCACCACACCGCCACCACTGTCCCTCCTGCACTCTGTGAAGGAAGACCCCAGACCTCAAAGGCTACCTGTCTGGTCCTTGGTTTGCCTATCCTGAGCCTTCTTGCCATGGTGACCATGGCAGCTTTGGTCCAGGATTTAGCGTTTCTGAAGAGATGAGTAAAGTCATTGAATTGGGTTGGTAGGATGCAGGTATGGCAGGGAGGGAAGCAGAAACCTAGAGGGACTGATTATTGAGCATAAAGTGACACAGAGAGAAATTTATCATCAAAACGATGGAACAGGGCTTCCCTGGTGGCGCAGTGGTTGAGAGTCCGCCTGCCGATGCAGGGGACGCGGGTTCGTGCCCCGGTCCGGGAAGATCCCACATGCTGCGGAGCGGCTGGGCTCGTGGGCCATGGCCGCTGAGCCTGCGCGTCTGGAGCCTGTGCTCTGCGACGGGGGAGGCCACAACAGTGAGAGGCCCGCGTACCGCAAAAAAAAAAAAAAAAAAAAACATGGAACAGGCTATTCAAAAGCTCCATTCCCAAGAGTGAAGGCTGTAAATGTGGGGCGGGAGGTGTGAAGCGCAGGCAGCCGCCCTGGGTGGCAGAGGGCAGGTATTTGTACTGCATTGTACCAGGGTGTGGACACAAGCAGCAGAACACTCACTTTCGGGAGTGGAACAAGACTCCAAGTGCATCCAAGTAAGTTCCTGACCTTAGACTTCAGCCAAAGACACAGAAAGTCCCTACTCGACTTTCTTAGATGTTGAGTCTGCACTTCCCGAGCTAATTTCTCATGATTCTTCATGAGGCTTGAATGTTTTGAAATTTGAATTCCCAGCCACTAGCTCAACAGCGGTTTATTTTCTAAAAGTAGTAATTGCCAATGGGGCCTGGCCTTTTCATCATTACAGAGGCAGACTCTTTTGCCATTTCTAGATTCCTTTGAGACAAAAGACCTTTATCAGAAATCATGACTGATTATGCCAAAAAAAATTATTTTTGTTACCATCTAGTTTTCACGGGCTGGGCCCGTGAGCCATGGCCGCTGAGCCTGTGCGTCTGGAGCCTGTGCTCCGCAACCGGAGAGGCCACAACAGTGAGAGGCCCATGTACCAAAAAAAAAAAAAAAAAAACAATACTGGGTTTAGAAAATGGACCCATACAGAATTAAAAGATAAATGAAACAGTCCTAATAAAAGAAGGTAGAGGACAGGATTGCATTTAAAATGAATTAAAATAATTAGAGGGCTTTCAGTCAACAAATATTTACCAAGCAACTATTATATTCTAAGCACTATAGAAGGAGGGAGGAGGGGAGGGAGGGAAATGCAGAGTCCCCGCCATCCAGGATCTCCCAGTGGGTAAACATCCGTATAAAGAGACAATTAAGCCCAGTGTCACCACACTGTAGTGGAAGTACACACAAGTTGCGATGGAATAGCAGAAAGGAAGGCATCCCCGACCTCCTATCCTAGCTGTCTGGTACTTTCATGCATTCTGCACTGCACCAAAAGCTCTGTGAGGTCAAGACCCTCTCTCATTCATCCTTACACCTCCACACTCCAGCACAATGCCTGATGCATAAGGCGTCACCTAAGAAATGATTGCTGAAAAAATGCCTCTAGCTGGGAGACTCAGGGAAGGCTTCAGTGGAGGGATAGTAACTGTTTAGAACATATTGGTTTAGACAGTAGCAAGTATTCTCCAACAGAGTTGTTAGATTTCAAAACTGGGAGATTACAGAATCCATCTGAACGTGCATGGGTGGCCGAAAGCCCACTTCTCTGGGGAAAACTTCCTCCATATTTATCTGTTCATTTGTGCACTTCACCAAAGCCTCTTCCCTGCCCTGGGTCAGTTCAGGCTACATTTAGAAAGCCTGAAACCTATCATATTTCTAAAGAACCAGAATACAGAGGTATACCCTGAGAGGGAAGCAGCACAAATGGGGTTTAGCAGCAAAAAGGAGAGGTCTAATGATAAATACGTGAAGTCTATGTCCCTACTTGAGTCGCCACCCAGGAAACTTTTCTCCATTTGTTCTAAGGAAACTTTTCTCCTTTAGGACCAGAACTTTCTTTGAAGTACACAGCTCTAAGGTGTGTAGGAAGGTGTGTGGAAAGAAAACCAATAAATTCACATTTGGGAAAGGCTTTAAAGTTGCTGTTGTTCCCAGTAGGTAAACCCTGCAAAGTGTTGGGGCGATGTGGTCTTGCATAATGACTGCATACGTATCTGCCCTCGAGCCATTCCTGACAGTGGCAGGAAAATTTGCTACATATGAAGCTGTTTCATAATGATTAGAAAGAAATAATCAGCATTAATGAGGCCCCTAATTGTGTCCGTAGGAGTTGGTAGGAGAACAAACAGATTCAGAAAGCTTAAGGATAAAATTAGGCTGAAATTTAGGATGCATTTTAAATTCTTTGAACTAGAAAAGGGACTTCCAGGGAATGTGTATCTAAACCTGTACATGTTCCACAGAGGTTAAGGGGTGTTTTAAGAAAAAAAATTCTTGAATCGAGTAAGTTTAAGAAGCTCTAAATTTCTTTATTGTAATACTTCTCAGAGCCTTTAAAATGCTACTGTGCACTGCTGGTCTTCAGGACTGAAATACGCTATACAGCGTTTTCCAAACTTCTTTGAGCTTAGAATCTTTTTTGCAGAGAAACTTAGGACTAGAGTTCTGTGAATTTCTCACTGAGAAGGACTTGTCTAAACTACTCTCAAACTTTGGAGGGTTTTTTTTTGTCCCCATATGAATGTCAACCCTAATCTTAGAACCCTCCAGAGAAATAGATTCTCAGGCCCCATCCATAACTCACTCCTGATTCTCACAACCTTCAGAGTTAAGCAATCCTCCTTGTGCATTGTATGTGATATCCCTATGGCAATATTAGTCTCTCTCTCTGTCTCTCCCTTCAAAGACTAATAGAACTGCTTTCTAAAAGGAGAGCTTTCATAGGCCTCCCTTCCATGAATTAAGCCCTACCCAAGGTTTTCCGTCTATTGCCGGTGCTGTGAATTTTCCCTCAAGATTCATTTCCCGGTTAATCCCTGGCTCTTCTCCAGACCCTTCCAATTGTCCTCCTTCACTTCCAGTGTGGAACCCAGAATGGGCATCCACCCTCCAGGAAGGCCTGACCTGCTCAAGGCCGGCAAGGAGGGAAAGGTCTGTGAGATTATTACACAGAAAGCTGAGGAATTAGGACTCAGTGGGCCAGAATTTTTTCTTGTGCCAGAGAAAGGGGGATTTTGGAGGAGCCTGTAAAACAGGCACAGGAGACATTTCTGCCCCAGTGAAGCTGACCCTGCCAGGGGCTAGAGTTCTTGTAAAGCACCCTCCTAGTGTGTGTTGTCTGGTGGCTACAATAAGCTGATCTTTGGAGCGGGCACCAGGCTGACCGTACACCCGTGTGAGTATGACGGTGCAAATGACCAGGGCAAAGTAACTGACAACTTGTCTATGAGAAAACCAGCAATGATTTATGGTAAACTCGAGGATATGGGAAACACTCGTTTCCATTTCTACAGACTCTTCTGGTATCTTAAAATGTTCCCATTTCTCATACTAAAGACAGAAGTGCCAAGGGCCAGTTGAGGAAATGAAAATCTGAGGAGAATAATTTACGGAAACATAAAAAGAGTTGCAGATATTCAGTGCTTTCAAGCAAAACAGGTAATGTCAGCACCAGATGATCTGAAGATTCAGGAAATTAGCTAAGTGCTCTTGGGGAAAGAGATGAGTTCACGGCAAACACAAATTCTCTTTTATTGCAGCAGGTAGCTAAATCCCGTGGATGGACTAATGAGCATGGTGTGGGGATACCTGCTCACAGAATCTTCCTCTCTGGAGCTTAGTAGAGCATTGAACCACTCCCAGGGTAAAAGTGACCCAGACCCCTATCTGAATGGCAAATATAACAAGGCATGGAGGTAGGATGGTGTGGGGCTCATAGCACAGCTTGGGAGGCTGTCAGACCTGGGGGAAAGTCTGGCTCTACCATCTCTAGCTAATTAAGTCTCCACTTTCTCAATGGCAAAATGACAATACCCACATCATAACAAGACAATACTCAGCATACAGCAAGTAATCAATAAATGGTAGCTTTACTAAATAATATTAATAATAATTATCATCATCATCAACAAGGCTTTGTTATTACTAAACCTTCATTATTGTAAAGGGAAAGGGGAATGACTTCCCTGGGAAATATGAAACCTAAGAAACAAAGACCCAGGGTGCCTTGTAGAATGGTGCCCTCCAAGTCTGGTGGGTTTTAGCAGGTTAACATCAGGAAGGTTATTGCAGAGACCTTACCCTCAGTGGGGATTCGGCAGTGGTAACAAGTTAAACTTTGGAGCAGGGACCAGACTAAGTGTCCAACCAAGTAAGTAATGAGGGGCAAGGGTGGACATTGACAACTAATTCTTCTTTGTCCAAGATGCTGAGTTGAGCCCAGGTATTATCTTCTGTAGGATCCCAAATGGTTCTTTCCACCCATCCCAGAAAATCCTCTCATCCTGCGCTCAATGCTCAGGAAATATCCTTGGGCCACAACCTGAAGAATCATGAGTTAGGTGATGGGCAAGGAGTCCTGGACCTTTCACGAGAGGATCCAGGATACTGCTGCCCTGAGCTGGGGGTTCTGCTCTACTGAATTCTTGGTTTAAGGAAACCACGACCTCCAACCGAGGGCACTACAGCAGGATGAGGCAGGAGGGGAAGGATTAAGAGACAAAGTCTCAACACAGAAGATCAGAAGGTATTACCTCAGAAGACTGTGACCCTCCGTCCCCTGTGAGAGACCAGTGTTTCTGCTACTGAAATAGGAGGTAGGGCCAGTGAGTTTCTGTAACGGTGTCACCTGCAGTGTGAATACCAGAGGAGTGACCGATAAACACACATTTGGGAAAGGAACGCAATATTTGGTGAGTCATTCTAGGTGGCACCATTTGCAACCCCATGGGCCAGTGTCACTAATCTTTTCCCTGGAGATATTAGTATTACTATGGTAAGGCTAACTGTGGGTGTTACAACTAATTGTCTTACAGAGGCCTCTGTGAACGGGAAAAGCCACACTATCGATCTTGAAAATCTGTGTTTCTCTAGGTCAAACGCATTAAAATTTTACTCTAGTCATTCAGTGGCTAATTTTAAATGCCTTCTATGTGGCCGTCAATCTATAAAATGTGAGACTGAGTATGAAGATATCTAAGATAGATGCCTGACCTGTCTCCAAATAGTATAAAAACTAGCCAAAGGGGCCAAACTATTGTAAATTTAGCAACCTGAAAAACATTTTAGTATCAACCAGCTGATGATGTCAACAGGCACAGTAGAGATACAGAGGAATGGAGTCCCAGCTGAAAAGTTGGCCTAGATGGAGAAGGTTTGATGCAGTAGAAAGGATTCGCTGAGTCTGAAGGATAGAGTAAGATCTGTCTGGGCAAAGCAAGGACAGGAGGGGACTTCCAGGCATAAGGAACACCAAGAAAGAAGGCATGATCTTGGGAGTGAACAAGGCACATGACTTTGGCCAAGTAAACACATCTAATAATGAAGTTAGATGGAGAGAAAGCCAAAGATAACTTTATAAACAATGGAGAAAAGGAATACTAGAGGCTTCAAGAGAATACAGTATTGATCACAAAACTTGGTATATAGTAAATAATAATAGATCATATATAGTACTTTTATTATTTTTTTTAAAATATATATTTCTCTGAAATGGTAAACTGAATAAATACAAATTTGCTTCAAAGCCTTTAAAAAAAAAGAGAGAGAGAGAGAGAGAATACAGACAATTAGGGCCAGGACCAGCCACTAGGAAACTGGGAATCCAATTCAGAAATGCAGACCAGAGGTGAAGGTGAGAGGGGCCAGCTCTTTCCATGGACGGCTTGTGGCCTAGACCTCCCCCTTCTTGCTCAGTGGGCTGTAAGAGCCCATCCCTCAGAGAAGGGGAAACCTAGGCTCTCTGTAATGGAGACATTCAGAGTGGTATGGAGGTATTGCCTCCCAGATGCAATGTGGTAAGGGAACCAGAGTTTCCATTACTCCCGGTAAGTCTGCGCAGGCTCACTGCTTCCTGACGCTCGCCAGAGCCTCAGTGGAACTCAGACTCAGAGTCAGTGCTGCTAACTCACATTTTGGGTTCCTGGTGCCTAAATACCAAGAACAGATTTAGTGGCAAGGGAGCTTTCGATCACTGCTGTGCCCCTGGGGATCTAATGCGCTAGAGCCTTCGGACATGTGCTTCTGCCGTTAGTTCCGAATTTAAATGAGCAGTTAGGAACTAGAATAGGTGACTTCCACACTGAAAAATGGATCCAGTCTTGCTAAGGCTACTTTCTGAGATGTCATCAGTGGTAGGAGGCGTTTATCTTGCTAAGGTGAAACAGGATGTCTCTCCTCCCAGGGCTCTGGCAGATGGACCCCTAAAGCCCTCCAAATTAACAGTGACTCATTCTTTGTTTTCAGACAAAAAGGTCGCACTAGAGGTACATGGGGCGTAAAAGTAAAAGGGGGCTTTAAAGAGTCAAGTTTAGGGATCAGTATCCAGCTTTTTTGACCAAAAGGTCTAATTAGCAGAAATTCTGCAAATCCGATAATCACTAGGCCGCTTGTTTATCCAACAATTATTTCTTGAGCCCCTAGTATATGGCAGAGACCAGGGACACAGCAGTAATCTAGGGACAGGCCTTTGCTGTCACAGAGCTTACATTCCAGGGAGCCAGTGTGAAGAGTTTGGTGTAGCTGTACTCATATAGGGCACATAAAGGATTTGAGAGAGGAAATTCAAGCTCTCCAGATCACGGCAGCCCCTCAGTGTCATGCCAGGAAGTGTGGGCATCATCCTATAGGCAATAGGGAGGCTCTGAATTATTTTGAACAAAAAGTGACCCGATCAGCTCCACGTTTTAGACAAGTCGTTTGGATGATGAGCTCAAAGAAGAGATTGAAGTGTGGGGAGAGGGTGAGTAAGAGAGGAAATCAGGGGTAGGGAAGCCGGACAGGAGAAACTACAGCCAAAATGCACATAGGGAAGCCCAAAGGGTGTCAACTGGTAAAAACAAGACTTGAAAGAGGCTAAAAATCACCTCAGTTCTTCTGACTTCACTAACTGCTCTTTCATTTTGATCTCTCACTAGCAAAGCTGAGCTACAATGGGCCTGCCCCGGTATCACCCCTCACAGAACTCAAGTTGGCTTTAAGTCTCACCCTCAGCCGCTGGTGCCTTTCCTCATGGTCCGTAGCATTGCTCACTCCAGACCAATGCTGTCCAATAGAACTTTCAATGACGATGGAAATATTCTGTCATTCCACACTGTCCTATAGAGTAGGCATCACCCAAATGTAGCTACTGAGCTCTTAAAATGAAGGTTTATGGGTAACTGAATTGTTAATTTTACTTGATTTTGGTTAGTCTTAATTTCAATAGCCACAAGTAGCTAAAGACAATCACATTGGACAGTGCGGTCTAGACCTTCTCCAGCCTGACACCCCCCTGGCACTAGGACTTGAGTGAGAGTTTAACCAGGACTCAAAGTTGGGCATCTGGCCCCCACTGTAACCTCCTTCCCCCTTAAGGCCAACCTGTGTCTGGTGGCAGCTTAGCCTCTGCCTTCTTCTTGAGGCCACGTTCTCTCAGCACCTCCACACCCTTCCATGTCCCCCTCCCCAGTCCCACCCATGACCCCCGCTGATGACTAACAGATCCACTGGAGTGTGGTATTGGTTAATGGCTTCCCATCTCTCCCCTCCCAGGAAGAGATTTACACCATAGATCCTTAACCCATAGTGATGTCAGCCCCACAGGTGGATGGAGATTAGAGGGGAGCAGGCAGAATCCTTTGAAGCCAGAGGTTTGGATGTTGCTCACATGTGACCATGGACCCACCCTTGCTCTGCTGCTCCAGGGACAGCCCCACCACAGACAGCTCTGCCTTGACTCACCATCCCAAGGCCATGCCAAGGGCTGATGCCCCTGGTTTGGTGTCAAGCTGGATATCTGCATTGCCAAGGCCACCCTGGCTGGCTCAGCTAGTGGGGTGCATTAGGCATCACTGGTCTGCAAAACTTTGCATGCGTGGTGGGGAGCTGGGGCAGCAGAGAACCACAGGGGCAGGAAGCTGTTGTCCCAACCCTGCTGTAAACTCTCTGGGTGGCCCTAACGTGTTAATCCTCCGGGCAAAGCTCTGCTTCCTCCTCCAAGGGCAAGAGGTCTGAAAGAATAAACACTGAGGGTTGCATTAAAGACACAAAATCCTATGAAAATACTAAAGAGTCATTCTCAGCACACTAAAGAAAAGCCTCCAGCAACTCCTGCTTCCTGCGGGGTGAAGAGTAGAAACTGTGTATTACTCGGTAGCACATTATTATGGCAGTCTCCTGGTAGTATCAAGAGCTACAATTACTAGAATTATTTCAGTATTTCACAGTGTATTAAATATAATTCATATGGAGAAACTCTCATGGCTTCTCAGAATAGCCTGGTTAGGAAAGTGGATGAGGCAACATCCGCATTTGACAGATGAAATTCCTGACACTCAAGGAGCCGGTGTGAATCGCTCAAGGCCTTGTATCTAGTAAATGGTAGAGCCAGGGCTTGGATGTAGCATCTAAAACTTTTATCAGTGAGAGAAATCTCCTGGTGATGCGACCGATCTTCCAACTTCATGCCAGCCTGTCGTAAAGCTCCCATTCCTGTCAATGCCCAACCTTAGTGGGGGAGACCACCCCAGATTCTAAGACGTATGGTTTGCTCTGCTGGATATCTTTTCTACGCTTGCTTTGTCCTGCCAGAATTATGTTGTCGCTTACTATTCCTACCGAGCTTTGAAGAAGTGCCCTTAAGCGGAAGAGTGGGCAGTATCCTTAAGTAGCCCTGCATTTCCGCTTTCCTTGAACGGCAGGCAGGGCCTGGTAGAGAGCGTTCACTAAGAGCCTGGCTGGCCTCTTGGCCAGGACTGATGGTTTGTGCCTGTCCCTGAGTCCCGTCTGTTGCAAGCTGCTGGTGTCTACAATGTTCTTTCCCATCTAAAGCCTGACAAATGTGACTTGTCAGACCTACAGAGCCCCATTCTTGCCCATCACTGGCATCTGGACTCAGGCCTGGGTTGGGGCAAGGAGGGAAATGAACATCTCCTAACCCGTGTCTTTTGGGTCCACAGATATCCAGAACCCCGACCCTGCCGTGTACCTGCTGAGAAGCCCCAAATCCAGCAACACCTCCGTCTGCTTATACACCGATTTTGAATCTCAAGCCAATGTGTCACAAGTCACGAAGCCCGTGGTGTTCAGCTCAGACAGCACCGTGCTAGACATGGGAGCCTTGGGTTCCAAGAGCAACGGGGTCGTGGCTTGGAGCAGCAGGACCGATTTGGGATGCGGAGACACCTTCAACCAGACCTTCTACTCCAGCTCAGGTGAGTGCAGCCTTGGTGTCGGTCTAAGCTGAGTCTCCTCCTTCGAGAGGCCTGCTTGTGCTCGGGGCTCGGGTCCTTGGTATCTAAAAGCTGCTCTGATTGCTGGTCTCAGCCTCATCAATTGTCGGCAAAGCCCCCTCCCCTCTCTTTACTGAGCACCAGTGAATCCCATGCCGGCAGGCCACAGAACGTCCTGGGCAAAGAGCAGAGGGGGAGAGGCGAGGGGCATACTGGCCCTGAGGCTCACCCACTCTGAGTCCCCACACCCCTGGCTCCGCTCAGCCCCTTACTGCTCCTCCAGGCCCCGCCCTGATGCACTTCTCCAAGATCCCTCCCCTTATTTCTCCCTCTCTGCCAAAGGTCTCTCCCAGCTCCTAACCTCACTCATTCATTCATTCATTCACTCAGCAATCACTGATTGTGCATTACAACATGCCAGCTGCTGCCGTGGAGGAGCAAACACATCAGATGATGGGTGTGCCCCGAGCAAGCCCCATTCCCGTTGGGGGAGACCAACCATCAGCAAGTGGAAATCTAAAGAACTCCAGATTGTAATACGTGCTTTAACTTGGAGTTGGGGAAACAGCCACCTTAGGGACAAAAGTCACAGAAGGGCTCTCTGGGGAAATGCTATCTGAGCTGAGATTTCAAGGCTAAGAAGGTACCAGTCATGCCAAGGGCAGAGAAAGGACCCTATAGAGGCCTGAGCCAGGAGCTCAGTGAGAAAGGAGAAGGGCAGGAGGAAATGAGATGAAAGAGGTAGGCAAGGGCCACATCACGGGGCCTCACCCGTCATGAGAGGGAGACACTGTTCTAGGTACAATGAGAAGCTTTTGATTGGCTATAAACAGGGGAATGACATCCAATTTACTTTTTTTAAAAATCACTCTGACCGCTGAGTGGAAAATGGATTGTAGGAGCCAAGAGTAGAAGCAGAAAAGAAGCCCTTGCAGCAGAGAGGTGATGGAGGCCAGGACGGGCTTGTGGCAGGGGAGTTAAATGCCCATGCCCAACACTATTTGGGATCCAAAGGCAGAACCATGCAGGGATGAGAAGGAAAAGAGGGCATCAAGGAAGGTGGCTGGATTTTATTTCTGAGCAGCTGTGTCAATGGTAATGCTGTTTACTGAGTCAGAGGAAACAAACAAACAAATTTGGGATGCAGGGGTCAAAACTTTGTGGAACACATGAAAGCATCTATACCCCTCATGGCACTTGTCACTGTGTCTGTCTTACTTCCTCTATCAGACTCCAGACTGGAACTCGCCCAAGGGCAGGGTCTAACAGCTCCTTAGGGCCTTGTGTCATGTAACATGCGTTTAGCACCACCAGTGTTCATTAAGTGAATAAAATGGTGCCCAGAAGCCAGGGTGTTGGTCCTTCAGGGGTCAGTGGCTCATCCCAGCAGGTGCCCATATGGGACAGGTTCTCTCAGATCTCTGCACAAGGAAGAATGGAGAGGCTGGAGACATTCAGCAGCCCAACTTCTGGGGTGGGAGAGTCAGCACACTCGGGACTCTAAGAAAAATGTCTTTGTTTGTTCCTTTTAGGAATTCCCTGTGATGCCAAGATAGCAGAGAAAAGCTTTGAAACAGGTAAGGGAGGGTTTGTGGAGGCGATGAACCCACAATTACTGGGACGGGATAGAGGTGACGAGAAGGAATGTGTGGATCTAGGAACGAAGTTCTGAGAAACAAGAACGGCAGTCCGAGCCCTTGTTAGAGCTGCCTGGGGACATTCTTAAATCCCTGGATTCCTCTCACCATCTCTAATTTTCTTTTCCACTCTATGTACTTTGAGGATGAGTCTAGTTTTGCTAGACCAGTGACTCACTCCTAGGCCTCTGTATTCCTTTCAATAGCTCCACTGTCAGCACAGCTCAAGAGAGCTTCTGGGTGGCCCAGGTGTGAAATCTCTGACCAGCTTTTGTGTAGCCCTAGACTAACCAGGTCACCGCGAAGACATTTTCCCTCCATAGCCAGGGGGTTTTGCCTTCTTTCGAGAAGAGCAGCAGAACTCTTGTAGGCCGTGACCTTGTCTCTCAAAGATCCTCACCCCTCCTCACCACCCACCCTGGGCCCATATTCATTGCCATTTGAGCCATTTGTACTGAGTCATCCGTCTTGTGGTTCAGCCGCTAGATTCTCACTAAGGGGCCCAGACCCAGGGGGCTGCGTGTGATAAGTTCTGAGCACCCACCATCCCCATCCACGGCGGGGCTCAGAAATAAAACAAAGAGTAAATGCAGCCAGTGTTTCCCTTTGGAAATGAAATGCTGTTGACCCTGGAAGGATGTACAAATATGTGTATGAGGGGATGTGCACCAAAGCTCAAAGTGAAAGGCAGATCCAGGCGCCGAAGCGCGCCCCACTCCCCACCCTGCTTTCGGTGTCACGGGGGCTGTGAAGACCTGTGCCCATGACCACTGTGGCCCCTTGGTTTTGCAGATATGAACCTAAACTTCCAAAACTTGTCAGTGATCGGCTTCCGCGTTCTCCTCCTGAAAGTGGTCGGGTACAACCTGCTCATGACGCTGCGGCTGTGGTCCAGCTGAGGTGAGCCGGCATCTCAGCCGGGCGGTGGGGTCTGGGGGTCTGGGGGTGGGTCCCCAAAGCTAACCTCCCCCAGGCTCTTGCTTTTAGGTCCTAAGTCTGGGCCCACCAGACTCCTCCTTTTTCTTTCCTGTTAGGAGTTCTCCTTGTTAATAGCAATGGCCCAAAACACTTGATAAACATGGTACCCTCCTCAGGTGACATTAGTCACCTCGCTTGAGCCATGTCTCCCCTACAAAGTATGAGGAACAGTTGTTATTCTCCTCATTTTGGAAATGAAGAAACTGAGGCCAAGTAATATCAAGGGCCACACAGCTAATGAGGGAAACTTAGGAGAAACTTAGGACCCAGACTCATTCATACCCACACCTTCTATCATATCCCTTTCACTGCAAATCCTAAAAGGGCGGCCCCCAATTCCTTTCCTCGGGCCCTCTGACCCCAATATGGTGAGACGGTATTGTATTCATTATCCACCCTAATCCTGGCTAGAGTCTCCAGACCCTTCGCCCCCAGTACCCCACATCATCCCACTGACAAGAGCATCCCATCAAAAAGAACCCGGGGGGCTTCCCTGCTGGCACAGTGGTTAAGAATCCGCCTGCCGATGCAGGGGACACGGGTTCAAGCCGTGGTCCAGGAAGATCCCACATGCCACGGAGCAACTAAGCCCGTGCGCCACAACTACTGAGGCCGCGTGCCACAACTACTGAAGCCGGGACCCATTTGCTCCTAGAACTCTACAAACAGAGGCATCCCCATCACATCCCTAACTGTCCTGCATCTCCTCAGTATGCAGCCTGACTTCTGTTCTTTCTCCTCCCAGGTCTCCAAGAACGTGAGAGCCCCGTGCTCCCTCTCCCCTTGTTCCTTGTCGCCCCTCCTCTCCCTCTTCAAGCAGAGAGGTGCACTCTCTGCCCCCGTGGACAAGAAGGCTCCCTCCACCTCTCTGGCCCCACTGGCAATACCACCAACTGGGTCCTACCAGATATTCGTGATCAAGATGCTGAAGAGCTGCCCAGCACTGCTGCCACCCCCTCTGCTCCCTCACTGCTGCCTGTTACTGCCTGGCATTCTCAGCAAAGACGGAGGCCGCTGCAGCCTCTCCTGGCTGTGGGGAAACTCCCTCCCCGCCCCGCCCCTCCCCGAGACTGCCTCTGATGTCCCACTGAAGGATGGATCCCAGTGCGTTCTCTTGGGCTCTAGCTCCTGGAGATGTTGTGCGCTGTTTATATTTTTTACACAGTGTTCATAAAGAAATACATATCACCCTTTTCCCCAAGATGTGGGGGAGATTATCTCATGATCTAGGCCCTGCTCTGCTTGTGTACCTGAGCCACGTTGTCTATTCTGCTGCCATGGCTTCATTAAAAGCAATGTGGAAGAGCAGAGGCTGTGCTCCTGTTTCATTGGATTTGGTCGGGATCGTCTTCAGCCTGCTGTGGATCACTAGCTGGGCAGAAAGAAACCAAGGCGTTTGTCCATGATGACGTTCGGGGAGCCTGACTCAACAAGCTCCTTCAGTCCACCTCTTCATGGAAAAACCTCTAAAAAATTCCACTTAGAAGGCTGTACTGGGGGGGCCAGGTGAACCCGCTGAAAAGCTCGGGTCCCTGCTCTTCCACGGGGCCACCCGTAGCAGGAGGCCCATGTACATGGGTGGTAATGACCTGGAGTTGAAATTTGGCAGACAGGGACCACACAGCAAGTGTCCCCAAAAGGCCACCCACTGTCTCCTGCCCTGAAGCAACATTTCCTTTGCCTTTCCTTTCAGACTGGATTCCCGTTGAAACAGTGCATTGACCTACAAATTCATGGCTGGGAACCACCCACCATTCCACAGCCTGGGTCCCAACCCAAGGCCCAGCCCATTGGAGTGCCCAGTCTAGGAGTGGGGGAGGCGGGTAGAAGATTTTGCCCCTAACCACACTTTCTACTCCCACCACCCTGGATGTGAGAATGAGAAAAGCAGAGATGAGCTCTCTCCCCGCAAGCCCAGGGACTCCGCCAAGGAGAGTAGAAGTCTCAAGCCCTCACCTAGAGCACAGGTGATGGGATCCCCTGCGGCCCCTGGGGTTCTCCTGAGCCTCCTGCTGCCTGAGCACCTTTCCTGGGGTCACGGACGCTGATGGGAACACCCCTCAGAGACCACTCAGCCATCCACTTCACAATTACCACGATCAAGACCGAAGTCCAGTGCTTAACCATTCCCAGGGCAGTAGGGGAGGGGGGGTGGAGGGTCCCATCCTCAAATACCTGTACAGTTCACCTGTGTGTCTCTGACCACACAGCCAGAAACATGCAAATCCTTCCAGCTACAATTCAGGCCTGCTTCTTATCACAGGGACGTAGCCACCAGCTCGACAGGCATCCTAGGCATGTCCCTCCCCTCTGTGAGCTCCAGGGCCACCACCTGTAAAACCTATAAAACCTATGTCACATAGGACTGGAGGCTGTCCCAACTCCCTGCATCTCTGATTCTCTGGCTTCTATAGAAATAAAAACCATGTCCATCTCTGGAGCCCTCCCGAGGGTAGTCACAGGAACCCCAGTTCTCTCTGAGCGGCCTCGTGTGCAGCCTAAATACAAGTGCCTTTAAAGATCACTAAAGCGAAAGGTCTCAGAGGAAATCCCATCACAGCAGGTCACTCTCACACACAGGAGGACAGGCACCACCTGTGGGGAACTCAAAACTGCCTCCTCCTCAGTCTAACACAGTGCTAGAGATTCCACTACTGGGAATTTCTTTTAATTAAAGAATTCGCTTCCCCATATTAAATGAAAATGCCTCTGTGGGGGTGGGGGCTTAAAAGAGCAAGCCTTTATCAACTGTGAAAAACTCCCAGGCAAATTAGTCTGTCTTTTTGTTCCTCCTCCTAAAATAGTAGTTCACTTTGGTCTGTACACAAAAGATCCAGGCAAGGGATGTGTAGGTATCTGGGGAGACAGGTCTGCCCCTGAGCGTTGGCTGCAAAGATGCTGAGGATAAAGGGGACATGGGGCTTAGGGCAGGGGACAAGAGCAGGGACCCTGGAAGGCAGTGAAGGGGCCAAAGAAAGGCCCCTCCAAGAACCTCACAGGAGGCCCGGGCTGAAGGAGGCCAAGGGAGCATGTGGGGTCGCACCAGCCCAGGGCCCTCAGGTGGCAGAGCCCCTTGGTCACTGGACCCCTAAAGCTATCCGAGGACCTATGAGGGGGTGTGGCAGCAGCAGCTAGGGATCCTCCCAGACCCACGGGAGGGAGCAAGGCCTGCTCCTTCCAGGCCCAGCCCAAGCTGAGGGTGACAAGGTCTCGGTCAGGTAAGAAGCCATCTGGAAAGCAGGGTCAGCACCACCCCTGAGCAGTTTCCATCTCAAACTAGGGGCTCCTCAATCCCAGCAAGAACTTTCTCTCAAGTCTGAGGCTGTTAAGCCTAAAGCCAACTGGGGCCAAGCCAGAGGGCAGAGCAGGAGCAAGCAGGTGTGTGAGGGTGGTGCAGAGTCCACTCACCTGTGTCCACTCTGTTCTCATGTCTGGCCCAGGCCCCACCGGGGGTATCAGAGGGGATTAAAGTGGCCTTTGTGAGGGGGCCTGGGGAAGGGTGCCTACGCCCACCGGGAGGGTTAGCGCTGGGCTGAGGGCCACTGTAGCAGACCCCTCGGTGCAGTAAGGGACCCGGCATTGTTCAGCGTGGAGGGAAGAGGCTGCTGAGGAAACCTGGAGACGTGGTCATCAAGTCCCTGAGACTTGCCCAGCCCTGAAGAACCCTAGTTCCCATGAGCAGGGGCCAGCCTCAAGGAGGGAAGGCCATGCCATCCCAGGGGGGAGTGTGTCACCAAGGCTAGCTGTAGAACACATTTCTCTGGACAGAGGCCCTACTGCTCCAAAAGGCTTTAAGCACAGGCCAACCCTGGAGGCAGAAGAATGGACCAAATGACTTCTCATGACCCCAGGCCTAAGATTCTAGAACACTCTCTGACACTTCACCCAGAGACCTTCCTTCTGAACACAACTGAAATCACAGTCCAGTCAAGAGAAGAGCAGGCTAAGCCAGTATGTGCTTCAGGAACACTTGGGTGGGGTCTTCAGCTCCACCAGAGCGACCCCTCTGCCCTGACCCACCATTGGGGAGGCAGCCATCTGAGCCTCAAAGGATTGTTTATCCTCTTGGTTTGCCACAGAATCCAACTTCCCTGGGGTCACATGTAAAGCCTTTAACAGATATCACCTTAGTTATCAGGTAACATCTCAGCAAAAAAATCCATTCAACTATGCGCTCCTTGGGATGGAAAGTGTATCTTGTTCATCCGTGTGTCTGCGACAACTTGCACAGTGCCTGGCACACAACCAATGCTTAATATACACTTAAGCAGCAAGTGAACAAATAAATGATTAGTACCATCAGGCACTGGGGAAGGAGCCAAGTTGTATATGTGTGTAGGGGTGTGGGGGGAGCATAAGAAAAAAGAAAGTGGGGATTAATAGACGAGGTGGCCGGGTGAGCCACTATTTCACAATTTAGTCAAGAGCTACGAGTAACCAACCTGTCAAGAACTATCAGGAAGGGGCTTCCCTGGTGGCACAGTGGTTAAGAATCTGCCTGCCAATGCAGGCGACACGGGTTCGAGCCCTGGTCCGGAAAGATCCCTCATGCCGCGGAGCAACTAAGCCTGTGCGCCACAACTACTGAGCCTGCGCTCTAGAGCCCACGAGCCACAACTACTGAGCCAGCGAGCCACAACTACTGAAGCCCGCGTGCCTAGAGCCCATGCTCCACAAACAAGAGAAGTCACTGCAATGAGAAGCCCACGCACCGCAACGAAGAGTAGGTGTGCAGCAAGGAAGACCCAACGCAGCCAAAACTAACTAAATAAAATAAATTTAGAAAATAACTACCAGGAAAAGCAAAACCTGAGTGATGGTCCCTTGGCCAGTGCAGCCCCAGGCGCGCACTCATCCAACAGAGCCTAGAGGATGGTTACTCTGGGAAAGCACACAGGGCTTCCAGGCGTCAGCCCTCTAGTCACTGAGGCACCATACCAAGGTCCAGGGCTGAAGGCCACATTACCACCCACCTCACTTCCTCCAGTGTCCTATCTTAAAACTCCTTCTCCAATCTACCTCCGGGAGCAATGTGTGGGGAAAAACATCTTCTGACTGATGGGTGGGTCTGGGGAAGGGGAGCAAGCCGTGTGCAGACCCAGTGCCGTCACTCTAAGTACACTGATGAGCCAAGAGACTGCGGCGGCTAGTGCCCTGCCTCTGTGTAAGGCCACCTGCGATTCAGGCATAGTTTAACCCAGACACACACATGCGTAAGGTTTCCTCTATCACACGGAGAGCTATATTTTGAAATTAATAAGCAGGTCAGACATTGAGTCTGTAGCCAGAAGTAGGACAGGAAGTGGAAAAAAGTCTACCACTTCCGTGCAGATGTTCTGGGGGCTTGGGGCAGCCCCTCCCATTTCCATGACGTCATGGCTGCCGCGAGGGGCAAATGGGGGCACCGTTTGAAGCTCTCCCGCAGAAGCCACATCCTCTGGAAAAAGGAGTTTAAAATTCTGAGTTACAGATAGCATCACCCTAGGCCACGTGCCGCCGGGGCCCGGAGGGCTGGGCCGTTACACCACCACGACCGCAGATGCGACAGGAAGGCAGTGGGCGAGCTGGGAGGGGCTGGCGGGGCCCTGGCAACGGCACCCACGCCCACAGCAGGCCGGGGAGGTGCTGCACACCCCACTGTGAGAAGCAGCCCCGCCCCGCCTCTCCCACCCCCCACCAACCCAGCCCTAAGATCAAAGCTTGATCTCACCCGATCACACCCTTTCTTAATACGGGACAGGCCCTCTAGGCTATGTCCGGCCCGCCATCCCCAGGAGGAGTGGGGTCGCATCCGCTCCCCTACACACAGCTGGGGCTGGTTCTCCGAGGAAGGCCCCCGCTCCAGGTCAGCAATGAAGTGGAGGGTGATGGCCGTGATGGACATCTGCTTCCCAGAGGCCAAGGAGACCAGGATTCAGGAGGCCAGGAGATGGGGAGCCGCAGAAGGAGAACCAGAACCTGACACCCGAAGAACGGCGGTGCTTGGACGTCCTGCTCTGTGGTAGTGTCCCTGGCCACCCACCTGGGGGCAGCAGTACTCCACCAAAGAGGCCTCTTCTCCTTTTCTGCTTATTCTAAGGAAGGAAAGCCCCCAGTGCTTAGGAAAACCACTTTTCAGAGGAAAATAAAAGGACAGAAGACGTCACTCCAGGAGCCGAGCCCCTGCCCTTTGCCCATCACTGTGTCGGGCTCCGGCCCACATGATCCTGTCACATCCCTTGGAGGAGAGAGGGTTTAGGGTCTGGCCGGGCAGACAGCAGGGGGCACTACCTGCCCAGGATCACCAGGCTCCCTCATCCACAGCACTAGAAAGGAGTCCCCCGGGAGGGGCTGGGGGAGCCCCCGGGGTTCTGGAGAGCCCTCTGGATTCCTCAGCAGGGAGCCTGGGCTGGCGGCCGGGATCCACCACTCTAACCGCCCACAGCCTCAGTTTCCCAGTGGGGTCAGTGCTCTCTCACAGGGCAGTTTAAGAACCAAGGCACCTCTCACAGTGCATACCTGCCAAGTGCCAGACACAGGCCAGGCCCTGGGGATTCAGCCTCTGTACAAAATACACGACTCCGCACAGACGAAGCTCAAGAACAGGCAAAACTAATCACCAGCGATGGCAATGGGAGCAGTGGACGACTCTGGGGTAGAAGGACTCCCTGGAAAGGGGCACGAGGGAAGCTTCCGGGTGGTGGAAATGTTCTGCCTCTTGATTTGGGCGCACAGGTGTACACACATGTCAGAATGACTCCAACTGTCTCAATGAAGTACTGTTCCCATTAACACACACACACACAGTTTCAGCTTACTAAGCTGAAAGGCAAATATAAGGGAACGCCCAGAAAGGTGAAGAGGTCCTGCGAGTTGAACTGGATCAAACTGGACCACCACGCTGAGATGAAAGTGGGGCTGCTTCTTCGCTAGGCCAGTGCCCAGGTGAGCCTAGGCCTCCCAGCCCCACCAGCGGATGGCCACTTCTCCCCTCACTATATGGGCCCAGGAGCTTCTGGTTACACCGTCATGTGCATTTTCTTGCTCCCTCCAAGGCTTCCAGCTTCCGGGAGAGCTTGATGGAAGGGAAATTGCAGAACTGGGAGGCACTGGCAAGGCTGTAGCCAATTTTCTGACAAAAGCCAACACTCCTGGCCCCAGAGCACCCCAGGCGGCCCAGACTCCTCTCATTGCAACATCACCGAACACTCCCACTTCTTATCGCCCCTCTCACCCTCTGGGGGCCTCTCTGCCTTCAAAAGGGCCCCCTTGAGCCCTGGCTGAACCTAAGGTCTGAAGGAATGAAGGCAGACCACCCTCCGGCAGACAGTTTCTCTGGGCAGCCATCGTCCCAGGCCAGAACACACTCCATCATTCCAGGGGGGTTTCACCATCTCTGGGAAAAGGTCAGCCCATTCTCCCTGTTTGCTTTGGAAATGCGGGCACACTCCCATTACGGAGGCAATAGGATCCAGAGGAGAGAGACCTGCCATTTTCAAGTTCTTTTAAAAATCCCACTGAGACGCAGAAAGGGTGCTTGTCTACGCTCTCCCTGAACCGCCCACACAAAATTCAGCCAAGGAGAAAAAAAGAAACCATTAAAGGAAGAGCATATAAGTGTGAGACAAGGCTGGCAGGACTTCAGAGAGTTTAAGGAGATGAAGGACTGTGGTTCAGAGAGTGGTCAGCAACTGGTCTCTATTTCATGCTTCCAGCCTTGATGGGAAGAAACTGGGTTAACATGAAACAGGTCTTCTTTCCAGTGGAGACAGCAAGACACTATTTTTAGCAAACTCTAGGGCATCCTTGCTTCTTGCTGGCCCAAATTATTCCAGTGATTACCAAGGGACGGGGGCGGGGGTGGGGGGGGCGACATCCTTATCTGGAATCTTTATGAAGAATAACATGTATCTGTGCAACACCAAAGCAAACATGATCTGGCTTTGACCTTCACAGGAAAGCTAAGCAGTAGGCAGACTATGATCTCCCCCTTTCACAAATGGGGAAAGAGGTGAAGTGGCTCACTTGCCATCGTGGTGAACGAGGCCCACATCAGCACTAGACTGGGTCCCCAGGCTTTCCACCAAGCCCTGTGGACACCCAAGTCCCAGGTGGTTCCAGATGCAGCCATCACAGAGGAAAGAGCAGGAAAAGACGAAGTCTCGGGACCCCCTCCCAAGACCGGTGTCTTATATTCTGCCTGCATGTCCTTTCCCTCTTCCATGACTCTTGCCCCGCCTTGATCACTCTTTAGGATTAGAGAAGAATGGCAAAACAGAGGTCGGTACACTTAGGAGACACTCCCTCAGTAAATGTTGATGTTAGTCATTTCCTGAGGCAATACTTTCTGCACAAGCAAACTCCACTACTCAGTCATATGGCAACAAGAGTTAGTAAAGTAATACCTAGATACACTCCGGCCGGCCGGGTCCGATGGCTGATTCTTACTCAGCTGTCAGATTTCAGCCTAAATGTCTCCTGCTTAGAGAGGCCTTTCCTGACCACTGTGTCTGAGCAGCTTCCTCCCCATCTCCACTCATGATCACTTCGTACAGTTTATGCCCTTCACTCTACTTCATAACAACGCGATTCTATTTGTGTGCTAATTTGGCTCTCTTCCCAACTCAAATGTCAGGCTCAGAAAGGGAGGTGCCTTGTCTGTTCTGATCACCTCTGCACGGCCAGTGCCTGGCAGAGCAGGAGCACAAATATTTTTTAACTAAATGATGGAGTAATAGAAAGGAGGCGCTTCCCCACCAGATATCTCTTATTAACACCCTGAAAGTAGATGGGGTAAAACGTCAATGAGGGCTTCCCTGGTGACACAGTGGTTAAGAATCCGCCTGCCAATGCAGGGGACATGGGTTCGAGCCCTGGTCTGGGAAGATCCCACATGCCGCCCTATGCACCACAACTACTGAGGCTGTGCTCCAGAGCCCGAAAGCCACAACTACTGAGCCCGAGTGCCACAGCTACTGAAGCCCACGTGCCTAGAGCCCGTGCTCCGCAACAAGAGAAGCCACCGCAATGTGGTGAGCCCCGCTCACCACAACTAGAGAAAAGCCCGCGGGCAGCAACGAAGACACAACGCAGCCAAAAATAAATAAAATAAATAAATTTTTAATAAATAAATAAAACGTCAATGATTGTTGAAGCTGAATGTTGGGTATCTGCGAGTTTATCTCTTGATGTGTGTGTTTGTGTGTGTGTGTGTGTGTGTGTGTGTGTGTGAAATAAAAAGTTTAAAACAAAGTTGTTCATCCCTGGGATGAAAAAAGGCAGAGCAGATCTGAATAGCAGACCCTAGGGATGTCTCTAGGGACATCCAGGGAGTCCCTCAGGTTATCTCTCTCCAGAGAAAGAGGAAGACCTGACGTTGGCCACCACAGTCCTTTAGCTGAAAGCCAGTAAAACTGGACGTGCAGCTGAGGGAGAAAAGCACTATGTGTGGACAGTTCTCCGTGTTTCTGACAACTGCTCTGAGGGTACATTTGTAGAGCAGTTGCATTAACGAGGTACTTTCACTTACGTTTCGCTGGAACAACAGTGTGAAGTATTATTATCCCCATGCTTGTTATATTATTTATCTCACTCAAAGCCTAATCCAAATGCTTTGGAATCAGACAGAAATAAGATTCAAACCCTAACACTACAGTCTGAGTTTCCATTTCCTCACCTGGAAGAGGAGAACACCACCTCCCTCCTCATGGGATTATAGGGAAACATAAATAACAGGAGGACACTTAATACCATGCCACACATATGGTAGGTGCTCAGTGGTAGCTACTCATTCCTGGACCAAGGTTGTGTCTTATCTTTGGTAATCCCACGGTGCCTGGGTGCCTAATTATTGGCTAAATTTTAGAGTCAAAACAAAAGGTCCACAGAAGGTCAACAGACTGTAAGTGGCAGAACAGGTCCTTGAATCAACACCTTCAGGGCAAGCAAAGTGCTTTCGGCAGCACCAGGCTGCCTATCTAGGGTCTTGAAGATACACCTCTTTTTCATCCCATTGACAGAAGTTTTTTTTTTTTTTTTTTTTGACAGAAGTTTTGCGTAAGCTTGAACCCACCTATTAATTGAAACTAAGCAAATAAAATATTTTCTTTAGTTCCTCAGAAGTCCTCCTCTTTTTTTCTCATTCCCTTGTCTAAGATCCTTGTTCTGTAAAGTGTTGTTTCCTCGTGCAAGAAAAAGCCATTTTTAATATGTGCTAAATTTTTTCAAATTAACTGTAGTTAGAAAGTTATACAGCACTCAAACTTCAGAAGCCCAGAGCCGCAAGCCAAGATGGGAGGACACAGTCACACTGAGTTTGTACACGAGCTCCCCAGCCCCTGGTAACCACCAGTGCTAGTTCACTGAGCCTCCAAAACCAGAGAGCAGGCCTCTCTGACCGCCCCAAGTATGTTCAACCATCATAACAAAAGTGTTTTGAAGCCTAAGATGAAAGGATGTGATCAAAGAGGCCAAAGGTACTGGCTGCTAAAAGAAGAAAACACAGGAGATGGTTTCCATGTGATAGGGGGCAGGAAATGTGTGGGCAGGAGGTGTTGAGGGCCAGGCTTCCAGCCACTGCAAAGAATGGCAGGGAACAGACCACGTACAGTGGTGTGGCAAATGGCCCCCGGCCCCACAAAAGAGCACAGAAAATAAACCCACCCCGTAAAGATGCTGAGCTAGAGGCAGCAGAAGATGCTAGGATATCGCTCACCCTGTGCCACAGTACTCAAAATCCACTCTTGCAGCATGCTACACTGGGCACCCAGGTGTCAGGCCCATGGACAGGCACCATAACAACACAGCCGGCGGGTATTAAGAAAGATCCAGAGGGCTTCCCTGGTGGCGCAGTGGTTGAGAGTCCGCCTGCCAATGCAGGGGACACAGGTTTGTGCCCCAGTCCGGGAAGATCCCACATGCCGCAGGGCGGCTGGGCCCGTGAGCCATGGTCGCTGGACCTGCGCGTCCAGAGCCTGTGCTCCGGGAGAGGCCGCAACAGTGAGAGGCCCGCGTACCGCAAAAAAAAAAACAAAAAAAAGAAAGATCCAGACTGGAAGATGCATCGAATGAAAAGATTACCCATCCTGATTCAGTGCCTCTCATCTACCATGTCTTTGGTTACTTCAGCTAAAAAAAAAAAACAAACAAAAAACACGTAAGAATCAGAAACTCTGGGACTTCCCTGGCCATCCAGTGGTTAAGACTCCACCCTTCCAATGCAGGGGGCGTGGGCTCGATCCCTGGTTGGGAACTAAGATCCCGCATGCCACACAGCACAGCCAAAAAAAAAAAGAGAATCAGAAACTCAATTGGTGGTTGGGGGGCGGTAGTAATGCATTTTTTTAAACTTGAATCGTTTCACAGGTAATTCTCCTACATGTAGAGTTGAGAACCACTGAACAAGTGAACAGAAGACTAAAAATGAGTTGTAATGAGCTTTTAACTAAATTTAAACTCAAGACTCCAAAAGCTGTCTATAGGCTTCTGCCCTATTGCAAACGGTGAAAAGACACACCAAAGATGAAGGTTTCCCACTGGCTTGGGTAAATCACCTCTGAGATAACAGCTAATCCAATTAAGTGGGAGCTTAGTGTCTACTTCATGTATCTCAAGATCACTGACATACATTAAAGTTTGTATATTAGAGGCTCTGAAAATTATGTCTTCCTTGACAAAATTATCACTATTATTCCCAGTTTTCCACCCATTTATCTTCAAGTTCAGATGCTTTTCTTATTCAAAATACCTGTTTATCAATCTACACTAAAAATAATTCAGAAGCCTCCTGATAAAGGTACAAATGTATACATAAAAGTTTTATTTACATCTTTATTAGAGTATAAGTGCTTTACAATGGTGTGTTAGTTTCTGCTTTATAAAAAGTGAATCAGGGCTTCCCTGGTGGCGCAGTGGTTGAGAGTCCGCCTGCCGATGCAGGGGACACGGGTTCGTGCCCCGGTGCGGGAGGGTCCCGCATGCGGCGGAGCGGCTGGGCCCATGAGCCGGGGCCGCTGAGCCTGCACGTCCGGAGCCTGTGCTCCGCGACGGGGGAGGCCACGGCAGTGAGAGGCCCGCGTACCGCAAAACAAAACAAAAACAAAAAAAACAAAAAAAAAAAGTGAATCAGTTATACATATGTCCCCATATCTCTTCCCTCTTGAGTCTCCCTCCCTCCCACCCTCCCTATCCCACCCCTCTAGGTGGTCACAAAGCACCGAGCTGATCTCCCTGTGCTATGTGGCTGCTTCCCACTAGCTATCTATTTTACGTTTGGTAGTGTATATATGTCCATGCCACTCTCTCACTTTGTCCCAGCTTACCCTTCCCCCTCCCCTTATCCTCAAGTCCATTCTCCAGTAGGTCTGCGTCTTTATTCCCATCTTGCCCCTAGGTTCTTCATGACTTTTTTTTTTTTTTTTAGATTCCATATATATATGTTAACTAGCGGTATTTGTTTTTCTCTTTCTGACTTACTTCCCTCTGTATGAGACTCTGGGTCCACCCACCTCACTACAAATAACTCAATTTCGTTTCTTTTTATGGCTGAGAAAATGGGTACATAAAAGTTTTAAAGAATATTCAATTACTCAGTCATAGTTTAGTGAACTAGCATCCCTCCGAATGGCAAACCATGGCCCAAGCACCAACAGCTTGCTTTTGTGAATAAAGTTTTACTGGAACTCTGCCAGGCCGTTCATTTAAGAAAAAGCTTGCCAACTCCTAATCTAGAGCTATTCACAAACTTTAGTGTATATCAGAGTTACATGGAGAGCTAAGAAACACAGAGGCCCAAGTTCATTACCAAGTTCCCATGTAATTGTGAGATACACCAAAATTTGAGAACCTCTGTTCTGGATGGGTGCTTCTCAAACTTTAATATGAACGTGAATCACCTGCTGACCACGTTAAAACAAAGATTCTGCTTCAGGAGGGCCTGGGGTGGGCTTGAGATTCTCTTTTTCAAATAAGCTCCTAGGTTATGTCAATCCTGCTGGTCAACAGGCTACGTTTTGCATAGCAAGAACCCAGAGCAGCACTTCTCCAATTTGGCTGCACGTTAGAATCTCCCGGGTAGTGGTACAAAGTGCAGATGCCACCCCCAGAGATTTGTATTTAATTGGTCTGGGGTGTGCCCTGGGCATTGAGATTTCGTTTTTAAGTTCCCCAAGTGATTCTAATGGGCAGCCAGGTTGGGAAACCTCTAGAGCACAACTCACCATCTCAGCAGTCAGCTAAATTAAATAGTGGAATCCTCAACATAGCTTATTTCCTGTATATAGCACCCAAGATGGAAACAGGGCTGCTACCACAATACATATAAATATGTCTAGACTTCAGCCAGCAGACCTATTGCTCCACCCAAGTGTGTCACGGACTCTGATCTTAAGCAAGTTACAAATCGGAGCTTCAATTTCTTCATCTATCTAATGCGGATTGGAACCCCTGAGATAATGGTAAGAACAAAATGAGAGAACATTTGTGAAGGTGGTTTGGAAAGTAGTGTCTCCTATAAATAAGCATATATACAAATCCCACTTTTGGCACTCTTCTTACACGGTCTAAGAGATACATATTTCCCTTTTCACCACTAAATCACGTTGAAACAGATATAAATGGGGAAGCACACACTTTTCTCACAAAGTGCTTAATGATGCAGTTCCAGGAAGCATTGTGTCATAAGAGCGGGAACCACCGGCAACAATTGAAGGATTAGTAAGGGATTACCAGCTCCAGGGAAAAGACAAAGGACTGTGGTTTCCCAGGGTTGTCAGCCCTGCCTTTTGTCATTAACTTCAAACACACTTAATGAAAACACGGAGGTAGATTCACAGTTGCAAGTTATCAACTCCTAAAGAGCTCTGCACACAGGACTGAAGGGAAAAAAGGACTTTCATACCAATAAAGAAGAAAAACAAAAAACAGAGCCAGAGGCAGAGGAAGGAGTGGCATGGAGCTTTTTAATTTGGAAGGCAAAAAGGTTACACTTCATGGAAGGCAGAGGCTATGCTAATAAATGCTCATTACAAAGTTGTTCTGACACGGAAGCCTGGGAACTCTCTGGGCTCTCCAACCGCATCCCAAATCAGTCGGTAGCAAGCATAAATCTGAAGGAAATCCGTGTGTCCAGCAAAGTGCCATCTCAAGAGCTCTTCTTATCCAGGGGAAACCAAAGAGTGAACCTTTAAGAAAGAAGCAGAAAGGTAAGAAGAGATACTCAAGGTTTCTAAAAATGTTTTGTGATATGCTACAGACAGGGTCTCGAATTCTTCTATCTAAATTCTAAACCCGTAAAGACAAAGGCAGTTAATGGGTTCCCAAATTCTGGACAGTATTTAAGCCAGGTTAGAACAACCAGAATAAAGCAAATTTTTTCACTGAACATTTTATAGAGGGATCCATAGAAATTAGTGCTCAAATCTGAATTCCAAGCACACGGAAGGCATAACTGACTCGAACTGTTGCCGTGGGTTCTAACGCCACCTCTGCAATTAATTAGCTGTACGACTTTACGTAAGTCACTCTGACCTCTCTGATCCACAAACCCTCTTTGTGGTGAGAGGATTGCAACTTAGCCTAAAGAGCTTTTCTGGATTTAGAAAGCTTACAAAGCACTAACTTCCAGTTTGGGGGGTGGGGGAGGGGGAGGGGGAGGGGAAGAAGGAAGAAGGAAGAATTCGAAAGAAAGCAGAGAAAGATTCCCAATCTCAGATTTAACGAAGGCCCAAAACAGCAGGAATAATTTTGTTTTCATTTAACAGTAAGATTATTTTTGGCAAGAAGGAGGTGGAGAGTAACCCCATGAGAAGAGGCCACACAGCTGCCAGAGCCAGATGGGACTGACTGTAAGCTGTGAGGTGGAGCCCAGCCCTGCCCTGTAAACACAGACTTCCCTTCTCACACCTCTAGGAGGGCTGCCCACCTAGAGCAGCTC
This sequence comes from Orcinus orca, assembly GCF_937001465.1. NCBI lineage: Eukaryota > Metazoa > Chordata > Mammalia > Artiodactyla > Delphinidae > Orcinus > Orcinus orca. Next base: position 126,827,033 of record NC_064560.1, read on the forward strand.
CGACACAGTGTGGCCAGAAGGTGACCCCTTGGCCCTAGGGGCCCCAATGTTCCCAGCCACAAGCAGCCCATTTTCCTGCAGTGTGCCATAAAAATATTGTCATCTTCTACGTGTGAAGATGAGAAAGGTTGGGAAACACTATGTTTCAGAAGAGCTGGGCTACACCAGTAGGTGAAAGGGCACCACCTTATTTTGTGCATTGGTTCAGGTGACCTGGAGATTCTAGCATCAGAGTTTAGAGGAAAGATCTTAGACTTCTAGCCAGATTGCTTTTATTCCACTAACAATGAAAGAGAAATGCTACATAATTGCAGAACATTCCTGCATCAGTGGAATTATGAGAAATATGTAAAACAAAGAGCAAAAACAGGGAGCAAAAGTGATCACAGTGCCAAATAAGAACAAACAGACCTATTAAAACTAACCTATTCACTCCATCAAATGTCTTAAAGCAAACTCTCTGACAACAGACTATGAACTAATACAACACATCAGTTCTAACGGCCAAGGTGAGAGAGGAATAGAGCACAGGGCCACTTCAGTGAAGAGCCTGACACAATGAGAATTATAAAAGAAATCCTCATTCAGTACAAAAGTCAAGTTTTGAGATCCTATGACAATAAAACATCTTAATCTAAGACACTGGGATTGGTCCAACTAAAAGGCAAAAAATGACTCATGAGAGTAAATCTCTTTGACAATGGTTTTCAGAAAATTCCTATTTACATAGATCTGCTCCTTTCTTTTAAGGCAAAAATATATCTACCAGACAGTACTCTAAAAGCAGAAGTTCTAGGAGTCTTTGAAATATTAGCTCAACAAAATTAGACTATTCACCAGCTCAGAAGAATGATTTCAACTGTTAACCAGAGGATAAAGGTTTCAGGAAACTGACAAATAAAATTTCCTCCCCTGATATCAAGACATGCAAAGTGGAAGACACCTACTGAGAGCATGACTTCTTCAGTCTATTCACACAAGCAGGAAAGACAGCACCATTCGATCAGCCTGTTCTCATCATCTTAAGAGAAAGGAAGGCACAACACAAAGAACTGTTAAAAAGAATTACTCTCTGTAGAGACACAAAAGATGATGCCAGACAGGGTCATTTCTGTTTGGAATCTGCTTCCCCAGCACCATCTCTATTCAGACGCCAGCACTGAGCAGATATGCTCAAATACTGATTTTCCTTCAAATCCGTCTCATCCTAGATCCTGGTCACCCAATTAAAACTGAAATTAGAGAAAATGTGAATCAAAGACCATTCTGCAGAAACTCTAGGTTCAGAGCTCAATGTGAATCACTACAATTTCAGAAGGCACGGATCTGAAAATGAAAGGAGCTGTAGAGATCAGCTCATCCAATCCTCTCAGTCTTACAGATGAGGAAACCATCACCTGAGAGTTTGACAGATTTGTCCAGAGCTGTGCTGTCCAACACCACGCCACAGGTGACTATTTAAGCTGAGTTAAAATTAAATAAAATGAAAAATTCAGTGCCTCACTTAGCCACATTTCAAATGTTCAATAACTACATGTGGCTAGTAGCTACCGTATTTGCCAGTGCAGACTTAGATTAGCACAATGCAAAGTGCTACTGGACAGTGCCGGCCCAGGGTCACCCTCTCTGGAATAAGTCGGGTCTCCTGATCTGCATTCTCCTCCACTTCTTCCAGATCATACTAAAGATGACCAACTTTGCAGAAACATTTTAGATAGCTTGTCTTCATCCTTTCTTATCAACCTCTCCTAAGTTTTTCCCATTTAAAAAAGAGAAGCAAGCTTAATACTGTTACTGGAAACCTTCTAATAAAATGTATATATTCATCATCCAAAAGTCTTTGAACATAATAGAGAGGAAAGAATATAAAAGTGTGAAGTTAAAGTATCTGTTATCGAGTTCCCACTCAGTCACTTATTAGTTCCAGGCCCTGGACAAGTCAACTTAAATTTCACCAAGCTTTAATTACCTCATGTACAGAACGGGAACACTACTATTTGTCTGCCTCCATCACAGGGTGGGCCATGAGGATGACGTGGGTTGATGTGTGTAAAAGTGTATGTGGGGACTTCCCTGGTGGCACAGTGGTTAAGAGTCCGCCTGCCAATGCAGGGGACACGGGTTCAAGCCCTGGTCCGGGAAGATCCCACATGCTGCCGAGCAACTAAGCACATGCACCACAACTACCAAGCCTGCATTCTAGAGCCCGCAAGCCACAACTACTGAAGCCCATGCACCGCAACGAAGAGTAGCCCCCGCTCGCCACAACTGGAGAAAGCGTGTGCACAGCAACGAAAACCCAACGCAGCCATAAATAAATAAATAAATAACTTTTTTTTTTTTTAAGTGCATGTGGAGTGTGAGTCCTGCAAGCCTGGTTATGTGATAACTGTAAAACATTTGATAAATGTTGTCTAATTTTGTAAAAGGCCTTATACAAACACCATGCATTTTGTTACAGACAATCGCACTTTTGATGGATGATGAAAACCTAGTAATATGGATAAAAAGCAACAATTGAAGGTAAAAAGCAAGAAGAAGAAAAAAAAGCAAAGCTCAACTGAGGATCCACACAAACAGCATTATCCTCCTCAAACACAATGGGACTATCATGAATACTATTAATCAGAGGCTTTAACAGCTGCAAGAGACTCTAATGACCATCCAGGCTAATCCCCTCCCTATGCACACAGGGAAATTAGGGCTCAACGACAAGCTTATTTCTCCATTCAACTAGTTAACAACACAGCAAAGTCTACAACACAGGTCTTCCAACTTCTAGCCTCACGCTCGTGCCCCACTCCACCGTCCCACCGTCCCTCGTGTGAATTGTTCCCTCGGCATCTTTCTTCCCCAGCACTTTCCTCGTGTCTTAGCATCCACATCACTAATGATACAGCTATTTTATACAGCATTTTGTTGCAGCTGAAAATGATTTACTCGTTCATACACTCATTCAACAAACATGCATTGTGACCCTTAGCCCTGTGCTAAGCTCTGAGGTCCCCACCCTCTGGGAATTGAACAGTCCAGTGGGAGAGACAGGAAAATGAATGGTTTCATAACCATGTGGTAAGTGCAGCGTTAGGGGCATGCACAGTGGACCATGAGGGCCCCAAGAAGAGGGTCTTATGCAACCTGGGGGCAGGATGACTTGCAGTCAGAATCATCTGAGCTGCAAGGCTAGAGAAACTAAGGCAGGGAATGAACTTCATAAATACAAATCTATGGGAATTCCCTGGCGGTCCAGTGGTTAGAACTCAGCACTTTCACTGTCGGGGCCCGGGTTCCATCCCTGGTCAGGGAACTAGGAACCCGCAAAACGCAAAGCTTGGCCAAATTTTTTTAAAAAACACAAATCTACTTGATATTCTCTTTTATTCTTTTTCTCTTTTTTTTTTTTGGTGGTTTTAAATGAACCAAATACCAAATAGAGCACAATCATCAATTCAAGAATCATCAATTATTTGGGTTTTTTGTAAATATAATAAGCAGATTCAAGGTTTTAAGAATAAGTAAAGAATCTCACCCTCCAACCAGGAAAAACAAGGGGGTTGAGAAAAGATTATGCCAACTCAAAATACTTTCTACAAATTTAGAGTAGTTCCCTTTTTGAGAACTTATCTAGTGGCTAAACCTAATTCAATATAAGGTGAAATGTCAGAGAAAATGAAATGGAAACTAACCCCCCCACCCAAAAAAAATTAAAGATGACTGCCAGCAGGAGGTCATGCTGAGAGCAAAAACAGGTCTACAAGAAACCGGAAAGGGAGCTCTCAAACTGACAGATCAGAAAAGGAAATAAATGGTCAATCTCTGGGTCACCGTGCACTTGGTCTTCCCTAGGTGACAAAGGTTGCATGCCCTTTTGTGCCTGACACCGCCCACCTCTGGCCAAAATGTAAAGCAAGGCCCACCCAACACCTAGGCCCGCTTGGACCTCTGCTGCCCTCCTGTGACTGGAAAGAAACTTGGTTTTATCACAAAGGTATCTGTGGTTTCTTCCCCCAAACTCAGCTTCTCTTGGGCTTTGTAGTACCTTCTCTCAGCAATGAAATGTACACGCCACTGGGTGGCAGTAGCGCCTAAGAAATAACATTTAGATCCCCTTCCAGAGGTAACTTTCTATATTACTACAGTACTTTACTGATGAATTCAAAAAGCCAACTGGTGACTGCTTGTTTGTTAATAGTACTGTCAGTTATGTTCTGCCCAGCCCTGTAGCGCCCTCGCTCCAGCCGGGATTAAACTCTACGAATTTTTAAAGACCTGTGGGAGAACAGCCTCCACCATAAAAACAAAGCAACACTAACAAGGTTTCAGCACAACCTGGTGGCAAACAATTGCCCTCAGGCTAAGCATACTTCCAAGCTCAGGTCTGCCCCTTGTGGAAGCCCTGTTCACTTCTCCCTCTGATCCAGGGCCCAGTCATCAGGAACTTTCCTTCCCAAGCTGTGACCCAATGTAGCTAAGTCCCTCTTTTCTTCATTTCCCTTCAGAACACCTGAGATAGGCTGACATTTTCTGAAAAGAATTTCACAAGGAGACATGGAAAAACAAAACAGGAAATATTTACAGATAGTATGTAAATCTTTAAATATTCAAACCTACTGAACTTCTATATAATGCATTCATTCAAAATAGATTACTGCCACCTAAGTGCCAAACACTGATCATCACTTTAGGTGTGCATGGATTCTCCCAACTCAGAAGCTCACTAGGAGCATTTTTCACTTTTGCATTTTCTTTTTTTTTTTTTAAATAAATTGTAGTTTTGACTGCGTTAGGTCTTTGCTGCGCACAGGCTTTCTTTAATTGCGGCAAGCAGGGGCTACTCTTCGTTGCAGTGCATGGGCTTCTCGTTGCGGTGGCTTCTCTTGTTGCAGAGCACCGGCTCTAGGTGCAAGGGCTTCAGTAGCTGTGGCTCACGGGCTCTAGAGCACAGGCTCAGTACTGGCGCACGGGCTTAGTTGCTCCACGGCATGTGGGATCTTCCCGGACCAGGGCTCGAACCCATGTCCCCTGCCTTGGCAGGCAGATTCTTAACCACTGCGCCACCAGGGAAGTCCTGCATTTTCTTTTTTTTTTGAATTTTATTTTATTGTTTTTATACAGCAGGTTCTTATTAGTTATCTATTTGCATTTTCATTTTTATGATAATCTAAAAAACATTATAAGTCTATTCTTCTCTCTTTTTTATTATTTTATTTATTTATTATTTTTGGCTATGTTGGGTCTTCGTTACTACACATGAGCTTTCTCTAGTTGCGGCGAGCAGGGGCTACTCTTCGTTGCAGTGCGCGGGCTTCTCATTGTGGTGGCTTCTCTTGCTACGGAGCACGGGCTCTAGGCGTGCGGGCTTCAGTAGTTGTGGTGCATGGGCTTCAGTAGTTGTGGCTCACAGGCTCTAGAGTGCAGGCTCGGTAGTTGTGGTGCACGGGCTTAGCTGCTCCGCGGCATGTGGGATCTTCCCGGACCAGGGCTCAAACCAGTGTCCCCTGCATTGGCAGGCAGACTCTTAACCACTGCACCACCAGGAAAACCCCTATGAGTCTATTCTTGACCACTGGCATAGCCACTTATACCAGTGCTGCCAACTGAACAGCTAACTTTTACCACAGGTTTCTCACGCTGCCATCTCTGGACATGTTTTCAGGAGGCCGCAAAAGTCTGAAGTTTGGAAAAGGCTGTGTTAACAGATGTAGGTTTTACAATAGTCCTAGCTGAACAAAACTGCTATGAAGACGGTCAAGTCTTACAGCAGAGGGAAGGAATGGGGACTGGAGGGATTCAAAGGAACTTCAGCTCAATCTACAATGCTTAATTTGTTCAAAACCTGTTCATTCCAGGTGGTGGATACACGGTGGTGTTTGTTATATTCTTCTCTGTACTTTTCTGTATTTTTTAAATTGTCATACAAGCAAAGAAAGTTAAGTAATAAAGGAAAGGACGGTAATAAAAATAACTGTGGTAACTTTTTTTTTTTTTGATGTGGACCATTTTTAAAGTCTTTACTGAATTTGTTACAATATTGTTTCTGTTTTACGTTTTGGTTCTTTAGCTGCGAGGCATGTGGGATCCTAGCTCCCTGACCAGGGATCGAACCAGCACCCCCTGCAGTGGAAGGCAAAGCCCTAACCACTGGACTGCCAGGGAAGTCCCTGTGGTAACTTTTTAAACACATTTCTTTAACTCTGCAATCGTCAAATACTTTATAATAAGCAACTTTAAGCAAAAATAGATATTAAAAAAATTTTTTGACATCAGACTGGATTATTAGACTTAAAAGATTTCCAGCAAGGTTCTTTGAACATCAGTTTCTCATCTGTAAGTGGAATTACCAAGCCTATCCTCATAAGGTTGTTTTGAAAATAAAATAAGACTTAAAGCCTGGCCCACGCGAGCACTCACTATCTGTTAACTTCCTTACTTCTCCTGGAATAAATTTCTTTAACTCAGTGCCATTTTCTTTTGATATGCTTTTTCATAGTAGCTGCTGGTTTTAAATGTCACCCCCAAATTCACACCAGAGCAGTAAGCTACAGGTGTTTATTCTTTTTATACCCAACTCTCAACATACTTGTCAAATATGGAGAATATTCAATCTGTTTTGTTCTACCTTCTGAGTTGATATAAATATTGAAAACTCACTCGAAAACCATTTTAAAAGTGTTTTAGCACACTGCACATAGAACTAAGTTAGAAGCACAGAAAAAGGGCAAATAAATGTATATTTGAAAATTGAGGGCAGGACAGTACAGTATATGTCAAACTGTGATCATTTCACAAATGATCTCTGTGAAAAAACCCCTGGGGAGTCCCACACAGAAGGATTTCACTACGAATATACTCTCTATAGAATGATTTAACACTGCACTCTGGGATTGGAAGATTGTGCTATACCTTGGGCCCATAATTCCCAGCTGAACAGGTGGCCCTAGATCGTTAATAGGGTCTGCAGTACGCAGTTTCTGCTGAGCTTGCTTTTTTGTCTCTGTTTTTGTCATGATTTTGAAATAACTAGCCTCTCTGCTGCAGAGTCCTCCTCCAATCACGACAGCCCTAGGAAATTATTTTTCATGATGTGGTATCTCCCTGATCCTAGAGAACATCCTTGAACTGCTTGCTCTGTCCCCTTGTTAAAGCATACAACGTGACTCATCTAGAAAAAGTAACTAGAAATTTAGAGTAGGGCAATCAGAAGACTTATGGCCTTTCCAGCAAGGTTACTATCAGAGCCCAAGGGTTACTCAGGATGTTCGCAGGTCAATGCCGGTGGGTGAATTTTCTAGCTGTACTCAAGAAGCTATCATTGGTCAGGCGCCCTGTCTGCGGCCTCTGCTCCCAGATGGCACGGAGGCCCAGTTCTCCGGACCGCCACAGCACTTTGTTCAGGTCTTTAGTGTGGCTCTAACTGCTGTGTTTACATGCCCTTTTCCCCTTCTAGACTGTTCACTGCTTGAAGGCAGCCACATTTTACTTTTCTTTGTGTTCCCAGGATCAAGGCATTGACTAGCACATGGGGGAACAGCTCAAGTCCTGATTGGGTCTCCAAAAAGTTCAACTGTATTAAGATAGTAGAAAGAAGTGGTTCACAACCTCTTTCACTGATATAAACCACCTCTGTCAACTTACCACTGCCAAAAATGAAACCTTACCTGAACTAACAGTACTGTTTTTGAGACAATATCTATGGAAAGGATTTATGTAATATATTAAGTAACTGCTAGAAACTGAAGTAAAGTCCTTGTCACATTATTGCATTCACTTTGTCCATGGTTGCTCTAACTGTTATGTTAGATTTCTGATTAGTACAAAAATGATAGCTTTCCAAGTTGTGATAGAGGTTGGTCCTGGGATATCCTTCCCCCAAAGAGGGTCAGTTTCCTAAGGTTCTTGTTTCTCTACCCCAGTAATAGCAACATAGGAGAAAGGCAAAGAATAGAGTGCATTCATTCATCAGTGAGCAACACGGGATACTGAAAGAGCACTAGGCCAAGAGCACCATTGGACTAAAGCACTACACTGCTTCCACTTAGCTATGTGGCCAGGGAAAGCTACTGGATTGTTCTGGACCTCTGTTTTCTCATATATAAAGTAAGTTTTAAGATAGAGTCAAGGGACTTCCCTGGCGGTCCAGCGGGTAAGACTCCGCACTTCCAAGGCAGGGGACATGGGTTCCATCCTTGGTCAGGGAACTCCCATGCCGTGCAGCACAGCCAAAAGAAAAAAAAATATATATATATATATATATATATACACACACACACACACACACATACACAGAGAGAGAGAGAGAGAGAGAGAGAGAGAGAGTCAAGTACTTCTCAGAGCTTTTAGGATTCTGCTTAGGAGGGAAGGATGGAGGGGAGAGCACACCACACAAGGAGAGCCCAAGCAAAGAGGGCTTTTCAACTTCTGTCAATCAGAACAACTCGGCTCCACTGCTGAGATTCTATGAGTTTACTTAAAAAAAAAAAAAAAAAGAGCTCTATTGCTAAAAAAAGAAAACTGGCAAATGACCACATGGCATCTCATCCTATATGTTAAAGTGTTCTCCCAAGCTAATCCAATTTTCCCAATAATTTTTTTTTTTTTTTTTTTTTGCGGTACGCAGGCCTCTCACTGCTGTGGCCTCTCCCATTGCGGAGCACAGGCTCCAGACGCGCAGGCTCAGCAGCCATGGCTCACGGGCCCAGCCGCTCCGCAGCATGTGGGATCCTCCCAGACCGGGGCACGAACCCGTCCCCTGCATCGGCAGACGGACTCTCAACCACTGCGCCACCAGGGAAGCCCTCCCATTAATTTTTAACTTAGCACATATATAAGCAAGCAGCCATCGTCATTCATTCGGCATATGCTGGATGTCTATCAGGTGTAAGCACTATACTAGGTACTATGGGGACAATGGCCCAGCATTTGAACTCATCTGAGATCAAAATCAGAAAAAAAGATTATAGAGCAAATCTAAAAGCAAAACCTACAATTTATGTCTCTTCCAAGATCTCAGAGTTATTTTCATGGAGTTATTGGTGCAGAAATTAATGTATTAGCTACAAGCAAACTCTCATTTTCTGTTATCTTAATGCTTTGCAGAACAGTGAGAAGAGAAGGCAACGACCAAGAGCAGCAGCACTGATGAATCACGAGGATATTAACACATACTTTGCAGACCAACATGGAAAACTCTGCAAACATCTTATCAACAGTATGGGAACTCTGACAACCAAGACCAAAACCAGCCCCTCCGATTTCTGTTTCTAAAACCAACACTATGTGACAAGCACTAAGATCATCACTTACATTCTTCCAGTCTCCTACGCCTCAGTTAAATGGGAATGATTCAGCCAACGAAGTTCATGACAACAAGGTGCAGGATGGTGCTGGCAAAGAGAAAATCAGCAAAGGCTCGCTCCGGGGAGATGCCTTGGAAATCCGCTTTGTTTTGTGGGTTGATCTGTATTCTCAGACAAACTGTACAAGAAGAAAAACACAAAAGTGATTATCAAGAAGTATGAAACAAGTATGACTAATGCACACACACATACCCTCTGACCCAACAATTCTGTTCCAGCAGAAATGACACATAAGTCCATCAAAAGGCACGTACAGGAATGATACCCATGGTGGCCCCCAACTGGAAGCAATCTAATGTCTATCAACAGTAAAATGGGGAGAATTCCCTGGTGGTCCAGTCGTTAGGACTCAGTGCTTTCACTGACAGGGGCCCGGGTTCAATCCCTGGTTGGGGAACTGAGATCCCACAAGCCAAAAAAAAAACCACCACAACAGTAAAATGGGTAAATTATGGCATATGCATACAATAGAATACCATATAGCAATGAAAAAGAACTTCACAACATGGATGAATTCAGCAAATATCACGATGAGCAACACAATCCAGACGCCAAAAAATACATGCTTTATGATTCTACTTATATAAAGCTAAAATTGGCCACAACCAATCTACAGTAATACAAATCAGGACAGTGGTTTTTTATCGTTCACAGGAGATGACTTGGAAGCAGGAAGAGAGGCCTCTAGGGTACTGATAATGTTCTATATCCTAATCTGGTGGCGGCTAAAAGGGTGAATTTAAAAGTTCATCAAGTTGTACACAAATTTTATGCTGTTACTTGTTTAAGGGAACAATACAACTTCTCAGAGTTATGCTAAAAACCAAAGGCTTACTGAGAAAAAAAGATATTGATATAAAACCAAAAAATCTTTAGAACTCTCTTATCTCCTGAATTAAGTTTATAATTATACCTAGATCAGGATGTAGTTGAGGCAGTAACAAAGGGGCTAGGCTGAATGACCAAAAGTTATAAAATTGTGAATTATTTCCAACAGAATGTGTATATTAGACAGCAGAGGTGCTTATCCATGAGGACCTCACAATTGTAGATAATCTTTGATCTCAAAGTTCTAGAAGCTGCTTGTCTCAAAAAAGGCAAGAGATCTAAGTTACATGACTTTGACAGAGAACTCTCCACTACCACACTCTGTACCCTTGAAGATTCCAACCTGACACCATAGCCACAGTCACCATTTGACATGAAAAGAAAGCTCTAGGAATACACTTTTCCAAAATATCTTTATACCTGTAACAAATGATTACACTACTTAACCCAAATTTGCTTCAGGCTAGCATCCATTCCATCACTAACCAAGAAAAGGCAACAGACTGAGATCTAACCCAAAGGTCAGAGAACTACCAGACTGGGCTTCCCGGGTGGCACAGTGGTTAAGAATCCGCCTGCCAATGCAGGGGACATGGGTTCAAGCCCCGGTCCAGGAAGATCCCACATGCCGTGGAGCAACTAAGCTCGTGCACCACAACTACTGAGCCTGTGCTCTAGAGCCCGCAAGCCACAACTACTGAGCCCGCATGCTACAACTACTGAAGCCCGTGTACCTAAAGCCCGTGCTCTGCAACAAGAGAAGCCACTGCAATGAGAAGCCCGTGCACCACAATGAAGAGTAGCCCCTGCTCACCACAACTAGAGAAAGCCCACACACAACAACGAAAAACCAATGTTGCCAAAAATAAATAAATAAATTTTTTAAAAAAGACTACTTCTCCAGAATCCATCGCCATGGCAACAGAGTCTTCATTATGCTTAAACATGCAAACACTGTGGAAAAACCCCGGATCTTTTCAGGCACCTGAACCCTTCAAAATATGAAGGACACTGCTGAAGCAAGGGCGACCAGTTAAAATCCCACTGTGGTGAGTTCACCCATTTGGGAGAGCAATGGCAACATCTATTATATTTTAAATGTCTTTTGAGTAAAGAATTTATCTTAGAGAACAAAGGCATTCTAACAGCATGTTCGTAAAGTTGAAAAAAAAAAAAGTGAAAACAGTCCAAATGACATCAAGGGGATTACTTAAGTAAATTACACTACAGACATGCAATAAAATCCCATGCAATTATTCAAAAGAATGAGATTAATTTGCTAGACATTGACAGTAAAGATGTCTAAGATATATTAAGTGAAAAAAAGCCAAAAATATTCCCTTTCAGATTTCTCTTAAACTGCATACACACACACACACAAACTATTTTCTCATTTATTTTAGTTGGAATCTAGGAAAAAATCTGGAGAAAGAGATACCAAACACGATTAACAGGGGCTATTGGGGTGGAAGATGGGAGTAGAGGAGTGCTTCGAGAAATATGAGGGGACAAAAGGAAAGAGAAGCTCCCCATTAAGGTACACAAAGAAATGAATTGATGTGTTATCATTATCATAATCATAGTAACCCAAGTTGCTTCAATGACAACATAAGAATCAGAATCTCACAGAGATGCAAAGGACCCTGAAGGTCCTAAAGACCAACACCCCATCTAATGCACAAAATACCCAAGAGGTGGCGGATATGGGCATGCCAGGGGAGGCTGCATGAATCAGCTGAGAATAGTTCCAAAGTATACTCACCATATCCAGAATCTGGTAAGTAATCCCCAGGTGCAGAATTACAAACCATCCAGAGCCTGTGTTACTGACAGAGGCAGCAAATCCCTCAGATGCAGGGATATGCCGCCTCTATCAGTAACACAGGCTCTGGACGGTTTGTAATTCTCAAAAAAGGCAAAGAACACCTGTTCAAAATGCTCCTCCACAAAAGATCCTTCAGTCCTTCCTGAGCACTTCCAAAGATGGAAATGTACTACCTCCTAAGGCAGCTTGCTCCATTTTAGCAGTTCTAATTTATCTCCTTAAATAGTCACTTAGTCAGCAAAATATTTACTGAGCATCTACTATGCGCCATGCACTGTCCCAGGTGCTAGGACTATGGCACAGAACAAGACAGACAAGAGTCTGGCTCCCAGGGAACTTACACTCTAATGGAGAGAAACATAATAAATGAGAAAACAACTAAACAAGGAAATATGAGGTAGTGATATGCGCTATGAAGCAAAGCAAGGTAATAAAAGAGTGACTGGGAAGCTATTTCTTATTTGGTGGTCACAGAAGGCTTCTCTAAGAAGGTGCTATTTAAGACCAAAATTTGAAAGACAGGAGCCAACCATGCAAAGATCTAGGGGCAGAGCATTCCAGATAGCAAGAACAATCTTGGTCGGACTGACCAGAATGTAGGGATCAAGGGCAAGAGGGAGATAAGGGCCAAATCAGTGGGGCTTTGTAAGCTTCAGTAAAGAGTCTGCATGTAGTTGTAAGTACAATGGAGCAATATTTCAAAGTTTTGAGCAGATGAGTAAAATAATCTGATCTAAAATTTTTAAGGATGGTAGAACTGCAATGCGGAGAATGGTCTGCAAAATTCAAGAAGCCGAAGAGTCATGCAGGAGCCAAAGAGCTCAGGTAATGGTAGTCAAAAGGGACAGAAGTCAAGAGATACAGGCTGTATTTTGGGGAAGACAGGGCTTGCTGATGTAATGGATGTGGGAGATAAGAGAAATCAAGGAATCAAGAAAACCTTCTAGGGAATTCTGTGCTAGCCCAGTGGTTAGGACTCTGAGCTTTCACTGCCGAGGGCCCGGGTTCCATTCAATCCCTGGTCGGGGAACTAGGATCCCATGGGCCGAGCAGCCAAAAAAAAAAAAAAAAAACCTTCTAAATGTGTGGTTTCAACAACTTAACCAAAGTTGACACCATGTATTGACCAGCGAAGAGGCAAATGGCTAGGCCGGAAGGTTCAATCTGGAGTTGTGTGTTAGACATCAAGTGAAGATGTCAAGTAGGCAACTGGACTTACTAATTTGGAATTCAGGGAATAGGTCAAAACTGAAAATATAAATGTGGTAGTTGTAGTTATATAGACATTATTTAAATTCACCTATGGGAAAGAAATACAGAGAAGAGGTCTAGAACCATGCCCTCAGACCAAAAAGCACCTAGCACAAACCATAGGAAGGAAAAACCAATGAGGTGAGAAGGAACAAGCAGGAGAGTGTAGCGTTGCAAAAGCTTTGAGAAGAAAGTACTTCACTCACTCAGAAGGAAGCAGCCAACTATGTTAAGTGCTAAATGTTGCTGAGCATTCAGGCAAGGTGAGGTACAAGGCCATTAGATCTGGCAAGATGGCAAGAGCAGTTTCACTGTAGTGGTGGGGACAGACCACCAAGAGTAGGTTAAGGAATGAATGGACAGTGAGAAAGCAGAAACAGCAACTAGACAACTATTCTTTCAAGGAATTCTGTGATGATGGAGCAGAAAGGCATGGAATAGTAGCTGAAGGGGTATCTAAAGTCAAATTAATTTTTTTAATTGGATGATATTAGAGCATGTATGTATGATGGGAATGATCCACTAGAGAGAAATTAATGATGCAGAATGGAGGGATGATTACAGAAGCTGAGTCCCTGAGTGAGCAAGAGAAGGCTGAATCCTCTGCACAAGTGAAGAAGCTGACCTCTGATAGGAAAGGGATATATCATCCACCATTACAGGAAATAAGTCAAAGAGTAGGGGGTCCATGCGTAGGTGGGTTGCTATGATTCCTTGGTAGGAAGATGAAAGGATTTCTTTTTTAGCAAAAAATAAATAAATAAAGTAAGATCATCAACTGAGAATAAAGGAAAAGAGAAAATATAGATGAAAGTGAAGAGAGAAAATATGAAGCATATTTTGGAAAAGCAAACGTATCAGGGAAGTATTATAGGACCACTGGGCAGGGTTGAGTGCCTACTTGTGTTCCTATTCTCACCAATACTTCTCCATCACAGCACTATATCCAGGTTTACTCGTCAGCATCTCCCACTAGATTATAAACTCTATGGGAGTAGAGATCATGTCTGCGTGTTCCACAGTTAAATCCTCAGTACCCTGGCAGGGAACCTGGCACATAATAGCTCAATATTCCTTAACTTATTATAGGCATGCTCACAATTTAACATACAGTGTTAAGCACTGAGGATGCAGAGATGAAAAGAGCACTACACCACTACAGTGTAGTGAAATAGGAATACAGGAGAAAGATCTAAATCTGAAGAGCCAGGGAAGGGTTCAAACGGAAGCAGCACTTGAGCTGAGATGGCTGAGAAGTGAAGGAATTTTCTGGGCAGTCAAACAAAGGTAAAATAGCTTAAGACATCTCGGAATGTTCAGGGAATAACAAGTAACTCAATAATGCTGGAATATAAAGTACAGAGGAGGTGGAGACGAGATGAAGCTGGAGATGTGGCTGGGACCGGATTATCAAAGACCCTCTATGCCATTAAATTTTTTTTAAATTTCTCTTTGGGTACAGACAAATTTTATGTGGGGAGTAGCACAATCAGATTTGCAAGTCAAATAAAGCCTGCAAACATAGTGGAAGATGGACTGGAGGGAGAGAGATGAGAGTGTGGGAGATCAATAAGGAAGATTACAGTAGTCCAGATAAGAGATATTGAGAGCCTGAGTGACAAAGGATGAAGAGGTAGCAATGGATATGAAAGAGGTTTAGAAACAGAACTGTCAGGCATAAGGCTGGCAAACTTCCAATCTCCTGGATAAGTTATGGGCCCAGAAATCTAATAGATAATTTCCAAAGAAATGCTGGACCCCAGTCCACACAGCCCAAGATCTCCCGTGAGATAGAAAACACTCTGAATTAGGCCTCCTTGCCTTTCAGATTCAAACTGTTTTTGGATCTGTAAACTAGGGGGAACAAAACTACTTTTTTTAATCCGTAAATATTTCATATAGATTAGAAAACAGAATAGACCAAAGTTGTGAAATGACTTAAAAACTGATTTCAAGATCAAAGACTTATTTTAAGGACAGTCTTATTGTTTTCCACTCATCCCTCCAAAATAGCACTTTAAATGAGCAAAAAGAGGGATTTCAGTTAGGTAAAAAAGGAAACTAGAAGGGCTGCCAACACTGACACACTACTCTGAAAAAGGGACAGATGTCCTCCTCTAGAGAGATCTAACCACAAGATAAACAGTCAGCTGCTGAGAATGTTTAAAATCTGTCTGAAAGAAGAAAAATATTTTATCTCTGAAGTCCTTTCAAAGCCTACTATACTTTAAACTGTTGATCCAAAAAAAGAAGAAAAAGATTTCTCAATGGCAATTTTCTACCTCTGTCTCCTTGAAACTATGGTTAAGGTTCCTGGTCATGAGGAACAGAAAAAAACAGACCATTTTCATCAGGCCCAAATAACACCAGGCTTTTTAAAAAATGTGATAGTATCCTATATCGGTTTAAAATGTACTAATCAATTTCCAAAGAACATATGGCTACATAACACATGCAGAAGGAATGGAAGAGAACAGACTGCCAAAAAAGAAATTAAGGGAACCAGGCTAAAGAACTTCTCCCTCCAATTCATCCTACACATTAACACCAATTTTAAGTCACTCCTTTACTTAAATCTAAAACTTTTTTAATCCGGGGCTTCCCTGGTGGCACAGTGGTTGAGAATCTGCCTGCCAATGCAGGGGACACGGGTTTGAGCCTTGGTCTGGGAAGATCCCACATGCCACGGAGCAACTAGCCCCGTGAGCCACAATTACTGAGCCTGCGCGTCTGGAGCCTGTGCTCTGCAACAAGAGAGGCCACAACAGTGAAAGGCCTGCGCACTGCCATGAGTGGCCCCCACTTGCCACAACTAGAGAAAGCCCTCGCACAGAAATGAAGACCCAACACAGCCATAAATAAATAATTTTTAAAAAAAAAAAACTTTTTTTAATCCTTAGATGCATTCCTATTACAGGATAAAACTCCTTGGCCTGGCACTCAAAGCTCTAGCATCCAGCACTACCTAATCCTTCAAGGTAATCGCCTACAATTCCCTTTCTCAGCCAAACTGGCCTCCTCCGTTCTCTTCCAATAGGAAACACAACTCGGGGAAGTTAGAAACCTCAGCACTATAAATAAGTACAAGCCTTCCCTTCCCAACAACCAGAACAAAGGATAAACTCCAAATTTAAAATTTCCCATTAAAACCAGTATCCAGGGCTTCCCTGGTGGCACAGTGGTTAAGAATCCACCTGCCAATGCAGGGGACACAGGTTCAAGCCCTGGTCCGGGAAGATCCCACATGCCATGGAGCAACTAGGCCCACGTGCCACAACTACCGAGAGAGAGCCTGTGTGCCACAACTACTAACACCCACATACCTAGAGCCCATGCTCCGCAACAAGAGAAGCCATCCCAATGAGAAGCCCACACACCGCAACAAAGACCCAACGCAGACAAAAATTTTTTTAAAAAACAGTATCCAGTTGAGGATCTGAGCTAACAAATGGCAGCAGTGGCTTTAGTAAGGTCAAGTCTGTCAAAAGAAATGCAAACGATACCCTTCCTCAGCAACTCTGAATTGTCTTGAATCCCTTCTTTTCCTGAAGCAACTTTCATTTCCCTGGCCCAGTTACCAATTATCCAACACCTACGGACATCAGAATCCCCCAAAAGGACCTCAGTATTAAACTGCCCTTTCACTAGGCATTCTCTTCAATGACAGGCCATCAACTTCTCATTGAGGAGGAGAGTAGGGGGTCTGCCAATTCAACTTTAGCCACAACAGCCTCAAAAAAAAAGACTTGGCACTGGAAAAATTATCTGCTCAAAAAATCTTCTGACTTTTATCACACCAATAATCTGCAACTCCAGTCCACATCCACTCTTCTGCAAACCACTCTTCCACGTAGCCCTTGAGAAGTCATTCTTAACCCTAGAAGCTTATGAAGCCAGGGTGACTTCAGCACAAAGAAGGCTTTTTTTTTTTAAATCACCTTTTAGGCCCCACCCTATTCCTACTCTTTCCAGACCTGGAAAACAAAATCAGACATTCTCAAGATTCCTTCTCCTGGGACTTCCCTGGTGGTCCCGTGGTTAAGATGCTGTGCTTCCAATGCAGGAGGAGTGGGTTCAATCCCTGGTCGGGGAACTAAGATCCCACATGCCACGTGGTGGCCAAAGAAATAATAAATAAATAAATAAAATTAAAAGATTCCTTCTCCTGTCTGGCTAATAAAATTCTTAGTCATGAACAGTATTTTAGGGAAGGAAGGAGGAGTCTAGAGCAAAGAGGGTAGTATATCTGATGATGGTAACATATAAACTCCTGTAGACCAGGATGCTGCTACAGAGAACCAGGTCTTGGTCATCTAAGCCAAAATTCAAAGATGTACAGGCTAACTCTGCAACTCCAGGCCAGGCTTACTGAACTAGTCCTTAAGTCCTTAGACTTATCTTAACTTGAGAAACAGAGTAGAAGGTAGAGTATCTCTGGCATGAGTCTGAACTAGCAATTTAAATGTGTAATAAGCATTCTGTAGGTTTCTAACTTTAAGCTGTAATTAAGACTCCACTGTAAATGAAGTCTCCAGACGCTGTATTTTGTCTATGCCCCAATTACACTGTAAACTCGTTGAGGACAAGAAACATATACCAGGTGTATCCCCAAAGCTTTTACCATACCTTGTATGAGATTCAAAATACAATTTACAATGTGACTGTTGATGATCACACGTGGAAAAAAAAAAAGGAATTTTGGCATGTTTTCCAAGTCATGCAGCAGGTGATACCATGACTGGAAAAGTTCATGTGGTAGCCACCTATAAAATGTACTGGCCAACACTCCCTGGGCCAAGCCTGGACTCAGTATTCAGTGAATCCCTGTTGAGCAAGAAAGGTCAGATTTTGGCAAAAATATATGGGGACAGTCAGCTCTCATTAAATATAGCAGTCTACAAGGTATCAAATTTGCTGGGAATCAGAATAATAGAGCTAAAATAGACCTATGTGAGTGAAAACTGAGTTCAGGATAGTGAAATGACAGCTTCAGAGTTGGCTTTTCCATTTTACAAGTTTACCAACTTCAAAGTTGTGTTAAAGCTAAGTGAAAGTTGGGAGTTTTCCATGGACCAATATGAAGTGAAGTGGATCACCAGATTGAACAGCAACATGAAGGTGTTTCCAGATTTAATCCCAGCTCCTCGGCGGCTCTTTGGTATTAGGCACGACAACCTGAATGTACCTCAATTTCCCCATTCACAAAAAGGGCAATGCAGGTTCCTCTCTCAACTTCACGAGGCGGTGGTCTCATATAGAGACGAGTACTGTGGGAATAAAAGCACGCATCAAAGTAACACATTATAACTAATATCACTTATAGAATCATTCATTACCCGCTAGGATAAAACTCCCCACACAGGAGATGAAGCCCGAGAGGAAAGAGTTGAAGGGGAAGGTCCCCACGAGGAGACAATAACCGAATTGCAGCGCCCCGGTCAGCAGTATATACAGGAGGTACGCGTCCAACAACTTCAGACGCTGAGGAGTGGAGCTCAAGTACTCTTCTAAGAACCGCGAGATGACCGACAACACCGACGCCGACATGACTACACGCTCGATATTCCGGCCGGCGTACCCCAAACTCCTAGCGGAACCGACGACCACACCGGATGTAGTGTCGGCGCATGCGCAACGCTTGTAGCCCAGCTCCGCCCTCCCCAATTTGCTACGTTGCGCAGGCGTATAGGCCGGCCAAGGCACGAAACAAGTAATGCGCAGACGCAGAATATATCTACAGAATGAGAACTACAGCCAGAGAAAGCTAATGCGCCTGCGCAACGGATCTCTCCGTGAGCTGGAGACGTGTATCTTTTTGTGCTATTTCCGCCGTCATGTTGGTGACGCCCACAGTTGCTCCAGCAACAAGATAGTGTGGGAGGGAAAGGGGAAGAGGTTTTTCAGCGGACAGCGGTTCTCTTTGGTCCACCAGCGTCCTCAAAGATGAACTATTTGGATCTGCTTTAAGGCAATGTCTGGCTTTTCGCGGTTCAGTACCCGCTCGGTCCTAGTTCTGTTGAGGGCGCTAACTGCAGATGCCTGTCCCAGATCATTAGAGCAAGTCAAGTTGCCCCGCAGTGAGAACCACGGCGGCCGGTCACTGGGCAGGCATCAGTTTAGACTTGGTTATTGGAGGAGGGAAGTACAGAGCGGGGTTGGGGAGCTCGACCTCTACCCGGGCCTGAACTCGATTTGCGATCTGGTCCTTGGGGACGCTTACGAGTAAGCGCAGTGGAACCTAAGCCCGCAGGGGTTCATTCATTCAGCAGACAATTATCGGGTGCCTCCTCGGGCCCACGTTTTGCCAAATTATAGTTCGTTATGCTAGAGCGTAGGTATCCTCAGGGGAATCTGATATAGTCGTAAAAGAGCTGGTGATGGGCAGGGGCGGGGAGAAACTCCATTAAAGTGCATAGAGTATATGATCAAGTTTAGCAGCCTCCTACTCCCAAGCTGTCATCTTGAACCCGTCGTACTATCCCAGGATGTCAGCGCTAAAAGACCTGCAAGAGCATTGCCTGGTGCCTGGTTCAAGCCCTACCCTCTCCAATTTATTTTGCAGAGGAAACTAAAGGTTTGAGGTTTTGTATTTTAACAAGTGGGATTAACTATTTATACTTAGCATTTTAACTTTTTTGAAAAATAAGATCCACCTTAGTTTCTGGCTTTTGCTGCCCTTTTAATTTAACATGAATCTGACCTTCCAGACCTAGTTCATCTCACTCTCAGCTGCAGGTGGTACATAAACCAGGTTCTTTTTCAGCTTATTAATAATTTTGAACTATCCTAGGTACTGAAGCAAAATTCCTAAAACAGCAAGTAAATGACAACCTTCCTTCATTTTCACTTCTTATTTGTGTTTAAACTGGAACCAAATCAGCATCAACAAATGTACTGATTATCAGTCATGAGCAAAACCTTGCTTAGTTCTAGAAAGAAGAGAAATAATCCATGTCCTCAGAAAGATTTACAATCTCTTTAAAAAGATATATTCATATTCACACCCACGGAGATTTGCACTGTTATGAGAACTTAAGTTCAGTCTAAGCTCTTTTATGTTGCTGAGGGGAAAAAAAAAAATGTGGATAACCAGACCAGTTCCTATTTCAATATAATAAGGCAAGAAGCATCAGTTTCTCTGACAAGTTGAACCTTTCTCCCTGTCTCATCAGTAAGTAGGAGGGTAGCTTCCTCACCAGTATTCAACTTCAAACTTTAAAGGCTAGGCTGATGCTTTTTAATCATTTAGGAGTGGATTCCTCAGGGAAATCAGCCAGGCTCCTTCCAATAGTCTCTTCCGTATGTTTTGTCTGCCTTTCATCCATGTCAACTATTATCATAACATCTCCACAGGAACTCCCAAAGGGGGAAAGCAGAAGAGATGAAAAATTCACTTACTGAATGTATCCTTTTCTGAGATCTGCAAAGTCAAACACGAATATAATGACCTAAAGCTTTCTGGACTACTTAAAACAGCAAGAAGAGGTCTTCTGTGTTCAGTTTATCATTCTATAATCATTGAAACATTTTTTTGACTGATTTCTCAGTGGGAAATTGCTAACATAATGTTGGTTTCAATATTTTAAATCAGCACTTTCACATATGTAAAAAGTCATGTCCTGAGTAGTGGACATGCTCAAGAGTCAGATAATCCTGGGTTTCTGCTGTTTGCTAGTTATCTAATCCAGGACAAATTAGTTAGTCTGACAGCCTCATTTTCCTTTTCTTTAAAATGGAAATAAGAATACCTGGCTTGTTGGGACTTAAATAGAAATGGGCAACGTGAGAGCTGTGAGTTTCAGTTTTACTTGAGGACTTACTGAGAACTATAGCTCAGTAGACAGTGTCCACGTAGCTCTGAGGAACTGCTCTGAAGAGGTCTGGGGGAGGTGATTTGGGATAAGTGCATGTATGTGATTTTGGAATAAGTGCAATCAAGCACACATCTTGGTAGAGGGCTACTGCTAGTCATGAGGCACAAATATCTTAGTTAATGATTTTAGTGCTTTTCTAAGTATGGGAAAATGCAAGAAATTGTGTTGCAGGAAAATGGGGCACGAGAAGATGGTCACATCCCAGGTCTTGGGAGAGTCCCTAGGATGGGCCACCAAGTGAGGGTCCTTGGCTTCCTGCAGGAAAGAATTCAAGAGCTAGCTGAAATAGAGTGAAAGCAGATTTATTCAGGGAGTTACACACTCCACAGACAGAATGCGGGTCATCTCAGGAGAGAGGCCCCAGAGTATGAGGTCGTTAGTTTTTATGGGCTGGGTAATTTCATAATCTAACAAGTGGGAGGATTATTCCAGCTATTTGGGGGAAGGGGCAGAAATTTCCAGGAACTGGGCCACTGCCTACTTTTTGGCCTTTTTTGGCCATCCTCAGAACCGTCATGGTGCTGGTGGGTGTGTCATTTAGCACGTATGAGCTTATAATGAGGCTCAAGGTCTACTGGAATTCGAATCTCCTCCCATCTTGGGCCTAGTTGATTCTAACCAGTATTTGTCCTATCCTCTACGGCTGTGTCGTTCTTTATTTTTGGGGGGGCCAGGCCACATGGCTTGTGGGATCTTAGTTGCCTGACCAGGGATTGAACCCGGGCCCCTTCAGTGAAAGCGTCAAGTCTTAAGCACTGGACCACCAGGAAATTCCCCTGTGTGTCATTCTTTTAAAGGTTGTGTCCTGCCCCCGTCCCTCCTGTCTCAATTGGGTTCATAAAATTTTCTCCTGAAAATATCTATCTGAAGACCTGTTCTGCCAGTTTTCCCAAAGCATAGAGTGACCTCTGCCCTGAACTCCTTTCAGTGTGTACTGAAGGTCAGCAACCACAGTGGCTGATGACTAATCCTTTTAGAGTTGGATGGTGAGAGTGACCTTCTTTAGTTGGCAGGTTGTGGGGATTAAATGAGATAATGTTAACATTAAGCATTTAACATAGCACTTGACACAGAGTAAATGTTCAGGATATATTTGCTCTTATCAACTATCAATAACCCTGGTAATTAACTATGTCTGCTTCCCTATTTTTCTGAATAATTAGAAGCTGGCAAAGCACAGAGCCCCAATATTTTGGGCATACAAAATATTGGGTACTGGAGGGACTTCAACCCAGATGGCTCTCAGAGGGCAAATCAAATTTGTAAGTTGAAGCTGCAGTCAGAGTAGACCTTAGATGTTTTGTTACTAAAACACTGAGAAGAAAAACTGTTTCCCTCTAATCAGGTTCATTGGCCCCATAATTTAGACTGACAAAAAAACAGATTAACAAGAGAAAAACAAATAATTTTCCTAACATATGCATCGCACATACACAGTGGAGCACTCAGTTACAAGTAACTCAAAAGGGTGGTTAGAACTTGGGCTTATATAATGTTAACAAGCAAGATTCAACTCAATAAAATTTAAAGATTTTATTGGCTTTATTCAACAGTGCATGAGTTGGGCAGCATCCAACCAGCACATAGAAAGGCACTCTGAGGAGCTATCTAAAGAGACTTTTATAGGCAGAAGGGAGAGGGAACAATTAGATTATACTAGACAAAAAAGCAGTTTGGTTACGGCAAGGTCACTTTCCTTTAGCGGATGGCAGGGGTCTATTAGGCAGATTACCTAACTAGTACTGATCAGGCAATCCCTGATTGACTGGTTTAAGATTCCATTTCTGGGAGAGCTGAAATTGTAATTAAGTTAGCATAAGTGACTCCATTTTGAGCCTGTTGTCTTGTTTTTAACAATAGCATCTTAACAAAAAGAGCAATAAATTTTTAGAGAAGTAACAAGACAGAGAAAAAGAACTTTGAGTTTCTAGGGCAGCAAATTGTGAGAAAGTAAATATGTGAAGCATTTAATGAAAAATAAGGGCTAATTAGTGACGTTTGTTATGTAGATTTCTCTGGTGCCCTCTCTGGGCTGGTAAGGATCTAGAGTTCTGTCCTTCCTGGTAGAGAGAGGAGGGAAGACATCTTTCTGTCCTGCTTTTAGGCAAATAGGAGGAGGGCAGAGAGCCATCCTTGTATCTGCTTCTTCCCAGTTGCCTTCAGCTCAAAATAATCCTTATGCTAAGGTGGCATATTTTGGGGTGGCATATTCTGCTACCCTTCAACACTCAACATCATAAAACAATGGGAAAGTAGAAGGGCAAGAAAGGTCCCCTTATAAACAAAGGCCATGATTTTACAATGTATCTCTCTACAGTAAGAAATGACATTCTTTATCAAAAGAAAGACAACTCCTCCAAAGAAGAGGACTCTCTAAAGAAAATCTCTGCATGAGAGTCTGTTTTCCAATTCTTTTCCCTTGTATTTTCACTTTCTCCTTCAGATCCCTCCTTTTGCTTCTCTCTGCTATTGCATGTAACAGCTCCATCTTTTAAACTTTGGCCCTAGTGTGGCCCAAACCCCCTTTCCTTGTATGACAGTGTGATATAAACAGAAATATACATTCGTTCTTCATCTCGGTTCCTGACACAGAACTCCTTAAACCCTCATTATTTCCTAAGTGGTAAGAGCAATAGGAACATCTTTTGTTATAATACTTGTTTTTGTCCCCAGTTTCAGAAATAGCTCCAGAGCAATAAAGGTAGAAGGAATGTCTTTTGTTATTCGTAACAAACTCCTTTCAACCACACTGGAGATGGGGGCTAGATGCCAGGGGAATGATTATCACATGATTCCAAGGTTGGAACTTTCAGTTCCTCCTCAAGGTCGAGGAAGGGGAGAGGGGCTGGAGATTGAATTCAATCACGAATGGCCAATTATATAATCAATCATGCCTATGTAATGAAGCCTCCATTAAAAAAACGCTAACCAAAAAGGGTTCCAAGAACTTATAAGTTGCAGATCACATCCAGATGCTGGGAGAGTCACACATCCCAAGAGGGAATGGAAGCTCTTTGCCTCTTCCCCAGTATCTCAACTTATGCATCTCTTCTTTAGGGCTGTTTCTTCTCTTTTCTTTCCTGTATTTATTTTTGGCTGCACTGGGTCTTCATTGCTGCGCACAGGCTTTCTCTAGTTGCGGCAAGCAGGGCTACTCTTCGTTGCGGTGCGTGGGCTTCTCATTGCAGTGGCAGCACAGGGATCGAACCTGCACCCCTGTATTGGAAGGTGGATTCTTACCCACTGGACCACCAGGGAAGTCTGGTTATTGCTTTTTAAACTTCAGTTATTATCCCCAGAGGAGTGCACCAGTCCTGGAGGTACTGCAATACCAGATCAATGCGTGAAGTGGATGGAGCAAGCTCCTACTCCAACTCCCTGCTCCAAAAAATCTGTTTAATATGTTGTTCTCAGAAAGAGAACGTATCAGATATTAAACTGGTAAGAACAGATACTACACTTGATCTTAGCCAAAAGGCCGAGAAGCGATGGAACTTTAATTTTTATTAATTCAAATCTAAGTAGCCACATGTGGCTAGTAGCTGTCATATTGGAGAGAGCAACTTTAGAGCTATTGTACTCAGTTCCTTTGTTTACTCTAAGGGTCACACCATATTCATAGTTCATTCAAAAGGGGATGACACCCATTTGAAACCAAAGAATGATCTATCCCTGCCAGGCCTGAACTGTCAGGTCATCAGTTCCACCTACTTCTGGAATATTTAATATGATTTACAGGCACAGGAAGGAGGTGTGGTGCTCCAAGGACAATGCTGCTTCAAGGACAAAGGACGACCCTGCCTGAAAAAGTTTCGAGGTGACACCCCCTACTGGATTCTTAATCAATCGCCCTCCCCACCATGTTGCGATGGTTACAAAATTCCTGAGCCCACCTGTTCCAAATAAGGAAAGGCATCTTCCCCGTCTCACTCCCACCCTATAGAAGGAAGGTATATGTGCCTCAACCATCAGTAAACAAAATTTTCACCTCGGACCATTCCTTTGTTTTCTGGCTATAAAAACTGATCAATAGCACGTGTTCAGGCTCGACTCTCCCAGACTACCAGGAAGTCGGCCCACTGTTCTGGCAGCAACCCTTCCCTCTAATAAATTCTATCTTCTTTACATTCTACCTGTGTCTGGAAATTCTTTTCCAACCCGCGTTCAGACCACGACAAGAGGGTTTGTTAAAATTAGTTTCCATCCATAAAGACCATATTAATACTTTAATCACACATAAAATCATATGTAAAATTGTTACCGAGTCCAAGCTCGCTCTGCTTGCTGCATGACAGGCCAATAAATCGGAGAGAGGTGTTGAGGCAAGGGATACAATACGACTTTATTCGGAAAGCCGGCAGACTGAGAAAATGGCAGACTAGTGTGTCCGAAAAACCATCTTATGGGGTTTGGATGCCAGTTCCTTTTATAGAACAGAGAGGGGGAGGAGATGAGGAAGTAAAGTAAAAAGACCATAAGATTTGCAATGTCCCCTGGAATGGCCAGCCTTGGGGAGGGGTTGTGTTAATTTCTTCTTTCTTGCAGCCACCCACAGGTGGACAGGGTCAGGATGTTTCCCTGAAAAGAGGCACTTTTGTTCAGGCAGAGAGGCAGGGTTCCCTGAGGCAGGCCATTGTGTATAGACAGTATCCTTTTAGTGAACAAAAGCAACAGTAATCAAAGGTTAAAGTAGAAGAAACAGATCCAACATGTAGTCAGATTTGGCTCTTCCCTGTTACAAAATCACATATGTTGGAGGTACAAGATACACCTGCACATAGTGTATCTTACCTTGAAGTTAAGGAGAAATAAGAACCTTACATTTCTCCTCAGAGGCCTGCCTAGAGCAGGCCTGAGAGTCTTCTCCACTCTATAATTCTAACAGATCCAGCCTAATCCTGAGATATCCCAGCTCTGGGGATGAAACCAAGCAGAACCCTGCAGGACCCTGCCTGGTACAAAAGCCCCTCTGTGTCCCCTGTTTCTTATTTGTAGAAAAAGCCTTTGGTCTCCTAGGCCTTCCCGGAGTGCCAAAGAGCAGACTCGAGCAGTTACTAATTAGGGAGGTGAAGGAACACAGAAACAAAGGCAGAGCAGTCAAGAAACAATTGTTCAATGATAAACCAGCCCAAGTTCCTCCTCAAAGGATATGCATAATGATCTGACATATATCTTTGAGTTGTTCTGCAGAAACTAACATCCCCAACCAGCTGGAGGATGGTGGCTCTCTGCTGAGCACGAGCACATAGACCCCAGACTGGTTGGAACCAAAAGGTTGATGATTAAAATTCCTGAAACACCACCCTGTTACCTCACCACCAACCAATCAGAAGAAAGTCATGCCCCTTGCAACCCTAACTTCAAATGTTGCATTTAAGAATATATATATATGTATGTATAACTGAATCACTTTGCTGTACAGCAGAAATTAACAGCACTGTAAATCAACTATACTTCAATTAAAAAACTTTGATTAAAAAATTTTTAATAAATAAATAATTTTTTTAAAAAAAGAAAAAATAATAATCCTTTCCTGAAAGCCATCGGGGATTTCGGGTCTTTTGAGCACAAGCCACCTGTACTCCTGGCCGGGCCCTGCAATAACTACTATACTTTCCTTCACCACAACCCAGTGTCAGTAAATTAGCTTTGCTGTGTGGTGGTGAGCAGACACAAGTTCAGTTCAGTAACAGGGACGCCTTAAGGGATCTATTAACTTTGGTTATAAAAGGCATTTTCCGTATGTTCAAGTTTCCTACTTCTCTCCAACCTCTACTGTAGAGCTGGGTTGGCACACAGAAACAAAGTACAAATGCTTCTGTGCACTGCCACAAGAGATGAGGTCTAGAGACATCTAACACCAGTTCCAGCCAGGTCATCCTTGCCCCCAAAAGTTCTACATCTCACAGGTTTTCAGAAAAGTGGGAGATTTTGTTGCCCTGTCTCAGAGTGATGTAGCCTGGAATTTCCGATATGGTATAGCTTCCAAAAGCCCTTGACACTGATGATCAGAGAAAAATGCACAAACTAAAAGTTGAGAGTTAGGTTTTATTTGGGGACCTTACTGAGGACTGTAGCCTGGGAGACAGGCTCTCAGATAGCTCTGAGGAACTGCTCCGAAGAGGAGCCAGGATATACAGTTTTTGCTTAAAACAAAAACAAAAACGTAGTCGAACATGGAAATATTACTGCTTATCACAAAAAACAGACATCTCAACTTAATTTTAATGCTTTACTATGTATGGGGAAGATGCAAACATCTGGGGCTCACTGAAATTATTCCTTAGTTATGCATCTTAACTCTCTAGGGCCAGTATCCAGAGCACAGAATGTTTCCTGTTTCTCTCCATCCTGACTTCCCCTCAGGGCGCACCATGGGGTGGGAGTGTGTAGGGGGAGACCTCACTGGCTGATGGCTTGATGGCAGGCAACATTCTTTGTTTACTGGAATGACAGGCAACATTCCCGTTCCATAACACTTAGCACATTGTTTTTTAGGTACTTGTTTATACATATACCTCCTCACTAGACTTTTCATCCATTTCTTTCTCCAGTAAGGACTGACTGTGTACTCTGTGCCACACTCTGTCCTAGGGGCTGGCAGCAAAGCTGAGAAGAAGACAAGGTCCTCCAGGAAACTTGGGCTCTAGTGGAGGGAAAATGATAATAAATGAGTCCACAAATATGCACGATAATTTAATAAAATAGAGTAATGTGATAGAGTGACTGGGCATCTCTTTTAGACCCTGTTGTCACAGCAAAGGCCTCAGAAGAGGGGAGGTTTGAGCTGAGCTCCCAAAACAAAGTTGCCAACTCTGCAAAGGGACAAATAGCCTAGGGTGGCAAAAGATAGAAAGCCTACGTTTACCACTAGAGCAGCCTGTTTCTTTACTTTTTTTTTTTTTTTTTTTTTGACCATGCTGTGCGGCCTGTGGGATCTTAGTTTCCCGACCAGGGATTGAATCCGGGCCCTCTGTAGTGAAAGCTCAGAGTTCTAACACTGGACTGCCAGGGAATTCCCTGTGTTTCCAGGGAATTCCCTGTGTTTCTTTACTTTTGATAATGGTGTTCTTAGTGCCTAACATAATGCTTAGCTTTGAATAGGTGTGTATATAATAATAATAATGGTAACTTTTTAGCATAAACAAATGTACTAAATGTTTATTTGAATTATCTTGGTTAATTCTTACAAGACACAAGACAGAAGAAGAAAATTAAAGAGATGCTAAATAATTTACCCACAAGCATGCAGAAGTGGTAAAAACCAACACTGACCTGCACCCAGAATTCATTGAACTTCAGCATCTGAAGTGCTTCCTAAAATTGCAGCTTTTAGCATTAAACCAAACCAAATGAATTAGAATCTCAGCGGGTAGGGATTTGGAAACCTGAATTTTTAACAAGCCAGCCAGATGACTGTAATGCACCCTGAAGTTTAGGACCACTCTGCTTTGTTGTAAGAATGAATGAGAGACAGGTCCTCTGCTATTTGTACTACTTTGCCCCACATCTTACAAATTCCTAGACCCCTAAAGTCTATAAATGTCTATTCTCTTAAACTTCAATCCCTTGTAATGCTAATCAGATCAGCTTAACACTGTGTTACAAGAAAGAAGAAATCTCAGGATCTCCTGAGTCCTGCAGGAAGGCTAAAAAAACAAACAAACCACCTTGACAAACCCCTACCACCAGCATTCTCCCACCCACCATCCACTATCTCTAGTCTGGTTTTAACCTAATCAAGAGGATGACCACCCCAGGGACATCAGGCCCTGTTTACCAGTTCAGGTAAGTTCTGGAGTCAGCCTTAAGATCTGACTCCTCTGCTGAGCAAGCCAATCAGGACCCCTCTCTCTCCAGCCCCCATTCCAGCTACCTAAAGCGGACCCACCTATGTAGGCTAGTCCTTCAGCGGCTCCCCCTGGGGAAGGGGAGGCAGGGATCCCAAACTGACGGACACCTGAGGTTGAGCCACCCTGTCCCTGGGAACCAGGCTGGCGCCAAAGACAACCCCAGAGCAGAGGAATGCTCGTCTTGGCTTGTGTGCCTTAGGTTTAGGGTGGCCAGATAAAGTACAGGATGCCCATTTATGTCCTAAATATTGCATGGGACATGCTTACTCCAAAAAAGTATTTGCTGTTGATCTGCAGTTCAACTTTAACTAGGCGTCCTGGGTTTTATTTGCGAAATTTGGTAGTCTACTTGGGCCCCAGGCTCTCAGACCCTTTGTAGGCGCGTTCAACGGTGGGTAGTGTCTCCACAAACATCTTGAGCATCTGATTAGAAGGAACACTAAGGGGTGGACTTGAGGGCATGGGGTGGCTATAATAGGGAAGCCCAGTGGGTGTGCGGGAGCGTGCCGGGGTAGTTAATTCACTTTTTAATTATCAGAGAGTAGAGGTTTGATGGAGCTCCTGTGAAGGACTCGGTAGTTTCAGTACTACTTATCTCCCTCACTGTCCCCAAATATGTGACCAGAACTACTGTCCTATTCTGTGACGCTCTCGGAGACATCTCATGTGTCCCAGCTGTCCCAGCCGGCTGGGTTCAGAGCCCCAGCCCGCGTCCTGGGGCCCCTCCTCCCCGTTCGCGGCGCTGGCCACGCCCCACTTTGCTATCCTACCCTTTTCTGGGTCAGCTGGTGCTGGCGTCAGGCGGAGGGATGGGCTGGCTCAGCTCGACCCGGCAGGGCTTGTTTACTATGGCTGATGATCTGGAGCAGCAGTGAGTTAATCCTGTCTCTTTCTCTATCTCTATCTCTGGGCCATGAACCTGGGACTGTCTGTGGCTGAGGAACAGTTTTAGACACCTTCCAGACTTTCCTTTTTCAGGTCGGCTTCAGGGGAGGGTTGGGGGGTTGCATTTGGTTGCTTTCCTTTTGCCCAGAAGATGCGGCAGCAGAGCCAGGGGAGGAATGGAAGAGAATGATTTCTACAGCCCCGCGGTTCTGACTTTCCACTTTAGTGTTCGCGTTCATTCCTTGCTCCCCTCTAGTCTATGTACCCTGGGATTAGATTTAGTGGTGATGTCCCAGATTCCCCCAAAGCAAGCGTGTGGACGCGGGTGCGGGGGTAACAGCCAGGTCTGCTCGTCTGGATTTGCTCCAGGTTGGGAGGCAGGGGTGTGGGAAGAGCCTTGCTTAGCCCAGCCCAGCACGGGTAAGGCGTGGCAAGCGGAGAGCGGGCTCCACTGCGCTGGGATTGGTCTGGGTTAATAGGCTTGCAAGTTTCTTTCGCTCTCGCCAACCGAGACGCTTAGTCGCTGGCAATCCTTGTTGATAGTTTTTAATCATCATAACAATATCCTTAATGCTGCGGTTTCAGAATTAGAGCTTTTGGAATTTGTTAACACCGTCTAAAGGACATCAAGTTTGGGATGCCACCTGTAGGTGGTGTGACAAGCAGTTCACAGTCTGATAGGAGCAAGGAAAAGTTGCTTGGAGAATGACTCAGCTTCCAGCCAAGCAGGGGGCGGGGGGGCCGTGTTCACCAAAACTGGGCCTTTCCTGGATCCCGTGTTCCCCCTTGTTCCCCCCTTTTCAGAGCTGTTTGCAAAACTAGTTAACGTTATGACAATAATAGCTTCCTGGACTTGAAGGAACTGCCCAGGAGAGTGGTGTTTTTCCAAAATGATGGTTCCAAGAGGAGATTTACAATAGCTACGATGACTTAGAGAAATCGAATATTAGAGCTGGTAGAGATTCAGGTAGATCAGTTCCTTTTTACAAATGAAGAATCCAGTGCCCAAAGAAGTTAGGAGACCTCAAGATCACAGAGGTCTAGAACAGTCTTCTCACCCAGCACAGAACCCCTTCTGCCTCACCCACCATCAGGATAAAGGCACCCTAAAGGGAAGAGACAACCCCAGCCAGGCTAAGTTCATGGCTAAGTGGCTGCTCTGCTTCTTGCCTGAATTCCCCAGCTCAGTCCTCATCTCCCCAGTGGTATGGAGCAGATAGTGTACCAGGGACTATTTCCAGTGCTTTACCAGTAGCATTTTTGGTGAAGAAGAGAGGAAAAGCTCTCCCTGAAGAGTATCTCTGCAGACCAGCCCTTGATGCTGTTCCTTGGAACAACATTTCTCCTGAGTGCTGCTTTGGGCAGATATAAGGCAATGTGAGGTCCAGATGACATGCCCTGACTTGTCACAGTCTCTGTGGGGTGGAGAGAAGGTTTGTCTCTTAAGACTGGCAACATTCTGTGGTCTTGGTGCCCGTGCTTCAAGCCTATAAGGAATTCCAGTGGAATATTCAAAGGGTTCTGAGTCTTTGTAGGACTGCATTGATTGAGAGTGACAGCTCTCACCTGGCTAAAGCCATTGATGGACCAGTTTCAGCTGCAACCTCAGTATTTCTTTCAAACCTCAGTCACTGAGATTTGCTACTTGCAAAACACTGGGAATACAGATAGCTTATGATTTAGCTGGGGAAAAGAACATTTATTGGGACTTTATCTTGTGCTAGTGTGATGTCTCTGTGCATTCATTCATTTGATCTTTATAACAACCCTATGAGGTAGATACTATTATTACCTCCCTTTAAAGATGAGGAAACTGACAGAGAAGGCTAAATAATGTGTCCAAAGACACATTGCTGGTGAGTGGCAATGCCAGGATTAGAACTTCAGCCTCTGGCCTTAGGTCACACCTCCTTTCAGAAAACAGACAAGTGTGAAACTGTGCTTGTATAATGTGAGTATTCGTGTGTGGCCTTGAAAAAATAAGGCGAAACCTGGATTTGAGATCCCGGTTCTAGTTCTGCTTCTTTTTCTAACTAGCTGTATAACCTCTTCGGGCATCACTTTGCTCATCTGTAAAATAAAGAGGCTGGACTAGATTTCTAGGGAACTATTCTAATCTAAAATTCTGCACTTCAAATGATGTAGCAGGATGCCCAATGTGTGCGGGGGGGGGGGGGGTTGGTAATAGTTCCCCTCGCTCCCCCGCAGAATGCCCCTGCTTGACTGTTCTGATGTTTACAGGCCCTTTCTGTAACTGGTGGTGTGAAATCCACTTCATCCAGACAGAGTTCAAGAAAAGAGAAATATCACATGGGATGGAAAAGGAATAATAAAAGCTCATTCATTGAGCATCTGTTTTGTCCCAGGCACCTTATGAGGTCCCTTCCATATCTAGATGCTCAAAGACAGGTTATTTAACAGGCCAACACCAGTCTGCTTGTAAATGATATTATTGTGACTTAGATCCAGGGTGTTTTTTTTTTAAAAGCATTTTTTCGGGGGTTTGTTTGTTTTTGGCTGCATCGGGTCTTCGTTGCTGCATGTGGGCTTTCTCTAGTTGCGGCGAGCAGGGGCTACTCTTCGTTGCAGTGTGCGGGCTTCTCATTGCAGTGGCTTCTCTTGTTGCAGAGCACGGGGCTCTTCAGTAGTTGTGGCACGTGGGCTCAATAGTTGTGGCTCGCGGGCTTTAGAGTGCAGGCCCAGTAGTTGTGGTGCACTGGCTTAGTTGCTCCCCAGCATGTGGGATCTTCCTGGACCAGGACTCGATCCCGTGTCCCCTGCATTGGCAGGCGGATTCTAAACTACTGTACCACCAGGGAAGTCCCTAGATCCAGGGTTTTTAAAAATTATTCCACAACTGCTACTTTCAACCTCTACCCTGCAATGACTTAAAGTTCCCTGGGTATAAAGTAGAAAGCAAGATAGGTTATCTTGTCTGTTTTACTGCATGCCACTGGAGGTGATGACGTTTGTGAGCTTTCTACTCATTTTATAAACTGGAAACAAGACCAAGGGCAACCTTTGTCCTGTCAGGGAATCACAGCAGGACTTGAACCCAGGTATCCCTCATCCTACTCCCTGCCTCTCCCATCATGTCATTCAAGGCTGGACTGATTGATTGCCTGAGAGCCCAACTGGGCACTGACACAGTGCTCTGTACTTCCAGAGGCTTGGAAGAGGGCACACACGAACACTGGTGCCCTTCCAGGAGGGCAGGTGGCATGGGAATTTTCCCTACTCTAAGGGAACATACAGTCCTAGGGATGGCAAAGGAGAACTGAAACATTAGTTAAAAGTTGGCTTTTTTCCCCTTGTAACCTCCTTGAACATTATAATAACCAGTAACAAAGTGGAGTTGTAAAGCTCCAATGAGATAAAAAAATGTGAAAGGGCTTTGTAAACTGTGAAGTGTCGTGCACATGGTATTCTGAGTATCTGTTGAAACAAAGGGCATGTTGTTGTTAATAACCATTTACCAGAGAAGAGTAACAGTCTATCAGGCAGCCATGGAATTGCTGACTGCCATAGGGGCAGGTTTCCTGAGCCTGGAAACACCCTGCACACTGATAACTCTTTTGTAACTAACTGCCGGCAAGCCTGAGAACATCAGTGTTTCCAGCTTTGCCAGTGAGTGTCTCTGTGTCTCCCTGTCCCAGGCCTCAAGGCTGGCTGAGCAGCTGGCTGCCCGCTTGGCGCCCCACTTCCATGTCTCAGCTGAAGAATGTGGAAGCCAGGATCCTCCAGTGTAAGTAGAAAGGACACTCGTCCCACCTCCCTCGGGAGGCCCAGGATACAGGATCTTCCCGGAGCCTGGCCCACTGAGCCCACTGATTCCTGATTGACAATGCTTGGGGTGGGAGGAAGGGATATCTGTGACTGGAGGGAAAAGATTTGCCCAGAGGACACACATTCCATGATAGTGGTTCCTTGACATCTCCCTCCCTGTCCGTCATGCTGGTTTCTGTCACATCCCACAACTTCACCTCAAACCCTGTACCAGCTATTAACATACAACATGTACAAATGTACACATTCTCTCCTTTACTTCTTCCTTCTCCTATTCTTTTCTTTTGCTATCTCTCCCTTTCTCATCAAACACACAAGCACTTCTTAGATTTACCATCTTCCTACCCAAGGACCAGCAGTCCTGTATTCTCTAATACTATTCCTTGTGTTCTGCCCAATTAGCGCTCCCCACCTCACCCCGCCATCCAGTTACCAGAGTGGTTGGGGATTCCCACAGACCAGCTCTAGTGGGCAGTGTTCTGTGGGGGTTAAGGCATCCCAGGGACATCAGCAGCCACCGACTCAAACAAGATCCTTGGGCCACATCTCCCCATGTTCCTCATATGATCTTCCCCGCCCTATAGCCACTGCCCCAGCCATGGCTACCCTCTCTCTTATGGGCTGGGATAAGTACAACCACAGAACAGCCACAGTTTTCAAGCCTTTCAAGCTGTCTGGGATCCAGGTGACTTCCCCCCCCCACCGGCAGCTCTGTCATGTGACTGCCTTCACACCAGCAGTGCAAGCATTGCCCACCTTGGTCTGTCCCTAAGAGGGACCTGGCTCAACCCTCCCAGATACACTCAGTGAGGACACTACTGTCCATGGGTCAAGCCCCAAGCACATACAGGTACAAGAGTGATAGGTGCTGAAGCTCTGTGGGGTCACTGCCACCATGGACCCAAAGGGACCCAAACAGCATCAAGGAATAAGATGGCCCCTCTTAATACCTACAGACTAGACGGTCTACAAATTGTACTTGGAGTTGAACTCTTAGGATATATGGTCAGAGAGTTGTGAAAGGAAAAGCGAGGGAGGTCAGGAAGGGTTTGGGGATGAGAGAGAACTGAAGAGTGGGAGTCTAAGCAAAAGGATGATGCTGTCAGCACACAGTCTTATTGCTCTGCCCTGGACCCCTCTCCCCAGGCCTCCAGAACAAGTTCCTGGCCCGATATGTGTCCCTCCCAAACCAGAACAAGATCTGGACGGTGACAGTGAGCCCTGAGCTCAGGGACCGCACCCCCCTGGTGATGGTGCATGGCTTTGGGGGCGGCGTGGGCCTCTGGATCCTCAACATGGATTCACTGAGCGCCCGCCGCACTCTGCACACCTTCGATCTGCTCGGCTTCGGGCGAAGCTCGAGGCCAACGTTCCCGAGGGACCCAGAGGGGGCCGAGGACGAGTTTGTGACCTCTATAGAGACGTGGCGGGAGACCATGGGGATCCCCAGTATGATCCTCCTGGGGCACAGTCTGGGAGGATTCCTGGCCACTTCCTACTCAATCAAGTACCCTGACAGGTAAGGGGGAGCCACCCATCTCCATCACGACAACTCCTCGCCCTGCTGGGAAACTTCCGGTATTTGTTTCCAATAGTTCTCTTCCTGGGTGATTTAAGGGCTGTGATACCTTCAAGCAAAGACAACTTGACTCCTCCTTTTTCCTCCTTTAGAGTTAAACACCTCATCCTGGTGGACCCATGGGGCTTTCCCCTCCGACCAACTGACCCCAGTCAGATCCGTGCACCCCCGACCTGGGTCAAGGCTGTGGCCTCTGTCCTAGGGCGTTCCAATCCACTGGCTGTTCTTCGAGTAGCTGGGCCCTGGGGTGAGTAGTCTACAGATGGAAAACTATCTCCTCAAACCACGGCTCTCCCATTCTAGAAGCCCCACTGCACCTGGACTCTCACCATCCCCTCTTGTTCATGAAAAGTGGGAACAGGCCTAACATTGTTATTTAAAGCTGTTAATCTGGACCAGATGTCTTTGTCTGCAGTTTCAGAAGGTTCTTTTTTTCCTTCAGCTGCATGGAAAAAGCTTTTCCATGCAAGAGGCAGATGGAGCAGAACTGCTACTCTGTGCCCCAGAGAGAGAGGAAGGGGCTGTGAGGTGACTCTGCCTCTGCTGAGTTTCTGTGCTACATGTTTATGGCAGCTTGTTGGTGTTTCAGCGTGGTCACCACTGCTGGATCCCATCCCTGCAGCTCACCCAGCACCTGTTGCCAGGAGAGGTCAGGACCAGAGCCTCCAGCCTAGCCCACAGTGGCAGGCAAGCTCCTGCCCCAGTCAGACACCACATCTTCACCACTTAGTAGCTGTCAGCAAATCCTGTGAGTGAAGGGAGGGAAGGAGGGGGGAGCCAGCCAGAGTGAGTGGGATCAATACGCCCCAGCCTTCTGACCTCACACTGCTAGCACCCTCCCTATCTGGGGAGCCTTTTACTCTGATAAAGCGAAAAGCAGATTCCCTTTACGGAAGATTGGTGGCCATCTATTTTGCACTGATGGCTTATATATACACAGTAATGTTCAATAGCCAATCATTATGAATTAATTGCTAATGGCTGAATAAGAGTTGTCTCTCTAGGCCCTTCAAGAGAAACAGAATGGCTCTGGATAAAAGAGAAAAATGAGCACTTGAGCAGAAGGTAGGAGTTTGGGGAGAAAGGAAGGAAAGCAAAAGACACAGGTGCCAAAGGATACTAAATGCGCAGAGGGCTGACCTTCTTAGGGCACCCAGCACTGTGCACTCCAGCAGACCTTCTATAATCCTTTTACAGGGAGAAGCCCTGCTCTAACCACTCTCCCCATTTCTGGACTTGCCTCTGGCCAGGTCCATGCATGGGCATCAGAGCTGTTATGGTTGGGGAGGTTGGCTGGCAGCCATGCAGGAGGACCAGGGCCCAGGGGATCCCGGCTTTGCTTCCCTCTCACCCCTTGCTTCTCACACAGAGAGAGCAGACCAGAAGAGAGAGGCCAGAAGCTGATCATTCAGTAGGCCCAGTTTTTACAGTGTGTTTCAAGTGCCCTACTGCTTGTATATGTACTATTTAAAGAAAGGTGAAGGGAACAGATTGCTCTAAAACTGTGCCCCGAGTCTGAGATGCCAGCATTAGGTTTACCTCTTCACTCGTATTCTATTACAGGCCTGAACGTGAGAGGGCTCTTGGGAGGTGGTCTGGTTTCATCCACTACCTTCAGAAGATTAAACGGCCATAAAGGGTCTCAGGGAGAAAGAGAACATAGCTCAGACTGTAAAAGCAAAGCATCTCAACCATGGACTCCAGTGGGGCTTGTGATCCTTGGAGAGAAAGATCTTGGGACTTCATTGAGCTGCAGATAATCTGGTTCCTCAGTGACATTAGACTGTCTAAATTCTTTGGCAACTGACTCTCATTTGTAGTCACCTGGAGCTTCCCAAAAGACTTCCATGCTCTGTCTGCCACTATAACATTAAGTGTACAAAGCAAACAAACCCTTAGGAGAAATAATGTTTGGTTAAAGTTGTTAACACATAAAAAAGCAGGAGTCTTTCCTCCCTATTCAAATCGGCCTCTCCACGTTCTGTCCCCTCCCAGGGCCCAGCCTGGTACAGCGATTCCGACCAGACTTCAAACGCAAGTTTGCAGACTTCTTTGACGATGATACTATATCAGAGTATATCTACCACTGCAATGCCCAGAATCCCAGGTGAGGGCAGCTTCCAGAGTCGGCTCAGGTCGATGGATTGGCAGCTAAAACTCGAGCTGCTGGAAAACTCCAGAGCGGTCCCAGGATCATTCTGTGCTATACTTCTTCCACAGAGCTCTCATTCAGTTAGGGGAACATAGGCATTAGCAGGCTTGATGGTTTCCAGAGACTTTCCCAGGGATAGGCGCAAAGGAATGGAGAAGATAATAGATTAATTAAACATGCTGCCCGTCTCTAGAGAAGGATCCTTACTCTTCCCTGGAGATAGGCAGTTAGCCTGACAGGCAAAAAGACTGGAAAACATTTGCAAAGATCTTTTTTTTTTTTTAACTGAAAAAGTGATATGAACATGGTATTTTTTTTTTGAATTTTATTTATTTTTTTATACATCAGGTCCTTATTAGTCATCCATTTTATACACATCAGTGTATACATGTCAATCCCAATCGCCCAATTCATCACCCCCTCACCCCCACCCCCCCCCGCAGCTTTCCCCCCTTGGTGTCCATAGGTTTCTTCTCTATGTCTGTGTCTCTATTTCTGCCCTGCAAACCAGTTCATCTGTACTGTTTTTCTAGGTTCCACATATACGTGTTAATACACGATATTTGTTTTTCTCTTTCTGACTTACTTCACTCTGTATGACAGTTTCTGGATCCATCCACATCTCAACAAATGATCCAATTTTGTTCCTTTTTATGGCTGAGTAATATTCCATTGTATATATGTATCACAACTTCTTTATCCATTCGTCTGTCGATGGGCATTTAGGTTGCTTCCATGACCTGGCTATTGTAAATAGTGCTGCAATGAACAGTGGGATGCATGTGTCTTTTTGAATTGTGGTTTTCTCTCGGTATATGCCCAGGAGTGGGATTGCTGGGTCATATGGTAATTCTATTTTTAGTTTTTTAAGGAACCTCCATACTGTTCTCCATAGTGGCTGTATCAGTTTACATTCCAAGTGCAAGAGGGTTCCCTTTTCTCCACACCCTTTCCAGCATTTGTTGTTTGTAGATTTTCTGATGAAGCCCATTCTAACTGGTGTGAGGTGATACCTCATTGTAGTTTTGATTTGCATTTCTCTCATAATTAGTGATGTTGAGCAGCTTTTCATGTGCTTCTTGGCCATCTGTATGTCTTCTTTGGAGAAATGTCTATCTAGGTCTTCTTCCCATTTTTGGATTGGGTTTTTTTTTTAATATTGAGCACATGAGCTGTTTATATATTTTGGAGATTAATCCTTTGTCAGTTTCTTCATTTGCAAATATTTTCTCCCATTCTGAGGGTTGTCTTTTTGTCTTGTTTATGGTTTCCTTTGCTGTGCAAAAGCTTTGAAGTTTCATTAGGTCCCATTTGTTTATTTTTGTTTTCATTTCCATTACTCTAGGAGGTGGATCAAAAAAGATCTTGCTGTGATTTATGTCAATGAGTGTTCTTTCTATGTTTTCCTCTAAGAGTTTTATAGTGTCCAGTCTTACATTTAGGTCTCTAATCCATTTTGAGTTTATTTTTGTGTATGGTGTTAGGGAGTGTTCTAATTTCATTCTTTTACATGTAGCTGTCCAGTTTTCCCAGCACCACTCGTTGAAGAGACTGTCTTTTCTCCATTGTATATCCTTGCCTCTTTTGTCATAGATTAGTTGACCATAGGTGCGTGGGTTTACCTCTGAGCTTTCTATCTTGTTCCATTGATCTATGTTTCTGTTTTTGTGCCAGTACCATATTGTCTTCATTACTGTAGCTTTGTAGTATAGTCTGAAGTCAGGGAGTCTGATTCCTCCAGCTCCATTTTCTTCCCTCAAGACTGCTTTGGCTATTCAGAGTCTTTTGTGTCTCCATACAAATTTTAAGATTTTTTTGTTCTAGTTCATAAAAAATGCCATTGGTAATTTGATAGGGATTGCATTGAATCTGTAGATTGCTCTGGGTAGTATAGTCATTTTCACAATATTGATTCTTCCAATCCAAGAACATGGTATATC
Source organism: Orcinus orca (assembly GCF_937001465.1). Classification (NCBI taxonomy): domain Eukaryota; kingdom Metazoa; phylum Chordata; class Mammalia; order Artiodactyla; family Delphinidae; genus Orcinus; species Orcinus orca. The sequence goes on from NC_064560.1 coordinate 126,866,362, forward strand.
TCTCCATCTGTTGGTATCATCTTTAATTTCTTTCATCAGTGTCTTATAGTTTTCTGCATACAGGTCTTTTGTCTCCCTAGGTTTATTCCTAGGTATTTTATTCTTTTTGTTGCAGTGGTAAATGGGAGTGTTTCCTTAATTTCTCTTTCAGATTTTTCATCATTAGTGTATAGGAATGCAAGAGATTTCTGTGCATTAATTTTGTATCCTGCAACTTTACCAAATTCAATGATTAGCTCTAGTAGTTTTCTGGTGGCATCTTTAGAATTCTCTATGTATAGTATCATGTCATCTGCAAACAGTGACTGTTTTACTTCTTCTTTTCCAGTTTGTATTCTTTTTATTTCTTTTTCTTCTCTGATTGCCATGGCTAGGACTTCCAAAACTACATTGAATAATAGCGGTGAGAGAGGACATCCTTGTCTTGTTCCTGATCTTAGAGGAAATGCTTTCAGGTTTTCACCATTGAGAATGATGTTTGCTGTGGGTTTGTCATATATGGCCTTTATTATGTTGAGGTAGGTTCCCTCTATGCACACTTTCTGTAGTTTTTATCATAAATGGGTGTTGAATTTTGTCAAAAGCTTTTTCTGCATCTATTGAGATGATCATATGGTTTTTATTCTTCAGTTTGTTAATATGGTGTATCATATTGATTGATTTGCATATATTGAAGAATCCTTGCATTCCTGGGATAAATCCCACTTGATCATGGTGTATGTAATGTGTTGTTGGATTCTGTTTGCTAGTATTTTGTTGAGGATTTTTGCATCTATATTCATCAGTGATATTGGTCTGTAATTTTCTTTTTTTGTAGTACCTTTGTCTGGTTTTGGTATCAGGGTGATGGTGGCCTCATAGAATGAGTTTGGGAGTGTTCCTTCCTCCGCAACTTTTTGGAAGAGTTTGAGAAGGATGGGTGTTAGCTCTTCTCTAAATGTTTGATAGAATTCACCTGTGAAGCCATCTGGTCCTGGACTTTTGTTTGTTGGAAGATTTCTAATCACAGTGTCAATTTCATTACTTGTGATTGGTCTGTTCATATTTTTTATTTCTTTCTGGTTCAGCCTTGAAAGGTTATACCTTTCTAAGAATTTGTCCATTTCTTCCAGGTTGTCCATTTTATTGGCATAGAGTTGCTGGTAGTAGTCTCTTAGGATGCTTTGTATTTCTGCAGTGTCTGTTGTAACTTCTTCTTTTTCATTTCTAATTTTATTGATTTGAGTTCTTTCCCTCTTTTTCTTTTTTTGTTTTGTTTGGTTTTTGTTTTTGTTTTTGTGGTACGCGGGCCTCTCACTGTTGTGGCTTCTCCCGTTGCGGAGCACAGGCTCCGGACGCACAGGCCTAGCGGCCATGGCTCACAGGCCCAGCCGCTCTGCGGCATGTGGGATCCTGCTGGACCAGGGCACAAACCCATGTCCCCTGCATTGGCAGGCAGACTCTCAACCACTGCACCATCAGGGAAGCCCTCCCTCTTTTTCTTGATGAGTCTTGCTAATGGTTTATCAATTTTGTTTATCTTCTCAAAGAACCAGCTTTTAGTTTTATTGATCGTTGCTATTGTTTTCTTTGTTTCTATTTCATTTATTTCTGCTCTGATCTTTATGATTTCTTTCCTTCTGCTAACTTTGGGTTTTGTTTGTTCTTCTTCCTCTAGTTCCTTTAGGTGTAAGGTTAGATTGTTTATTTAAGATTTTTCTTGTTTCTTGAGGTAGGCTTGTATAGCTATAAACTTCCCTCTTAGAACTGTTTTTGCTGCGTCCCATAGGTTTTGGATTGTCATGTTTTCATTGTCATTTGTCTCTAGGTATTTTTTGACTTCCTCTCTGATTCCTTCAGTGATCTCTTGATTATTTAGTAAAATAGTGTTTAGCCTCCATGTGTTTGTGTTTTTTACGTTTTTTCCCCTGTAATTCATTTCTAATCTCATAGCATTGTGGTCAGAAAAGATGCTTGATATGATTTCAATTTTCTTAAACTTACTGAGGCTTGATTTGTGACCCAAGATGTGATCTATCCTGGAGAATGTTCTGTGCGCACTTGAGAAGAAAGTGTAATCTGCTGTTTTTGGATGGAATGTCCTATAAATATCAATTAAATCTATCTGGTCTATTGTGTTGTTTAAAGCTTGTTTTTCCTTATTTATTTTCATTTTGGATGATCTGTCCATTGATGTAAGTGAGGTGATAAATCCCCCACTATTATTGTGTTACTGTCGATTTCCTCTCTTACAGCTGTTAGCAGTTGCCTTATGTATTGAGGTGCTCCTATGTTGGGTGCATATATATTTATAATTGTTATATCTTCTTCTTGGATTGATCCCTTGATCATTATGTAGTGTCCTTCCTTGTCTCTTGTAGCATTATTTTAAAATCTATTTTATCTGATATGAGTATTGCTATTCCAGCTTTCTTTTGATTTCTATTTGCATGGAATATCTTTTTCCATCCTCCTCACTTTCAGTCTGTATATGTCCCTAGGTCTGAAGTGGGTCTCTTGTAGACAGCATATGTATGGGTCTTGTTTTTGTATCCATTCAGCAAGCCTGTGTCTTTTGGTTGGAGCATTTAATCCATTCATGTTTAAGGTAATTATCGATATGTATGTTCCTATGACCATTTTCTTAGTTTTTTGCATTTGTGTTTGTAGGTCCTTTTCTTCTCTTGTGTTTCCCACTTAGAGAAGTTCCTTTAGCATTTGTTGTAGAGCTGGTTTGGTGGTGCTGAATTCTCTTAGCTTTTGCTTGCCTGTAAAGCTTTCGATTTCTCTGTTGAATCTGAATGAGATCCTTGCCGGGTAGAGTAATCTTGGTTGTAGGTTCTTCCCTTTCATCACTTTAAGTATATCATGCCACCCCCTTCTGGCTTGTAGAGTTTCTGCTGAGAAATCAGCTGTTAACCTTATGGGAGTTCCCTTGTATGTTATTTGTCATTTTTCCCTTGCTGTTTTCAATAATTTTTCTTTGTCTTTAATTTTTGCTGATTTGATTACTACATGTCTCGGCGTGTTTCTCCTTGGGTTTATCTTGTATGGGACTCTGTGCTTCCTGGACTTGGGTGGCTATTTCCTTTCCCCTGTTAGGGAAGTTTGCGACTATAATCTCTTCAAATATTTTCTCGGGTCCTTTCTCTCTTTCTTCTTCTGGGACCCCTATAATGCGAATGTTGTTGCGTTTAATGTTGTCCCAGAGGTCTCTTAGGTTGTCTTCATTTCTTTTCATTCTTTTTTCTTTATTCTGTTCCGCAGCAGTGAATTCCACCATTCTGTCTTCCAGGTCACTTATCCGTTCTTCTGCCTCAGTTATTCTGCTATTGATTCCTTCTAGTGTAGTTTTCATTTCAGTTATTGTATTGTTCATCTCTGTTTGTTTGCTCTTTAATTCTTCTAAGTCTTTGTTAAACATTTCTTGCATTGTCTCCATCTTTGCCTCCATTCTTTTTCCGAGGTCCTGGATCATCTTCACTATCATTATTCTGAATTCTTTTTCTGGAAGGTTGCCTATCTCCACTTCATTTAGTTGTTTTTCTGGGGTTGTATCTTGTTCCTTCATCTGGTACATAGCCCTCTGCCTTTTCATCTTGTCTATCTTTCTGTGAATGTGGTTTTTGTTCCACAGGCTGCAGGATTGTAGTTCTTTTTCCTTCTCTGAACATGGTATTTTTATAAAGAAAAAAAAAAAAGAAAGAAAGAAAGTCTTCTCCTGTCCCAGACCTGTAATTCCTGAATCTTCTTGTTAGTTTAGGTCTGAGATATCATGTGACATTGCTTCAGGGAACCTCCTTATGTATCTTCCTTTGCACACATGTGACTATCTCTAGACTACAGTCCTACAAATAGAACTGCTGATGGATTATGCATTTAAAAATTTAATTATGTGCACCTTGAAATACTTACTGTTGGGATAGGAATGCCTTCCCTATCTTTGGGGGATTTGGGGATGTCCGCAGAATCTCTAGAAGTTTATATCTATGACAACTCAGACATAGGCCCCAGAAGCCTGTTGATCTACAGTCTTGACAACTGCCATCCAGGGCAGAGTCAGGGAGGTAGTCTTCCCCTCAGGCAGTGCCATGTGAGTGGCTGATACCATGAGGCACCACCTCTGTGGGGGCCTCACCCCACACTACTGGGAGGCATCTCAGGGGAGCCAAGGTCATTGGGAGCAGCAGCACTGCCATGCCTCATTTCAGGACTGTTCAGCCGAAAGCTGTGAAGCAACTGGGGTTTTGCATTCCAGCAGTGCTGTCTGGGCATTAGCGTCAAACCCAGACAGCTTTCAGGCAGCGTGGGAACTGTTCATCCAACATTCCTCAGGAGCCCAGCTGATTGAAGGACCCTGCTTAAGCAGCAGTATAGAAACTCAGCTCAACAGTCAAATCAGGAAGCCCACTGCTTCCTGCTCTCAACTCCTCTCAGCCCCCACTGGGCTCAGTGCCAGTCTCATACCCTCTGAGACCCTGCAGGCCCACCCCTAGCCCTTTCCTCAGAGCATTCCCCAGTCCCAGACCTAGTTCCATATAATGAATGGCCTCCCAATCTAAGCCACAGAGTACATAATCACACACCTCATTCAGGTCCTAGAAGAAGCAGAGATGACATCGGTGATAACCAGCCCCTTCCCCCAAACACCATCACTCAATTTTATAAGCCCCCGAGTCTTCCTGAGTTGTAACCCTCATGAGCTCATGGTAACTCTTACCATTCCCTTGGAAAACATACGATTTGGCCAAAGAAGAATACTTGGGGGATGGGGTACCTACTTTGCTTCACCTAGATTTAGGGGCTTTGTACATATTTTCATTTTCTTCACAATGACCTAATAAAGTGGGTATAACTCCTCCCAGCTTGTAAATGAGAAAATTAAGGTGTATTCTTGTTTACATGACTTGCTTAGAAACTACAGCCAGGATTTGAACTCATGTCTCTCTGACTCCAGAGTCCATGATTTTTCCACTATGCTGCACTGCCTTAAGGAGGAGCCCTGTTTCTCCTGTTTCTCTGAAAGAGAACCCAGGCTCTCTTTCATCTCAGGGGTGCAAAGGAGACTGGGGATATAATTCCCAAACAGGCTGAGCCTGCTGGGTGGCGGTGTCCCCAACCTCTCCTGCTTCCCAGGAGAGCAACCTGGACAGCTGGCTTCTGCCCCAGCCTTGCAGACCCCTCGTGACACAGCCTCGGTTAGCTCTCCCTAAGGAAATGGCCAGGGAGCAAAGGAGATTAGATTGGCCATCATTGCTTCTCAAGTCGCACAAACTGCTGCTCCCCCCAGGTCCTCACAAGACTAACGTTTCATTCCATTCTCTTCAGCAAGCCCTTTGTGCTTCTGTAGTACTTGCTCATCAGAGCGCACCCCAAGTGAACCCCCTGACCCTCTCCTTCAGCCCCAGGAAGCCAAGTCCCTAGTCTGTGTTCTCCTAGAACTCCGCCACCCTTTCATAATTCTTGGGAAATTTGAAGTTAAGTTAATCATATAATTCATTATTTATGCCTAAAGTATGAAGATAATGTGAGCTCCAGGAGGGCAGGCACTGCGTCTGTCTTGTTCATATGTCCCCACCCTCAGCTCCGGGATGCCACATAAATATTTGTTGAATAAACAGTAACCTATTAGGCTCTTGGATAATTCTCAGTGCCATGGGGTTTTCACAAGTGTGTCCCTCCTAACTCATCTGTGATGGGAGCCTCTGGAGATTCAGTCCTGTCTCCTAATCTTCCTAATATTTAATGAGCCCAGTGCTGGGCTCTGAGAGGATCACAAAGAATGACAAAGATACTTCCCCAGCCTCTGAGATCAACAAACTGACATTTTAGGCTGTGGCGTTTATTCATTGCCTCACCCTGTTTTGCTTCTTCAGCGGGGAGACGGCATTCAAAACCATGATGGAGTCCTTCGGCTGGGCCCGGCGACCCATGTTAGAGCGAATTCACTTGATTCAAAAAGAAATGCCCATCACCATGATCTACGGGGCCAACACCTGGATAGACACCAGCACGGGAAAAAAGGTGAAGCTGCAGCGGCCGGATTCCTACGTCCGAGACATGGTACGTTGGCCACTGGAGGAGCAGGATTGAGGTGGAAACACTGCAACATCCCAGCACGAGTTGACTGACCCAGAGTAGCTGAGTCAGGGTAGCAAAGGGTGATGGGAGAGTCGGGGGGAAAGAGGAGTGGACAGGTTGAGCTATGGTAGTGGATTTGAAAGGGTTGGCTCTCTGTAAAATCATAATTAGGGGCTTCTCACTTCTGTGTAGCTCAGTTCAGCTGAAAGGCAGATTCTTGTCCAGTAGTCAGGCACAGGCACCACGCTGTCCCTCCACCCCCTATAATTCCCACCCCAAACCAGAGCTGGGAACTGTAGAGGCTGCCATGAAGCCTTCCCACCACACTCCTCCGCCCCCCCCACCCTCATTTGCTAATGAGTATGCTTAATTAGGCTGGTGCCTGATGGACCCTGCTTTAGTGGACATGTGGATGACATGAGCAGGTCGCTGACATGAGCAGGTCGCTGGAGGGGCTGGCATGGAAGGAAAGATAAAATCAGGCGCCATGGGAGAAGTAAGGATGGGATATTGGGGTTCACTGACTCCCACAGGGAAGTGCCAAGATCTGGGGAGAAAGGTGGACTGTTGTCTTAGATAAAATAAGTGCTCATGGGCGACGGGCAAGCAGGCTTAAGGGAAAAAGAAATGGTGCAATAGCTTTCCAGTGCCTTGAATAAAGGGCTGTCCCGCCCCTGGTGGGGTCCTCCATCCACAGGAGATCGAGGGCGCCTCACACCACGTGTACGCGGACCAGCCACACATCTTCAACGCAGTGGTGGAGGAGATCTGCGACTCGGTTGATTGAGCTGCTCTCCCTAGAGGGCGAGGAGAAAGCCAGAGATTCACTCTCACCTCCCTGTCTCCTTACTTACCCCTCTGTCCCTTCCTGACCAACTAACATGTGCCAGCCAGGCAGAGTCTCGGGCTGTCCCCAGGGCAGGACCACAGAAGGAGAGCACTCCTCTCTACGCTAAGGGCTAGAGGCAAAAGCCACAAGTGGCCTTGAGCTCCCCACCCCAGGGAAGAGCATAAAGGCTTGCAGAGTGCCACCCCATTCTCTCCATGCCGAGTGTTACCCAGGTGTGGTTATGAAGGGTCACACCAAGCTGCGTCCCCCCTGTGCCAAAGGGAGGGCGGCCGCCTCCCCTGGGCGAAGGAGAGGCTCTCAGTGGCCTTTCCTGGCTCTGGAGTGTGTGTGGGGTAAGTTCCGTGCAGGAACATCTTCCTCCCCCGTCACCCCCGGCCCCCCGGCCCATGCCAGTTCTGTCCGGAGTCTGGTTGGGACTGGTTCCCACTTAAGTACCAAGAGCAGGTCCTGCAGCTCCCGTGACCTGAGAGGTCATATCCAAAGCCCTCATTAACAGAGGAGGCCCAGGGCAGGGCAGGGCATGGCTGGTCCATGGTGAGTCAGCTCTGCTCCAGGAGAGCTAGGGCTGGCACCCGGGTCTGCTGAGAGCCAGTGCTCACAGCAGACTCTGTTTGCTAAGGTTTGAGGCGAGCACCGTTGCCATGGGGCTGGTCCTGGCTGAGGATAAGCCCAACCCAGCCCTGCGTTCCAGCCTCATTGTACGGGGGTGCTGTTTGCCTGCCCTGTGTCTCAGCCCCAGCTGCCTAAGCTGGGAACATTCAAGTGCTTCCTTTCTGCCCCCTCTTCCTCCCGCTGGGAGGCCTCTGGGCCTCCCTCTGTGCCTTGGGCCCTGAAGCCCCACCCATAGTGTTGAGAAAGGTGGCCCCTGGTGGAGAGAAGGGAAAGGCCCTTCAACCCTGAGCCGTGTCTGGATCCCCGTCCTCTCTAGTATCTGCAGGGTTTTTCTACCTGCCCCCGGAGCTGAGGCTCACGTGAGCCTCCGCCCAGGGTCCAGTGGGGAGCCTCCAGCCGGCAGTTGCCTGTCCTCATCAGCCACAGGATGGTTCTCACTGCCTGGCCCTCCATCCCTGCCACCTGTCCTTCTGGTCTCCAGCTCATCAGCCCCCGACCCCCCGTCACTCTCTCCCAGCGGCTGGTTCCAGGTGCTGCTCCGAGATTCTGGGCAGTAGGCTGGGCCTGGCCCCAGAACCAGGGCAGCTCTTGCCTACTCCTTCACTTTTGTAAAGCCAACCCTTTCACCAGAATAGTATTAACTCCTGGTGCTTTGTACTACTGGTCCAGCTGCCTTGGGCTCCTTTTCTATATTAATAAATAAATGAGTCAAAACTGCCTTTGGTGATGATGTTTAATATTGCTCCAACAAGAGTGGTGCTGAATTCACAACAGCTCCTGTGCCGCCTGAGTCAGAGGAGGGAGCCCCGAGAGGTACCCACGCACAGGCCACTCAACTCCCTCTCCCGTTTAGTGCAGCATCTGCCCCTTAAGAGGATGGATAAGGGCTGGATGGGCCAAGCCCCAAATCACAGGAGAATTAGGCTGAACTGGGTGCTCCCTACTGCCCATTAAATAGCCCTATCATCTGAAGTTCACCTTGGCCTTCACCTGGACTGCTCCCTAGGGCCTATTCTAACTCCTACTCACCCTCAACCTCAACTCAAATATTCCTTCTGCAGGGAAGCTTTCCCCTGAACCCCTAGACTAGACTCGCACCCCCTCTTCTGTGTCTCCAAGGCACACTCGAATGCCCCTTGGTAAAACTCATAAACTTGTAGTCACTTGTTTCGTGTCTGTCTTTCCTCCCTAGATCACGAGCTGCTTAAGGACAGGGGGCACGTCTGGCGCCTAGTTCATGTTCAGTAGATGTTTATTTTGATTGAGCCAAGGGAAGTGAGGCACGCCAAGTGTTCAGACATGTTCAAATCGTTACCAGCGGTGCCTGCTGTGCTGGCTGACTCCAGCTAGGCCCAGAATTTAACAGCTCAAAACGGCACTTAATCCTACATTTGTCATCATGAATGAATGAATGAACAAGTGAATGGAACTCCTGGGTATAATTACCAAGCTCTGGTCTATCCGAGGACACTGCATATTCTCTGACTGAAGATTGCTTGATGGACAACACCTGCCGTATGGAGGCGAGGGCAGGTTTTTGTTTTTGTTTTTGTTTTGGCCTTGCCACTCGGTTTATGGGATCTTAGTGCCCCAACCAGGTATCGAACCTGGGGTCCCGGCAGTGAGAGTGCCGAGTCCTAACCACTGGACCACCAGGGAAGTCCTGAGGACAGGTATTTAGAGCCAAGCACTAGGGCTGTGATAGTGAAGAAATGTGGTCCCTGCCTCCATGGGAAATTACATTCTACATGAAGACTCGTGTTTAATCAGATTATTGCATCAATTAGTAAAAATTGCAACTGAAAAGTGCAGCCCTTGAGAGGTTGGGAAGGCGTCCCTGGGGAAGTGATGAAAGCTGAGCCTGAAGGAAGAGCAGGTGAAAGGAGTGGGGGGGGGGGGCAGGTCTGTGGAGAGATCTATTAGCAGGAACAATGGCTGTGAAATGAGGTATAGGGTGCGGATCCAGTCCTGCAGGTCCTCTGACTGTGAGAAGAATGTCGTGTTCATCCTAAAAGCGATGGAAAGAAATAACTGGAGCGGGACTTCCCTGGCGGTCCAGTGGTTAAGACTTCATGCTTCCACTGCAGGGGCACAGGTTTGATCCCAGGTCAGGGAACTAAGATCCCATATGCCGTGTGGTGCAGCCAAAGGAAAAAAGAAAAAAGACAGGAAAAAGAAAAAAATAATAACTGGAGTGAGGGTCAGGGTAGGGTGGGGAGTGTGACAGAATCTGACTTGAGACTGGAAATGACCACTCTGGCTGCTGTGTTGAGTACCGATTGGAGGGGGATGAGTCCCTGCAGGGGAAACTTTGAGGCCATGGAGTGGTCCAGGCCAGTGATGCTGGTAGCTTGGACTTGGCCAGTGATTAGTAGACATGCAGAGAAGATGCAAGAAATGTTTCGGAGGTAAAATCAAAAAGACTTGATGTCAACGCTGAGTGCTGCTACCATCCCCTTGCAGGAAGGGCCAAGTAAGGCAGTAGTCAGCAAACCCACTCACATCACAAAACAATCTAGGGTATTTTTTTAAATATAAATTCCTCGGCTGTATACTCCAGAGTTTGATTCAGTATACCTGGGTGGAGTTTGACCATGACATCTGCATTTAAACACATTCCCTAGATTCTGAGGCCCCCTGTCTGCAGGTACTGGTCTAAGGGACCCTGTGTCTCTGACCCTTGACCCAGAAGATCCATGTGGAAAAGTAGGGCCTATGGCCCTGAAAGGTCATCTCCTGTTCGCTCCTCTCTTTGGGAGGCTGCATAACATGCTGATCTGATTTTCCCAAACCCAATGCAATGCAAACACATTCCTCAGGAGTAGGTACAAGAAGAGTCTAAGGGTACAAATGAAGTTATTTACAAAACAGGAGTAGAGTTACAGATGTAGAGAACAAACTTACAGTTACTGGGGGGAAAGGAAGAGGGATAAATTGGGAGATTGGGATTGACATATACAGACTACTATATATAAAATAGATAACTAATAAGGACCTACTGTATAGCACAGGGAACTCTACTCAGTACTCTGTAATGACCTATATGGGAAAAGAATCTAAAGAAGAGTGGATATATGTATATGTATAACTGAGTCACATTGCTGTACAGCAGAAACTAACACAACATTGTAAATCAACTATACTCCAATAAAATTTTTTTTTTAAATGTCTGAAGAAGGTCACCCAGAGTGCCCCATTTACACTACCATGCCCAAACACATGGATGCATGCAAGCATGTGCACACACACACACACACACTCCATCTGACTGGGGCATTCCTAATGTTCCCAGGGCTGGGACTAAGAAGTCACTATGAACATACTACCCAATCAGCACCTTTCCTGGTGGGTTCTAAGGATTTATGGTAAGAGTTCATGCTATAAACTCGGGCTCCTCAAAGCCCTAGCAGTTTACAAGGAGGGATTCCACAGATAGACATAAAGGGCTGTGACTAATTCCAGACCCAGAAGGTCCTGCACTGTTCAGTGGCTAGCAGGAAATGCTAAATATAACTTCCTCTTTGGGAGATAGACACTGAAATACGTGTGCTAAAAATGCAGTCTGGTTTCATTGCCAAAAGGGTGGTGAAATCTTGATGAATACCTCTGTCCACTCTGGCATGTCACGCTGAAATCTCACAGCTGCAGGTAGTTTGTGAGCAGATAGAAAATAATCCTATTGGCTGATAAGTGTCCAATGAATGGTGCAAAACATCACTTTTCTCATCATGTGACCTGTCAGTTCACACCAAGTCCTTCTTAGATGGGGTCTGGAGGGTCCTTTTTCTCTGATCTCCACCCCCTCCCCCAGGGTCCTGGTCTATCTGGAGAAAGCAAGTGAGATGCTTGAGATTTTGAGGGTCCGTGCCAACCCCATCCAGGTGAAATAGCTCAAGATGAACCATTTCTTCACTTGATCATGTTGACTGTTTTTCATAGCGTAAGCTCAGCATTATTATACTAGAAAAGCCTTTGCCTTTATCCTACTAAACATCACTCTTCACTAGGGTTGAGGAGGAAAGACAATCTCAGCTTGGCACCTGCGAGAATAATGAATTCCTAGACAGAATACTAAGGATTCATTGATGCCAACATATGCACAGAGGCTTCCCCCAACCCAGGAAGACAAGACCACATTCTCCTGGTTGGTGACTCTTAATGGGGTAGGAGGAGCCCTCTGCAAACCTGACCTTGCTAATGATGCTCCTTCCTCCAGTGTGTTCTGAGGCCTGATGCAGAGTTTGTTATAGGCAACCTTTAGTTGATACATGTGAGAACAAATTATACAACCAGAAGAAACCTGGGACAAAGAGGACTCTGAAGGATGTGTGGTTGCAGACAATATTTTCATCTCCTCAGTGCAAAGTGTCTGACTTTGGAAAAGAAAGAGCACAAGGCTGACACCTGACAACTGATGTAGTGTCAAGGACAGAGTTTGGAGGAGGGCTTGTGACTTAAGACAAAAGATTTATGGACCTCTGATAAATTATAAGGTAACTAAAAAATGGACATTATGTACTTCCCAAAATTTTCAAGGAAAGAGAAAAGTGTCCAAATAAAGCTGCTTAAACATGTATTACATCAGTGGTTTCCTACACGGGTCTGCAGACTAGAGCTGGTCCATGACAAAGGGTTTCTGGTCTACGATGAAATAATTTTTTTCAATATTTTTAAATTCTGAAATTATGTCCTTTATAACCCTACCAAGATTTTTTTTTTTTTTTTTTTTTTGGTTGCATTGGGTCTTTCTTGCTGTGCACGGGCTTTCTCTAGTTGTGGAGAGCGGGGGCTACTCTTCGTTGCAGTGCGCGGGCTTCTCATTGCAGTGGCTTCTCTTGTTGCGGAGCACAGGCTCTAGGCGCATGGGCTTCAGTAGTTGTGGCTCGTGGGCTCTAGAGTGCAGGCTCAGTAGTTGTGGTGCACGGGCTTAGTTGCTCCGTGGCATGTGGGATCTTCCCAGACCAGGGCTCAAACCTATGTCCCCTGCATTGGCAAGCAGATTCTTAACCACTGCGCCACCAGGGAAGCCCTAACCCTACCAAGATTAAGCTATGTTCTTTAATGAAAAGATACTGACATTCTAAGATTGGGGTGGAAGGGAATGTCATTTCTTGCTTGCCAAACACATCAATTTCGAGGGATTTTCCCCTATCATTAATTAATTTTAATAAAATCCTAATGTCTGGGACGCGCTGCATTAGAGAAGACCAGAATAGGAAAGGAACTTGTAAATTTTTTACATGCAGAAGGACAAAAAAATTTTTAAGACTGACAATATCTCGTGATGCCAATGGTGAGGAAGATGGACATTTTCGTACAATGTTTGTGGGTGAGGAAATTGTTACCACAAATTTTGTAGACAATTTGGTAGACTCTACCAAAATAATCTACTGAAATTTAAAATGACAAACGCTATAAGCCATGAGTACTAAGAGTAGGAATTTATGCCAATAACTTTTAGCACCATTGACAAAATACTAGAAATCTCAGTACCCATTGTTTATAAAAGTGACACCTAAAAATAAATTATATAGTTTTATAGGTATTGGCAAGGAATGATATTTTAAAATATCAAATTGCATACAATTCATATAACACCATCCCATTTTTGTACAATAAAAGTTAAGTGTGTATGACTAAATATGCTTATGTTCTATAAGCATAAATTACTTAATTAACAACGTTTGCTGCTGGAGAGTAGAACTGGCTGGTAAAACTCTCATGGTTTATTTTATACACTTCTGTACTGGCGGAAATTTTACAATTACTGTGTATTTTCATAGTTAAAAATTAAGGATTAGAAACAAAAAAATCTCTCCTGCCAAAGGTAATCCTCACTTTGATTTATGTTCATCTGTCAGTTGTGTGGGTGAGCTCCATCAGACAGGAGTCAGGTGTGCTCACTTTGATTTGTACCTGGTCCAGCACAGACATTTACCTGTAGCTGAAAAAGCTTGTAGAAGCAAAAAGCATTGCAGGAATGGGCTCCCAGTGGGCTGTATAAGGGCAAATACAAGTAAAGTGAAATAAAATTCACTGTGAAATAAAATTCATATTTTATGGCAAGACAAAAAATTTAAACATAAAATTTCTTCTCTGCCCTTTGGCTTCCTCTCTTCCCCCACTGTGCACTGTGTGTCTGCATTATGCATCACCAGACCTTCCCCATTGGCAGGAATGCCTGCTTAACCATAAAGAGCAACATTCTCCCAGCATCAACACAACAACTCCTACAAAGATAGCATGACTTCTTGATCTTGTAAGGGGTCACATTACCCACCACGATGACGTTTAGATCTGGATCATGTAAACTGTCAATAATACATTATTTGATGTGCAGTCTTCTGTCTCAAAAAATTATATAACTGTGCCTTGACTTCTAATGGGGAGAACAGTTCTCACAGCTTTCTGAGATGCTCTTCCCAAGTTATAATCTTCAAATTTGGCTCCAATAAAATTTTCCATTTCTTTCTTAGATCGACTGATTAATTTTTCGTCAACAAGGCTTAGAAGGGAAGAGCTGTCTCTCCTCTCCCTTTTCTTAGACATCTACTTTAGAAAACTTGTGAGTTCTACGTTTGCTCTTTGAAATGTATATAAATATTAAAGTATGTATAGGTATATAAATATTAAAGGTATCAATATATACATCTTTAGCCTTAAAAATTTAAATCAGACTCTGGCCAGCTTTGTGACCCAGCAAGTCTTTCTTAAGGAACTGGGAACCATGTCTTTGAAGTGGAATTGAAACTGTGCACCTCAGATTGGGACTGGAACCCACTCAGCCGGGACTCAAACCCGGCCAAAACCCACAGTCTTCCAACTGACATCACACACCTGGTTTCAGGACTTAATGAAGCTCAGGTTCTTGACGTCTCATCGCAGAAAGAATTCAGTGAGAGACAAAGTGATAGGTAAGAAGTGGATTTATTTAGACAGAAACACACTCCACAGACAGAGTGTGGGCCACCTCAGAAGATGAGAAAGGCACCAGGTATGGGGTTGTCAGTTTTTATAGGGGTGGGTAATTTCATAGGCTAATGAGTGGGAGGAGTACTCCAGCTATTTTAGGAAGGGGCAGGGATTTCGAGGAATTGGGCCACCGCCCAATTTTTTTTTTTTTTTTAAGGAATTTTGATTTTTTAAAAAATTTTATTTATGGCTGTGTTGGGTCTTCATTTCTGTGCAAAGTCTTTCTCTAGTTGCGGCGAGCGGGGTCCACTCTTCATCGCGGTGCGCGGGCCTCTCACTGTCGCTGCCTCTCCTGTTGCGGAGCACAGGCTCCGGACGCGCAGGCTCAGTAGTTGTGGCTCACGGGGCTAGTTGCTCCGCGGCATGTGGGATATTCCCAGACCAGGGCTCGAACCCGTGTCCCCTGCACTGGCAGGCAGATTCTGAACCACTGCGCCACCAGGGAAGCCCACCGCCCACTTTTTGATCCTTATGGTCGGTCTTGGAACTGTCATGATGACTGTGGGTGTGTCATTTAGCTTGCTGATGTGAGCTTGCTGATACTGAGGCTCAACGTCTAGTGGAAAAAGTTGACTTGTCCGCCATCTTGGATCCATTTGGTTCTACTCAGTTTATGTCATGTCCTCGGGCTATGTCATTCTTACAAAGGTTGTGCCCTTCCTTCCTTCCCTCCAGTTTCAATTCAATTTGGCACTGGTGTACAGAGAAGCTAAGTTTTCGGCATCATTCCTGTGTCTTCTAAGGGGATCTAGTTAATGTATAATGCAGATGCACAATGCACACTAAAGAGGAGGGAGGAGTGGGTCAAATGGCAGAGAAAATGGTGATGGTTAAAATTTTCTTGTCCTGCCTTAAAAATAATTTTGTTTTGTCACACTAATGTAGGTTCCTAGGAGAAAGAGGGTAGGGGACCCAAAATTAACAATACCTAGTTTTCTGCCCTCACTGGCATTTGCTGTCTCTTGGGGAAGACAGGCAGACAAGTGTACCAACCACACAAAGGATGAGGAGGCCTAGAAGAAGGAAGTGACTTCTGTGGGCTGAGAATGGAAGTACTTGGCTAAAGGTTCCCAGTGGGAACTTGGAAATTTGTAGGAATTTGTTTCTGCTTTTTTTTTTTTTAAATTTTATTTATTTTTTGCTGCATTGGGTCTTTGTTGCTGCACATGGCTTTTCTCTAGTTGCAGCAAGCGGGGGCTACTCTTTGTTGTGGTGCGCAGGCTTCTCACTGCAGTGGCTTCTCTTGTTGCGGAGCACAAGCTCTAGGGGCGTGTGCTTCAGTAGCTGCAGCACGTGGGCTCAGTAGTTGTGGCTCGCAGGATCTAGAGCGCAGGCTCAGTAGCTGTGGCGCACAGCTGTGGGCTTAGTTGCTCTGCAGCATTTGGGACCTTTCTGGACCAGGGATCAAACTCATGTCCCCTGCATCGGCAGGCGGATTCTTAACCACTGTGCCACCAAGGAAGTCCTAACTTTTTAAATTTAAATATAACACATACACAGACAAGCATACAACTCACAAGCTCAATGAATTATCATAAAGTGAACACACCGGTGTAACCACCACCTAGGTCATGAGATAGCGCCCCAGAAGTCCCTCTCTAACTCCTTTCCTCCATCCCAAAGGTAACCTTTATCCTGATTTCTAACATCATGGGTTAGTTTTGCCTGTTTTTGAAACTCATATAAATGGATCCATATAGTATGTGTTGTTTTGTGTCTGGCATCTTTTGCTCAATCTTACATTTGGGAGGTTCAACTGTGCTGCGTGTGATTCATTTTCATTGCCATTTAATAGTTCATCCTTTCACATATGTACACATACCCCTTTAGTCAACTAGCTTGAATGGATCTGTTTTTTTTAATTCAAAGTATCAATGACTAAGGAAATAATATCATTTTTCTAATCAGGAAGTTTTTTTTTAAGATCTGAAGCAGAACTCTTACTCTATAGAAATTTATTTAACATGAATAACATGTATAAATTTACGGATAAAGGCACAAACTTACTATAAAGATCAATGATCTCAGAACAGTACCTATATGAGGACAATCCTTCCAGAAAGTTTAAGGCTGCCACCTAATCCTGCTTTAACTTCAGCCACTCCCATGCCTGCCTTCCTCTTACCTGAACATGTTAATAGCTCTGGCGACTGGCTAATTATAATAAGTGACAAGGACAAATATTTTCCAGACCCAGCAAACAACTTTATGATGTGCTAGCAATCCCCATGAGGATGCTGCTCATAAGTTTTTTTAAAAAAGCATTAGCTTCACTATATAATTGCTGTTTTGTATTAGCCACTACCTCCCTCCAATTGTAAATGATCATAGAATTTTGGAGATGAAAGAATCCCGGTGCTACAACCTTCTCATTCCACAGATAGAGATATTAAATCCAATACAGGTCAAATGAGTTACCCAAGGTAATAAAACTGTTGAAGGAATAAAACCCAGCTCTCCTAAAAGGGAACCCTCATACACCATTGGTGGGAATGTAAGTTGGTGCAGCTACTATGGAAAACAGTATAGAGGTTCCTCAGAAAACTAAAAATAGAGTTGCCATATGATCCAGCAATCCCACTCCTGGGTAGATATCCAGACAAAACTGTAATTCTAAAAGGTACATGCGGGACTTCCCTGGTGGTCCAGTGGCTAAGACTCCATGCTCCCAATGCAGGGGGCCTGGGTTCAATCCCTGGTCAGGGAACTAGATCCCAGATGCCGCAACTAACAGTTCAAATGTTGCAACTAAATATCCCGCATGCCACAACTAAAGATCCCACAAAACACAATGAAGATCCGCGTGCCGCAACTAAGACCCAGCACAGCCAAATAAATAAATAAATAAATACATGCACCCCTACGTTCATAGCAGCACTATTCACAATAGCCAAGACATGGAATCAACCTAAATGTCCATCGACAGATAAATGGATTAAAAAGATATACAATGGAATACTACTCAGCCATAAAAAAGAACAAAATAATGCCATTTGTAGCAACATGATTGGACCTAATATTATGATACTAAGTGAAGTAAGTCAGAAAGAGAAAGACAAATACCATATGATATCACTTATATATAGAATCTAAAATATGACACAAATGAACTTATCTATGAAACAGAAACAGACTCACAGACATAGAGAACAGATCTGTGGTTGCCAAGGGGGAGGTGGGGT
Source organism: Orcinus orca (assembly GCF_937001465.1). Taxonomy (NCBI): domain Eukaryota; kingdom Metazoa; phylum Chordata; class Mammalia; order Artiodactyla; family Delphinidae; genus Orcinus; species Orcinus orca. Next base: position 126,884,038 of record NC_064560.1, read on the forward strand.
GGGGGTCGGATGGATTGGGAGTTTGGGGTTAACAGGTGCAAAGTAGTATATATAAAATGGAGGGACTTCCCTGGGGGTCCAGTGGTTAAGAATCTGCCTTCCAATACAGGGGACGTGGGTTCGAGCCCTGGTTGGGGAACTAAGATCCCACATGCTGCGGGGCAACTAAGCCTGCGCACCCCAACTACAGAGCCCACATGCTCTGGAGCCCGAGTGCCACAACTAGAGAGAAGCCTGCATGCCACAATGAAAAGCCGTCACGCCACAACAAAAGATCCCACATGCCCAACTAAGACCCGATACAGCCACAAAAAATAAATAGATAGATAAATAAATAGATACATACATTTTAAAAAATGGATAAACAACAAGGTCTTACTGTATAGCACAGGGAACTATATTCAACATCCTGTGATAAACCATAATGGAAAGGAATATAAAAAATAATGTCTATAACTGAATCACTTTGCTGTACAGCAGAAATTAACACAACATTGTAAATCAAATATACTTCAATTAAAAAAAAAACCAAACAGCTCTCCTGACTAGAGCAGTTTGTTGGAGAAGAAAATCAATGAAAGCTGGAGTTACAGGCAAAGGAGTCATGTGAGATTAAGACTGAGCATGCATAAATAACTTACAGTCTTGAGACAGAGGGCAATGAGCACTGGAATGTGAGTAGAAGGAGCCAGGCACTGGGTCAAGTTACCACTTATCAATTATATGACTCCCTGAAGGCAGAAACTAGATTTTATTCATCTTGGTGTTCTCTAAGCCTAGTACCACATAAGGGACGTGAGAGAGGCTCAGTGAGTGAGTGAGCGAGCAAGCAAGCAAGTGGATACGAAACCGTACACGCTGGAGAAGTTTATGTAGAGAAGGAAAAAAGGGTGGATCTTCGGGGAAAGCCCTTGGTTAAATCACCATGGGGAACAAGAGGAATAGTCAGAAAGCAAACCAACAGAAACAGAACCGTGCAGGGTTAAGAAGCAGGGGAGGAGAAATCCAAGATGGCAAGAGCGTCAACAGTGCCAAATATATGGAGAGGTTATGAAGAACAAGAATGAAGAGAAAGTCATTAGTCATTTACAGAAATAAGGCAAAATGTCTGTTACTAAGCTAGACCAGCAGCATATCTTGGCTGGGCACGAGTTGGGGTTCCAGTACATCTGGGAAGAGCAGATAACATCCATCCTCCACCTGGCACCATTGACATGCTTCCTAAGGTCACACCCCAGAGCATCCACTTATGTTAATTAGTGCCTTGAATGCTGCAGCAGAGGTAAGAAGTGGCCCCTCATATCTATTTGCATATACCAATTTGCATATAAAGTGAGGACTCTCCCAGGGGTTCAAAGGGACTGAAACTCTAATCTTCTTGTAGATTTAAGGACATAAAAATAGATCTGACAGTGGCCCCAGCCTGAGGATAAGTTTCAGGAAAGGACTATGGAATCCCTAACAGGGAGCTTACCACAGGGAAGAAAGTGTGTGAACTGGTGGGCTATGCTCAGCACCAAATCTTTGGTGCACTGTGTGTCTTCCATTCTGGCAGTTCTTTGGAAGAATCTGTGAGTTTTGGGGCTTCTGAATTGATAGACCTTTTTCATTAAAGCTTCTGATATTTTGGGGCTCAGTTCTCTTTACTATGGAGCCCCATCCCTTTCTGAACTTAACTGGCCTAGGAGTAGGTTCTATGAGCAACTTGACTGTGTTCAGCATGGCTCATAGCAGACCAGTGATGTAGGAGTTTCTGAAAGTGGTAGTGGTTACAGTGGCTCCTCTTGTTCCCTCGCTGGCAGTAGCAGAGGACTTTGAAGTGACCCAGACCAGGTGTTATGGTGATTCAGTCCTCAGCATTTATCAAGCACCCTCCCGAAACACAGTAGACCCTGAGATGCTCAGTAAATGCAGCTGAATGATGACTTCAAAGAAGCCTTTAGAATAAACTGATATCAAAGCCATTGCAAAAACCAGGTAGCAGTGTGAGAATCCTCAAAATGTCACTTATCTCTTCCCCAGACCATCATTGACCGTACATGTCTCAGGTCACCACACTAGGTCAGGACCAGAGGGTCAGAAGAGTGAAGAGTTCACAGTTCAGCAGCCCTGGCTTTAAATGTCAAGAAGAATAGTGACAAGGATGTCACCATCAAAGCCCCTCATGGCACTGATGCCACTGGCGTTTGCACACCCTGGCCTGGCTTCTGCTAGGCAAGCGCAGGTTTGCTTTTGCCTTTTAGCTCTCAACATTTACTGACACTTCCTTCATCTTGGACACTTCAGGTGGGCACTGGACACACATCAGCGAACAAGCCCGGTCCTTGCCCTCCAGGGGTTTACGGTTTTGAGCAGAAGGTCCACAGATGAACTCCAGGGTATTCTGGGAAAACCCTTGAAATATATGTGAAATGGTGTGTCTACATAGATTAGGGTGAGGATGGGAAGAGTCAAATTCTCATATGACTTTGTGACTCAAAAAACGTTAAGAACCACTGATTGGAACCATCCATTTCCCTCATTTCTAGGTTCTTGGTAAGTTATCAACCACTTAGAGCACCTCCCGGTGTCTCTCACCTTTTACTGTGTCCATGACTTGCCTTCCTCGCCAGCTCATGGCAGACCCCTAGCGGTGGAGGAGGGGAGCACACCTCATGATTGCCATTATCTCAGTTCCCAGGGGCTCTGTCCCAGGAAGGATGAGTTTACCCAGGGAGTGGCCGCCCCTGCTCTTTTGGATGACTTTGGGCTCAACCAGTGAGCAGGCCCCTGCCTACTCCCTAACAGGCAGAATGACTAGGGAGGAATTTTTAACTCTTTCTGAAGTATTGCTTGCTTCCCGAGACTTCTCCATGCTAGACATCCACTGACTGAGATGGAAGAACACACTTTTCTTTTACAAAGGGTCAGTGAGATCTCAGGGAGTGGTTCTGACTGGGAGGAATAGGGCAGAGGGAGGGAATAGACTGGGCAGAGCATTTCTGGTTAGCAGTCCTATCTCTCATGCAAATTAACCAAATGTCATTCTGAAATGCTCATCACTCCTAAGTACATTTTTGTTAGTGTGACTCTCTTGAAACACAACACACCCACCTCCAGACACTCTCGGAGCTTCAGAAGGGAGGGACAGACTCCCCTGGTCTTCCCTTAGACGGCACCACCAATCTCCTCCTAGATGCTTTACCATTCTGCCAATTTCTGTAAGATAGAAAACACATTTAAAGAAAAAAATATGTGTGATGAAGTGTTCTAATGAGATTGAACCCCCCAATTTTTTTTTTTTTTTTTTTTTTTTTTTTTTTTTTTTTTTTGCCCGCGCCGTGTGGCATGTGGGATGTGGGATCTTAGTTCCCTGACCAGGGATCAAACCCGTGTCCCCTGCATTGGGAGCGCGGAGTCTTATCCGCTGGACCACCAGGGAAGTCCCTGAACCCCCCAATTTTTGAAAATGTAATGTCTAAAAGCCAGAATAAGTTATTTTAAACTTATCGGCAATTTTCAGATTCAATTTGGGGAACAGACTATGTTTGTTTGGGAAAACATTCCAATGGCTTTATGGCAGCAAAGCCAAAATAGTGTCTTCAATGGTTAAGACAGAGAGAGGTACACTGCTCTCTTTCATGACATTGAAATGGCTTGCATTATGGAGTGAGATCCATCTCTGCAGAAAAAGATGTGTCCTGAGAAGTGAGCCTGGGGCTAAAATGGGGTTTTCCCTTCTTGCTGGGTCTCAAAGATCAGGGTCCTGCACCCAGGGATGAAAGGAGCAGAGAGAGATATAGGCAAGGGTACTACATGGCAGAAGGTAGGTTTTGTGGCCATGTGGCAGCAGAATGAGGGATGAGGAAAGTGTAAAAGAAAAAAAAACCAAAAACCCTGTCTAGGTATATATGGCTGGTGGACTCCAAGAATAATAATTTCCTGTATCTCGTTTTATGGGGTTTTCCTCCCTCTTTCCTATACTAGAAGTCCTTCCTATTATCCCAAAGCTTCAGCACGTGCTGGTCTGTGATGTGCTTGGACAGATAATACAGGGGTCTTCGTCTGTACTTGGGGTGAGGAGGTATGGGGAAAGCAGTAGCAGTTGGAGAAGCTGGTCACAAGATGGCCAGAGGTCCCGCAGAACTCCAGAACCAGCAGGGCTAGGCAGAAAATGTAAGCATCCTCTGGGAATTACATGGGTGGGGAACCAGTCTACAGCTGAACTTTCAGTGGTGGATCAGGATCCGAGCTTGGACTTTTGTGATTTTAAACACTGAAGGGAAGGATGACCTTTGGAGACTAGAGAAGACAAAGACTTGAGAGTTAGTTAGTTGGTTAGTTAGTTAGTTAGTTAGTACTTGAGTTGCCCCCAAATCATTTATGGCCGAATGTCATGAAAGCATGAACAGTAAGACTTAAAGGCGTTTAGAGGAAGGAAAGGTTGCTCTTCCCCATGATGGCTGGGAAGGCTTCACAAAAGAAGAATCTGAACCTGATCTAGAAGAGGAGGTAGCAGTTGGAAAGGGGGAGCAGCAGAAGAGCACTCCTGTTAGGAGAAATGGCAGGAGAAAAAGCAGGAAGACCAAGGGTAGCTGTGCTTTAAACAAGGAATGGTCCTGTCTGGCTGGAAGCAAGCCTATATTCTTGAGTATTCATCCTCCATACTTCAAATTACTTTAGGTCCCATTTCTGAGGTCCAAGGATGAGAACATATTACGCTCACCTCAGTGGAGTAATCAAAGGTGCTGAAGACATCTCGAGTCAACTGGTATCATTCTCAGAGAGAGACCAATCATCCCAAGAGGATGAGAATTGTTCTAAATGATTCACCCTTGGTTTTCTCATGCCTCACATCCCCTTCTCAAAAGGTACTCCTGCATCTCACACCCAAAACCCCTGAAAAATGCTGCAAGAAATGCACAGCTCCTCTTCTGCCCAGATCCCACAGCTACTCTCCTCTGTGCAAAGACTCCTCTGGGAAAGAGGTGTTTTGCTTTCTTGTTTTCATTTAAAAATGCTTATTCAGCACCTCTTCTGTGCCAAGCCTGTTCTAAGTATAGAGTACACAGCAATGAACACACCAGTCTCTGCCCTCATAGAGTTTTCCTTCTAGTAGGGAAGACAGACAAATATAAATATGTAAATAAAATGTCAGGTAGTGTTATGAATAAAAGTAAATAAGCATAGTAAGGGGACAGGGAAGGATAAGAAGGGACTCTGTTTTACACATGATGGACAGGAAAAGCCCATCTAAAGAGGTGACATTGAGCAGAGAGAGGCTGTAGGTGTGGAGGCCCATGCCTTGAGATGGGCCCAGGTTTTGAGAAGGCCACTCTGGGTTGGCAAGCTCAGTGGACACAGTGGATGAAGAGGTGGAGGGGCAGACACAGACTCCTAGGAAAGGGACACAGGAGGAATCATCCTGTAGCTCCTGGACGTGGACCACTCCCACCCATCACAGCCACACAATGCCCATGGTCATAACCCCACTGATCCAGCCCTTGGAAGGGCCTTGCCTGCCATTCTTCCCTCACTCCCTCAACCAGACTCACTAAACTTTCCCAAAGTTGCTGTGCTCTGCAACTGGGGGATAAAAGGGCAAACTTCCAGCTTCAAAGTTAGAGCAATCAACAGCCAAGGGATTTGAGGTGGCTGGGGCCTTATTATCACAATGTTGTAATGCGTCTCCAGAGAAGCTCCACAACTTCACTCCAGAGAGGGGAAAGTTTCCCTCAGTGAATCCATACTTGGGTCTCCAAGTTTCAAAATTCCACAGAAACCGGGAAACCATCCAAACACATCTATGTACTAGATGCACATGGAGTCACAAAGTCTCCCAAAAATGACTTACACCCAGGCCTTGGTAGGGATGTTACTCCTGAATGTAGATGAAGGTGAATACAGCAGGACCCCTGGGGCTGCCCGTGGTGGAGCTAAATGAATCTCATCACCCACAGTTACACCTATAGCTCAAAAGGAAAGGACAGGAGGACAGATCCCAAGGCCATCGCCACAGGGTGGTTCTCTTGCTCCCTCACCCACAGAACCCAATAGCAAGGGTCAGAGTCCTCTCAGCTGAGAATGTAATGGTTTTGATGAAGCTAGAAAGGCAAGAAGCTCCTGAGAGCCTGGAAACCCCCTCCAGCTGGGTAACCAGGAAAATCCAAGAGTAGCTGCTTCTCAGCCCTGAGGTAACTTGGGGTCTGTTTAAGGTAGTTGAGTGGTTGGAAATGAAGAGCATGGGGTTTGTCAAAGAGGATGCAACACAACCAGGCTACATAACAATAGTGAACATTTACTGAACATTTATTACGTGTGTTTCAAACATGTTATCCCGAATCCTCCAAGCAGACCCTATGAGCTAGGTGCTGCAATCCTGAAACCCACTCCACCGAGGAGGGGACTGAGGCACAGACACCAACAGGCACTTGCTTCCAAAGTTACATAGCTAGTTAATGGAAGAGTCAGGATTTAAAACCAGGTCAGAATCCAGAACCCGTCCCCCTAGATGTTACAATTCATGGCACTCTGGAAACAATCCTGTAGCCCAAATAGTCTCAGTATGGCTCTGGATATAGTGGGCACCAACTATCTTTTGGGTGAATGACATTTTGCTTTTCTTTTTGGCTGTGCCTCACAGCATGCGGGATCTTAGTTCCCCGACCAAGGGTCGAAACCGTGACCCCTGCAGTGGAAGCACGGAGTCTTCACCACTGGACCGCCAGGGAAGTCCTGTGAATGACTTTTTACTGTCAGGGAAATTTGCCTGACCAATGTCATAAGGATTGTTTCTCTTGGAAAATCCCATACTTTTGTTAAGTGCCTGGTTGGTATGAACTCTTCATTCCCAGAAGAGTTAAGAGCTGGGCTCTGTGAACTCCAGGGCCCCTCCCTGGCTTGTACTCAGAGTTCTGATGGAACTGCTCTGGGTGAGATACAAGGCAGAGGCTAATCCACAGAGGGAATCTGTGGAGCTCAGCAGGGTTACTGTAGGCAGAACCTGATCTACACCCTTGCTGTTTTCAGGGCACTGGACACCGTCCTGGCTAACCCTATACAGTTATGTGAGTTGCAGTTGCCCCTGGGTCTGTTTGAGAAACGATTCAACTGTCTTCTCTCTCCAACCAAAGGGATAGCCACCTCACCTCCACCATGTGACACAGAGAGTATCTATGGAGTTCTTAAAGACAAGCAAGGGGAAGCAGCTGCATGGTCTCCTACAGAAGGCCATTCCCTCTACTACCCAATCTAAATATTTCCTGTCACACCAGAGCATTTCCACTCTCCATGAGGAAAAACAACAGAGGGTAACAACTGTCTGCTTATAATTCAAACAGCTACTGTGTCCCTTCCAATGGCCAGCTCCCTCTCTTCTTTGATCATTTCTGAAGCATTCTTAGATGTCTATTATAATTATATAAATAGATCTGATTTTTTCCAGCTTCTTATTATGAAAATGTTCAAATACACAGGAAAGCATAAAAAAAATAGTACAATGAGCACCCCAAACCCACCATCTGATGCAAATTTTTAACTCTTAGTGAGCATCTATGCTTCTATGGATAGATGACATTTCTAAAGACAGGAAAAAGTTTCAAATATTCACAAGAAACCTAATTAATGACTATACTCAAGGTGAAATATTAAAATAATTCATTCATAAAATAATAACATTGAAATCAGAAATATATAAGTTTGATATTCACTAATTTGATCTTGGTTAAAAATTATAACAGAAGACAAAAGCTATAAGCCTTAGTTAACAATGTAACAAACTGCCTTGAAGGAAAGGGAGAACACTGATAAAGAGGCTTTAAGAAAAAAGAATAAAAACCATATGATCATCTCAATAGATGCAGAAAAAGCTTTTGACAAAATTCAACACCCATTTATGATAAAAACTCTCCAGAAAGTAGGCATAGACGGAACCTATCTCAACATAATAAGCCATAAATGACAAACCCACAGCAAACATCATTCTCAATGGTGAAAAACTGAAGGCATTTCCTCTAAGATCAGGAACAGGACAAGGATATCCACTCTTGCCACTATTATTCCACATAGCATTGGCAGTCCTAGCCAAAGCAATCAGAGAAGAAAAAGAAATAAAAGGAATACAAATTGGAAAAGAAGAAGTAAAACAGTCACTGTTTGCCAGTGACATGATTCTATACACAGAAAATCCTAAAGATGTCACCAGAAAACTGCTAGAACTAATCAATGAATTTGGTAAGGTTGCAGGATACAAAATGAATGCACAGAAATCTCTTGCATTCCTATACACTAACAATGAAAGATCAGAAAGAGAAATTAAAGAAACAATCCCATTTACCATCACAACAAAAAGAATAAAATACCTAGGAATAAACCTACGTAAGAAGGCAAAAGACCTGTACTCGGAAAACTATAAAACACTGATGAAAGAAATCAGAGGTAACATGAACAGATGGAGAGATAAACCATGCTCCTGGATTGGAAGAATCAATATTGTGAAAATGACTATACTACCCAAAGCAATCTACAGATTCAATGTAATCCCTATCAAATTACCAATGGCATTTTTCACAGAACTAGAACAAGAAATTTTACAATTTGTATGGAAACACAAAAGACTCCGAATAGCCAAAGCAATCTTAAGAAAGAAAAACAGCTGGAGGAATCAGGCTCCCTGACTTCAGACTATACTACAAAGCTACAGTAATCAAGACAGTATGGTACTGGCACAAAAAGAGAAATATAGATCAATGGAACAGGATAGAAAGCCCAGAGATAAACCCACGCACATATGGTCACCTTATCTTTGACAAAGGAGGCAAGAATATACAATGGAGAAAAGACAGCCTCTTCAATAAGTGGTGCTGAGAAAAATGGACAGCTACATGTAAAAGAATGAAATTAGAACACACCCTAACACCATACACAAAAATAAACTCAAAATGGATTAAAGACCTAAACGTAAGGCTAGACACTATAAAATTCTTAGAGGAAAACATAGGCAGAACACTCTATGACATAAGTCACAGAAAGGTCCTTTTTGACCCACCTCCTAGAGTAAGGGAAATAAAAACAAGAATAAACAAATGGGACCTAATGAAACTTCAAAGCTTTTGCACAGCAAAGGAAACCATAAACAAGACAAAAAGACAACCCTCAGAATGGGAGAAAATATTTGCAAATGAAGAAACTGACAAAGGATTAATCTCCAAAATATACAAGCAGCTCATGCAGCTCAATATCAAAAAAACAGACAACCCAATCCAAAAATGGGAAGAAGACCTAGATAGACATTTCTCCAAAGAAGACATACAGATGGCCAACAAATACATGAAAAGATGCTCAACATCACTAATCATTAGAGAAATACAAATCAAAACCACAATGAGGCATCACCTCACACCGGTCAGAATGGCCATCATCAAAAAATCTACAAACAACAAATGCTGGAGAGGATGTGGAGAAAAGGGAACCCTCCTGCACTGTTGGTGGGAATGTAAATTGATACAGCCACTGTGGAGAACAGTATGGAGGTTCCTTAAAAAACTAAAAATAGAACGACCAGACCCAGCAATCCCACTACTGGGCATATACCTTGAGAAAACCATAATTCAAAAAGATACATGTACCACAATATTCACTGCAGCACCATTTACAATAGCCAGGACATGGAGGCAACCTAAATGTCCATCAATAGATGAATGGATAGAGAAGATGTGGCACATATATACAGTGGAATATTACTGAGCCATAAAAAGGAACGAAACTGAGTTATTTGCAGTGAGGTGTATGGACCTAGAATCTGTCATACAGAGTGAAGTAAGTCAGAAAGAGAAAAACAAAAACCGTATGTAACTCATATATATGGAATTTTAAAAAGCAGTACTGATGAACCTAGTGTCAGCACAGGAATAAAGACGCAGACATAGAGAAAGGACTTGAGGGCACAGAGGGGGAGGGGAAGCTGGGATGAAGTGAGAGAGTAGAATTAATGTATATACACCACCAAATGTAAAATGGATGGCCAATGGGAAGCTGCTGCATAGCACAGTGAGATCAGCTCGGTGCTTTGTGATGACGTAGAGGGATGGGATAGGGAGGGTGGGAGGGAGGTTCAAGAGGGAGGGGATATGGGGATATATGTATACATATAGCTGATTCACTTTGTTATACATCAGAAACTAATACAATATTGTAAAGCATTTGTACTCCAATAAAGATGTGAAAAAAAAAGAAAATAGAGAGTCATAAACCAACCATTGAGTCTTGTTAGATAGATAAGAAGACAGTAAAAATATTTACATATCAGTTACTCGAAAATTTAGTGAAATCTACATTTTTTTTTCCTGGATCTTGTGCTTACAGAATTGAGTATTTGTCTGAATCAGTCAACTAAAAAGACCAAGGAGCATTCCCACATTATTGAAAGAGTTTTTAAAAAATACTTCCATGGGGACTTCCCTGGTGGCACAGTGGTTAAGAATCCACCTGCCAATGCAGGGGACATGGGTTCAAGCCCTGGTCCGGGAAGATCCCACATGCCGCGAAGCAACTAAGCCCATGTGCCACAACTACCGAGCCTACGTTCTAAAGCCCGAGAGCCACAACTACTGAGCCCACATGCCACAACTACTGAAGCCCTCGTGCCTAGAGCCCGTGATCCGCAACAAGAGAAGCCACCGCAATGAGAAGCCCGTGCACCGCAACAAAAGGTAGCCCCCGCTCGCTGCAACTAGAGAAAGTCCGCGCATAGCAACAAACACCCAACACAGCCAAAAATTAATTAATTAATTAAAAAAAAATACTTCCATGGATAGTTGTCTTGTAACATTGAAATTAAAAATATTTGTTATAGGAAACCATATGTGTTTAAAATGTTTATTTTCAGAAGACTGTGTTAATGTAAAGTTGTAAACTATTTTCATGAGAGGCTGATTTATTTACCACTATTATTATTATTACCTCACATATGGAATTATATAGCTAAATAAATGCTCAGGAGAAAACTCATAGCCTAAAATGCTTATAAACAAGAAAGAATAAAAATTAATGACTTGAGTATGCAAAACAATAAATTAGGAAGAAAAATTAAGAGGAAGGAATTAATATAGAGAATAGCACAACGTAATCAATTTTTATAACTAAAAACAGCAAATACAAGAACTGATTTTTGAAAATCAACTAAACAGATTAACTATTAGTGAGCCTAACTTTTTTTAAAAGGAGAAAGCACAAACACACCAAATAGGAAAGGAAGAAATAACCAGATACAGCAGAAATATACATATATGTATATATAAAGACATTATATATATATATATGGTTTTGCTCACATATATCCAAATACATTGGAAAACTTGTATGAAATGGATCAAAACTGACCCCAGAAAAGATGGGAAATCTAAATGTACAGAAGTAGAATAGAATAAAGTTGTCAGAGTTGCCCTCTACGTACTCCCTGCCAAAAATCGCCATATGCAGATAATTTCACAGAACTAAGCACAGAAAATAAGGAAATTTTTCTAATTATTATCATAAAGCAAGCATTATAGCAATAGGAAAACAGCAAAACTAGTACAAAAAAAGGAAAACTACTCACTTATGAGTATCAATGCAAAAATCACAAAATAGGCACAATAAGAATCCAGTAAAGCGTTAAAAAAAATAAGATACCATAACCAAGTGGGATTTTTCAAGGAATGCAAGACAATTCGATATTAGGAAATCTATAAATATAGTTCATCATACAAATAGAAAAAAAGAGAAACATCTTTTAATCACTTCCATGGATGTTGAAAAAAATTTTTTATAAAAACCAACTTACATTCTTAATTTTTTTTAGCTTAGAAAGTTCTTAATAAAATGGGAAAAGATGAATACCTTCATAACATTACATTATCTGTAATCTCCAAAGTCAGAATTATTTTCAGCTGGGAAAGACTAGAAGCTTTCCATTAAAGTTAGAAAAACCGCAAAATGTTCACCATTGCCTACAATATATGGTGCAAATATTCAAGAGAAATCAGGATGAAATTAGCAAAGAGGAGATGACAACTGTACAATTTTTAACTGGAAACTTCCAGAAAATTATCTCAGGCAATAAATAAATTGAGTACGATGGCTCAGTACAAAGATAATATACAAAAATAAAAAAATATATATATACAAAAATCAATAGCTTTATTATTAGTGAGAAATAGGTTGCAGATAACAGAAATCATTCAAATTGGTATAAACAGAAAGTGATTTTTTTGTGTGTGGTTTACAAAGTCACTGGAAGGAATGGAAGAATAGGATCTAAGCAGGACTTCCAGGAATGCTTAGCCAGACTATCTCTGCTGTGGTGGGGTGCACTGCCAATTCTACTGCAGGAAGCTGCTGGAGCAGGAAAAGTGACACTGTCTGCCGGGAACCATATTGGAACACGGTTATCTCATGCCCTGCCACTCTCCCCACATAACACAACTCCAGATTCTGTATTCTGCATGTACAAAATCTAGATTTCATCCAGAATACTAGTTATGCTGCAGTCTTGGAAATGTAGTTTTCAGCTATAGAGAGTCAGCTCTAATGAAAAGCTGTAAAAATAATCTCCTTGGACTTAAAACACTTTTAAATCCAGATGCTGTACTATAAAATGCCTTGTTCTGTGCTGATAAGAAACTTAATTTCAAAAGCTTTCAAATTAAACACAGCTGGTTAATCAACCAGGGTGAAGGAGTCAAATAAGAATAAATTTAACTGTGTTCTCAAACAAAAGTGACACATTTCTCTGTTGGTTTCCTGCTATTCAATATAAAAATACGTAAGTAAAGGTGATTCACTGTTAAATTATTTCATTACTCATTTTAAATGAATACCTTAAAGTATGTCAAGAATCATGAACTGGATTTAGTTAAATAGGTGAAGTCATGAGGCACAGCTAAGTGAAGGAGATAATAATAGTTTATTAATGATATTTGTGAATCACTTCCAGTAAATCTGATCTGCCAATGAACTCCTGCTTGGTATTCGGATGTGGTTCTTCATAAGCCATAAAAAGCCCAAACAACTTTTAATTATTGAGCTAGGTACCATAATTCATTGACTCCCTTCTGCAAAAGTTAAAAACAATCTAGACAGCATAACCAAATAGTTGATGAATATTCTCCTTATGGAAGTATCCCAGCTACTAAAGAAAGTACGAAAGAATTAGAATACAACAGTATGAAATATTCTTGACAAGAAAATCAAACTTGAATCTGATCAAGACTCTACATCAAACAACCAGTCTTCAGGGAATACAGAGGGGCAGAGGAATGGGCTGCACAGCACCACAAGGATGCAAAGAGTAAGCAGAGACTGTGGGCATGTTATAGGACAAATGACCGGTTCACTCAACTAAACTGTAAGGGGAAAAGAGAGAGGGAGCCAGGATGTGGATCTCGATTTTAGAAATCTTAGGGGAACATCAGCAAGTTGCAAAGTATGGTCTGTTATGTTAAAAATTTTTTCAAGATGACCACAGAAATATGGACAGGAAATATGAAAGGCTATTTAATGTACTAAGCTCACTATGCTGTATTAGATTATATGTACTGTTAGTATTGTATATATTAATATATAATATTAGTAGTATAAATATTAAGAAATTATTAAACTTATGTTAAGAGAAATATGTCAGGAGAGAAAAAGATAAAGTAAATGTGGTACATTGTTAACATATGGGGAATCTGGGTGAAGGATATATGGGAATTCCTTACAACTTGACTATAAATCAAAAGTTATGTTAAAATAAAAAGCTAAAAGAAAATAAAATTGTGTTTCATTTCCACCAGTCTCAAATGAAATCAAAATAACCAAGACAGAGGAAACTGTCTCTCTAGAGCCACAAAGTCCTTGTTTACACAGAGGAAGTTTACATCCTCCAGGTGGATAGCCAGCTGTGTCATCACTACCTATTAAAAGCATCCTGGCACAGGGGGACTGACCTGAAGCAGGAATGGAGCCCGGGTCCCCACAGGGCCGGAACTCCGCAGTCGGTGAGCTGTCCTGGAGCCAAAGAGGAGGGCAGCCAGATGTCTGACCCCACCCCTGCCCCCCACTCCGCCCATGGCCTCAGCAGCGCCACCCTCGGGGCTGCACGCCAGGTCATCCATGGCGTTCAAGAGATGGTGGCTCCTAATGTAATCTTCTTACGCTGTCTCAATAACATGTGGACTCCGTAAGGCCAATAAGCATCACAACTTTGGTTGAACTGGATCTGGGATTCGCCAGGGCTTTGGCTTTGGGACAATGCCTGGCCGAGTCCACACTGATGGGAGATGGGTCTCCTCAGGACACACTGGAGCTTCAGTTTCTGGACAACACTGGGCCTCACCCACGCAGACAGGAGCCCACTGTCTTCAGGACTGGCTGGGAGGCACCACCAGAGTTAAAAGGTGAAGAGAAAGTGGGGAGAAGCTTCTTGTATGTGGCTGACTGCTGAGGGGGGTCCATTTTCAGAGGAGCCAGCAGAGGAAGGGCTCCATGTGGAATATTGTGGATTTCAGGTAGTGTTGTGTGCAGTGTAGACAGTTCCCATTGTCTTTCTTTGGTGTGTGGGATCTAGTTTCCTTGGCATCATTTATTAAGGGGACTTCCCCAGTGTATGTCCTTGGCAGCTTTGTCATAAATTAACTGGCCACATACGTGTGGGTTTATTTCTGGGTTCTCTGTTCTATTGCTCTGGTGCATGTGCCTGTTTTTGTGCCAGTTCCACACTGTTTCGGTTCCTGTAGCTTCATAGTATAGTTTGGAGTCATGGAGTGAGTTGACTCCAGCTGTGCTGTCCTTTCTAAGGATCGCTTTGGCTATTTGGGGTCCTTTTTGGTTCCACACACATGATAGGATTGTTAGTTTGGTTTCTGTGAGAAATGCTATTTTAATTGTGTTAGAGATTGAATTGGATGTGTACAGTACTTTGGCTGAATGAACGTTTTAACAGTATTCTTCCAATGCCAGATAACAGCATTTTTTTCTGTCTGTTTCTTCTTCAGTTTATTAGTGTCTTACAGTTTTCATTGTGCAGGTCTTTCACATCATTGGTCAAATTTATACCTAGGTATTTTGCTCTCTTTGATGCAATTGTAAATGGGATTGTTTTCTTAATTTTTCTTTCTGATACTTTTTTATTAGCATATAGAAACTCAACTGATTTTTTTTTTTTTTGCGGTACGCGGGCCTCTCACTGTTGTGGCCTCTCCCGTTGCGGAGCACAGGCTCTGGACGCACAGGCCCAGTGGCCATGGCTCACGGGCCGAGCCGCTCCGCAGCATGTGGGATCTTCCCGGACCAGGGCACGAACCCGTGTGCCCTGCATCGGCAGGCGGACTCTCAACCACTGCGCCACCAGGGAAGCCTAATATTTGAATTTTTTAATGTGTACTACTTCTATAATTTTTTAAACAAATTTTTAAAATATCTGTACGAGGATATACTTTATAATGTTTGTAACTGTGGGAATGGGAAACAATCTAAATGCAGAGAGACAAATAGGAAACTGATTAAAATAATTTAAATTGATTTTATGTATTTACTGACATGGAAAGATCCCCACACTCTATCAAGTTTTTTTATTAAAAAAAAAATCCAAATGCTAAATAACATGTACATCACGATCCATTATTTTAAAATCTGTGGTGTATGTAAATGTGGGTATGCACAAGATGCTTATTCTAAAATGTGAATAATTATTGCAGCCAGGTGGTAAGAATGCAGGTGATTTTTATTTTTCTCTTTTTGCTTGGATTTTCTAAAACTTCCTATGAGGAACATAAATTATTTTATAGCAAAAAGAAAACAAAAATGTTATTTTAATACATTTTTCCTTAACTCATTCCACGTTTCTCCTAATTGAAACAAGGTCACAAGATTCTATTTGTAATTCCTGGCACAACTGAATATTTATCTGAGTCAAAATCTGTTTGACATCACCCTCAAATCAAAGTGTTCAGGTACAAAGATGTCCTTCAACCCACAGTGATAAGAACGCAGTTTCATATTTAAAGCAGATAAAAAGAACATCATTTGCCCAGTACCTAGTGCAGCTGTGACATCGATTTCACAGCCAAGGAAAGGGGAATGTAAATCAACACAGATGACAACAAAGCACAAGCTGAGTTTGTCAGAGGTAGTTCATTGTCTCGGATGTTCATTTCAAATCGCTTTGGGAAGGGAAAGTTACTGCTGCTAAATTTCAAAACATCTGAAACCCTGTGACTTTTCCAGTCATAAAGAACAGTCCTGCAAACCTTGATAAGAAAGTTTACGTTGACTTCATTACAACAGATTTAACAGTGAGAAAACAAAGCCAAAAGCAATAGGTGCTAATGCTCTAGTGCAAGTTCGGATCCAAAGCATTTTCACCACCTCGAAGCAAGTAAGAGGGTCACAAATCACCACCCCCTCTGCAATTTGGGACATTTTACTTCCAAGTAAAGGCTGTCCTGTACTTCAGAATTTTTAAAGTGACAAGAAGACACTTCAAAGGTAACAACAATACACTTCCATTCAATTTCACTTGTATTTTTTGGCCTTTGTCTAATCTTAATCAGATTTCTCTGAGAACCAGAATTCAGAAAATCAAAATAGTGTTTACCACAAACTGAAAAACTGTCCAAAGGGCAGTGCTGAAGTAATAATGATGGCAACAATTATTGAGGTTTTCCAATGCACCAGGCACTATATTAAGTACTGATTAAGTACTTAAGTGTTGTTAAGTACTTAATCAGTACTTAAGCACTTAATTAAGCAATTAAATCAGTATTTAAATGCTGATTAAGTCCTGTATTAAGACCATTTCTCATGTTGATACTCACAAAACCTCATGAAATAGGCAATAATATTATCTACATGTGGCAGATTGTATTTTCTAAATATGGCCACAACTATATCTCCCATCCCAAATGCTTTTCCACAATGTGACTTTGCCAAAGTTCCTATCAACAGGTTGGGGCCTATATACCCTCACTTTGAACCAGGGCAGGCTTTAACCAACTGAGTATGGTAGAATGATGTCATATAACTTCCAAGGCCAGGTCAGAAAAGGCCTTGCAACTTCTACCAGGCTATTGGGATGTTTGTTTTGGGGAAAACCAGCCACAACTTAAGAACTCCTAGTATAGTTAGGCCATCATGCTGTGAGGCCATGTGTAGATATTTCTAATCAATAGTGCCAGTTGAACTCCCAGCCAATAACCAGTCTTCACTGCCAACCATGTGAGTGGACCATCCTGGACATCCAGCCCAGTCAAGCCTTCAGATGATTGCAGTCCCAGTCTCATGAGAGACCCTACAGGTAAGATTTCCCAGCCAAGCCCTTCCTGAAGTCCCGACTCACATTTTACACCACCAAGTTCAGGGTGCTTTGCTATACTGCAACTGTAACCAGAACACACCATTTTGCAAATGAGGAAATTGAGGCTTAAAGAGTGATTTGACTCCAGGTCTTAACTATCATTTTATCCGGCTGCCAGATGTTGGCATAATAAAGTTTGTACCATGCAGAAGATATCTCTCTCAAGTCACATGTTTATTTCAACACATCCATCAGCAGAACACACTGTGGGAGGAAAACTGTGACTTTGCTGAAGTGAAAGCAGTCTATTTCACTGCATTTTGTGATTAAGCGGTTTTCTCTGTTTCCGTCTATTGATCTGTTAACTAAAATGTTGAAAACC